>NC_048267.2:23802784-24427784 GCF_005286985.2 Setaria viridis | reverse complement strand
AAGCCTTCCAGTGCCTCAGTGATGACGAGGGTCGCAAGCGCTATGACCTTGTTGGCTCGGATGAGCCAGTAACACACCACAGGAGGCCCTCCACTGCCCGTGCATACAATGGGTTCTATGAGGATGACTTTGATCCAGATGAGATATTCAGAAACTTCTTTTTTGGTAATATGGCGCCTGCGACCACCAGGCAGTTTGGACAGTTTGGGACGTTCCATTTCAGAACTGGTGGAATGCACGCCCATGGGCAGCAAAACTCTGGTGGCTCAACTGTCAGGATGCTTATTCAGCTGTTGCCAGTCCTGCTGCTGCTGCTGCTCAACTTCCTGCCATCCTCTGAGCCTGTTTACTCCCTCAACCGCTCCTACCCATACGAGCACAAGTTCCAGACCCCACGTGGAGTTGCATACTATGTCAAGATGCCTAATTTTGAGGAGCAGTATCCACACCAAAGCACTGAGCGGGTGACACTGGAGCGGCATGTTGAGAGGGATTATTACTCAATAATTACGCAGAATTGCAGGGTTGAACTGCAGCGCCGCCAATGGGGATTAGCATACCAGACACCGCACTGTGATATGCTTAAAAAATTTGAGGCGGCAGCACAGTAAATCATTCAGTAGTCCAAGGTGCAGTTCAACTTTCTCTGCACATAGTCTGCAGTAATAATATGTTTTGCGCCATAATAAAGTTTTCTATGGCATGCATCAACTTTATCTGCTTTGTACCATAATTTACTTTGCTTTATAATGCAACCATATGTGCTTAACATATGTTTTTGTTTTGATATAATGCTAACTCTGTCCTTTGGGTGCATAGCTGTATATTCATTGCAAGTTTGCCATGCTTTCCATATGACTTTGATTGTGAAATACTGTCATATTTATATTTGAGTTTCTGTATAGCTAGAGAATGGTGCATGTGCTCTGTGTTGTTTCCTTTCACATATGTGTCATTTGACTGAATTCTGGAGATCATCTGAAACTAACAATAGTTCAAGACATATGCCACTTCCCTAAATGTAGCTAGTTGATGCAAAGGCATGTCCAGCACACTGAATAGGAGTTCCTTGCATTTCCTTTCTAGTAGGCATGTGGAGGTGCAGTGACACGATGGGCTTGGAATTACCAGTTAGCTACATAAATAGCAATAGTAAGTTAATAACTTGCTATTACAGCCATTAGCCTGTGTGGTATACAGAGAACCAAAACTCATTCTTCAATCTTCCTGTGGTTTCACGACACAATTGGCAATTTCTCTGGGGATTGATTTCTCATTTTAACGAACCTCTGCAATTCTGTAGATATACTATACTATAACTTTCCAGACACTGATGCTCCATCAGTCTTTTGCTTGTTTCATGTATTTAATAGCATGGTCAGAGAGTTGGGGCTGTGTTACACTGTTATGAGCTCACCTGAATTAGATCTAAAATGCTGGAGGTTGGTTAAACCACTTATTCTGGTTGTTTTTTGTTCTTATTCTCACACCCTGGCTAGATAATTTATATGAGATAATGAGACTAAGGGTATCACATACCAAGGTGTTACCAACACCTGGGTTTATTTGAGCACTGTAGGATGTTCAAGGCATGTTGAGAAGTTTTATTGCATCAACACTTCTTCAATTTTCCAAACAAGCCCCCTCCCCCTACTCAGCTATTATGGATGATACAGCACTGATGACCTTATAAATTTGTCCTATAAATTATCTGTGGTTTCTGTGAATAGTTAAATGGATTGGGTAAATAACTTCAATGATACCGATGTAATTATATAGCATGTAAACACATAGGCCAGCCATATTGAATTCTGTAATAAATAATGTAACGATGTGTTGTATGCCTATCAGTTCCGTTGTGTCACAAATTTCAAATATGTGAAGGGGCAGTTTATTTGCCTTCTTCTACAAGCTTCTAGGCTTTAAATTGTCCCAGCTCAAATGTTGAAAGACAAATCAATGCTGTGACTAAACTACTGAACTGAGAAACTATATTTTGATCTTCCAAAAAGTTCTAACATCTCAATTAGCCATGTTGGAAACAATTTTCCTGAAAGCTTAACAGACCCTATGTGGGAGGACATCTAGCAATGATTGTTTCCCACTACTGGCCCTGCTTCCTCTTCTCATTCCAATTAAAATTGACTTATTCTTAATTTAATTGTACCTGAGATATGGAAATTTTGTTAATGCATGCTAAAATGTATTCTTAAAATGGGGTGGTTGGGGAATGGCAAATGCTTGTGTTAGATTGGAATTAACTTTGTAGCTTGAAGTGTGTTCACTAAATTTGGTGTTACTTGTGCAGAATTTTGTATAATATGAACTCTGTAGAGTGTGATTTTCTCATGGCATCCAGCTCTGTCCAACTGTATCCATGTAATCTTTTATGGGTAGAACTTGATATCTCTAATACTAATATAGCTATCGTGTTATAATCACAAAAGAGAAGGGTTTGCAAGTCCTAAGCAGCCCTGTAATTTATGCTATAACTGCTAATTGGTGCTTGTGCTTTCTGAATTTGATCATTTTGAAATCTGTATGTCCTATAGACATTCTTAGATTCAGACTGGGTCGTAAAATCTTGTAGTCCATGAACCTGCACAGTAAGGAAGCGAACATGGCACAGTTCATTAACTATATGCATGTGTAGATGAGTATAGAGAACTGAATTGTTAGTTAAATGAATGGGGAGAAGCTTAGTGGCTTGCAAGCTTTATTTAATTTCAGAGCACGGCATACTAATGCAGTATGTTCTCAGTTGATCCAATGCTATCACTGATTCCAGTTCTTTTCTAAATAATGTTTCTCCATGTAGCTATTCAAGATTTTGATTTCTAATATGTTTATCAATAATTAACCTGTCTCTTCGAGTACTTAATCATGACCTGGAGAGTTTGTAGAATAAAATATTGAGTGCATGCTACTTTGAAATACAAATTCTGAATCTTGCATTGTCATAGTGTTTACCCCATGTTCTTCCTATCAGTTATTATATATGCATGATCAGATAGTCCAATCTTACCTGCCCTTTCTTTTGTCATGTTTCATTTTTTCCTTGTGAAATCATTTTTATAGCAATGGATCCAAGTACACCACAACACATGATTACAATTTCACGTGGGTTGATGTGCAGTGTGCATTTTTTTTACTAATAATTGGTGGCAGATCCATGCAGTTGTTACAGTTTCGTGCCTTTGATCAATACCATTAACTCCGCAATGCTCCTTACAAAAGTAAGGAAACATAAACACAACTTGAACTATTTGATCTTGAATATCAGATCCATTAAGTGTAGGGGATTTACGCAAAATTCAGTATCCATGATTTAACCTGTAGATCTGTCTTTTTACTCCACATCGTTCTGAAATGATTTTGTTTGTTTCAAGTGTCCTGTTTAACTGATTTCATTAGTCATAACTTTCCCTTTTTTTTAATGATTTTGTTAGTGATGGCAATTCTTCTAATAATTCATTGTAGGTTGAGAATGCTGGACGTGTGCAAAAGTTTCGATACCCATACTCTTGGCTGTCAGCTTCAAATCGGAGGGTACATCTAGTTTGGGCTAGCAGTAAATCTTGTGGAATAAGTGCCTTTGATGACTATACACCACTGCCCAGATGCTATCTTAGTAGTGCTGAGGAGCGCATCACCGTAGCTACTTCAAAAGGATATTTTGTAATGGTTAAGCTTTATAGGGGTTGATCACATGCAGACCTGTGTATGTATATGAAGTATATCGATCTCATTTTTTCCGTACTGTTTTGAGACAATACCTGACTTAAACAGAAATGCAACTATAACAAAAATGGGTTCTTCATTTTAAAATCGCTTAAATGCTGAGATGTCCAATTGTCTATGCACGATGCAAGTGACGGACGCTGAACATACTAAAAGAATTTCTCTCCTTTTCTTTCTTCTTTTATTATGAAAACAGAGCTTCATCAATAACTTTTCTTTTGAGGATCATGTATATCATCATGCAGGTGGTATAGGAAAGTGATCTGCGATTATTTATCTATATGATATGAAGCCACTTCTAACCCCGTGCAGTTGCCGTGATCTTTTCCCTTTGTTAAAGGCATCTAAAATGTGGTGCCTTCGTGATCTTTGCACTTTTGTTGGTATGCATATGGGTATATGACGCTTTGCCTGCCTGATTTTTTTTTTTGTCTTAATTTGGCCTCTTGGCGTGTTGGCCTGTCGCAATAGCATCAGATTCTAATGTGTTGGCATGTCGCAATAGCATCAGACTATAATATGTATTATTGGCCAGTCCTTAAACTTGTTGGAACGTATGCACTCTAAACTCGTTGGAACGTATCAGATAAGTGGAAAGGTCATTTGCAGGCTAAACATGTTCAGTTATATCAGTTGAGTCCCTAGACTTGTTCGCTATGTCACGTAGGGGTCCAATAGGGTCTTAAACCGCTGGCATAGTAGCTCACATACAACGTGGAGGTAGAGTCGAAAGCATTGTCAAATATGTAAAGATCCCCGGCCCTTTAAGTTCACATCGCTCTTGTTTTACTGGGTGGGACGCTTGGGTTTTCTCATTAGGGCTAGGCAAGCAATCTAGCAAGCGGTGATTATGCAATTATATCGTATTCATTAAGCTAATCACCATTTATTTACAAGCAAAAGATGATGAAAACACCACACATGGTTTCGGGGGTCATATGCAAAATGAGCACCCTTTCAACTGGTATGCTAAGTCAGCGCACGGGGTGGATCGATACGAGATAAAACCTAAGTGACACAAACAAGTAAGTTTAGGGATCCAAATGACATATCCGAACAAGTTTAGGGGTGGCAATTATGCAATTTGAGAGCATATGGACCTAGTGAGACATCTGAATAAGTTTAGGGGTGGCAATTATGCAATTTGAGAGCATATGGACCTAATGAGATATCTGAACAAGTTTAGAGTGCCAAGTCAACAAAAAAAATTTGCAAGACGCCAACTCAACAATTCTTTTTACGAGACGCAAATTCAACAATTTGATAGTACAGGGACTTAAATGGTATATGAATAAGTTGAAGAGACGGTCGTGTACTTTAATCTATCACCTGGCATTTCGTGACACAAGTTGCGGTATAAATAATGTACAGTTGAGGTTTGTTTCTGTGCTGTGGTGGTAAATTAGGCTGTAGCTGCTGTTGCTGATCTAGTTGAGTTCTGAACTGAGGTCATCTTATTGTTTTGCAATTTTTGGGCATCTCAGTCACATTCAGGATGATGAGGGGTCTTAGTATACGCTGCATGGCAATAACAAAATAAATTACAAAAGTTACAACATTTTGAAATTACTTAGTTCTCAGTTTCTCACTTCGCAAAAAGAATCACTGGACAAAGCGATCCTTACAAGATTGAGTTGGTATTGGAGGGTATCACAGTACTCTCTTCTGGCTGCGTGTCATCAAGGAGTGCAGACAATAGAAATGGTGAGTGCAGGTAGTTGCTTCTGCCCATGTCTATAGCAGCATCTCTCCTTTCCTACCTTCCACAAGCACATCAGTGACCTTGCAAAACCGAAAGAAAGGAATCAAACAAGCGGTGAGGAGCTGCATGATCAGACGACGACAACTGGCCAAAGTTCAGCTTATCATGGGACAAAAACGAATTGGTTTCGGGACCATGATCCCTGAACAGGCCACGCTAGGGCTACCTAGGGATGGACCTCCATGCATGATCTCTGAACTTTATCTGTCCTGTCAGAATCACCAAAAATATCTTTTGTTATCGTAAGGTTAAAAGAACGGTGGCGATAGCTAAAGGTTGAGGCTTCCACATGCCCTCCCCGTCCCATTCATGAGTCATTGGCTCATTGCCCGTATGCGGTATGCCTAACTCGATGAAATTGTTGTCAATCTGCAGTTCTGTTGACAGGTTCAAATACTTACATTCTAGAACAAAAAAAGAGAGGCAATACTTACTATATATGCACGTCCAAGCTCTACTAGCGGCCATAAGAGAAAAAGAAAAGAGAGAGTAAGAAGGAGACAAAACAGTATAGTCGTATTCCTTGATTTGCCACTGTCAATCTTGAAACAAGATGGCAATGTGACCAGAAGGAATTGTCCTTCTCCATAGTTGAACGACGACCAGTTTGGTCCCGAAGCTTTCACAAAAGGGACGCTTTGGTCCCTCCTATAAAATTGACCAATCTCGCTCGTCAACTTTACAATTCAGATATATACCAAAATGAGGACCTTGCAACATGTCCAGAAGATAAAGTTGACATTCTTTCAGTACTTTTATTGCCACGAGCAAAAACAGTAAACCCCTTGCCAATAATTGAGAAAATGATTAACGTATCGCCGCGATATCGACAGTACGTGGCCCCTAGATATTTAGATATGTAATTGGGATGTGCTTAAAGCTCAAAAAGCGATAAGACAGGAGGTAATGGAGGATGTGCACGGTGGAGAAAGGCACGAGATCGCCGATCGCTAGCCAAATAAAAGGATGGCCAACAATCCCAATTGGCAGGTGGCCCGGACGGGACTGGGCTGCAACCAGCAAAAGCCCCATTTGCCACCTACTCGTAGCTATCTGGTCACCTGGTTGGACTTGGATGCAGGCATGTATGGTATGGATCAAGTGGCTCAGGCTGAATCAACCAAGCTTCTGCCACCGTCCCTGCAGCATTGACCATCAGGATGAAGGAGATAGAGTTCATGGAAAGCGAGAGCAACGATTTCGGTTGCTGGTGCTCAGCTCAATTGTTGATCTGAGCCATCCCTCGTTGTTAAATAATCCATCCGTTCCAAATTGTAGGTCATTTTGACTTTTCTAGGTTCGTATATATTATTATACTTCTATATACCTAAAAAAACGACCTACAATTTGGAACGGACGGAATAATCAGTTAGCTTTTGACTAATCAGCTCGCCATACGCTGTTTGTACTGGAGGCGTCTTGATTGGTTTTAAGCCAATTTGTTTTTTCAAGAAGCTAGGGTAGCAAGATTTTTCAGCAAATCATTTCTGAGTCCAAATTTACTTAATTTGGGAAACATGCAAGAAGATGAATTGTATATATAAGTACCTGCAAAAAATGAATTGTATTATATATAAACGAAGGGTACTTATCAATTGTGTCGGGCCGAGAAACACTAGAGTCCACTAAAAATCAGCTGAGGAATATTTTGCGGACAATGAGGATACGAGCAGGGTCTGTGCACTGACACATCAACGAACGAAAAATAGGCATGGGATATATATCTTTGAATGGCCATGGGGGCACGGGGAAACATGATTTGGTACATCGAATGGATCCTCATGATCTCCTCCTGTGACTGACCAAAGCTCTCTCCCACATGGTGTGTACATCTGATGAGAGAGCAATTCCAGCTGAAAAAAAGGAGGGAGCACCATCATGGGATATTTGCCTTATCTCCCCCTTCCTCCAGCTACCAGCAGCTTAATGCTCAGCTGGGTCACATGTAGCACACACTTATCAAGTTCAGTGTGGTCGAGATAACTGATAACCCTTTGCCCGGGGCCACACCAATTGGCCAGCACATACACACACAAGATGAGGAGGAGTAGGAGGAGGAAGAGATAGATGGGCCAAGTGGAATATTCGATCAGAAAGAGTCAAACACAAGTATACACACATGTCAACCATATAATGCAAAGCATGTACACATACATGGAGACAGATGTACCTTTCAATAGGCCACCACTAACTGGTTCCAATACAATAAGTCTCCACCACCATAGCTTTTGTGATTTGCTCTTACAATTGATCATGACACGGTGGTGCCATCTATCCACATTCTCTCTCCTTTTCTTCGCCACTCCGAATTGTGAGTAGTCTCCTAGAAGTAGAACAAGTAAACACGGCCAGGTGCAGCTGGCAAGACATTGATACATCAAAAGTCCAGTGTTTCTGGGGAAAAAAAACATGGAGAATATACCATAGTGAGTCTGAACAATGCAAGCAAACTTTTGATAAAACAGTAGAACCTTCTCTCCATCAAGTAACTTGTGCTGGAGAGTGTGAAACTAAGCTAGGTTTTACACTCACACATTCGATCTTTAACCTCAAGGTGTGCGCTATTACAACATGTTTCCAAGTTGAAAATTGTGCATGGAGAACGGATAGTATCAGGTCTAATGAGTAACGAGTTGACATTCAGGTTTTTTTTTAAAATGATAAATATATAGTTCGGAATTGAGGATCGGAAAGTTTTAGTCATCCCCATATAAAATACTGAAATTATGCATCTTTTGGATTCATAATTTGGTTTTCGGATTACAGCTTGGGTTCTTTTGGAGTTCAAAGTTGAGTATCTTAGTTGGAGGTCAACGTAGTTCAAAAGTGGAATTTTAAGGGGGTCAAAAGCGAGGAGGTGGACACAAGAAGGCGATGGTGAGCTGAAGACCTCCCAGTCAACTCTGAAAGAGAACCAACCTAAATGGGGCATATTTTTTGAACGAACGGGAAATGGGGCATATTTTTGGCATGGCATTATCTTACATGCAGTTATCACATATACGCCATGCAATGGAAGAGTGTTTTTTTTAAAAAAAACTTGGGTATTGACATTCCCATTACACTTAGCTTTTGGCATGGTATTATCTTACATGTATACAAGGATGTAAGTAACGACATTTTCTCGTTGGTTGAACTTCTTCATAGAAAAGTTAATATTCCAACCTATCAGTCCTCTCTTCTCCACAAAAAAAGGTGTTGCAAATAATAAAGTATGATGTGCATGAATCTACATAGTAAACAGTATATACAGAGAAACTTTTTTGCAAACATGCGCAAGAGCTATCAACAGTTAAAAGTACTCCACCCAAATGCCCTCTTCTCCCCCATGCTTCTATGCTTCTAGGAACCGCATATTCTTTCTCTTCCCCTTTCTTAGCTATAGGTTAGGTCGAAATGCAATAGCCGACCAGACCTTTCTCAGAAATTGGAAGGTAAGCAAATACTGATTGATGGAGCTGTTTTCGATCGTGGGTCTCTCTGGAGTCTGGACCTGCAGACCATCCATGCAGAACTACCCGCAACTGTTCTTATGACCTCCAATATAATGCAAGTGGCGCCTGCTTCCACTTTGTGCTTGTACATCATGTACTGATGATACTGACATTTAACTTGAATGTCACTTTGACCAATACAAACAAATGTGGAAAGAACAAGTAGCCGATTGCTTGACACAATTTATTAGTAAGCTATGCTGATTATTCATCAAGAGATATGTTTACTTACATTGTTTATATACAGATAACATGCACCCGATTACCTCCTAGGAGTTAGGAGTTCAAATAAAATCACAGCCTTGCTTTTTGCAATTGATAAAACAGTTTTAAAATTGAGAAATTTTGGAGTGAATAATCAAGAAGCAAGAAAATAAAGAGAATGCCTATATTATGCATGCACGCTTGTAGTAATTGTAGCCTTCCTTATTTAGCGAGTCTAGCTTGAGCATCGATGGTGGAAGTAAATGATCGATTCATTATTTAGGCTACGAGGAACTTTGTTGAATTGTTTAAAAGTTATATGAATACTTTTTTAGATAAATTTTGAAGACTAAACAATCAGTCTTTGTGGGACGGAGGAAGTATGAGGTAGGAGTTCGAATAAAATCAAAATAAAATAATCAAAAAACACGAAAAGGAAGTGAATGCCGGCCATCTCGGCCCTTCCAGCAGCGCCTGTATTGCAACAGCTGCGTTCAACAGCAACTGAAGCAGAATCTATGTAGTGATGTCAACGATACTTGCCTAACATTTGGAATCTATATCGGGGGCTACTTTTGATACTATGCATGTGTAGGATTTAGAGTCTGGATCGGAAGGCTTGCATTTGACAAGTTGTCAGCATCGACCAGTAGGCTAGGAGGTAGATACCCTACCTTTTGCTGAATTTGGGCAAAAAGATGCAGCTCCATCCATCCTTTTCTGCGCGAGGTCGAAACAGAAAGATCGGAACAGCCTGCCCATCCGTATACATGTATTCGCAGGAGAGGCTTTTACACAGGAAAAATCAGCAAATAAAGGAGGATCATACCAGGACCAGGTGTAAGGAGGAAATAAGAGTCTGCTGTGCATAAAGTGGGCGGTGCATGGATCGAACATGAGGAGGAGATGCAATGGGAGGCTGCTTTTTTCCTGTAGTCTTCAGCAAAAAGATGTGGAGGGATGGCATGCAGAGGAAGAAGATCGATCAAGCATTGGTCCAGGAGCACCACATATATCATGGACTCTGATGAATCCACAAACCAACCAAAAAAAATTAAACAAGTACATTTTGTATTGAAATGTGCGTCATATATATGTGAACTTATTGACAGTGGCAGTGTATTCGTCTCATGCAATGCGTGGTGCATATGAGGACGATAGTAAATGCTGCCATCAAAATATATGAAGCTTCTTCCCATTGTCAGGTTTAGGTCCCATGTCACCTTGTATTTGTTCGGAAACAAATTTGCAACTACAACAATGCTAAAAAAAATGTGATATTGAGATATATTTGTAACTACCAACGGTATATTGAGATGGAAAGTGATTTATACATGTCCCAAAACCATGTGTTAAGCTAGATAACACATGCATTTCAGTATTCATCCATACACCGCAGATATTAATTCAACCAAATAATAATATTCCTTTTCTTTTTGCTACTTATACTTGTAGAGCTTATGATTGTAATATTTCCATTTTTCTCTTTTTAATCAGGAGCTTGAGCGAAATGTACAAGCGTCAACACGTGTTGGTCTCTCATTAGATATCTCAATGCACCATCTAATAATGGCCACTTTATAAAGAACCATTGGTGTTATATATTGTATCTGCAACAAATAGCGCATGTGAAAAAAAAACTTGCACTGATAAAGAAATTAAAGGTGACAGGTCACCAATATCAGCTCAGCTCCCGTGATCCTTTGCTTAATTTTTCCACCCTCCGCTTCACACAGACATCAGACATGCATGTTCCCGGTAGTGGGCTTATCTCCCCCTTCCTCCAC
Organism: Setaria viridis; assembly: GCF_005286985.2. Taxonomy (NCBI): domain Eukaryota; kingdom Viridiplantae; phylum Streptophyta; class Magnoliopsida; order Poales; family Poaceae; genus Setaria; species Setaria viridis. Next base: position 24,416,796 of record NC_048267.2, on the reverse strand, counting down.
TGATGGCTAGCCACAGATGCATTATTGTGATCACTAGTGGGCTTGAAGGGCCCCATGCAGACAGAGATGGCAGCAGATCAGAACCAGATGATGCTGTTTGAAGCTCCCAGAACATTCCCTTGGAACTCCCCTTCCCCCTGGCCTTCAGCTCCACGATCTGCTCACTTTTCTTAGTTTCCACGTCTCAGGAGCAGCGCTCGTACGTGCTGCTCATCCTCTGACCTCCTTCATCCAATCAGCTGCACAAAACTTTCTCGCGCGTAATCGATCGAATATATATTATATATAACAAACATTATTGTACTACAGGCTTGCCCCACCATGCATGTGTATGATGGAGAGACGAAAGATCCAGGCATACAGCTGCCACCTGGTGCAGGTCCCTTTCGCCCGATCTCCATGATCGCCGGCCGGCCTCGAGTGCGCGCCTCCTGATGATCTCCGTGCCTATAAAAGGAGGCGTCAATTTGCAGCTAGCTCGTCCAGCAAGAAACACAGCAGCGTCCGATCGCTCGATCGAGCTAGCTGAGCCCAGAGCACGCCTTGTGTGTGTGTATTGTGTTCTTCTGCTCAGCATCAGCAGTCGATCAGCTGCTAATAATATAATCCGTCCAGAGATAATCAGCCCAAGCTAATGGTTCGTGCTCGAGGCTAATTTTGTTTCTAAGCTGTGCATATTAATTATTTGCATTTATTCTGTAGTTTGTATATAGTTTTGTAGCATTATAACAAGTGATAAATTTGGTATCTAGTAACAGTTATTATAGGACATAGAAACTCGACATGCATGCAATGATGGATTCCTGGTCGCTGATAGAGACCATGTTGTCGTGTGCGTTTGTTTGGTTAGGACGGGAAGAAGGTGCAGGAGCGGGCGGCATGGGGCGCCGGTGGCGACGGCGGCGGCAACCTGGTGCAGGACGCCGTGGACTACCGGGGTTGCCGGGCCGACAAGTCCAGCACGGGCGGCTGGGTGGCGGCGGCGCTTGTGCTCGGGATCGAGCTCTGCGAGCGCCTCTCCACCATGGGCATCGCCGTGAACCTCGTCACGTACCTCACCGGCACCATGCACCTCCCCAGCGCCGCCGCCGCCAACGTCGTCACCGACTTCATGGGCACCTCCTTCCTCCTCTGCCTCCTCGGCGGCTTCCTCGCAGACTCCTTCCTCGGACGCTACCTCACCATCGCCATCTTCGCCCTCGTCCAAGCTATCGTAAGTAGTGTCCATTGCATGCAGAAACCACCATTGCTGCTAGCTCTATTCACATACTTGTCGGGCTAGCAACATGGCATGAGCTCATGATCAATGCTTTTACGAGCACAGGGCACGGGGCTCCTGGCGGTGTCCACGGAGGTGCGGCAGCTGCGGCCGCCGCCTTGCGGACCCGGCGCGGCGGGGCCGTGCGAGCAGGCGACGGGGCTCCAGATGAGCGTGCTCTATGTGTGCCTCTACCTCATCGCGCTCGGCACAGGCGGGCTCAAGTCCAGCGTCTCGGGCTTCGGCACCGACCAGTTCGACGAGCGCGACGCCCGCGAGCGCGCCGCCATGGGCCTCTTCTTCAACCGCTTCTTCTTCTTCATCAGCGTCGGCACGCTCCTCGCCGTCACCATCCTCGTTTACGTCCAGGACCACGTCGGCCGGAGCTGGGCCTACGGCATCTGCACCGGCGCCATGCTCGTCGCCATCGCCGTCTTCCTCTCCGGCACCCGGCGCTACCGCTACAAGCGCGGCTCCGGGAGCCCCATCGTGCAAATCCTCCAGGTACTCGTCGCCGCCGCCCAGAAGCGGAGCATCAAGCAGCCACTCACCGCCTCCGCGCTCTACGAGGACCGCCCCGAGCACGCCCGCATCCCCCACACCGCCCAGTTCCCGTGCCTGGACAGGGCGGCGGTGATGGCGGGCGACGACGACAACGAGGTGGGACGCGACGGGCGGCCGGTGCCCAACCCGTGGAAACTGTGCTCCGTGTCCCGCGTGGAGGAGGTGAAGATGGTGGCGCGGCTCATGCCGGTGTGGGCGACGACGATCCTGTTCTGGACCATCTACGCGCAGATGATCACTTTCTCCGTGGAGCAGGCGACCACCATGGACCGGCGCATGGGCCGCTTCGAGATCCCGGCCGCCTCGCTCACCGTCTTCTTCGTCGGCGCCATCATGCTCACCCTCGCCGTCTACGACCGCGTCTTCGTCCCGCTCTGCCGGAGCCTCATGACCGGCCGGCAGGGGCTCACCAACCTGGAGAAGATCGGCATGGGCCTGGTCCTCTCCATCGCCGGCATGGCCGCTGCTGCCATCTGCGAGAAGAAGCGCCTCGCCGTCGCCGCCACCGCTGCGGGGCAACACGAGTCACTGCCCATCAGCGTGTTCATGCTGACGCCGCAGTTCCTGCTGGTGGGCGCCGGCGAGGCGTTCATCTATACGGGGCAGCTGGACTTCTTCATCACCCGGTCGCCCAAGGGCATGAAGACCATGAGCACCGGCCTCTTCCTCACCACGCTCTCGCTCGGCTTCTTCCTCAGCAGCGCGCTCGTCTCCCTCGTCAAGGGCTGCACGACGTGGCTCGGCGACACCATCAACCACAGCCGCCTCGACTACTTCTACTGGCTCCTCGCCGTGCTCAGCGTCGTCAACCTCGTTGCCTACCTCGTCTGCGCCATGTGGACCACGCCGCCGGCCAGCAGCCAGGCGGAGCAGCCACAGATCGCGATGACCGCAGACGAGAAATGCTAGCAACATCCCTGCTACAGACCTCTATTATTGCACCAGTCGCTATTAGTTGTCGACTTCAAAATCACACATATACGTACTACTTGACCGCCTACACATTTAGAGGGTTCTATAGATTTGAGTGTGGATTCAGTTTCGATGTGATTCCTACATGTTTAAAACCAAGTTCACCTCTGTTTACTGAAAAATAAGAAAAAGACTTTAGATTAATGCAAGGCTTTCTGATTGCTGAAAATACTACACAGATAGGTTGCTTTCTGATTGCTGAAAATATTACACAGATAGGTTGCTTTCGACAACCAGATAACCAGCTGACCCTGGGTACTGGACATCGCAACCTACAACATTGCCTATGAGCTACAACCCAACAACCCAAGAAGGAAACAAGCATTGCGACTCAAAATGCACATAACTGGGGTCATTTTAGGTGGGGCAGACTGACAGACTGAGTATGTCTCTCAGATTCATGCAGAAAGCATGTATATACACAATCAATTCAAGTGTGAGGAGCAGGGTTACCTCCCCTGATACCTGAAAAAGTTTATGGTATTGAACCCAACATCTGATTCCCATGGTGCAGCAGCAATGCTGCCGAAATCAGCTTCAACAGACGCGAGTGACTCCTCAACTTGGAGCAGGTCGACTTGGAGCTTTGAAATGGATAAACAGTTTGCAACTTTCTGCATGTCAACAAAAGCTTTCATCTCTTGGTATTTCTTCTCCTCCACCCCCATGATGCACATGTCAACGAACTTGATTTGTTGCTCTAATCTGCAATTGATTCCTTCTATCTCGAGCATCTCCTTATCCAAATTAACTTGCTTTCCTGTTCTTGAGACTAATCTGGCGATTTCTTGTACAAAGGAGGTTATTGAGACGAACCTTCAGGGGGCCAACCTGAAACCCATTTTCTTCCAGATCTAGTAGGCTGTTCATTTTCTCTTGATAAAGTCGTGCTTCGTCCTGAATTCGCATGTTCTTGATGCTTTCAGCCATGTTTGTAAACGAGACCGTAAGTCCTAAAGCTTTTCCTTCACGAAATTCCGGAGGACAATTCCACACTTCACGGAAATGTGGAACTTGTGTCAGCCTCTCAAAAATCTCCATTCTGTGAACAGGCATCAGCAGCAAGGAACTTGTAGATAACTTAGAAGCAAGATTGCTGCTGCTAGGCACTGGCAGTGGCATGAGTGTTGATAGATCCACTGTCATACCAGAATGCACAAATGAAGATGGTCCAGATGATTTCCCAGAAATAGACACTTCAAGTTGCCCGAAAGAATTCTGTGATGACACGTTATGTTGAGGGTGTGGTTCATCGGCAATCATCTCGGCTGCTGGAAACAAATCCTGTCAGTCAGGGTATTAATGTACCAAAAAAAATGCCTATGTGATTTTGAAAAACTTAGTTCATACAGTTTTCCAGGTGCAAGCCTTCTGCTGCTTCAAGATACAGGCCCGCTCTTTCGTTTTTTATCTCCATCTGCTCATAGAATCATCAATTAATGCTCAGAATGGTTTAAAAAATTCACAAGGTATTGAAGAAACTAGAAGAAGATCAAAATGCGCTACAAGAAAATGGCCTTGGAGCTTCAGGTGCCTTTTAATGGCTCTGCCACACTTCCATTTGGTTTGGTGGATGAAATTGCATTAAGGCAGGTGTGAACAAAGAAAGAGTATTTACTTCATTAGGGGCTTGAATGCACAAGAGATCAGCCTTGGCATCCTGTTGTCCAGTTGAAGATGGCTCTAGTACCCCAATTGGTAAGGCTGCATCCTCCTTTGGATTAATGCCTGTTCTTTCATTTTTTTTCCCATGTGGACACAAAAACATCAATAGATGATCAGAAAGGGTGAAAAACCACATGGTGTTCAATATAACAGAATATCATCAAAAGGCACTACAAAAAAATGGCCTTGCAGCTGCAGGTACCATTTCAAGCCTCTCTTGCACAACCGTTTGGCTTGGTGGAAGCAGAAGTGAACTAGTTGTGGAAAAAGAAATAGTACTTACTTTGTTATCGTTAGGGGCTTCAATGCACAAGAGATTGACATCCTGTTGTCCAGATGAAGATGGTTTTAGTTTCCTATTTGTGATGGCTGCCTCTTCCTTGGGAGGCATGACTGATTGTCCAGTTTTTATCTCCATCTGTACTCAGAAACATCAATAGATGATCAGAAAGATCGAACAAATTACATGGTGTTTAATAAACTATCAAAATATGCTATCTTTATAAATACAAAGAAGGTGTTTTTTTCATGCATATCTGGCACAACCATTTGTTTTGGTGGAAAACAAAGCAGATAGGTGGGTTGTAACAAAAGAAAGATTATTTACTTTGCTGTCATTATGGGCTTTGATGCACAAGAGATCCGCATTGACATCCTGTTGTACAGACGAACATGGTTCTTGTTTCCCAATTGGGAAGGCTCCACCACATGATTGATTAACATTCTTCTGATTGGCTGATGAAATTTTAATCTGATTAGACAGGATTATCTAGTGTAACTCAAGTCTATGCATGTAACAACTAACACTAACAAGCTCTTACAATTTCTGGAGTTAATCAAACTAATATCTGCTCCTTTGCAAGCTCCGGCCATCCAGCTCTTCACCTGCAGGCATTGAGATGAGTTGGCAACAATATACAGTCGAGTTAAGATCTGGAAAATATGCTAGAAGCTGCTACCTCTGCAACTTTTTGGCACATTTCATCGGGTTCATCTCCAGCAGCAGTATCACCAAGTGACATCATTGCTGTTTCTAAATGAAGATTGTCTGAGAGTGCTGGCTCTTTTGTTTCGCTTATTCTGAGAAGCCCACCATCATTGTGGGAAGGATCCTGTGATGATTCCAGCGGGAACAAAGTGTCTGATAATATAGGCTACATGCTTGTTCTTCAGAATATCTTGTCACTTCTAGTGACAGATCATGGTGATGATTCTGTGCTGGCGACAAGTTTGATGCAGATGGTGATGCTTGATACTGATGCACGGAATGATTAGAATCGAGTTCTTTATCTGGGAGATTCATTCGCCTTCTCTTTCTGTTTGGATTGAACATGAAGTGTCGCTGATTTCAATAAAATTTTCATAGCCAGAGTCATCACTGATCACAACAACATCAAAATCATTGAACTTACTGCCAGCTTTAACAATATCATCAAGTGGAGAGAAAGAATGAAGTTCCTTAAGTGCCTAGAAAAACCAAATGACAACACAACCAAGGACAAAATCTCAATCAGTGGTGTCAGGGAGAGAAAAACATGGACCAAATCAGATACATAAACAAGGTGCCTAAGAAATGCACCAACCTTTTGCTATGCCAACATTTTTTTAATACTGATGAACTGAGTAAAGCTATCGAATTACAGTGGTAGGAAACAAGAATCCGAAACAAGGCAGGGTGTACCTTAGGCAAGAAGCGTCTTCCTTTTCCGTCGCACTGTGTATCGATCAACTTTTCTGGTACACTTGTGTGACAACTTGTTGCCAGTATTTGATCCTTCCCCTTTGCAACCCTAAACCCTAGACACTTTCCTTCACTCTCTAGTTGCTTCACCACAGTGGCCTCCTTTTCAGGAATTGTTTCCATATCCATAACATCTTTGGTGATGATTTGGCTGCATGTTGCCTGAGATTTAAAGTGTGTGTCAAGGGCAGTTCTTCCTTCACCAAATCTTCTTTCCGCACCCTTTTGTTAGGGACATAACTACACGGATCAATATCTTAGTCAGATGTGAAGAACTCTGATGAATAGTCCGAACTATACTGATCGGTGGAGAACTCCGGTTTATATTCAGAACTATAGCGGTCACCATCTCCACTAGACGTGGAGAACTCTGATGAATACTCAGCAACTGAATCATTTCTTTTCTTAGCATGTTTCTAGTAAACAAAAGAGTGTTATTAGTTTAGAGAAATGGGGTAAATATAACCACCATTCAACATACGCAAGTCATTGCAAGCAAGGCATCCAAGCAAACATAGTAGCATATCTTAAACTTGCATTCATATAAATAGTGGAAAAATAGCAACTTAGAAGTAGACTCAAGATGCTTAAGATCATGAGTGACAAATTGACTAGTTGATAAAATACCTTGGTTGAGCAAGGCTTCCATTCCTGACTGTCTCCTTTGGAGTAGGGTCTCAAGGACGTACTTGACACAAGAAAGTAATCATCTGCGTTGCCATGATGTTTTACCCTTACTTTGTATCTTCTAGGTTCACAGATGCAAACATCTTCAATGACACCTAGTGACCAGATACCATCCTGATATACTTCCACCTCTGCTGATGGTTCTAATTCGTTCTCAAACTTTGTTTTGTCAAATACAGGTTGTGGCTGAATGAAGCATGAATGTAGGACTTCAGTGGAATCTTCCCTATTCCCATAGCTAACAACATAGTTGACACTGCCAACCATCTTGATGATAGTAGCCGGCATCCAAAAGTTGTACCCTTCTTTTTTTCATCACACATAACTTCCACACTGCTTCCCACTGCATACAGTGGTATCCCTCGCAGCTGCATTCAAATATTGCGTGGTTTCAAACCAGTTAACGAAAACCGCAGCATAAATTAGTTGGCAAACAAACTACATCATGGAGCTACTAGAGCTTCAACAGTGATGCTCTCTTGTCTCTTTACTTGATGGCTTATCTGATGAGTCTAAAATAGGCTTGCATGGCTATATATGTGTAGGGTGCGGATCCAAGCATGCTCATCTAGTTATACATAACTTGACATGATTTTGTGAACGGAACTACAACGGACTCAGGACAAAAGGATGGATGAATGTGAAAATGATATCACCTGATTTCAACTCAATTAGCATTGGAGAAACAAACTTATAATGAATCTAACCTTTTTATTTCCAGATATGTTTTGGATTGAATGGTAGGGCCCCAATCCTCACATAGCTTGTGACAAATGCATGCATAAGTAATAAGTAGAGTGGCAAAACTTATTTGCATCATCGTCATTTATGACCAAATTGTGCTCTTTTACGGATTAGTGTTTTTTTATACTAAAGTTAATCATGAAAACTTAGGCCCTGTTTGGTTCCTATGGACTAAACTTTAGTCCATTGTTTTGGTGCACTTTTAGTCCCTAAACACCCAAACAGGTGGACTAAAGTTTGGACTAAAGGGTGTCCAGGACACCCTACCCCTCTCATTTACAGCCACCCCCCCCCCCGCCCTCCCACCCCCGCCGCCAGCTTCCTCTAGGCAATTCCCTGCGCACTCCACTCCCCGCTCCTGCTGCTCCCTCCCCTCCACGCCGCCGGCCGCTCCCTACCCCGCTCCCTCCACTCGGTCCCCTCCCATCTCCGGCTGCTCCCACTACTACCTCTCCTTCCTGCTCCCACCGCCACCACTGCCCCGCTCCGTCCATCCCTGCCGATTCCTCCCCTCCCCGCTCCAGCCGCCTCCATCGCCCCTACTCTTCCCCACGCCGGGCCCGCTCCTCCCCACACCGGATCCACCACCCCCGCTCCTCCCCACACTGCTGCACCCGGTCCTCCCCACCACCGCACCCACCATGGACCACTACCGGAATTTCTTCTCTCAGGCTTCTTCATCCGCGGCTACCTGAAGCTTCCGCTCTTCCCAGGACGCCAGCGACGAAGATGACTTCGGCCCTTTCACCTCGCCGTCGTCCCCCTGCCTCTTCACTCCCCGCCGCCACATGGAGTACCTCGACCTCAACTCCCAGGCCGACGCCTTCCCCAACCTCAACCCCTACTAGGAGTACCTCCAGGCAGACGATGTTGGAGGCGACCATGGGCTACCTCCTTGTGCCCCTGGAGGGAGAGTGGTTGGTCGTGGCGGAGGCCGTGGAGGTCACCGGTTGAGGTTCGACAGATCCGGCAAAGGCAGAGTGGGAGGACGTGGGGGAGCCGTGGCTACTTGCAGAGGTAGAGGGGGGAGCTGTGGGGGATCGATGGTACACCATGGTGGATCCTGTGTTGGCAGCCGCACCTTCGAGCCTCCACAGGAACTTGGCGCCTTTGAGGAGGAAGATGAAGATGGCTCTGAAGCCCGTTCCCAGACGGTAAGCTCAAAGCCCATCTACCTGTGATCCTCTGTTGCCTATGAATGCTCTGAATTCATGTGAATGCCTATGATCTTGTGTTGCCTTTCAATGCTCTGAATTTTTGTGAATGCCTATGATCCTGTGTTGCATATGAATGCCCTGAATCCATTTTGAGTATGTCATGATCTGCTAGAATATTGCCTGTGGTATTGATCTATTCGGTCCATTTTCAATATGTCATGCCCATTTTTAGTAGTTTGACATGCCCTGTGACACCTTTATTTTTTGTAATAAAATCTTTATGACAAGGCCAATTGGTCTATGGAAAACACACATATTTTCTGTGATCTAGCGGTTGAACAAATAAGGGCAGTCTTGAATGGTACAATGTCAGGTAGATGTTATAATGCTATGAGACAAGGTTTTCTCTTAAAGACTGGCCTGAACCTTTCTACCAAGCAAATGAGGAACATATGAACACAATGCAAGACTTTGTACACCTTCTGGCTTATGTTAAATACGAGTACTGCTCTAGGCTGAAGACCTTATGGCACTGCCATAGCATCTGCAGCATGGTGGAAAAGGGAGATAAAGGTAACTGAATCACTTTTCATTCACATGTACTCTATGTCTTGTTGTTTCTTATGTAACTGATCACTTGTTTTTACTGTTTGTGGTTTTCAGGGTAAAATTGAATGCAAAAAGTTCATGTATGAAGTACCTACATATGTTGAATAACTTGCAAAGATGTTCCATAGGGTTACAGTGGATGAATCTTCCTCTTGCATCCCTGATTATGCACCTCATGACTCAGAAGGAGTGTTGAGCAGTAATAGCCGCAAGAGAACAAGTAGCACTACAGACACAACCACAAGTCCACCCAAGAAAAGCAAAAGCCCAATGTTGCAGATGTTTCAGGGGCTTATAGCAGAGTTGCAAGTTGCTAGAAGTAAGGAAGAAGAAGCACTAGCCAAAATGGCAAAGCCGAGGCAGGAGGAGTTGGAAAAGAAGAAGAAAATGAGGGAGGAGGAGAAACAGATGGAGAAGAATGAGAAACAGAGGAAGAGAGATAAGACCCTAGAAGACATAGATAGATGTTTGGAATTGGCAGTGGAGGCTGGAGCAGGGTACAACACAGATGAGTTTTTCATTGCTACTAGACTCTTTTCTTCTGACTACAATCTGTTGGAGGTATGCCCTAGAGGCAATCATAGAGATGATGATATTCCATTTGTATCCATGATTTGTATATTGTGTTCATTGAATATCCATTAAAGGCTACTTGAATTGATTTGCAATTATGTGAATTGTATGTGAAACTCTTTTCTTGTATGGTTATTCTAAAGTTGTCCCTAGTCGGAGTTCATGTGAGGACACACATGAATATTAGACTAGCACATGTATTAGTTGATGACTATGTTTCACAAGTCATGGACATGGAGATGTTGAACTAATAATGTGGACACATGTGGAGACATGTGTTAAGACTGACCCAACACGAGAAGTAGTTCTCTCTTTAAACAACATATACGCTTTGTCCTTAGACCTGAGATTGTCGCATGTATTCTAGATGTGGATCGACCTACTTAGGGGCTATCAAACGCTACGCCGTAACATGGTAGTTATAAAGGTAGCTTTCAGGTTTGTCAAGAAGCATACTATGAGACATGGTCAATCAAGATGGGATTTGCCCCTCTCTGATTGAGAGTGATATCTCTGGGCCCCTCGAGTGATCGGATCCGAAAATGCATGGCCATGCTACGTACGGTTAAGAGTTAACCTACAAAGGGATTCCGAATCACAGGATCGAGAAAGAGCGGTCGGCTTGAAGCTAGACCAAATATCGTGAGGCAAAGGGAATAGCATGTATATTATGTTGTGATGGTTCGTCTGATATGATCTTCGTGTGCGTATAGGAGTTGGCACGTCTTGCTAGAGGCCGCTACCGACTATTGGGCCGAGTAGGAGTACTCGGGCCATGTCTATACGTATCCGAACCCATAGGGTCACACACTTAAGGGGCTGGAAGCCCAATTCGGATCAGATCCGAGTTGGATTAGGTTTAGAAGTACTAATGGGCCTCGGATCGAGAGGCCCATCAGGAACCTCTATAAATAGAGGGGTGGGGGCGCCCTAGGGTTTACACCTTTTTGGCGAAACACACCTGCCGCGCCTCCCACGCCCTCGCCTGTTGCAACTCGCGGATCTAGCAGTCCGGCTTGCGACGCTTCCTCCCTGCACGTGTGGATACCTTGGAGGTGTTGCGCCTGCAGCACTTGGACGAGCCGCCGACGAGCCACGACGAGCCAACGACGAGCCGCGGTACCGGAGGCGATCTGCTGCACGTGGACGAGCTGCTGAGGAGCTGCTGGACGTGATCGACTACGTACGACTACGTTGATCGACTACGTACGACTACGTGATTGTCTTCACTGCATCGACGCATATCTACATCTTCCGCACCAGTAGTGCGTCGAGTGGTAATCCCGTGATCCTTATACGGCAGTTCTTCCTGGTTATACGCGGTAGAATTTTTGAATTGCGCTAGTGTAGCCTACCTCGTATCCCATCACAATCGACATGTCTTCTTTACAAGATCAATAGTAAAGAGGACAGATTGGGGTGGTTGAAGAGGGCATGCCAGGAATTTCGTAACTACTGAGGATATGTTCTGTTAGCTTCACCTTCAGTTAGCTGGACCTTCTGTTTGTGCTAAGACCTTATGTTATGTTACAATCTGTGCTAAGATCTTATGTTATGTTAAGACCTTATGTTAAGACTGTGTTGTTGTTACTTTCTAAAATGGTACTAATTTGATGGTTGTTTTGTCACTGTGTTGTTGTTATTATCTGAAATGGTTCTGATGTTACTGTGTTGATGGTACTAACTTGTTCATGTTACTGTTTGTAGGAAGAAGATGATGGGTCTGATGATGATCAAAGGGAAGAAGATGATGAAGATGATGATGATCAAAGAGTACAAGAGTACATATTGGAGTGTCAGAAGAAGAGGAGAAAAATCATGACTGTGGTTGCTACCATGATTAGTATGTATCATTTTGACACTTACATAAACAAAGCAGAATATAGAGTACCAACAGAAAGTGGCTTTGAATGGGTTATGAAAACACTAGGAAATATGACAGCTTGCTTCAATATGTTTAGGATGAGTCGGTGTGTGTTTGAGAAGCTCCATAGTTTGCTAGTTGAGTAATATGGATTGAAGTCCACAAGGAGGATGTCATCTATGGAGGCTTTAGAGCTATGTTTATGGATATGTGGTGTCCCTCAGTCTGTTAGACAAGCTGAAGATTGTTTCACTAGGTCACTGGAGATAGTATGTAGGAAGTTTGATAAAGTGGTACAGAGTGTGAGCAAGCTAGCAGTTGATATCATTAGGCTAGTTGACCTAGAGTTTAGTAGTGTGCATCCTAGGTTGCAATCTCCTCACTTCTCTCCGTTCTTTGATAATTGCATTGGAGCAATAGACGGGACACATATCCCTATTGTAGTGCCAACTAGCAAGGTAGTACAACGTATGGGAAGGCATGGATGTACTAGTCAGAATGTGAGGACCATATGTGACTTTGATATGAGGTTTACTTTTATCGTGGCGGGATGGCCTGAATCAGTTTATGATATGAGGGTGTTCAAAGATGCAATTGATAAGTATGGAGATAAGTTTTCGCATCCACTTGAAGGTATGGACGTGTTCTTTTGTCTTTTGTCTCATTGTTGTAATACTTGCCATGTGACTTACATAAACCTTCTGTTATGAATGTGTAGGCAAGTTCTACCTTGTTGACTCGGGTTACCCAAACCGACCGGGTTATTTTGCACCGTACAAGGGTACAAAATATCATCTCCTGGAGTATCAACAAGGCCTAACGCCAAGAGGTAAAAAAGAGCAATTTAATTATGCACATTCTTCACTTCGTAATGTCATCGAGCGGTCTTTTGGAATTTTGAAGATGAAGTGGAGGATATTGCTAGATCTACCTAGTTATCCTATGACAAAGCAAAGTCAAATAATTATTGCTTGTATGGCACTACACAATTTCATTCAAGAGAGTTTTTTTGGGGATGCAGACTTTGATTTGGTTGATCATGATAAGAACTATGTTCCATTCTTTGAAGGATCATCTTCTCAAGCATGGAGACGAAGATCAAACTATGAATCAATTTTGTGAGTGGATAGTAGATGGTTTGTTTAGTAGGTCATAGATGTATATGAACTATGCTGTATGGACGATTTTTTTTGGAGTGTATGAACATTTCTATGAATATATCACAATTTTTATTATGTCACATGTGCACAAATGAAACCAGAAACGCGGCATAATGGGTAGAAACAGAAGCCAGAAATGCTAGAACAGGAAAAAAAGAAACAAAAGTTGGTGCCTGGAGAAGGAGCGGCCAGAAATTTAGTTGGCGCAAGAAACAGACTTGGCACCAGGAGGAGTAGGTGCAGGGGTACCGGGGTAAAAGGGTCTTTGTTCAACAACAACATTTATGGACTTTAGTCCATGAAATCAAACAGGGGTGGGACTAAAGTTTAGTCCCTTTAGTCTGTGGACTAAAGGAACCATACAAGTTACTTGTATGCTTCTTAAAATAGCCAACATTAATGGAACTCAAAGTTCCATGACCCTGTTTGGGATGCAGGAATCCCCAAAATTACATAGGAAATTAAATCGTTTCGTGTGAACTGGAGAGCCAAATCAAAAGAGGATTGTATACGATAGTCGAAACTGAAAAGCAGACATCCCTTCCCTGAATTTTCTCACCACATCTTGCGCGTACATCCATCTTTCGCACACAAACTCCCGGTGCAGGCGGACGAGCGAGGCTCGAAGATTGAGCACCTCACGGCGTACCGCGCCTCCCACTCCATTTCCGAAGGAAGCCGGACACAACTCCAGGCCACCATCCGTCCTTATTGTACGTCTCGATGAGGTCGAACAGCTCAATCTCGCACCCGGGTGGCGGTGGCGGCCACAACCACCCGGAACTGGGGCCCGCCGTGGTGGGTGACGAGGGTGGAGAAGAGGACCTCGTAGCTGCCAGAGCCTGGGAGGCGCCTGGCGACGGTGGCCTTGAAGTGGGCGCCGTGGAAGCCCTTCTCGTTGAAGAGGACCTCGACCTCCTCCCCCACGGCGTAGCGGGGTTTGCGGCGGTAGCCCGTGCCGGCTTCCTCCCCCTCCTCCTCCTCCTCCGCGGGTGACCAAATCATGCGTACAACTTCCACGTTCTGGTACGGCGGGGGGGATCGGTGGCTAGGCCACGAAGCGAGCAGTGCGAGCACGAGCAAGGGTTTGGGGAATCGCTTTGTAGAGTTTGAATTTTGAAAAGTTTGAACTATGCTCGGGGGAAGAGGAGGCTGATAGAGAGAGCGCCCAGAGTCATAAACAACGGTAACTCCAGACGGCGGCCAACGGGATAGCAAGTCCTGTGCTTGCTTCAGCAACCCTATGCCTGCTTACTCCGATGTGAAATCAAGCTTCAACTTTTATATTCCCACACTCTTTCGAAATTTTTATGCTCTGGTCCGTTTGGAATGAAGAAGTTTTACGGATAATGGTGGAATTATCATGTTCACTTTGAAATCCTCGTGTTCCAACTAAGAACATGCAACTGCAAGTTTTAGGTTGTTCTAGCTGGTTCTAACCTCCTCCATTGCCACCAGTATAAAATCGCGCTAGGATTAAAACTTGGATCGATTCAAGATATATTTTCATTACTATCGTGGTGCAGCTTGACTCCCGTATGTGCTGGATCTTTTTTGCCCCGAAAAATGTGTGCTACACTTTTGCAACTCTAGCATTGGAGGGAGTTCTATAATAATGTAGAGTCATATGCATCTTAGCTGAAAAGACTGAAATATTTTGTTTCAGTTCATCATCTAAAGAATCAGGGGATTTTAGGGGAATGTGAAATGCATTGTTTGAAACTACGCGAGTTTCAGTGGAGACTGAAATTGGCTACGGGATTTTTAGTCCTTCACACCCTATGTATTGATTTTTAGAAATCCTATGCCAATTTTCGAACACAAGTAGCCAAACGATGGTATGCCATCTCAAAGAACCGTAGGCTTTAGTCGTTTAATTTACATGGTCTTGCATGTTCCACCGGAAACTAGCATCCATCATCCATGCCAGAAATTAATCTTGTGGGTTTGCGGCTATCAGCTGATGATTCAATCACGCAGCTCGCCTACATTTAATTTTGTGGGCTTCACGGATGGCACGTCAAAGCCCTGAATACTTTCTTCCAAATTGTCTAGCCATATTTTGGTGATAGCAGGTGAGCGTGTTTCCTTCTATACTGCTCTATGCAAAACAAGAGAAATTTTGTTTTGGTCTTTTGAACTGAAACTTGCATGCAAACGCGCCATGGTGCCTGTCTGAAATTCCGAAGAGTAAGCTGAACACTCTGCATCGCACCGTGCGCTCATTTTTTCTTTTGAACGTGGTGACTGCATCTTTAAGGGCGTGTTTGGTGTCCTGCAGCTGCGTGAACCAGGCTCACCGCGTGCACCCTTCGTCTGTTCGGTTGCCTGGTCCCCCCCGCGAGCCAGGTTGTGCGCGTGCAAAACAACCCCCGCGGCCAGGCTCCGCGGATATGAGACGAGCGGCCGTTTCCGCCGGGCCTGGCTCCCGCGGTGCGACGGCAGGCGCGCGGGAGGCGAAAACTTGGCCGGCGGGAGCTCGCGCCATTTCGCTGGGGTTACCTCCCCCTTTCGCGCCACTCACCGCAGATATATCCCCCTCCCCGCCGCCTCCGCTCCCCCTCGGTCACCATTCGTCTTCTTCGCTAGATCTGAGGTGCTCCCCGCTCCTCTCTTCCTCTGGTTTTCATGGATTCGGTTCATCGATTCGCGTTGTATTGATCCCCTCCATCCTTTGTTGCTTCCTGAGTGCTCTGGATCTGAGTTCTTGCGCAGGTAATCTGGTTCGCCTCCCCCCCCCCCCCCCCCCCCCCCCGTGTTCTTGATCTCCTAACCCTAGATGCATCTCTGAGTGGTTTTTGTTCAAATCGATGCAGGGATCTCAGATCTGTGTTCCCTGCTTGCTTCGAAGGTACGAATCCATGTTCTTGGTTAGGGTTTTTTTTCCTGTTTATTTCTTTCATTTTCCTAAGGTATGAATGAATGTTGCTTAGGGTTGTAACGTATGAATCCATGTTGATGCTACCAGGTTGCAGATCTGCTGTCGGTTGTTTGTTCGTGTGAAACATTGTTTGGGTGCTTGCCATCCTCGTTCGGTATAAGCAATCCTCCCCTCCCTCTCCACCTTTTCTGATGAATGCTGGTGCTATCGATGGTGATTGTGTGCGCTACAGATCTGATAATGCTATTTCTTCTGAGCTTATGTCCAAGTCAATGATGTTTTCTCTTTTAATCTGAGCATATGTCCATGCCAATGCTGATGCTTGTTTGAATCTGAGCACTTGTTCAATGCCAATGATGATATGCTGTTTTTATCTGAGCACTTATTCAATGCCAATGATGTTGTCTCATTTTCCCTTTAATCTGAGCATGTGTTGCATGGCAATGAAGTTTGTCACCGTATTGCTGCTTTGGTAGTCATGGTAATTGTCTTGTTTGCTTAGATGGCTTTGGAGGACCAGCAACGCTTGCTGTTTGCCCGAGCTGCTGCTCTTATCATGGCTATGTATGCATTCTTCTTCACTAGGATAAGAATGCAACGTAGTTCAAGGCCACAGATCAGTTATGGCCCTTTGAGTGCCATGGATGAGGAACGCCAAAAGAACCTGGACAAAATTTACAATTGCACTGATATAGAGTGTGTTGCTATGCTTCGCATGAGAAAAGCACGGGGAGGGGGTGGATTTGGTCGGCGGGTGGAATGGCTTGCTCGGCTCATTTCCGTTCTGGTTCTTGGCCATGGGGGTGGAAGTGAGAGGGAGAGGGAGGGTGAGGCCAGCTGGGTGGGGAGGATAAGGTTAAGGGCGCGGTCGCCGGTCTCGCCCTGGCAACTAGTGGTGCAGCCAGACGCGGGCAGAGGCAAGGATGGAGAGGAGGCGCTGGCGTGTCGTTAGTGGCATGGGTGCATCGGAGCCGATGGGCGATGGAACGGCAGCGATATGGGCATGCACGGGGTTGACGGAGCAGCGGGGGTTTGACTATGAAGGCTACGCAGGGTGGAATGCGGGTGCCGGTGCATGACAGCGAGCCTGGCCCTGCCTTCTGCGGCAGAGAGCAGAGGAATGAGAGAAGGGAGAAAGGAGGAGTGACAAGGAGAAACCGCGCTAATTTTTGAAAAATATCTTCCCAACTTCAAAAGAGCCAGATGCAGTTGACCAAACATCCTCCAAAAATACCCATTGGAAAGATAAAATTACAAAGAACACAATGAAGCTTGAACCAACTGCAGAGCCAACAAGAATTGCACAGAATTTGAAAAGGAAAACAGTTAAATTGCAACTTCACCGAATTTTTTTAATCCTGGAAATCATCATCCAAAAATTAAGCAAAAATTTGTAAATTCATCATTTTGCATAAAGTATTTAAATAAAATAATAGGAGGCATAGTTACATAGCAAAATTTTGAGTTACTTCATAATGTTGCATTTGAACAATAAATGACAATTTAAAGGAGTTAAAACTAATGCAATGACATGATGCTCATATTTATGCAAATGATTAAGTCTAATTACAATTTAAACACCCGGGGTGTTACAGTAGGGTATTACACTACTCTGATGACCTGAACCTGTATAAATACGTATCTTGTGTCCTTACTTTTACCTTTGAGTTATAGGTCCGACGATTCTCCACCAACCAACCTACTACCTCGGGATACCCTTCGGTAGGTTGTCAGGTATAAAACACCGACAACTACGCTCTGGAAAGACTAGAACTGTAGACTTGTTATTACCAGCCGCGACTAGACAGACTTGTTTGGTGGATAGTCTCTCAGGTAGTTAATTAACTCCTGAGGTACTGATGGCTTCTTTTTTGCAAGCTGCTAAGGGACATATATGTCCAATGAGTTAACTAACTCATGAAAATTACTGCAGACTTGCTTTGCAAGCTGTGATTGGACAGTTTTGTCCAGTGAGCTGAATAACTCAAAAATTTTGCAAACTTGTTATTACAAGTCATATTTGGGCAACTTTTGCCCAGAGAGCTGAATAGCTCATTGGAGTTGTGCAGACTTGTTATTACAAGCTGCTATTTGGACGATTTTGCCCAGTGAGCTGAATAGCTCATTTTAAGATTACAGCGAACTTGCTTCTGCAAGCCGTGATAAAGCAGAAATAAGTAATCGAATTACGATGAAAATATGACTACTTTGTTGAGTTGTAATTCTACAACTGGTGCCGATGGCCAATTTGCATGAATATGCAAATCTAAGTTAATGATAAAATCGGCAGAGGTGCTCGATGTTCCACGAGTTGTCGACGTCTTCACCAGAGAGATGTTAGAGCCTGTATGACCCAGGTCTAGTGACCTTGGAGACAACGAACGGTCCCTCCCATGATGAATTTAGCTTGGACATCCCCTTAGTGTCTTGGATACGCTTGGGGACCATATCGCCTATATTGAACGAACGTTCTTTGACGTTGCGATCATGATAGCGGCGGATTCCTTCAAGTTATCTTGCAGACTAGACGAGTTCTGCACAGTGAGCTTCTTCGAGGTTGTCTAAGTTTAGACGTCTTGTTTCTTCTGCTGCACCTTCCTCGTACTGCTCGACTGTTGGAGATTTTCACATGACATCGGCAGTTAGGACAGCTTTGGATCCATAGACCAGGAAATAGGGCGATTGCCCTGTAGGCTTGCACGGCTAGGTGCGCAGCCCCCAGAGGACATTGGGTAGTTCTTTGAGCCACTTGCCTCCTTTCGTGTTTCCGATATCATGCATCCTTTTCTTGAGAGCTTCTAGTACCATCCCATTAGCGCGCTCAACCTGGCCATTAGCCCGCGGATGAGCAATAGAGACATACCGGACATCGATCCCACTGTTCTCGTAGTATTCCCAGAACTCGTGATTGTTGAAGTTGGAGCCTAGGTCTGCAATAATGGGATTAGGGAAGCCATAGCAGTGGACAATTTCATCGAGGAAGTCGAGTACTCTACCTGCCTTTGGGTAGGTTACAAGCTTTATCTCAATCCACTTGGTAAACTTGTCAATTGCCACTAGTACTCGGTTGAATCCGCCAGGCGCTGTGGGTAGTAGGCCAATCATGTCAAGCCCCCAGCATGCAAAGGGCCGAGAGGGTGGTATGGTGATTAGCTTGTAGGTAGGGACGTGCTGTTGCTTGGTGAAGAATTGGCACCCTTGCCACCGACGGACTAGTTCTTCGGTGTCAACGAGAGTTGTAGGCCAATAGAACCCTGATCTAAAAGCTTTACCCACGATTGTGCGTGAGGACGCGTGGTTGCTGCAAATGCCTTTGTGGATCTCCTCCAGTATGTCCTTGCCTTCTTGCCGTGAGACGCACTTCATGAGTACTCCTAATGATGCTCCTCTTCTGTAAAGCTTGTCTCCGACTAGAACATAGTTTTTGCTGCATCATAAGACTTGCTCTACCTCTATCTTATCTGATGGTAACTTGTACTCTTTGATGTAGTCGATGAAGGGGATTCTCCAATCTACGTCGATCATCATGACCTCCCGATCTGGTGTGGTAGGACCTCGATCAGTGGTTGTTGATGGTGTCAGCTCTATTATTGATGGCTTGTGTAGCTCATGGACGAAAACTCATGTTGAAACTTGAGCATGAGTAGATCCAACCTTGGATAGGATGTCCACGGCTATTTAGATATTCTTCCTGTTGCATCCCGATTGTGGAGAATTTCTCCCGGGGGAAGTTGGTGACAACAGAGACCTTGTGCTCCTGGAAGTAATGTCGTAACTTGTGCGATGTGAGCAATATCGCATATAGTAGCTTCTGGATTGGTGGGTATCTGGCCTTGGAATCTGACAACACCTCATTGATTAAGTAATATGGGCCTCTGTACTTTGTATACATGACCTAGTTCTAGTCTTTCAACCACGATCGCCATGCTGACAACGTTAGTAGTCGCAGCGATGTAAAGTAGCAAGTCTTCATTGGCGTTTGGCACCGTGAGCACCAGTGGGTTTGATAGGAAATCATTTAACTGTTGTAGGGCTTGATCTACTTCCTCTGTCCACTGAAACTTGTCTTCTCGCTTGAGTAGTTTGAAGAAGGGTAGGCCCCGTTCTGCAAGCCTTGAGATGAATCTGTTGAGGACCGTCATGCATCTAGTTAGCTTCTGGTCGTCCTTGATACCTAATGGGGAATGCATGTCAGTGATGGTGGAGATATTCTTGGGGTTAGCTTCAATACCTCGGTGACTAATGATGAACCCAAGTAGTTTCCCGGAGGGCATGCCGAAGAAGCACTTTGTCAAGTTGAGCTTCCACCAGAACTCTCGTAAACATGCAAAAGTTTCTTCTAGATCCAGAATCAGGTCATCAGGATTTCAGGTATTTACGACCATGTCGTCCACGTACGCCTCCATGTTGCGGTGTAGCTGCTTCTTGAAGCACTCCTGGATTGCCTATTGATAAGTAGCACCTGTGTTCTTCAACCTGAAGGATATTGTTGTGTAGCAGAAAGCTCCATATGGGGTGATGAACATGGTCTTGATCTGGTCTTCCTCCTCGAGAGCTATCAGGTGATACCCCGAGTAGCAATCGAGGAAACAAAGCAGGGCACATCTAGCTGTGGAGTCGATGACTTGATCAATCCTAGGGAGCCCGAAGGGATCCTTTGGACAGCACTTGTTGAGGTTCGTGCAGTTGACACACATCCTCCACTCATTATTATTTTTCTTTCGCACCAAGATGGGATTGGCCAGCCACTCTGAATGATACACTTCTTTTATGAAGACTGCCGTGAGTAGTTTGGCTAACTCTTTCTTGATGGCTTCCCTTCTGTCCTGGGCGAATCGTCATAGGCATTGCCTTTTTTGTGTAGCTTTTGGATTCACGTTGAGTGAGTGCTCGATCAACTCCCTGGGCACCTCCAGCATGTCCGCTGGTTTCCACGAGAAAATGTCTCGGTTGGCTTGGAGGAACCTAACGAGCGCGGTTTCCTATTTAGGATCCAGCCCTGTGCCAATCAGGGCTGTTTTGGAGCTATCAGCAGTCTCTAGGTCAATGGATTTGATGTCTACTTCACTTGCCGGCTTGACCTTGGTTGCCCCTGACTTCGTTTCTGGAATCTCGAGTTCTGATGGAGATAGCTTCTTAGATGCGGTGAAGACTTGCATCATCGAGTTTGGTACTTGGGTATTTGCTGCTAGCTCCATAACTTCTATGTCGCAGTCATATGATCTCTTCAAGTCTCCGCACAGGGAGAGTACTCCCTTGGGTCCCAGCATTTTGAGTATTAAGTACACGAAGTGCGGGATAACCATGAATTTGGCCAATGCAGGTCATCCGAGGATGGCGTGGTACGATGTTTTGAAATCCGCTACCTCGAACCAGATGTATTCTATCCAGTAGTATTCTTTGGTCCCAAAGGTAACTGGTAAAACCACCTATCTGAGGGGTACAGCCGTGTTGCGCGGGACGATCCCATAGAACTAAAAGGACCGAGATGTCGCCTAGAGGGGGGTGAATAAGCGAGATGGTCAATTTATAAAACTTCAACCCACCCAGCAGCACTGCCCAAGCTAAACCGGTCAGACCGGTTCACCAGACCGGTTCACCAGACCGGTCAGACTGGTCCAAGCAGGGTGATACACAAGTGCTACTTGATTCCCTCCTTTGACTTCTAGCACCAACCAAACTTGTAGAGTGGCTTCTATTTATGATTTCCAACAGGGAAAATAGTCCCAGCATACAAGACAAGCACACCCAAGTAGATCAAAGTGGAAGCACAAGTAAATTGATACAAATCAACAAGTGAAGCAAACCAAAATGAAGACACGAAGATTTGTTTATCCGAAGTTCAGGTCACCCCAATGAATCCTACGTCTCCGCTGAGGAGCCTATTGGAATATGAGTATATTTCAACTCCCTTCCAATAAGCCAGGTTTCTTTCAACCACTTTCCTCGTCTCCACTAGTTGATCTTTTTCCTTGCGGAGGCAGGATCGCAGCCCTCACAAACTTACCGCTGCTCACCACAACTTGGGAGCTAGCCGACGACACCTAGCCATCTAGGAGGCACACCTCCAAGAGTAACAAATGCTTCAAAGGCTTTCTTGACACGAACCAAAAGTGCTCAAGCTACGGATTGCTCTTTTCAACTCACTAATGCTCACACAAGATCACTCTCAACTCAACTCAAAGATTTCTCAAGAATCACTCAAGTCTCACAAAGAGAGGTTGGGGAGAGCTATTCTAGTCACTAGATATTGTCCAAGTTGTGTGTAACCAGCAGCCCACCAAGTAGAGAGCCAAGGGGTATATATAACCCCACAAATCAGAAACTAACCATTGGAGCTGATCAAACCAGTCAAACCGGTTGCTAGACCGGTTAGACCGGTCTAGTTTGAAAAACTAGCCGTTTCCCTTGGACTGGTCAGACTAGTCTGACAAACCGAGGTTCACCTACTGGTTGAAACAACCATTGTTAGTTAAGCTGGAACAGTTAGCTCACTCAAGGGTTTTCTCAAGGCCAATCTCACATAGGCACTTTTGGTGTTGTTAATTAGCTAATGTTGTATCCCTCTTCATAGTACGGCATACCTATACTTAAGAATAAATATAAACACTATATCATCCACTTGAGCTTCTAAGTTTTCATCCATGCCATACTTTGATCAATAGTCATTTGAGGGCTCTCAACATAGCTATCATCTTGAGCACATCCATCTTTAGCTAGTGACTTAAGATTTTCCCTTGTTCATGATAAGATATACTTGAATCCCTAAGTCACTCCATTTTACCAATCACACTAGATTAGATTCTTTGCATTGCTTCCCTCGGTAAGGCTTAGATATGATACTTCAAAACCCCCCGGATATTAGCCACTTCACCTTAGCAAAACGCACATAGTCTAAGCCGTCGCTTATCCAAAGCTTGCTTAGTCCCTCGCTCTAGTATCTCGCTTGATTTCTTCACCTATTCTTGCCACTTTGAGTTTAGGTTTGCTTTAACATCAACAATGAAATCCCATTTAAAATCCTCTTCAAATGCTTGTTCTTGATTGATAAAGAATATCTCATTAATTTGCAAGCTTCCAATAACACAGCCAATATGTAATACATAAGCTCATGTCTTTTTATCGTATACACATGAAGTCTTGCAATATCCATTTGTAAATATAACTATTCTTTTCTAAATGATCCCTTTACTTGTCAATCAGGCTATCATATGATTTGGAGACTTATAGATCAACCATCAAGCATATCCCCAAGTTTTACTTCACCCTAGCTTGTCATTGATCATACAATTTCATCACGGGATCACACACTTGCTTGCTTTTCTTTATTGTAGGCCATATAATACACTTTTAACTTATGAAGCAATATCATATCATAAATATAAGAATAAAATCCTACTCACAATCTTAAGCAAACAAGTTAGTCCTTTAATTGTTTTGTCATTCAATTCGCCACAACCCACTTAGGGGTCTAGATGCACTTTCAAGAACGGAGAGTTCATTGGGGTGAGCATATCGGTGATGTCGAGGCCCATCCTCTTCAGTGTCTTGGTGAACATGACGTTGAGACCGCTACCACCGTCGATGAGTACTTTAGTAAGTCTGGAGCCAGCAACAACCGGGTCCAGGAAGAGGGGATATCATCCAGGGTCTAAGAAACTAGTCCATTGGTCCTTTCTAGAGAAGGTAATTGGAACCTTGGACCATTTGAGGAACATTGGCGTCGCAGGTTCAATGGACATTATCTCTCGAAGAGTGAGCTTCTAGAACCGCTTAGTAGCAGTACTCGGGGTTCCACCAAAGATGACGTTGACGGTGTTGGATGGGTTCTGGAACTTGTCATTGTCACCATCATCTTTGTCTTCCTTGGCTTTGCACTTGTATTTGGTGACAGATGGTTCTAGCAGTCCTTCATGACTCTACGCAGACTGAAATAATCTATCGCAGAGTGCTTGTGGTATGGTTACCAGCAGCACTATTTCTTTAGGAGCTCGTTGAACGAGGGCATGTATTGATTCTTGCCGCCACCTTTCTTGGATGACAACGAAATTGCCGTGACAGTATTGTCTAGCTTTCATATGCGGTTATAACCTCTCGAGTAGTTATTTCGGTTGTCATTATTGGGCCAATCGTTACAGTTCTTGTCATTGCGTTGGCCATTGTTCTAATTATTGTTGTTCTGGTCCTTATTGCGATTAGACTTGAACCTTTTGATCTCCCTATCTTCTTCATCTGCCCACGTATGTACCATGATCTTTAGAGATTTGACATCAGCGGGGCATCTTCTGCTGAATTCCTGGAATATCCGGCGGTCGTGGAGGCTATTCTGGAAGCAGTCTATAATGTCGCGCTCCATGACATCCACGATTGTAGCTTTCTTGTCGAAGAAGCAACGTAAGTAGCTCCGCAGGGTCTCGCCTTCTTGTTGTTTAACCTGAGACAAGTCGATTCTGTTACCAGGATGCTTCATTGCCCTGCGTAGTTATTGGTGAATGCCACCTTGAGGTCCTTCCACGAGTCAATGGAGTTTTTATCCAATGATTTGAGCCATGTGAGCGGTGCCGCTTCCATGTAGATGGGGAAGTAGATGACTTTGGTGTTGTCATTTCCCCCAGCCACTTGTACTGATAGCGAGTAGCACCAGAGCTATTGGACTGGGTTTTGCTTGCCATCGTATTTGGTGATGCCCGGGGGGTTTGAATTTTTTAGGTAGAGTTGCCCTCCTCACATGTTTTGAGAAGGCGGGAAACCCGTCAGTATCATCTCCTGGGTATTCGAGTTCTTGCTCGCACTCGTAGCGCCATCCATCGATCATGTTACGAGCATCGCGGCTGACGTTGATCTTGTTACGAAGGTCTTCTACTGGGCATTTAGGCTCTGGGTTAGCCCTACGGTGGCCACGGCTTCCCGAGGGTCCTACCAAACTACCTTCAGTTCCAGCTTGGCTCGGTCTAGTGCCTCCGAGTTGGCTTGGTCTGGACAGAGGACCTCTATGGCTGCTGCCATGTTGACTATGCTGGGATGGGGAGTGTTGGACTGACTATCGAATTCTATTTATCAATTTATTCGTACACGAGTTCAGCCAGTTCAGCCAACTATCTTGTGTACTTGTTCTGAGGCATCGCGTGGGTGATGAGATCAATAGACGTGACGGTAGCCAGGGGACTATGATGATGACGCGTTTGAACTGCTTCAAAGGCAGCAGCGGCTCTCTGCTCTTGCGGCGTTACTTGCTCGTCGTCGAATTCTTTGAGTTTTGGTCTCTTCTCCGACAATATTGGCGGTGAGTTCATCATGTGAGACGTCATCCGGATTGAATTGCTTTGGAGGGGGTCCTTACCTCACCTTATATTACCGGAGGTAGGGTTACAGGTTGGTTGTTTATAAGATACTAGTCAGATTCGACTAGAGGAGTTCTACTCTTATTACTACAAGTACTTTTCATAATACTCGACCGGTTCCTATTTTTTTATGTAGACTATGCCGTCCCGCGTCATAATTTTCATGGTAGATACATCTCGGTATCTAACTTTATATTTATATTTAGGAATATACGACTCGAGAAGTTTTTTTTTCACCCTCGTACACGTGAAAGGGAAAAGGAGCCGAGGACGTGCTGTCCAGTCGAGAGCTGCGAGCTCGCAGCGCAGAATTAACATTGCGATGCATCGACTCGCAGGCCAACAGTCGTTGACCCGGGTCTTCCCGTGCCGCTGGACACATCACGACGCGGAAAGGGAAAAGGAGCCGAGGACGTGCTGTCGAGTCGAGAGCTGCGAGCTCGCAGCGCAGAATTAACATTGCGATCCATCGACTCGCAGGCCAACAGTCGTTGACCCGGGTCTTCCCGTGCCGCTGGACACATCACGACGCGTTCGGCTCACATGGGTCCCAGCAGTCAATGGTCAGCACGAGAGCAAAAGTCAAGGTCAATGTGACAATGCGTGTATACGAAATCATGGCAATGCAACGACGACACATTTTTGGCAGCTCGAGATGCTGTTCTATGGATTTGCAACACGTCAATCTGCTGTCCCAGTGATGGGAAGAAGCAAGGGCGCATATCTGGTGGGATAATGGCACAAATACTAAACATGATGTAAACTCATCCAAAAGCGTCTATTATAGAGGTTTTAAAAAAGAAGAAACTATACGCATCTATATTACAGTTTACGTCATGAGCGATTGCTCAGTGGTGGGCGCTCCCATCGTGGACACCACCCACCCAGACTCAAACCCGGCGTGTCGCACAAATAAAATCCCCCTCGCTATCATAGCTACAGTTCGGGAGGTTTTTCGCAGCCGGAAATCAGTTGTACTTCCTCTTAATGAAAAATCGTGGAGCCGGTCTTCCCCCACGGTCCACGTTAAGTTCACGTAATGATATGGTTTGGCTTAGAGATCTCGATCTGCAAGACCATGGGTGCCTCCTCCCCTGCCCATCGAAGCATCCTCACGAGTAATAGTCGATGCCGTGTTTATACATAATGGACTGACACGTCCATAATACAGGAGGTGTGCACATATATATGCCCATTGCATAGTGGACATTATAACAAAACTTTCTTTATCTATGTACTAATCTGCTGTAGAACCCATGTTTATACTCTGAATCTTCTAACAAAAAAATGTTTATACTCTGAATACACTAATGATCACAGTGCGTGCAAGTGAGCGGGCCACACCATGTCCGTGCAATAATGAAAGATGTAAACTAGCAATGCTTTTTTGGGCACTCCCTGATGGGTTCCGCGTGGATTTGGCCTAGTGTACCGACGACTGGACTTGTTCTAGTAGGTGTGCTTTTCTTTGATGGAGGCAGGCTGCATTTGGTTGCATTTGAGAAAGGATCGTTTTCCTACTTTACGTCGTTCTAAATTGATGCCACGTGCTGCTGGTCCTTTTAAAGTGCTAACCAAGATTAATGATAATGCTTATATCCTTGACCTGCCTGCGGAGTTTGGTGTTTCCTCGAGTTTTAATGTTGCAGATTTGAAACCGTATGTGGGCAAAGATGAGGAGTTGCCGTCGAGGACGACTTTAGTTCAAGAAAGGGAGGATGATGAGGACACCACGAGTACATCTACACCAGCAGCACCTCAGGCGCCTCCAGTTGCTCCTCAATCTCAAGCGCCTACAGTTGATCATCCAGCTGGGCCAATCACTCGGGCCCGGTCGAGAGAATTAAAATTCATCATGGTGTTAAGGAACGAAGGCCCATCGGAATAAGAAGATGGCCCAACAGGGCAGCCCAGGTGGGGCGCCTAGGGTTGGGCGCGCGTGACCCCTCCGGACTCCAGGGGCTGCGCCCCCTTTATTTAGTCGGAGTCCTTTTTGTTACGACTTGAGTTTTGTTTTACATCTAGCTTTAGCTACTCTCGAACACGCGCAAATACACTGAACCCATGTTTATACTCTGAATCTTCTAACAAAAAAAATGTTTATACTCTGAATACACTAATGATCACAGTACGTGCAAGTGGGCGGGCCACACCATGTCCGTGCAATAATGAAAGAAAACTAGCAATGTTTTTTTGGGCACTCCCTGATGGCTTCCGCGTGGACTTGGCCTTGTGTACCGACGACTGGACTTGTTCTGGTAGGTGTACTTTTCTTTGATCGAGGCAGGCTGCCTACTCCTCCCTACTCGAACGCGATTGGCTGTTCCGGATCAAGCCGATCGGCGATCGATCATCAGCTGCTACGCAGTCAGTGCACCTTCTCGATCTGGCTGGCGGCGATGGCCGGCTTCTCGGTGATCACATCGTCCGTCGGCCTCATCTTCTTCCTCTGCGTCTGCTTCCTCCCCGCGGCTCCCGTGGCCGGCTTGTTCTTCAACTACTCCACATTCAGCTCAGATGACACCAAGGACTTCAAGGTCGAAGGCGAAGCCTACATCAACCGCGGGTGGATCGACGTGTCGGCGTTCAACAAAGGCATCGACAACAGCAGGGGCCGTGTGTCGTACGCCCAGCCGATGCCCCTCTGGGACAGGGAGACCGGCGAGGTGGCCAGCTTCACCACGCGCTTCGCCTTCGTCATCGACCCGCCGCCGCCGCTCGGCATCAACAACAAGGGCACCGGCATGGCCTTCTTCCTCGCCGCCTACCCGTCCAGCCTGCCGCCCGGCTCCGAGCCCTACGACATGAGCCTCACCAACCAGAAGCCGGACGCGGTGGCCACCGGCGACGCCCGGTTCGTGGCGGTGGAGTTCGACACCTTCAACGACACCGCGGCGCTGGACCCCGACAGAACCTACGATCACGTCGGCATCGACGTCAACTCCATCAGGTCAGTGGCCACGAGGAGCCTGCCGAACTTCAGCCTCGTCGGGAACATGACCGCCGAGATCAGGTACGACAACATCTCGAGCATCCTGGAGATGACGCTACGGCTGGGCGATAGAAGAAACGAATCTTACCACCTTAGCCATAAGGTTGACCTCAAGAGCGCGTTGCCGGAGAACATCTCCGTCGGCTTCTCTGCCTCGACGTCCACATCCATCGAGCTGCATCAGCTGCATTCTTGGTACTTCAGCTCGTCGTTGGAACCCAAGGCCGCACTTATCCCAGCTCCGCCGCCGCCACTACCACCTCCGCCGACGCCGAACACGCCAGCTGGTTCCGGACGCGGTGGACTTATAGCAGGAGCCACCGTCGGCGCAGCGCTGTTCCTCGTTCTCCTCTTATCTACGGCAGCTCTCCTCGCACGGCGGCGGCGGAGCAAGAGGAGGGAGCTGGCAGAAGAATTGGGGGAGGTAGGCGGCTCGGACGACGAAGACGACGGGGCCGAGCCGATCATGGAGATCGAAATGGGGACGGGGCCAAGGCGATTCCCGTACCGCGACCTCGTTGCTGCGACGAAGAGCTTCGCGCCGGAGGAGAAGCTCGGGCAAGGCGGCTTCGGCTCAGTGTACCGGGGACACCTGAGAGAGCACGGCCTCGGCGCCGTGGCCATAAAGAGGTTCGCCAAAGGATCTTCCATGCAAGGGAGGAAGGAGTACAAGTCGGAGATCAAGGTGATAAGCCGGCTCCGCCACCGGAACCTCGTCCAGCTCGTCGGCTGGTGCCACGGCCGCGACGAGCTCCTGCTCGTCTACGAGCTCGTGCCTAACCGCAGCCTCGACATCCATCTTCACGGCGACGGCGACGGCACCTTCTTGACATGGCCAATGAGGTTATCTATTGTCCTCATCATCAATGCTTCATCATTATTCTAAATTTAAGCCATTCAGAGTTTAGTGATCACCAAGATTCATGCGTGAATGTCGTTGCAATTGCATCAGGCTCAATATTATTCTTGGGCTTGGGTCCGCACTGCTCTACCTCCACGAGGAGTGGGAGCAATGCGTCGTGCACCGCGACGTCAAGCCGAGCAACGTCATGCTGGACGTGTCCTTCAACGCCAAGCTCGGCGACTTCGGGCTCGCGAGGTTCATCGACCACGCCGTCGGGGTGCAGACGATGACCGCCGTCTCCGGCACGCCGGGATACGTCGACCCCGAGAGCTTGATTACCGGCAAGGCAAGCGCTGAGTCCGACGTCTACAGCTTCGGCGTCGTCGTGCTGGAGATCACATGCGGGAGGAGGCCCATGAGCTTGCAGGGCGGCAGCCAGAAGAACGCCGTCTTCCGGCTGGTCGAGTGGGTCTGGGACCTGTACGGCCAGGGATCCGCTCTCGCGGTGGCCGACGAGCGGCTCAAAGGCGAGTACGACGCGGCGGAGGTGGAGCGCGCCGTGTCCGTGGGGCTCTGGTGCGCGCACCCGGACCCGCGCGCACGGCCGTCCATCAGAGCGGCCATGGCCGCTCTCCAGTCCACCGGCCCGGTGCCGGCTCTGCCGGCTAAGATGCCCGTGCCGACTTACGCGGCGCCGGTGATCCCGCCTGAGGGCCTCTTCTCGTACAGCGCTGCTTCCTCGTCAGGGGTGATGTCGTCCAGTTTGACTCAGTCGTCGTCGACAACGGCAACGACTCACACCTCCTCCTCGGACACGTCCACTTCAACCGGTTTGAAGGATTCGTCTTCGCTGCTCAAACATCAGTATTGAACTATTGATAGATCCTTCATTCTATTTATTCTTAACTACTAGCAGGGTGCCCCGCGTAATTGTCCTTCCAGCTAGTATCAAGAAATCCTGACTCACAATTTTCTACTGTACTTTGCTGTTGATGTTCCTTTTGTCAATATTGTTCCTGCTCCTATATCACACCCGAGCATTTTTCATCTCTCCCACACTCGAATTTTTCTCTCACACAGCTTTCCCCTTCTACAAATCCGACGACCTCCAGTGAGCTTTTCAGGGTTCGAAGTTCGGGGGTTTGCGAGTACCTGTGTTCCGCAGACCTAGAGGAACCTCATGGCGGCCGGGTAGCAGGCGGTGGTCGCGGTTGAGACGGCAGCGAGGTGGGGCGGTGGCAGATCCCCGGTTGGGCTGTGAAGGCGCTCGGTTGGGCTATCGAAGGCGGCGGGGCCGTTGAGACTCAATTTGTTAGCATCTGTGGTGGAGGTGGTTGGAGGCTGGGGGTGAGGTATTGTGATTGCGGCAGCACTCGTGACTCGCGGATGGATTGGGTGTCGCATGGGGAAGGCGTGGGGAAGGAAATGAGGGGTGAGCAGGTCCATCACAGCCGTCCGTTTTCGATCTAATGGTCAAAAAAAATTGAGTGCGGGAAGGTCCTACTATACTCGAGTATTAAGTAGACAGCCTCATAATAATTCAAATTCAAGCTTCCCATAATGATGCTTTCATGACTTCATAAGCCACAGTTTGTGACATTAGTGATTGAGTGGCAACATAATCATTCGAATTAATATATTTTCCAAGGCATAGACTTGTAACATTTAAATGTCCCAAAGAATAGATTCCAAACACAAGATACAAATCCTTCAAATCAAGTGATCAAAGTCATAGTAAAAAGAACTTGAATTATTTTATGACTTCCAAACCACAGTAAAAGACCTAGATCACTATACGAGCACCTATTCCTTATAGGCTTAACAACATCACTTTGCTCTATTTCATGCTTGTATTCACATTTTTTTCCTAATGGAATACCTTATGTTTAGGTATGTCACCCTACTGGGTGCCTTTTTTTCCAGGGGCGGACGAAAATAAAATTGTAGCAACCACCCGCCCCTGGAAATGCATGGAAATGAGCTTCATTTCCAGGGGCGGCTAGCTGTAACACCCCTTGTGTTAATTAGGGTCATTAGTATTTAAATTAAATAAATAAATGTATCTAATAATTTTGTTAGCTTGTGAGCACATGTGACCATGATTATGATAATAAAATATGGATCTTGAAACTTTTAGAAATAGTTTTTGAAATGAATTATTAGTTTAATGATAAAAAGTCATAGTGTTGATCATGCTTTATAACCTAGGACAGAGTCAAGTTCACATTTTGGATACGAAACAATTTAAGTTAAGATTAATACTGATGCTTTAGCACTTAAGCTGAAATTTCGATGTCTGAAAACTAACACTGTATATATCAAGTTTGCCAAATTTAAGAGCTATTTATCTTTCAATATCCTTTGAGCTTACAATCTTTATGGAACCTGTAGCCCGATGTACCAGCTGCAATCTTTATTAAGGGTTCACGGTTGGCATGGGTTGTAGTTTGATTTTTGACAAAATTCAGCAAGTTGGGGCACGACTTTTGTGCACGGTTGACCCCTGAAGTGCATGCCGCCGTCACCTACTTGCCTGCTGTTTTGCTCTGCTCTTGCTCGACGTTGTGGACTGGCCACCCGATGCACGCCGCGCATCACCCGTCCACCACCAGCAGGCGCTGCACCCACACACCGACGACCGTGCCTGCACGGCCCCCTCGCAGTCAAACCGCAGGATGACTCATCGTACCATGCCCATGCCGCGGCCATCCCTCGCCGTACTGCGCCATGCCGCTGACGTTCGCATCAGTGCCGCCTCGCCTGTGCTCGCCACTGCTTGCTCGTCCTCGACCGTCCTCCCGCCACTGCTCATGCCGTCCTCGCGCCACTGCTCGACATTGACAGACGCCAAGCCCCGGCCTTATCCTCCCTTGACGGCTTGACCACCGGTCTCCTCCCTCACCTTCCTCTTTTTCTTCCTATCTAGTAAACCGAGCCGAGCAGACACTCCTGTCTGCCGGCCAAATCCACCTACTCCCCTCTGCCATTTTCAAATCACTGCCACCCACAGCTGCCTCACCTTCCCAGTTACCTCCTCCACCTCTCATTGCCCTGAACCATGGCCTCTGGTGCCGGTGATTGAAGCGCCCCGCGCCCACCATTGCCGCCACCCGCCCAAGCTCCACCCCACCGCCGAGCTCCACCTTCCCGGCCTCCTCCTGCCCAACCAACCATACAAATAGAACTCCGGTGAGCTCCTGATCCTCAACCCTCGACAGTTCTCCGTAACCACCGAGTTTCCATGCGCGTTCCTGAGGGCGCCACCATGTGTGCGCCGGCCCTAGTCGCGGGCAAGAGTAGGACTAGGGTTTTGGGGAGAAAAGAAGGGGAGCAGATGTGCTAGGATGAGTTCAAGCTCAAGAGGTCGGTTTGGGAGGGGGAGGAGTAGCCGCCATGCCAGCGCCGGCGCGCCGGCGCACTGCCGCCGCTCGCCGTGCGTGCGCTAGGAGCAGGGGAGGAGGAAGGGCTGAGCTGTGAGAGAAAAGAAAGTTTAGGGGGGTGATCCGGTATTTCTCTGAGTTTAAGTGTTAGGTGGGTTTTCTTCCAGGGTCCTAAGCACTAGATCTGGGGGCTGTAGTGTAAGAGAAGGGGTAAATATGCTAGAAAACGTTGTTTTTGAGGGCGTATACGCAAAGTACATTTTTCCTCTTTCGTCTCTTAGTTTTGTATAAAAAGGTTGAAACTTGTGAAATCCCTATTAAATCGTAGAAAAATATTAAAAATTCAAAATAATTTTTTTGGTTTCTTGATGCCTAGTTATACGTAGTAAAAATACTTGCTCTTGTGAAATTTGTGTTTCTGTTGCTGATTAAAATGCATGTTGTTTAATCTCCTTAATTTGGAATAACTAGCTCTAGTGTTCATAAAATCAAGATAAATTCACAGTAACATAGTATAGTCCGAATAACTATTCTACGAAGTTTGTAGCACCAAATCACAGATAGAGATTTAGTTATAATTTATTCTTCATATCTGTAGTTTTGCAATGGGTGATTTTTGATAAATCCTGTGATGGCCCAATCATGATGAAACTTTTACAGTAACATGTACATATGAGGTGTGAAGTTTTGTAAATGATTCATGCTCATATAACAAAGAATGCTTCCTGAATAATTATTCTTGCTAGTTTATATTATTAAAAATACTTGTTGCTAGAATTATAGGCTAATAAATTATTTTTATGCTCTTTATCAGTAGCATGTTCATCCCTGAAAAGTTTGCTTTGCTAGCAGAATCTCTATGGTTGCTTTGCTAGCAAATATGTATGGTTGCTTGTATATGTCATTTAGCTAGCCTCTAGTATGCTATTACTATAGTTTCACTCATAATCATGTTTTACCTAGGTCTTGCTGCCATCATGACATGCTAATGACTTGTTTAGGACCTAGTATTCAAGCCATGCTGTAATAAAAATACTGAAAATGTTATTGGCTTAATTTGATAATTGTATGTCTCACATGAAAACTCTAGTCCAACCATGTTTCTTTGTGTAGATAAGGTTATAACTTTAATGCTCTTCTTTTGATATTTAAATGTTGTATGATTGAGTTGCTGCAAAGTTAACTTGTACGATTGAGTTGTTGCATAAAACTTGAAGTTGCATTGTCATGTTTACAATGAATTCACTCTTGCAGTGCATCATGGCATGCATGTAGATTCCGTAGCTAAGGACGGGGTGTATTGGATCGTAGCTGAGCAAGGACAAAAGAACCAACAACAACAACCTGAAGACCCAGCCCAAGATCGGAAGGGCCCAAGGCCTAGTTGACACTAACTCTACCGCTTGGGAGACAAGCCTTGGAGCATAACCCTTACTTTTAAAACTATACAATGTCCTTATTTATTTATGTATCTATGCATTTATGTTTATAGGAGTTGAATGAAACCTTAGATGCATGATCCATACACTACTAGAAATATGACCTCTCGTCCCTAGAATTTGTACCAGTCACATTTGGACCCGGTACTAATATTAGCTTTAGTACCGGATCCAAGTTTGGAACCCTCGGAGGCCCTCTAGTACCGAGTGGTGGCTCCAACCGGTACCTAGAGGGTGACCTCTAGTACTCGATGGAACCCCCATCGATACTATAGCTCTCATCCCCCCGCGCCCCCTGCCTCCACCACACACTTAGATTTTTTCGCCCCCCCCCCCCCCCGTGCTGCTCCACCCGTCCTTATCCGCCCGTCGCCCCTTTCGTGACACTCCCTTCCTCTCTCCCTCACTCTCTCCCCTTCCTCTCTCCCTCTCCCTCAGCTCTCTCACTCGATCTTCCCACCCTCTCTGCCTCCCATCCCCTCCCCTTCCCCTTCCGCTCGCCCCTCACCGGCGGTGAGGAGCAGTGGTGGGGCGAGGTGAGGCGACAGCACGAATAGGAGGCAGCGGTGCCAGATCTGCGGGAGGAGCAGCGAAGGAGGTGGAGGAGGAGCGAGAGGAGTGGCGGCGCCGGATCTGTGGGACAAGGCGGAGGAGGAGCGGTGGGGGTGGAGGGGGCGAAGAAGGAGGGGTGGCGGGGGTGAAGGGGGCGGAGGAGGAGGAGGAGACAGGGGTGGAGGGGACCGGCGGGGAGGGGCAGAGGAGGAGGGGCGGCGGGAGCCACCAGCGGGGAGGAGCGGCAGGGGCCACCAGCGAGGGAAGGAGGCGGGGCTGGCAGGGATTTTGTTTTTTTTCTTTTTTAATACCACCCCCCCTCTAGTACCGGATGGCCAGTACCAGTTGCACAATCGGTACTAGAGGAGGGTTAGGAACCGGTACTAGAGCCACTTTTTCTAGTAGTGATAGGATCCTAGGGTTATACCAGTATGTGTCTCTACATATGCCTACATTATTAGTTTGACATCTCCATGTCCATAACTTGTGAAACATAGTCATCAACTAATACATGTACTAGTCTAATATTCATGTGTGTCCACACATCAACTCCGACTAGGGACAACTTCTCCCTTTTCAACGCTTCTACTTCTTATCATTCCCTGCATCGAATTGCAAATATGAGCAACCGATCTGGTATCAAATACCCAAGAATTAACAATTGTATCAATGAGAAATATGTTGTCTATAACATTAACAACAAGCGTACCTGAGGTGGAAGTACTCTTACTTCCGCCATTCTTCAACGAAGCTAGGTACTGCTTGCAATTTCTCTTCCAGTGACCAAGTTCATGACAATAAAAGCATTGTTTGTCTGGAGCAGGTCTAGTCCAGCTTTAACCTTGGGCGCTGGGTTTGGCTTGGCAGCCTTGACCTTCTTCTTCCAAGAATTACCCTTCTTCTTAAAGCTAGGCTTGTTCTGTATAGCCATCACATGGCTGCTACTAGCGCTTTTCTTAATGTCAGCCTCTGTTGTTTTAAGCATGCCACACAGTTCATTCAGACCCTTCTCTGTCTCACGCATATGGTAGTTCGAGATGAAGTTCTCATAGCTAGTCGGAAGAGACGAAAGAATGAAATCAGTGGCCAACTCTTGTCCAGTGGGAAGCATAACTTCTCCAACCGTTGAGTGTAACCAACCATCTTAATTATGTGTGGTCCTACTGCTGCGCCTTCTGCTAGCTTGCTCTCCACAAAGGCCTTAGACACATTGAACCTTTCCGTCCTGGCCTATGTTTAGAACATGTCTCTAAGCGCCACGATCATATCGTGCGCCTCATGGTTTGTTTCGAACTGCATCTGCAGCTCGGGTTCCATGCAAGCAAACATAAGGTAGCTTACTTCAAGGTTAGCATCACATGCTTTCTTGTAAGCATTCTTAACACCAGCAGGTGTATCATAAGCAGGTTCTTCTGGTAATGGGGTGTCTAGAACATCTTCGTTTTTCTCAGCCCTGAGAACAATTCTCAGGTTACGGATCCAATCTGAGTAGTTTGTTCCATTCAATTTGTCCTTCTCAAGGATCGAACGCAAAGCAAATGATGTGGTTTTGCTAGGTGCCATTTAATCTACAACAAAAGTAATGCAAAATACATTAAGACAAACGTATCCATGATAGAGCAAATCACATTAAATTATTTAACAAAATCTACTCCCACTAAAATCAATACCCCTCTATTGATACTTAGTGATTCAGGATCCACAACTAACAAGTCTACTAGTGAGATTTAGCATCACCTCTAGAAAACAAGGTAGATCGGTAAGCAACTTCTTGCTAATCATATCACATATGACTCCTGTTGTTGGGTGACATCTCCATGTCTTGGCGCCCAACCTTTATGCCCCAAGGTCCTTAACCATTAAGATAACCTTGTTAAGAAAACCAACCCTTATGCATGTAAGTATTCGACACGAACCCGTCTAGTCAAGGAAAACTAGTGGCACCCTAATTTCATAGACCCACCACCAGTTGTACAAGACATGGGACGGTGCAAGTTTTAGTTTGGAGGACATACAAACTTAAACTTTGCGAGGGATCGTTCTACTTCTAACATCACATCATGCAGGAAGTAAAACATAAAGAATAGCATGCACACAGTTGTGACACAGTATGGCCCATTTTCTTATGGTGATCTCCATCTCCATAGAACCTGTTCACCATGGTGATCTCCATCTCCATGCTCCATGTGCACCATCCTCCTGGTGATGAGTCCTCCAAGAACTAGAACATGCTATTGCATCTAATAGCTATTAATTAAGATTACATAGTTGCTTGGGTCATCACAGATTGGTACGCGGACCATTAAATACATTAAAGTGACAACACATATGGCTCCAGCCGTGTTGCCGTACACACGACACGCAGGTCAGGAATGAGTTACATACATGCATCACATACACAAAGGGGCCATACAATCACAAGATCCATCCAACCTGCAAAACCGAGTTAGGTGTTCTAACATTCCAAACTTCAGAGGCCCGTAACTCCATCTTCCAAGCCGAATTTGGGAAATTAAATTTCACCGAAAATGACGAAGCGGTTGAATTTTATGTGTAACTTTTTCTGTAGATTAATTTTCATATAAAATTCGCCTCGATCCAAGATCGTACCGAAAAGTTACGGTTGTTTTACCAAAGCACACGCATACGGCAAAATTCCGACCCAGTAGTAGATCCAATCTACTATTGCACATTCATGCGCCTAGCATATGAACCTTGATTTTGATTCGACCAATCACATTGATCTTCGCTTGCTGCAACTGGCATTGCGTGTATCACTTAACTCCGATGGCAAAAATCTGACTGGTAGGAGTATGTCGTTACACGACCATTGCAGCAAGAACACAAAAATAGACCATATATCAATCTAAAAACTCGCATATCTCCATATTCACACATCCCGAATCCATAACAAAACAGCTACGACTCTGATACCACTGTTGGTATACGAGGTAGGCTACGCTAGCGCAAAATAAAATTTTCTACCACGTAAACCAGAAAAACTACCGTATATGGATCACGGGATTACCACTCGACGCACTGGTACGGAAGATGTAGAATCGCGTCAAGGCAGCGAAGTCGATCAGCGTAGTCGAACACATAGTCGATCACGTCGATATCGAGCAACTCCTCAGCAGCTCGTCCACGTACAGCGAGGTCCTCCTCGTGCCGCGGTGTCGGTGTTTTAGACCGGCAATCCTCCTAGGGGGTACCCTAGGTGGTCTTTTATGCGGTAAGGATCGTCGAGAATCAAGGAATCAATGGTGACGCAAGGAACACAATTTAGACAGGTTCGGGCCGCTAGATCGCGCAATACCCTACGTCCTGTGTGTTGGTTTGTATTTGATGAACTGGAGTTGTCCTCGTGTGTCCTGGGCTTGGGTGTTAAGGTATGACCTGCCGAGCTAGGTACCCCTGCCCTCCTTTATATACTCTAGGGGGCAGAGTACTAGTCAGATTACAAGGAGGAGTCCTAGTAGGAGTACACGGGACTAGTCCTAGTCGGATTACAGGAGAATCCTAGTAGGAGTCTGACTTTTTTCTTCCTTGCGGGTACTGGGGATGTATCCCCGACACGCGGCTGGTGGTCGGTTCATCGTGGCTCGTCGGCGGCTCGTCGTGGCTCGTTGGCAGCTCGTCCAAGTTCTGCAGGTGCAACACCTCCAAGGTATCCACACGTGTAGGGAGGAAGCGTCACAAGCCGGACTGCTAGGTCCGCGAGTTGCAACAGGGCGAGGGCGTGGGAGGCGCGGCGGCTATGCTTCGGCCAAAACGTGTAAAACCCTATGGCATCCCACCCCTCTATTTATAGAGGTTCCTGATGGGCCTCTGGGTCCGAGGCCCATTAGTACTTTTAAACCTGATCCAACTCAGATCATATCCGAATTGGGCTTCCAGCCCCTTAAGTGTGTGATCCTATGGGTTCGGATACGTATAGACATGGCCCGAGTACTCCTACTTGGTCCAATAGTCGGTAGCGGCCTCTAGCAAGACGTGCCAACTCCTATACACACGAAGACATATCAGACGAATCGTCACAACATCACGTACATGCTATTCCCTTTGCCTCACGATATTTGGTCTAGCTTCAAGCCGACCGCTCTTTCTTGAACCTGTGATTCGGAATCCCTTTGTAGGTTAACTCTTAACCGTACGTAGCATGGGCATGCATTTCCAGATCCGATCACTCAAGGGGGCTAGAGATATCACTCTCAATCAGAGAGAGGCAAATCCCATCTTGATCGACCATGCCTCACAGCATGCTTCCTGACAAACCCGAAAGCTACCTTTTTAACTACCCTGTTACGGTGTAGCGTTTGATAGCCCCTAAGTAAGTCGATCCACATCTTGAGTACATGCGACAATCTCAGGTCTAATGACAAAGCGTACATGTTGTGAAAAGAGAGAATTATTTCTCGTGTTGGGTTAGTCCTAGCACATGTCTCTACATATGCCTACATTATTAGTTTGATATCTCCATATCCATGACTTGTAAAACATAGTCATCAACTAATACACTCAGCAAAGTGCTAACGGCCGGCACACCCCCCCTAACGGATGTCGACGTGACGGTCGTTTGCTGAGTGCCTATTCTTTGCCGAGTGTTTTGTTCTGGTATGCTGAGTGTTTTTTTTCTACACTCAGCAAAGAGTTTTTTTGTCGAGTGCAATTATTTTGCCGAGTGTTTCTCTTGCAACACTTGGCAAAGAGATTGTTTGTCGAGTGCTCGAAGGATTGCACTCGGCAAACCCCTTATCACTCGGCAAATCTACTGTTTCCGGTAGTGTTATGAACACTATGAACACTAGTATTACTAGTAGTAATTTCTTCATCGGTACTACCTGTACACTCTAGGGAAAACATAAACAGCTCTTATCTTT
Source organism: Setaria viridis (assembly GCF_005286985.2). Lineage (NCBI taxonomy): Eukaryota > Viridiplantae > Streptophyta > Magnoliopsida > Poales > Poaceae > Setaria > Setaria viridis. The sequence continues at coordinate 24,377,493 of NC_048267.2, read as the reverse complement.
GTGATACCATGAAGGCAGCTAGCATCTAATAAGAAATGAGCATAGCTAACAGCCTAACATCATCATGCATCCGGAGTAAATCTAAAAAAAATAATCCTGTGTCATCAGTGGTTCAGGCCATCGATGAGGCCTTGATGGCTAGCGCCACCGTCACGATACAGGCCACGCCTCCTCATCGCCGTGTAGACGCGGCAGGCGCTGTAGCTCTACCGGCCAGCAAGGCACGCTGGCGGCTCCAGGAAATTCCTCCGCGCGCTGAGGCTGTCGGCCACGCGCCTCAGACCGCCGCCGCCGCACAGGTCCGCCCGCTCGCAGTGCTCCGCCATGTACTTGGCATCGAAAAGTCGGCCGCCGAGGAGGTCCCTCGCCTGCGCCACGAACTCGTGCCAGGTGCCACTAGTAGAGAATTGGCTTTCGATCCGACCCCTTTTGTCCCGGTTTAAAGTTGGCCCGGGACAAAAGGGGGTGCGCCGGGGTGGGGAAAATTGGAGGGGAGCATTACTCCCGGTTGGTAATTGCAACCGGGACTAAAGGCCCCCCTTTAGTCCCGGTAGCAACGGCTAGCTGGGCGGTGTCGGTGGCGGGACCCTTTTTGTTGGAGGTATGCCCTAGAGGCAATCATAGAGATGATGATATTCCATTTGTATCCATGATTTGTATATTGTGTTCATTGAATATCCATTAAAGGCTACTTGAATTGATTTGCAATTATGTGAATTGTATGTGAAACTCTTTACTTGTATGGTTATTCTAAAGTTGTACCTAGTCGGAGTTCATGTGAGGACACACATGAATATTAGACTAGCACATGTATTAGTTGATGACTATGTTTCACAAGTCATGGACATGGAGATGTTGAACTAATAATGTGGACACATGTGGAGACATGTGTTAGGACTGACCCAACACGAGAAGTAGTTCTCTCTTTAAACAACATATACGCTTTGTCCTTAGACCTGAGATTGTCGCATGTATTCTAGATGTGGATTGACCTACTTAGGGGCTATCAAACGCTACGCCGTAACAGGGTAGTTATAAAGGTAGCTTTCGGGTTTGTCAAGAAGCATGCTATGAGACATGGTCAATCAAGATGGGATTTGCCCCTCTCTGATTGAGAGTGATATCTCTGGGCCCCTCGAGTGATCGGATCCGAAAATGCATGGCCATGCTACGTACGGTTAAGAGTTAACCTACAAAGGGATTCCGGATCACAGGATCGAGAAAGAGCGGTCGGCTTGAAGCTAGACCAAATATCGTGAGGCAAAGGGAATAACATGTATATCATGTTGTGATGGTTCGTCTGATATGATCTTCGTATGCGTATAGGAGTTGGCACGTCTTGCTAGAGGCCGCTACCGACTATTGGGCCGAGTAGGAGTACTCGGGCCATGTCTATACGTATCCGAACCCATAGGGTCACACACTTAAGGGGCTGGAAGCCCAATTCGGATCTGATCCGAGTTGGATTAGGTTTAGGAGTACTAATGGGCCTCGGATCCAGAGGCCCATCAGGAACCTCTATAAATAGAGGGGTGGGGGCGCCCTAGGGTTTACACCTTTTGGCTGAACACACTTGCCGCGCCTCCCACGCCCTCGCCTGTTGCAACTCGCGGATCTAGCAATCCGGCTTGCGACGCTTCCTCCCTGCACGTGTGGATACCTTGGAGGTGTTGCGCCTGCAGCACTTGGACGAGCCATCGACGAGCCGCCGACGAGCCACGACGAGCCGACGACGAGCCGCGGTACCGGAGGCGATCTTGCTGTGCACGTGGACGAGTTGCTGAGGAGCTGCTGGACGTGATCGACTACGTACGACTACGTTGATCGACTACGTACGACTACGTGATCGTCTTCACTGCACCGACGCATATCTACATCTTCCGCACCAGTAGTGCGTCGAGTGGTAATCCCGTGATCCTTATACGGCAGTTGTTCCTGGTTATACGCGGTAGAAATTTTGATTTGCGCTAGCGTAGCCTACCTCGTATCCCAACAGTGGTATCAAGAGCCTTAGCTGCTTAGTTTTGGATTCGGGATGTGTGCATATGGAGATATGCGAGTTCTCTGTTTGATCTATGTCCTGATTTCGTGCCCTTGCTGCAATGGTAGTGTAACGACATACTCCTACCGGTCGGTTTCCGCCATCGGAGTTAAGTGATACACGTAAATCCAGTTGCAGTGAGGGAAGATCAATATGATTGGTCAAATCGAGATCCAGGGTCATACGCCAGGTGCATTAGATGTGCAATAGTAGATGTGATCTACTGCCGGGGTCGGGATTTTGCCGTATGCACATGCTTCGGTAAATCAGCCGTAACTTTTCGGTACGATCTCGGATCGGGGCGATTTCTATACGAAAATTGATCTACAGAAAAAGTTACACATGAATTTCAACCGCTTCACCGTTTTCTGCGAAATTAGATTTGCCAAATTCGGCTTGGAAGATGGAGTTTCGGGCCTCCCAAGTTTGGAACGTTAGGACGCCTAACTCTATTTTGCAGGATGTATGCATGTAACTTGTGATCAGTATGGCCCCCTTGTGTATGCGATGCATGTGTGCAACTAATTCGTGACCTGCGTGTCGCGCGTACGGCAACACGGCAGGAGCCATATGTGTTGTCACTTTATTGTAATTAATGGTCTGCGTACCAATCTGTGATGATCCAAGCAACTATGTAATCTTCATTACTAGATTCTTTACTAGCTATTGGGCGTAATAGCATGCTCTAGTTCTTGGAGGACTCATCACCAGGAGGATGGCGCACATGGAACATGGAGATGGAGATCACCATGGTGAACAGGTTCTATGGAGATGGAGATCACCATAAGAAAAACGGGCCATACTGTGTCACAACTGTGTGAATGCTATTCTGTTTATGTTTTACTTTCTGCATGCTGTGATGTTAGAAGTAGAACGATCCCTCACAAAGTTTAAGTTAGTATGCCCTCCCAACTAAAACTTGCACCGTCCCATGTCTTGTACAATTAGTGGTGGGTCTATGAAATTAGGGTGCCACTAGTTTTACTTGACTAGACGCGTTTGTGTCGGACACTCACACGCATAAGGGTTGGTTTGCTTAACGAGGTCATCTTAACGGTTAAGGACCTTGGGGCATAAAGGTTGGGCGCCGAGACATAGAGATGTCACCCAACAACAGGAGTCATATGTGATATGATTAGCAAAAGTTGCTTACCGATCTACCTCGTTTGCTAGCGGTGATGCTAAAGCTCACTAGTGGACTTGTTAGTTGTGGATCCTGAATCACTAAGTTTCAATAGAGGGATATTGATTTTAGTGGGAGTAGATTCTGTTAAAATAGTTTAATGTAATTTGCTCTATCATGGATACGTTTGTCTTAGTGTATTTTGCATTACTTTTGTTGTAGATTAAATGGCACCTAGCAACACCACCACATCGTTTGCTTTGCGTTCGGTCCTTGAGAAGGACAAGTTGAATGGAACAAACTACTCGGATTGGATCCGCAACCTGAGAATTGTTCTCAGGGCTGAGAAAAAGGAAGATGTTCTAGACAACCCACTACCAGAAGAACCTGCTGAGGATGCACCCGCTGCTGCTAAGAATGCTTACAAGAAAGCATGTGATGCTAACCTTGAAGTAAGCTGCCTTATGCTTGCTTGCATGGAACCCGAGCTGCAGATGCAGTTCGAAACAAACCATGAGGCGCACGATATGATCGTGGCGCTTAGAGACATGTTCCAAACACAGGCCAGGACTGAAAGGTTCAATGTGTCTAAGGCCTTTGTTGAGAGCAAGCTAGCAGAAGGCGCAGCAGTAGGACCACACGTAATCAAGATGGTTGGTTACACTCAACGGTTGGAGAAGCTAGGCTTCCCACTGGGCCAAGAGTTGGCCACTGATTTCATTCTTTCGTCTCTTCCTCCTAGCTATGGGAACTTCATCTCGAACTACCATATGCATGGGACGGAGAAGGGTCTGAATGAGCTGTGTGGTATGCTCAAGACAGCAGAGGCTGACATTAAGAAAAGCGCTAGTACCAGCCATGTGATGGCGATACAGAACAAGCCCAGCTTTAAGAAGAAGGGCAATTCTTGGAAGAAGAAGGGCAAGGCTGGAACGTCCAAGCCAAACCCACCGCCCAAGGTTAAAGCTGGACCTGGACCTGCTCCAGATAAAGAGTGCTTTTACTGTCATGAACTTGGTCACTGGAAGAGAAACTGCAAGCAGTACCTAGCTTCCTTGAAGAACGGCGGAAGTAAGAGTACTTCTACCTCAGGTACGCTTGTTGTTAATGTTATAGACAACATATTTCTCGCTGATACAGTTATTAATTCTTGGGTATTTGATACCGGATCGGTTGCTCATATTTGCAATTCGATGCAGGGAATGATAAGAAGTAGAAGCGTGGAAAGAGGAGAAGTTGATTTCCGCGTGGGCAATAATGCAAGAGTTGCTGCTTTGACCGTCGGGACGATGCAACTCCACCTCTCGTCAGGATTTATTATGGAGTTGAATAATTGTTATTTTGTTCCTAGTTTAAGTCGAAACATTTTATCTCCTTCATGTTTGATGAAGGATGGTTATTCATTTGCGAGTGAAAACAATGGTTGTGTGATCTCTAAGAATAATATGTTTATGGCTTTTGCACCCATTGTGAATGGATTATTTGTTTTAAATCTTGATGGTTCACCTGTCTGTAATGTAAGTGCTAAAATGCCTCGGCCTAATGATTTGAGTCCTACCTACTTGTGGCATTGTCGTTTGGGTCATATAAGTGAAAAGCGCATGAAGAAGCTCCATTCTGATGGATTTCTAACTTCGTTTGATTTTGAATCATACGAGACATGTGAGGCTTGCTTGCTAGGCAAGATGACCAAGACGCCTTTCACAAGATTTCCTGAGAGAGCAGTAGACTTGTTGGAACTCGTACATAGTGATGTATGCGGACCAATGAGCACGACGGCTAGAGGAGGATTCCAATACTTCATAACTTTCACTGATGATTTTAGTAGATATGGCTATGTCTACTTAATGAGGCACAAGTCTGAAACCTTTGAAAAGTTCAAGGAATTTCAGAATGAAGTTGAAAATCAGCGTGGCAAGAAAATTAAGGCCTTGCGATCTGATCGTGGAGGCGAGTATTTGAGCCACGAGTTTAGCAATCATCTAAAGAGTTGCGGAATTGTTCCACAACTTACGCCGCCTGGAACACCTCAGAGAAACGGTGTGTCCGAGCGACGTAATCGAACTTTGTTAGACATGGTTCGATCAATGATGAGCCAGTCGGACCTACCGTTGTCATTTTGGGGATACGCTCTAGAAACAGCAGCTTTCACACTAAATAGGGTACCATCTAAATCCGTAGTTAAGACACCATATGAGATATGGACTGGAAAGGTTCCTAGTCTGTCTTTTCTAAAGATTTGGGGATGTGAAGTGTTTGTCAAGCGACTTCAGTCGGACAAGATCACACCCAAGTCGGATAAGTGCATTTTCGTGGGATATCCAAAGGAAACTTTGGGATATTATTTCTACAACCGATCAGAAGGCAAAGTGTTTGTCGCTCGGAACGGGGTTTTCCTAGAGAAAGAGTTTCTCAAAGGAGAAAAGAGTGGAAAGACAGTGCATCTTGAAGAAGTTCAAGATGAGCCAATCGGGCAAGAATCAATGAGTGATGCTAACGTAGCAGAACAAGTTGAGATACCAATGGCAAGAGAAGCACCGCCACAACCACGAAGGTCGGCAAGGCTCCGCGAAATGCGGGAAATATTATTGTTGGACAATGATGAGCCTGCGACATATGCAGAAGCAATGATGGACCCAGACTCCGAAAAATGGCAGAGTGCCATGCAATCCGAAATAGAGTCCATGGGAGACAATCAAGTTTGGAACTTGGTTGACCCGCCTGATGGTGTTAAAGCCATAGAGTGCAAGTGGATCTATAAGAAGAAAAAGGACATGGATGGAAATGTTCACATCTATAAAGCACGACTTGTCGCAAAAGGTTTTCGACAAGTTCAAGGAGTTGACTACGACGAGACCTTCTCGCCCGTAGTGATGCTTAAGTCCATTCGGATTATTCTAGCTATAGCTGCATATTTCGATTATGAGATATGGCAGATGGATGTCAAGACAGCTTTCCTGAATGGAAACCTAGCTGAGGACGTGTATATGATACAGCCCGAGGGTTTTGTCGATCCGAAAAATGCTGGAAAGGTATGCAAGCTTCAGAGATCCATTTATGGATTGAAGCAAGCATCTAGGAGTTGGAACATTCGTTTTGATGAAGTGGTCAAAGGGTTTGACTTCACCAAGAACGAAGAAGAGTCTTGTGTTTACAAGAAGGTTAGTGGGAGCTCTGTAGTATTTCTGATCTTATATGTGGATGACATATTACTGATTGGAAATAACATTCCTATGCTTGAGTCCGTAAAGACTTCACTGAAAAATAGTTTTTCGATGAAGGACTTAGGGGAAGCGGCATATATTCTGGGCATTAAGATCTATAGAGATAGATCGAGAAGGCTTATAGGTTTGAGCCAAGATACTTATATTGACAAAGTGTTGAAGAGGTTCAACATGGAAGAGGCAAAGAAAGGGTTCTTGCCTATGTCACATGGCATACATCTCAGCAAAGAAAGGACCCTTTTTGTTGGAGGTATGCCCTAGAGGCAATCATAGAGATGATGATATTCCATTTGTATCCATGATTTGTATATTGTGTTCATTGAATATCCATTAAAGGCTACTTGAATTGATTTGCAATTATGTGAATTGTATGTGAAACTCTTTACTTGTATGGTTATTCTAAAGTTGTACCTAGTCGGAGTTCATGTGAGGACACACATGAATATTAGACTAGCACATGTATTAGTTGATGACTATGTTTCACAAGTCATGAACATGGAGATGTTGAACTAATAATGTGGACACATGTGGAGACATGTGTTAGGACTGACCCAACACGAGAAGTAGTTCTCTCTTTAAACAACATATACGCTTTGTCCTTAGACCTGAGATTGTCGCATGTATTCTAGATGTGGATTGACCTACTTAGGGGCTATCAAACGCTACGCCGTAACAGGGTAGTTATAAAGGTAGCTTTCGGGTTTGTCAAGAAGCATGCTATGAGACATGGTCAATCAAGATGGGATTTGCCCCTCTCTGATTGAGAGTGATATCTCTGGGCCCCTCGAGTGATCGGATCCGAAAATGCATGGCCATGCTACGTACGGTTAAGAGTTAACCTACAAAGGGATTCCGGATCACAGGATCGAGAAAGAGCGGTCGGCTTGAAGCTAGACCAAATATCGTGAGGCAAAGGGAATAGCATGTATATCATGTTGTGATGGTTCGTCTGATATGATCTTCGTATGCGTATAGGAGTTGGCACGTCTTGCTAGAGGCCGCTACCGACTATTGGGCCGAGTAGGAGTACTCGGGCCATGTCTATACGTATCCGAACCCATAGGGTCACACACTTAAGGGGCTGGAAGCCCAATTCGGATCTGATCCGAGTTGGATTAGGTTTAGGAGTACTAATGGGCCTCGGATCCAGAGGCCCATCAGGAACCTCTATAAATAGAGGGGTGGGGGCGCCCTAGGGTTTACACCTTTTGGCTGAACACACTTGCCGCGCCTCCCACGCCCTCGCCTGTTGCAACTCGCGGATCTAGCAATCCGGCTTGCGACGCTTCCTCCCTGCACGTGTGGATACCTTGGAGGTGTTGCGCCTGCAGCACTTGGACGAGCCATCGACGAGCCGCCGACGAGCCACGACGAGCCGACGACGAGCCGCGGTACCGGAGGCGATCTTGCTGTGCACGTGGACGAGTTGCTGAGGAGCTGCTGGACGTGATCGACTACGTACGACTACGTTGATCGACTACGTACGACTACGTGATCGTCTTCACTGCACCGACGCATATCTACATCTTCCGCACCAGTAGTGCGTCGAGTGGTAATCCCGTGATCCTTATACGGCAGTTGTTCCTGGTTATACGCGGTAGAAATTTTGATTTGCGCTAGCGTAGCCTACCTCGTATCCCAACACTTTTATCCCGGTTGGAGGCACCAACCGGGATAAAAAGGTTAGTCCCGGTTGGTGCCTCCAACCGGGATAAAAGGGTTCACCTTTTATCCCGGTTGGAGGATCCAACCGGGACTAAACTTCCAACCGGGACAAAAGGTGTTTCCTTTTGTCTCGGTTGGAGTTTTTAACCGGGATAAAAACTCATCCCCCACTATATCCCGAGACAGAGACTTTCTTCTTCCTCCAGCCCGAGCCAGTCCAGCACATTGATAGAGAGCTGAGCTTCACCTACTCTCCGGTGGTGCCAAAGCAAGGGAGGTGCTGCCCGAAGTTTTTTCCCTCATTTTCGTGGGAATTTGACTCAGCCAACACAAGTGTTGCGAAGGTTTGCTACTTCATCCTCGTGTTATGCTTTGATTTATGCTTTAGAGATGGAAAGATTATTTGCTACAATGTGATGATGAAGTAGAAAAATGGAGAGGTATTTTGAGCTAGAATGTGAGGGAGATTGATGTGTCATATATAGTATGCATTATTTCAGTGGTTTAAAAGTGATGCTACCTTGTCTAGACGGTTTATCTTATCAAATTCAATATGGTTTTTTAAATCCATATACTTGTTGAACTTGCATACCATGTTCATTTCGGCGAGAATGTTCTCCGCCAAGCAGCAACGTATGTCAAGAAGGAGGTTTGATTCTACGAGAAAGAGTGGATACGGACATCGTGACCGTGTCCCCTTTTCCGTAGCATCTAACCTCTTTCATGACGAAGTGCGGTGCCGCCCAGCTGAGGACATCCTCGTGAAATGAACACGGTCTTCAAGTTCAATAACTTCTGTAGTGGTAATGAAAGAATTTTTGTACATAGATGACTTCTGCTACTTGTTGAACTTGCATACCGTGTTCATTTCTGCTAAGATGTTCTCCGCCGAGTAGCAACGTATGTCAAGAAGGAGGTTCGATTCTACGAGAAAGAGTGGATACGGACATCGTGACCGTGTCCCCTTTTCCGTAGCATCTAACCTCTTTCGTGACGAATACCGGTGCCGCCCAGTTGAGGACATCCTCGCGAGATGATCACGGTCTTGAAGTTGAACAACTTATGCAGTGTTAAGATAATAATTTTTGTACATAGATGGCTTCTGCTACTGGAGGAAGTGGCGATGGTGGGGGCGATCGTGGTTCCTATTATGGCAAGGTTCCAATCATAGTTGGCCCTCAGCATAAGCCAAAGAAAAAGAGCGCGCTGGAAAAACCAATGCTTCGTTATTTGCAGCAACGTCATGAAGAAGCTGTTGCCGCGGGTCAGGAACCTCCTTTTGGTGGTCGTTATGCTCCACCCTCAGTCCCGGGTGTTTCACGTCCACTTAGTACTACCGTTTCAGGCGGCACAAATAAACCTAAGGATGAGGTTGGGTCAGCGGAACCTTCGTCTTCACCGTCCAAGGATGCTTAAAGTCCTCCTTGATAATAACCAGTGGATGGCTTGTTGTATTGTATCATGTTGTTTGGGACTTTAATTTAAATATGTGTATTTGGATCTTCATGTTGTTGTATTGTACCATGTTGTTTGGATCTTTAATCGATTTTCACGCGTAATCCATTGTCAAGTGTAATCCATTTTCATGCGTAATACGATGCAGATGGACCGGCAATGGATGTATGATGCAGACAGGCGGAGCAAGGCGTTTATTGATGGCTTGCATTATTTTCTCGAAGTGGCAAAAGCGAACAAGCCAGAGAATGGGTTCGTATGTTGTCCATGCTTCCAATGCAATAACAGGAAGGAATATTCAAAGGATTCCTGGGGGACTATTCACAGCCACTTGTTTAAATACGGTTTCATGCCTAACTATTTGGTTTGGACCAAGCACGGTGAACTAGGGGTTGTAATGGAAGATGGAGAGGAGGAGGAGGAAGATGACACCATTCCGGACTGGGTTGCAGGCCAAGCTTTTGCAGGTACTACAATGGGCGAGGCTGATGAAGATGAGTTTGCAGAAAATGACCCTACTGATGACCTTGGTCAGGTGATACGAGATGCATACAGAGATTGTGAAACTGAGAAGGAAGCAGCAAAGTTGCAGCGCATGATAGATGATCACCAAAAATTGTTGTACCCAGGTTGCCAGCAGGGCCATAAAAAACTAGGTACGACACTAGAATTTGTGCAATGGAAGGCAAAAAATGGTGTGTCCGATAAGGCATTTCAGGGGATGTTGAACATTGTCAAGAAGATTCTCCCCGAGAATAATGAATTACCGTCCACAACATATGAAGCTAAACAGATTATTTGCCCTCTCGGATTGGATGTTCAGAAGATACACGCATGCCCTAATGACTGTATCCTCTATCGTGGTGATGAATACGAGAAATTGGATGCTTGTCCCGTCTGCGAAGCCCTGCGGTATAAGATCAGACGAGATGATCTTGGTGATGTCGAGGGGCAGTCTCCCAAGAAGAGAGTTCCCGCGAAGGTGATGTGGTATTTCCCTATAATACCACGCTTGAAGCGCTTGTTCAGGAACAAGGCGAATGCTAAGTTGATGCGATGGCACAAAGAAGACCGTAAGGAAGATGAGATGCTGAGACACCCCGCAGATGGGGCACAGTGGAGATCAATTGATAGAACATTCCCAGACTTTGAAAGTGAAGCAAGGAACATAAGGTTTGGTTTAAGCACTAATGGATTCAATCCATTCGGTGAGTTGAGTAGTGGTCATAGTACTTAGCCTGTGACCCTTTGTATGTTCAACCTTCCTCCTTGGCTGTGCATGAAGCGGAAGTTCATTATGATGCCGGCGCTTATCCAAGGCCCAAAACAACCCGGCAACGACATTGACGTGTACCTAAGGCCGTTGGTTGATGACCTTTTACAGCTCTGGAAGGAAGAAGGTGTACGTGTGTGGGATGAGGATAGACAACAGATCTTTAATCTACGAGCACTGTTGTTCGTAACCATCAACGATTGGCCTCCATTGAGTAACCTTTCAGGACAGACAAATAAGGGATATCGGGCATGCACCCACTGTTTAGACGACACAGACGGCATGTACTTGAAGCACTGTAAGAAGGTCGTCTATATGGGTCATCGTCGATTTCTCCCTGCTCACCACCAGCTGAGAAAGAGCGGGATGCATTTCAAAGGGGTGCCAGACCATCGTAAAAAACCTACACACCGTAATGGAAAGCGTGTGTTCGAGATGATGAAGGATGTATATGTAGTCTTCGGAAAGGGACTTGGTAGCCAACCTGTTCCGAACGACGATAACGGACATGCACCCATGTGGAAGAAAAAGTCAATATTTTGGGAGCTACCTTATTCGGAAATCCTAGAGGTTCGCAACGCAATAGACGTGATGCACCTGACGAAGAATCTTTGCGTGAACGTGCTAGGCTTCATGGGTGTTTATGGAACCTCAAAAGATACATTGGAAGCACGACAGGACTTGAAAGCCATGGGGCAACGAGATGACCTACATCCGAAAAAGAGAGATAATGGACAGCACTACTTACGTCCTGCCAGTTACACTCTCAGCAAGGAAGAGAAGGATAGCATGTTTGAATGCTTGAATAGTATGAAGGTCCCGTCTGGGTACTCCTCGAATATAAAGGGAATAATAAATATGAAACAAAAGAAGTTTACAAATCTCAAGGCTCATGACTGCCACATGTTGATGACCCAGTTGCTTCCGGTTGCACTGAGGGGGGTTCTACCAGAAAATGTCCGGTTGCCGCTCGTAAAGCTATGCGCGTTTCTCAATGCGATTTCGCAGAAGGCAATCGATCCATCCAAGCTATCAAAGCTACAGAACGATGTGGTGCAATGTCTTGTCAGTTTTGAGTTGTTATTTCCACCATCCTTCTTCAATATTATGATGCACTTACTGGTTCACCTAGTAAAAGAGATTGGTATTCTCGGATCTGTATACCTGCACAATATGTGGCCTTTCGAGAGGTTCATGGCAGTCCTAAAAAACTATGTTCTTAATCGTGCCCGTCCAGAAGGAAGCATCGCCAAGGGATATGGAATAGAGGAGGTGATCGAGTTTTGTGTTGATTTTATTGATTCAATTGACTCGATTGGGGTTCCAACTTCACGCCACGAGGGGAGGCTTCGAGGAATGGGCACCCTTGGAAGGAAATCAAGTTTGAGCAATGATACTGATTTGTTCGACAAGGCACACTACACTGTTCTACAACAGTCATCCTTTGTGTCTCCGTATATCGAGCAGCACAGGCAGATGGTAGCTTCCAAAAACCCAACCAAATCCGATGCTTGGCTTACCCGTCATCACATGAAAACTTTTCCCTCCTGGGTGCGCCAACAACTTATGGGTAACTCTGAGATTCACCCACAGCTTGCCTAGTTAGCCAGGGGACCTGCTACCACAATCGTCAAATTCCAAGGCTATGAGATAAATGGTTACACATTTTACACGAGAGCCCAGGACCAGAAAAGCACGAACCAGAATAGTGGTGTCCGCATAGATGCCATGGACAGAAATAATAGCAAGGAGTCGTATTATGGTTTCATACAGGAGATATGGGAACTCGAATACGGACCGCTGTACATCCCTCTATTTCTTTGCAATTGGGTGAAGCTAACTGCCGTCACCAAAGATCAGTACGGAATGACAATAGTAGATCTGAGCAAGACTGGATACAGTGATGACCCATTCGTACTTGCCAATGATGTGCATCAGGTGTTCTATGTGAAGGACAAGTGCAGCAAACCCAAGAGGAATCCAGAAGAGACATGGGAGCCAAAGTGCCACATAGTTCTTCCAGGTAAAAGAAAAATCGTGGGAGTCGAGGATAAAACAGACCAATCAGATGATTATGATCAGTTTGATGGCATGCCTCCATTCGCCGTTGAAGTTGATCCAAGCATCCTGCTATCCAAAGAAGAGGCTCCGTACTTACGCCGCGATCATGATCAAGGAACTTTCGTGAAGAAGAAATTTTACAACGTTGTATTGTAATGCATTAAATGTACATGACCTTTGTGTATTAATTGATACAATTTGTAATTTACCCTATGTATGATTTCATGTGTTATTAAATTTGTTAGGTGAAGATTTTTTAGATATACATGAACATTGTTAACCACATACTAACATGGATTTTTCTGCGCATTGAAATAATTTAATTGAATAATTTCTTGATCACAGCAATGCAGTAAAATAAATATTTTACAGGCTAAATGAGTTGGTATAGAATTAATGATTAATTCATACTTATTGTCAATTTACTCGTTAATTAAATATATTTTTGCATGTACAAAATCTGTGAAGGTTTTGTTTTTCATCCTGAAATGCAGTGAAAAGGTAAAATAAAATCCATTTCCAAAAAACAGGCGGGAGAAGAAAAATAGGAAAAAAAGACCTTTTGTCTCGGGTGCTAACAGCAACCGGGACAAAAGGCCCCCCTTTTATCCCGGTTGCAAACGGCAACCGGGATAAAAGGGTACGTTTCGTCTCCCGCCCGAACGTACCCTGACGGGACCCGGGATAAAAGGGTACGCTCCCAGCCCCACCTGGCGGGGCACCCTTTTATCCCGGGTCCCGTCCCCAACCGGGATAAAAGGCCCCCCCTTTTATCCCGGTTGGTGACGGGACCCGGGATAAAAGGCTCTTTTGTCCCGGGTCCCATTACGAACCGGGATAAAAGGGGGGGTTAAAAGGCACTGTACTCCCTTCTACCCCCCGCCAGTTACACACTTAGCCAAAATTTCGCCAAGTCCCGCGCGTTCTCCGCCGTCGCCGCCCGTCCGCCTCCCTCGCCGGCCGCCGCCGTCGTCGTCCCCCATTGCGCCGTCGACATCCCCCATTGCGCCGTCTTCGTCCCCCGGCCGGCCCGCCTCGATCCCCTCCTCGTCCGTCGACGCGCCCGGCCCCCGGCCACCTCGTCGCCTCCGGCCACCGGCTCCACATCCTCGTCGCCGGCTCCATCCTCGTCGCCCCTCATCGCCCCTCGTCGCCGTCTCGTCACCGTCCCGCCTACGCCGCCGTCATCGTCGTCGCCTCGGCCGCCGTCGTCCTCGTCGCCTCGGCAGCTGCCGTCCTCGCCGCCCCGACCGCCGCCGTCCCGCGCGCCGCCCGGCCGCCGCCGTCCCGCCGTCCCGCTGCCCCGGCCGCCGCCGTCCCGCCGACCCGACCGCTGCCCCGCGCGCGAGAGGTCCGCTGCCGCGCCGGCCGGCAGCGCCGGAAGGGTTTTCTTTTTAAGTTAGAAAATTAAGTTTTATTTTTAGATAGATTTCTAATTTTGTTAAGTTAGATTTTTAGATTTCTAATTTTGTTAAGTTAGATTTTTAGATTTCTAGTTAGTTTGTTAAGTTAGATTTCTAGTTAGTTTGTTAAGTTAGAGTTGATACAGAGAAAATGAAGTTAGAAATTCGTAGGATGCACCGCCGTCCCCTCCGCCGAGTCGCCGCCGTGATCGCCGCCGTCCCGCCGCCCATCACAACCTAGTAGGCACCGCCCGTGGTTCCGGTGAACCGTCCCCACCTCCGCCGTACCGCCGCCCTGACCGCCGCCGTCCCGCCTCCGCCGCCCTGATCGCCACCGTCACAACCTAGGCACCGCACGTGGATATTGTTACAAATTCGTAGAAATTCGTAGAAATTTGTAGAAATTCGTCAAAATTCGTAGAAATTCGTCAAAATTCGTAGAAATTCGTAGAAATTCGTCAAAATTCGTCGAAATTCGTAGAAATTTGTAGAATTTCGTAGAAATTCGTAGAAATTCGTAGAAATTCATAGAAATTTGTAGAAATTCGTCAAAATTCATAGAAATTTGTATAAATATTCCGGACTTTGTACGATTCATGTTATTTTATGATTTCATTATATACATGTATGATTCCGGACTTTGTAGGACTTTGTACAAATTTGTAGTAAGACGATTTCTATGACTGTCATGTATGATTCCATGTATGTTTCCATCAATAGTTGAAATGGCAGACAATGAGACCGCAAGGTATATCATGGAGCAGATAATCGCTGGTGATGGTAGTGGCGACAACGTTCGACTATCATACACGGATGAAGAGGGCACCCAGGCGGACATGTTCCTCAACATGTTCGCCGATGGGAATGAAGAGCAACAGCCGCAGCAACAACTTGCCGTGGCGGAAGGTTCCGGCGAGGTATATACAACCATTCTTGTATTGTTTCACGCCACCGCTACTACTACGTACTAATTAACAAATCTTGAACTGTTAGCCCTCCGGATCGACACAAGGGCAGAAGACCCGAGGTCGTACAAAGGTGATGGAAGGGAGGCTTGTCATCACCGAAGTTACAGAAGAGGGCAGGCCGGTTGCTCCCGAGAAAGTAGCAAAGAAGTACGTGAGTCAAATCGGGGCAATCGTCCGGGACAACGTGCCTATCAGCATCAGAGAATGGAAGGGCAGAAGCGATAATCCGTACGCCCTTCCAGAGACAGAAAAGAATATGCTGTGGGAAGACGTGAAGAGACATTTCACATTCCCCGAAGGATATAGTGAGAAGGATGTCAAAGCGTGGACGCTTAAGAAGATGGCTACTCAATTCCAGACATTCAAGAAGATGCTGGATACCCACTACATCAAGAAGGGCAAAACTCCAGACTTCAACGCGTGGCCAAAGTTGAGGGACCACTGGGATGCATTTGTTGAATACAAGAGGAGTGAAGAAGGTGTGAAAAAGATCACGACCAACACAGCAAATGCTAGTCAGAAGGGCTACCACCATCATTTGGGGCGAGGTGGGTATGGCTCAGCAATTCCCAAGTGGAGGAAGATGGAACAAGATCTGATCGAACGGGGAATCGTACCTGCAACTATTGAATGGCCCGAACGATCAAAGAACTGGTACTACGCTCATGGAGGCTCCCTAAGCCAAGAGGATGGGACGTTGATTTTCAATGACACAATACGTGAGAAGGCCGAACATCTCATGAAGAACATTGAAGATTCCAAGGCTGGGAGGTTGAGGGTGGACCGAGAAAATGATGAGCTCACATTGGCCCTCGGTAATCCAGAGCACCCAGGACGTTGCCGGGGGTTCGGGGTGGTTCCGTGGAAGTTCGCTTTCCGAGGCGACAGCGCCTCTTACAGAAGCCGGAAGCGAAGAAAGGAACAGATCGAGGAGAGCTGGCGGTAGATGCTAGAACAAAGAATGATTGATGAAATCAATTGGCGGGTGGCCGACGCAGTTGCGGAGTTGGCCCAATCTGGAGCAATGCCGAATCCTAACACCGCCAGCCCTTCTCAACGCCTCGGGAGCAGTTGTGCTTCTACAGGGGTTCCCGATGCGCAGACGCCCAGGTTACCCGTGGAGGAGCAATGGTTCCCCGTGGATGCCATCACGCAACGGACCTCATGTGAGCTGCATGCACCGGTCGGCAACCTCACTATTAAGGTATACTTATACATAATATTTATGCAATCTTGTCAATTGATCCAGGCCTCGAGATCGGAGTTCAACTTGTTTACTTCTGCTATATGTACCGGTAGCGTACGGGAGTGCATTAGCAACCCTGGCAGGGCAGAGCAGTCATGGCATGGACATTCCAACAGGCTACGCCAGCGTCTGCGTCGAGCAAATAGTTGATCCCCAGTATGAAGGTCTAGAGCTCGACTTCCCGGGAGGCGACGGGGAAAAGACATTGGCAGATGCGCTTCATGGGATCATTCTATGGAAGAAACGCTACATCATTATTCCCGGCACGGAGCCATCTCCTCAGACCTCAAGACCGCTCCCCGTAGATCCCCAGCAGCGACCTTCTCCTCATACCTCGAGACCGGCATCTCCTGCTCCAGGACCGTTCCTTCCATCTATATCAAGGTCTCCATCTCCACCACATCCTGGTGCTGGGAGCGACGACGACAATAACAACACCCCTCCCCGATCACCGTCGCCGGCACCAAGAGCGGCCCCCTTGAAGGAACCTGCAGCACCACTAAAGAAGTCACGAGCACCGCCTCCCAAGCAAAGACAGAGAAAGAAGAAAACAAAGGAGCCTGAAGTGGCTCGTAAGGAACGCTGGGAGGCAATGTCTCATGAAGAACAGTGGGCAGAAATCCAATGAGAGGCCAGTGAGTGGTTCAAGAAACAAGCCGAATTAAAAAAGGCAAGGGAGATGGAGCCACCGCCAGTAAGTCGGCGAGATTTAAACTTTTTTATCAGGATGGAAGAAGGAGCCAAGAAAAGGATACCACTCTTGTCAAACTATGAACGGGCTCTAGTAAAGGCTGATGAAAAGGATAAAAGGAAAGGAAAATCATCCTCCAGCGGTCCAGTCCCCGACCTCAGCCATTTATCAAAAAAAGATGCTCAACGGGTAAAAGCAATGCCCTTGGATCAACAAGCAAATGTATTGAAGTTCATGGAAGAAACAGGTCTGTGACTTGATGAATGCATAGGGCAAGTTGAGACGCCAACTGCACCGCCCCCTGACCTGAAGTGGCCTTATGAGCTAGGCAAACCTCTAGTAAAGCCTTCATTGGTACGGAAGCTATCAACAAAGATGTACGAATTCCATCAATGGTACATGATGGCATCCGCCGACTCGAGGGAGATGATCGGCATGAAGGTAAAACCGATAGATTTTCACGGTGAAGGGGAGAAAGTGCTGTGGCTAGACTTCAAGGATATATACGAAGTGTACCATCATGATGCCCTGGACGTCTCTCTGATCAGCGCTTGGATTCTGTAAGTGTCCGTTTATTATCTCTACATGTAAATTTTGGCGTGCGTCACCGTACTAACTTCATCTTCCATTTCATGTAGGATGCTAATTCAGACATGCCGCCGAGAGGCGTACCTACATGTAGGCTTCATGGATCCATCTGTAGTTAACCAACAACAGATACAATTAGCGCCGGAAAAAACCTTTGCGGAAATATACAATTTCCTACACAAACAAACATTCAAGGGTTTCATACTACTTCCATACAACTTCAAGTAAGTGTGTGTATACCGTCTACTTTCGATGTCTTTTTCCTTATCTCTACATGTTAGTTAGCTCTAATATGCATGAACATTTTACGCACGCAGCTTCCACTGGATCCTTATTATAATTGAGCCTGAAAGAAGCCACGTCACTGTCTTTGATTCGTTAAGGAAAGATCCGGTGGACTACCAAGAATTGCAAGACATGCTAGGCTTGTAATAATTCTGGACCTTTATCTCTATGCAAAAATTTATTTCCTAAATTTTATCCCTGTTACACTATGTCATTCATTATTCTAATCCGCAGCGCATGGAAACAATTCATAAGGACACACAAAGGTCCATTCAAAGAAAATCTTACATGGAACACAGACTTCCCGGTACGTATGCAGTCTGCACATTTATTACATTGTATAACACGAATATTTCATAACTTATTTTTTTCCGCACTGAAGTGCTTAAGACAGGAACCCGGGAATAATCTATGTGGCTACTACATCTGTGAGCACATGCACAGTTTTTTGGGACCCAAGGGACCGAAGATGACGCCGCACAACTTTAAAGTACGTAAAATAAATATATTACTAGTTAATTATTTTCTAGTTCCTTATATGTATTTGTTCATGTAACATTCACAAATTTCCAAATTATAGATGTTAAATATTCAACAAGGACTCTTGAAGGAAGAAAGAGTAGCGGCAATATGTGAAGGTCTCATTGGATTCATAATGGACGAGGTGGTAAATCCAAGAGGAGAATTTTATTACGATGGACGACAATTAGACACTCCGATCAGCAACACCACGACGGGAAGATTGTAGGAAGATACTTTGATTTATTTGTATATATAATACGCGCTAATTATGATCGATTTGTAATAAGCTAGTTGAATTGTGTATATGAATTGTGTATAAGGATTGTGTATATATATAGTAATTGTATAATTACAAATCCCATTCGTTTAAATACTAGTTGATTTCGTTCTAAAAAAATCTCAACTACAAGGTTAACAAATTAAAAGGGCCGCGGTACTACGTATACGTGATGCATGCATGAAAAATTCAGGCGTCACGGCAGTGCCATGCAAGCGCCATTTAGTTCCGGTTGGAATCGAGCCGGGACTAAAGGGGACCCCTTTAGTCCCGGTTGGGAAATCCAACCGGGACTAAAGGGACCCCCTTTAGTCCCGGTTGGTGACACCAACCGGGACTAAAGGGGATCCTTTACTCCCGGTTAAAAGAACCGGGACTAAAGACCCCCCTTTTGTCCCGGTTGGTTTATCCCGGATGGATATCCGAGAGATATGCACCCTACCAACCGGGACTAAAGGCCAATTCTCTACCAGTGTGCCCGGAAGCGGCCGTCCGCCGGCGAGCATCTTTACCATGTACGCGAAGTCGTGCGCGCCGCCGAACGCCGCCCACGTCAGCTCGCCGTCCCGCTGCCGCTGCTGCTGTGCTGACAGGACGGCGGCGAGCTTGGCCGCGAACGCCGCGGAGCTCACGCCGCGCTTGCGCGCCTGGTCGAAGTCGACGCCCTGTGACGGCAGGAACGCGACGGACTCAGGGGCGTGGCGGTCGCGGCGTGCGTCGAAGTCCGAGAAGGTCACCTCCCTCGCGAGCTCGAGCGGACGGCCGTCGCTGCCGGCGACGAGAGGGAGATTGCCGTACTCATCACAGAGCGTGATCCCGAGCTGCACGATGGGCAGCTCGTCCACGTTGGCCTTGACGAGCGCGTAGCGCTCGTACGGGGCGAGCTGGTTCTCGCTTCTCCCTGGCGGCGGGCGGTGGACGGTGCCCGGGTACTCCGTGTCGATGGAGACGAAAGGGTACCTGGTGAGCAAGGAGCCGATGGCGTCCAGCTGCGCCTCGTAGTTCGCCGCCGTGACAGGTCTGATCTGGAGGCCGGGCACGGGTGGCGCCATGGGGTGGCCGACGACTCGGGAGCTGTACGGCGGCGGCGACAGAAGTCGTGCAGCAGGCGCAGTAAATGGGACGCCAGGGTGCGGTATGGCGGAGGAAGCGACGGCTGAAATACGCGCGGCGGCGGCGGAGGCGCGAGCTGGAACATGCCTGGCGCGACGCCGGCGTTCATGGTCACCATGGATCGGATCGATCAAGCGCGATATCTAGTTTGTGGATCGAGATCGGCGAGGGAGTTGTGCGACGCCGCGAAGGATGCCTGGATGAATCGATGGAGGAGCCATCTGCTCGTCGTTACTGCCTTTATAGATCGGAGAGGCAGGTAGATCGGAGAGGCAGAGAGCACTTGTTCCGAGTTCGAGTTGGTGGTGCTTCACCAAGTCCGACTCGGTGGAAAAAGTCGACGTCTGTTCGAAGTCTGACGCCCTGTGACCGCAGGAATGCGACAGACTCCTGGGCGTGGCGGTCGCGGCGGACATCGAAGTCCGAGAAGGTCACCTACCACGCGAGCTCGGATGGGCGGCCGCGGTCGTCGCAGAGGGTGATCCGAGTTCCCGACCTGCACGACGATGGGCAGCTCGTCGACGTTGGGACCGTGCTCCGTGCCATACTTGGCCCATGATGGCGACCCGTAGTGCTAGCACGGCCCAGAACAATTAAAGGCCGTGCCGTCTAGGCCCGTCAGCCCCGGAATTTAATTTTTCCATGTTAGGGGGCGGTAGTGCTAGGTTTTATTAAAAAATATTAAAATTTTAATTTTCCAGTGGACATTAAAGTGTGTAAGAGTGTAAGGACGTCTCGAATAATATGAAGCTCCAAGTCGGCAAGTATGAATGAAAGAGAGCATGTGGCAGACAGGCTTGAATGTCTCTTTCTTTTTACATTGTGCAACAAATAAAAAAAAGAGTTTAGATTGTTTGAGACGCTCTAAGGGAAGCTTGGGTCCTGCCTCTCTGCCTCCGCACTGCCCGGGTGGCCTATGTATAATTTTCAGCTTCAAGTCATCTAGTCCCACCAGCGTGTATAACCCACACCCACTCAGCATCCCTTGACTAGTTGGCTGCACGGATGGGGGGTTGTGTCACCAAGGGTTCATCGGTAAGGATGCCAGCGGCGCGGCCACGCCGCGAACCCCCTGGATTGGTTCAAGCCACTAACCCGCGAAACTCCACATCTCAACCCACTTCGCTGGAGCGGGTTTTGTGGGCAACCTGCATCGACCCAACAGCGCCGCGCCGCCGCCTAATCCCGCATCACGCTCCCTGGAGAGGCCGACGTTCATGTTGTGCCAGAAGCCCGGAACGCCTTGGTCCACGTCTCGATCTCCGCCTCCAGCGCCTCCCACATCATCTTCACCACTGTCATCGATGTTGGACATCTCGTACCCGAGCCCCTGCCACACCGCGCCGCGTCGAACGTCAGCCACCCCACTTGCCACCCTATTCATCAGGCTCCTAGGCCGGCATAGCATGCCTAGAGCACCGTCGTGGCGTGTTTCAGCCGTAGGGGGAGCCCATGAGCTGGCACTGGCACGGCTTAGGGCCTATTTGGATGGCACGTAAAAATAGTTCCGTTTTGTTTGAAGCCAAGCTAATTTTAGCCCATTTATCGATAAAAATCCATTCTATCCTTAGGGTGGAGGAGGGTGGAGGAGAAAACATAGTAAGATTTTAAAGGAGAGTATTTTTAATCTTTTATCATTCGTATCTAAAATTAACCCATTAGCTAAGTTTGGAGAGCTAATGAACTAAAGTTTAGTTGGAAGGTTGGCTAATTTTAGCTACTGTTTGGATCGTCAGAGACTAGCCGACTAAAATTTAACCTCCGAATCCAAACAAGACCTTAGTAACCGTGCCTCAACTATTCATTCCTGCTAAGTACATGCCGTGCCACCCCTCACCCCTCTGGATATTTATAATGCTGGAGCTATATTTACTACCGGATGCATTTCAGTTATATCTACTATTGGAAGGGTATGGATAAATCCACTCGTATTTACACTCAAATCTAAATAATTATTATTCACTCTATAGTTTTGTGATATATATATATATATATAGTACCACTGTACCTGGTACGGAATAAGCTTCCTGTACCCGAGCTTCCCCTCCCATGTTCCGTGCTTTTTTTCCACCAATTTTTTGTCGGCTTTTTTCTCCGGTCGATCCACACGTTCCGAACTACTGTAATTCAGATCGTGGGTCCTCATCCTCCGTGCAGTTCCTGGCTTTGACCCGACTCTTCCCCCTCCGGCCACCGCCTGCCGACCCCGACGTTCCGTCCCGGCGCAGCCGCGCCCACCCTTCCGGCGCCGCGGTTCCTCGTCTTGTCGACGCCCCCTCGCGTGCTCCGCAAACATCTACGCAGTGCTGGACACCCCGTAGGAGCCCATCGGCGCTAGGTCACCACCGGCGCTTGGCGTTGCTCTTGGCCTCGGCCGCTCGAATCCTCGCCCTCCGACGCCGCCGGCGAGGGACTCCAGCGTGGTGAGTTCTACTCAGCTCGTACGCAAGCTATCGTCGTTAATCTGCCGTGGAAAGACCCATCGCGTGATAAGATGGAGCTGCCGCCATTAGGCTTTGACCCTCCAGCTCCCGCCCCGCGGCCCCCCCCCCCCCCCCCCCCCCCCCCCCCATATCTGATTCTTGTTATCCCGCACTGATTGGATGAGATTTCATTGGATTAGCTGCTGTTCCAATCCCTGATGTGGTGCGTCCGTGGCTCTATAGGGATGACGGGATCGATCCTGCTGCGACGCCCACATCTATGGCTGACGAGCTGGTGCGATGAACAGAAGCACGACGACGTGCACCGATGCGGAATCAAGCACCCAGCAGGGAGCAAGTGCTGCGCCCCTTCTTTCAGGTGCCTCACTGCCTTGTCGCTTTGTTCGTTCTTCTATCATCAACTGGCATCGTATTCTTTTCTGTAAGACTCCGCTATGGTGCATGTGTTGTAGATCACCAGCACCCTCTTGCCAGAGTCATGATTACTCGCTTCGCTAGCAAATTATTCGGCAGATTTTGCTGAATTGGTGGATTGATAGTTCAGTTTAGTTTTAGCAAACAATTGTCAAATTATTAGAGTCAGCGTGCTTCTGAGCTGCTAATCAGAAGGTATGCTGCCGGAGGCAGATCAAAGTCTATTCAAATGTTAATATGATTCATGCTTCGTTTCTGTAGGAGTATATGCATTTTAGCATAATCTCATAAGGACACAAACACTCCCCTCATATTCTTTTTTGACAAGGTTGTGTGCAGTTTTGAGCTCTTTAGGCTTTTGAACTTTACGCTTGTTCTTATTTCTGTTCATTTCTGGCAATGGGAACTGCAACCAGACTCCTCAATGCAGCTATCATCATTGTAATGAATAGGATACGATGATTTCTGTCTTGTTATGTTGGGCTTAACATGTAATCAATTTTGCACTGGATTTATATTTTTTAACCTGCTGAATCTTTTCCTACAAAGTATGTTTATATCTGAACTTTATTCATCTGCCTGCAGCTCCCAGATCACACCTTTGCAAACAGGTAAGAACAAACAAGCTTGCCCCTTGTCTGCATTATGGCAAAGGCTGTAAATATACATATAATTACTCTATATGATACTCTGGGTGTTTGCAAGATAAGATTTTTGCATTCACAAATGTCATTATTCGTGACTAGAAAACTAGATGCTACATTCACTTAGCACAAACCTTGATTACCTTACAAACCGAGGGACGAGCTCCAACGGCCTCCCTTTAAGCTCGTTCTTATGGGGCGATGTCTCTACGCTAGGGACCCTAGAGGAGAAACCTCTGCGTGTGTCGTTCTCGTGTTAGCCCTGGTAGCGGCGTTTGAGGAGAACCCTGTGTGCGCAGAAAAGTGTTCCCTTCGGGTGGAACTGCCTGGGGAGACGGTAGAGCCTGAGTCCTGTGTGAGCGTGGCTGGGGACGGTGAGGGTGCAGACCGGGCTGGCCTGGTTCTGAAGCGAGCCAGCGAGGTATGCGGTGAGTACCGAGTAGGACTGTCACAAGCATAGCAGCACGACCGGCTGAATCTTCGGTCTCGCCAACCCGCAAAGATCCTGAGAATAGACTTAATTAAGGAATATACCTAATCTCGCACCCGCGCGTGCTCGTATCCCCTGAAAGCGACCCCGAATAGTAGCCCAATAGTGCGCATTAGTGAGTGAATAGTGGCACCCGCGCGTAGAGACATCGCCCCATAAGAACGAGCTTAAAGGAAGGCAGGGATGCTACCAGGACAGCTTAATCCATTTCCACGGGACAAGCTTACATGCGGCTTTCCCTTTCGGGAAACCCCAAGCACTTAGCACAAACCTTGATTACCTTACAAACCGAGGGACGAGCTCCAACGGCCTCCCTTTATTCTAGTAGTGGTAGTACAGAGGTGGAGTAATACAGCGGTAGATTCTAAAATATGGTGGCTAATTCTTTTTCTCTCAGAGAGTGGTGGTGGATGTCTTCATGAGTGGAGTGTGGGTGGAGGTCTTCGGTGGTGGAGTGTGTCTTCGTGATTCTTGGTGATGCTCTGGTGCTCTGGTGGTGATCTGGTTGAGGTCGTGCTTCCAATGCTTCACCCGGTACCTCCTTTTATAGTCGCGGCAGAGGCTTCTGGAGTTGCTTCGTGCTTAAGGCTTCTGGTGCCTTCAACTATTCTCCTCTTCTGTTGCCTGGACACTTGGACGGCTCCCCGCTCCTCAATAATTGTCCTGGGTACAGTAGAGTTGCTGTTTATTCCTTTTGCCTTGTCCTCTATCGCGTACTGTCTTCTCGTGATATTCTGGATGCTGCTTGGTATG
Organism: Setaria viridis; assembly: GCF_005286985.2. NCBI lineage: Eukaryota > Viridiplantae > Streptophyta > Magnoliopsida > Poales > Poaceae > Setaria > Setaria viridis. Next base: position 24,352,813 of record NC_048267.2, on the reverse strand, counting down.
GTCTTCCACGCCCGAATGATTGGCGTCGCAGACTTCAATCAAAACATCATGGCATGTAGTATTATTCTGCCCCGGTCGAATTGTTGTTAACACGTTAACAACACTGGAGACTTATTCCCTTGTGTGACAAAATATTCTTTTATGCGAGCTGTATTTCTATTCTTCTTCTTCTTCAATATCCGGTTCCTCTGGTTGCCACAGTTCATACCATGATAGTAATTCACGATATTCTTTTCTTAACTGGCATTTCATTCCATAATTTGTCTTAAGTAGCCTTTCTACTTCTTTTGATATTATACTATTCCTTCCATAATATTCTCGTAGAAATATTTTTGTTATTTTGTTTTGATACATCATATGGTACTCAGTATTGAATATAGTATTTTCTTCTATTTCTTTTGCTTCACTGAAAATTCTCCAATTATCATGATTATTTTTGGCACGTATTTCTTCATAATTGTACCATGTTTCTGAAGACCATATCGTAGGGAATTTATACGAACCTTTTATAATATATATATATCATGACTTGCTGGTCTTAATGGTAGTGTAAATTTTGGTGGGTTAGAAAAGTATTTTATTTTATATTTACCTTGAACACACGCCAATCTTTTGCATGCTTCTTTAATAGCCTTTCCTAAATCAGATTGAAGTATTTCCTCCAATGTTCCATAAATATCTCGGACTAACCCATGATCAATAATAGTTTGTAAGGAAATATCTTCTCCTGTATGCCTTTGGGTATTTGTAAAATATTTTAGATTTATATCAGCTTGAAGTATTATAAATTTATGATGAGGCTTAACAATTAACTTATCATCAAGATGAAGCAAAGGAAAGGTATTTATAGTAACTATTATTCCCAAATTCCTTTCTATACCTTGATATAGCCTCATGAAGTAATTTTGTATATCCTGAAATGTTTTGTACTGTCTTTCAGCATATTTCTTCCATATTAGATCTATAATATCTTGTGTAAAATATGCCAGCACTTGTTCAGTCTTAAAACTTATCCTAGGGATAAGAAACTCGTGTGGAGTATTGACTAAATATTTATTATTTCTTTTATCATTTAAAGAGTCCTCCTTCGGACTGATCTTACATATATATATGCGCGCGCGCGAACCATGCTCAAAATTGTCTATTTGTGTTACTCTCTTGAGAATCTGCACCATGCATGGGTTGGTGCCCACGCTTGTATTGTGATCAAGATTATGGGGTTTTTGTAGACCTTGCAAGTGTCAATTGAGCTGGACCAAGTATTTGGATTGGAACTCTATTTTTCTGTGTCTCAAGTAATTGATCAAAACTAGATGTTCTGTGATGTTGCAAGTGATACAGTCTAGATGTGCACTTGTGCTTTCGTAGACCCGTATACATATTAGTTAGTCCAATTGCAACGCTCCGATTAAGTCTCCTAGTAATGTAGAAACTGTTTCATAAAAAAATGTAGAAATTACCTGTTCTATCAGATTTCTTCTTGCCTTGCCTAGTTTGCATATTTTTTTTATCTATCAAGTGACTCTTGGTTCTTGGATGTTGTTGTATAGAGGTTTCTCTTTTAAATGCTTTAACTTTTGTATTTTTCCTTTTTGTACTGCAGCTAGAGTATATATCAAACCGGTTGAGAATCATACAATGACGGGTTGATCGAAGGACTGCACCTTTCAGTTTTACAAAGAGATAGATAACATGTTGTCTTAGGTCATTCTAGTTCAGTTCACTAATTCGTATCCGTTGGCTTCAGATTTTAGACTAGGCTCTTCAGTTCACAGGTTGCGAAATAAGATGAAAACTGCTGCTTTGGTAGACTTTACACTAGTAATGGAGATGGTGTTCTGGAAGTGAACACTAATCTTGTTATGATCGAGTGCACTTGTAAACTAATACGTCATATATATAATAAGGTTTTCTGTTATTACAGTTTGAGACGAAACTGATGTTTTTTATATGAAACCGCTGTTGCAAATTATTGGAAATTACTTGTATAATCTACAAAAGTATTCAATATGTGGTAGGAACAATCCTATGCATAGCCGTATTAAAATATGAAAGAATCAATCACCGGAGTTCGACTTCCCGTGCGTGCCCGTGAACGCATCTACGTAGCTACATCCTGCACGCTAGAAAGAAAGAAAAAAGCCGGAACCGCACAGAGAAGCGGTCGAGCGTACGACGATGGAAAAGGAAGAAAAACCGGAGAGGTGGAGCCGGCCGCACCCGCGCGACGTGGGTGCTTGCACCCGGGACTCGGGCTCGGGTACAGAATAATAATATTCTGTATCCATACCGAATAGCGGAGGTCTATATATATATACACACATGTATACATACTCAATTGATTAATTGTACTATTCTTATACCCTACCCTCCTCATTTGTAATGAATATATAATTTTCTACCTAAGTATGGATTTAGGGATCTAGGGAGAGGGTATAGATACCCAATGACATGTATAATTTCAATTGCTCGCCAGTTGTCCCCATATAGAAATCAGTTAACTTTCCCTTCAATCAGTGAACCCCAAAAACTGAAATCCAGACAGAGTCTTTCATATCACTACATCACATGTACCCAGATATCTCAATGCGTGTTCAACAGTACGGGGGTCCAAATTGAAGAAAGATGCCCTTCAGTCCTTCACCATCATAGGTTTATTTACTCGGTGGCGGTACCAGGACGCCTCCATCCAGAAGACCAGAATATCTGACAGGCTGCAACGCGCCCGCTGTGGCGGACCAAACGATGGGCACCCACCGCATCAGGCGTACGTGTTTGCGACGTCGGCGAGGTGCCCCGCGAGCTCGGCCGGCGCGGAGAACATGGCCATGTGGTCGGCGCCGGCGATCGCCCTGACCTCGGCCACGGGGCAGCCGGCGATCATCGCCCGCTGGTAGGGCTCGAGCATGGCCTGGTCCTGGTCGCACACCACGTACACCTTGCGCACCGCGCCATACCGCGCCTCGCTGAACGGCGGCTGGCCCCGCAGGTCGGCCACGTAGTGGGAGCTCACCCGGGCCAGGCTCTGCGACAGCGTGTAGTCCTCCGGCGGGCTGAGCTGGTAGAGCTTCTCCCGCAGGAACTCAGGCCCTAGGAACACCGAGGGCGGGTCGTGCTCCGCGTCCGTCACGCTGTCCATCCAGTCCGTCAGGGTAAGCTGGTGCAGCGAAGAGGAGGACGGAACAGGGGATCACGTCAGCCTCAGGTGTTCTAACGTCAGCTATGTCGATGACCAGCAACATGTAGCCGCAAGAAGTACCTTCTCGATGACGTGCGAGCGCGGGTTGGTGCAGTCGGGCAGGAACGCGGTGACGAACACGGCGGCCGCGACCTTGTCCGGGAACGCCTCGGCGGCGAGCGCGACGCTCATGCCGCCGAAGCTGTGGCCGACCAGGACGGCCCGCTCGCCGTCGGGGAGCGTCTGGAGCAAGTCCAGCAGCGGGCGCGTGTAGTCCTCGAAGGTGGGCGCGTCGCGGAGCCGGCGCGCGTCGGCGCCCGAGGCCGCGAGGTCCGGCGCGTCCACGCGGTGGCCAGCGGCGCGGAGCAGCGTGGCCACGCGGTACCAGCACCAGCCGCCGTGGCCCGTGCCGTGCACCAGGATGATGCGCGCCGCGCCCTCGGCCGCCGTGGGGATAATCGCCGGAGGCGGAGACATGGTGCTGGCTAGTGGTTTCTCTCCGTGGCCTCTTGCAGTAGTGAGAAGGTACATCGACCATATATATGCAGAGGTTTACCTTTGCCACGCTTGGGGATATGATGAGATCGTCACGGCTGATGTCGAGGGGCGGCTGGAATGGACACACACTCATAGATGCGCACCACTCTCCGTGCCCGTAACAGTCAAGCGCTGATGGTTTGCTTTTTTCTCGTTTTGAGATGATGTTGGTTGACAACTCCTCTGTCGTGGCCTCGTGGGCACATGGCATGGCAACCGATGGCAACGCAATGAAGAAACCGGCGCCGGGCGCCGGCAAACGTGCAAAGCCTATGTCAGATTCTGTGTGCTGAGCCAACAAACTGCAGCGATGTTTGGCTCCCACGTGCTAAAGTTTAGCACTTGTCACATCAGATGTTTGATACTAATTAGAAGTATTAAACATAGGCTAATTACAAAACTAATTGCACAGATGGAGCCTAATTCGCGAGACGAATCTATTAAGTCTAATTAGTTCATGATTTAACAATGTGATGCTACAGGAACCATTTGCTAATGATGGATTAATTAGCCTTAATATATTCATCTCGCGAATTAGTCTAAGATTCTGCAATTAGCCTATATTTAATACTTAATTAGTATCCAAATATTTGATGTGACATGTGCTAAACTTTAGCACGCAAACACCCCCTGCCTTCCAAGGTGGTAAGGCCCATTCAACATGTCCAGTGAAGGCGCCTCCAACCCAGTCAGTATCAAAGGTACAAGAAAATTCTTGCAAATCAAAAGGCGAATGGAGGAAAGAGAAGGCAACTTGTTGCTCGTACCTGAACCCCAATAATTGGCACATTTAATCAAGGATAGTAGAAGTTTTGATTTATCTGGGATACTAGGTCAATCCAAAACTAATCCAGTTAAACTAAACTAATTTGGATTCGGAAGCCTAATTAAAGATAGTGGCACAGAACTATCCACTGGGCACCTATATGCATTTTACATTTAACACAAGCAACTGAAAAACAATACTTTTTTATTTTATATAGTACGTACTCTCTCCCTTCCTCCCAAATTATAAGTCATTTCAACTTTTTGTAGAGTTACATTTCAAGTTTCATCAAATTTATACAATAAAGTACTAACATAATGTTAACCAAATAAGTACTATTAGTTTCTTCATTAAATATATTTTCATAGCATATCTATTCGGTGCCATAAATTTTTGTAATCTTTTCTATAAATTTGGTCCAACATAAAATAGTTTGACTCTCAAAAAAGTTAAAATAACTTATAATTTGGAGCGGAGGGAGTATAAACTAAGATAACATTTGGTTCAACCAGCTGTAACGCAAATGAAAATGGAATCAAGTTGCATTGTAATCAGACACGGATCACTGATTGCACTCTTTGTTTGGTTTCGGAATGTAACGGTACCAGGTTCCACTGTCCGACTAGTCCGCTTCTGTCTAGGTCTGCCACTGGTATCCATCCCCACTTCCTAAATCCACACCTATTTCAAATGGGGAGTGTACGGGGAGGGAAGGGTACGGGGACGATATGATTAATCAATTAGATATGTATATATATGTAGTACACAATTAATTATTAATTAGATATGGGTGGGATTAGGGAAGGTAAGAAGTGGATAATAATTATTTGAATTTGAGCGTGAATGAGAGTGGGTTTGCTGTACCTTTCCCGGTGGCAGGTCTACTGATGTCTGCACCGGCGTTGATTGCTAAAAGGCATAGTCCTGCACTCCTGCTCAGCTCGTTGGGGGAAGAATTGCATACTGCAGTGCATCGATGCTCCGCCGAGGTAACAGGAAGCCAGCCTTGCAGAAGAAACACATATAATAGAACATCTGGGCGGAGAGGGAAGAAGCGATTGATCCTGCTCTTGCCGCAGGACAGCGCACTGCACAGATGAAGCTCCTCGCGCAGCCACGCAGGGGAAGACAAAGGGGGCGGAGCTGCTCTCGCACTGGAGATGGGCGGGCGGAATCGGAGGGGGTTGATTTCTGAGCCTCTCGCCAGCAGCGCTGCGGTCACGGGTGGTGCTCCTCGCGCCGCCGGCAAACAAGGAGACGGCGGAGATGCTTGCGCGTAAGAGATGATGACTGAAATCGAAGGGTGCTCAAGTGACGGGTTATCAAGCGGTGACGGTGGTGGGGTGGTAACGTGAGGTGATAACAGCCGCAGACGAGGGAATCAGATACGAATACCACGGTATCATAATGTACCTGATTACTGGCTGCATCAAACGTGTTTAACGCGATTTGTTACCGGCCGCAATCTGAAAGCCAAGCCAAACGGTATGTAAGGCCAGTCTTAATGGGTGGGAGTGGCATAAGAATTTCATGAGCATTAAATTTATTATCACATCAGTAAAATTACTTACTTACCAAGGTTATTATGAGGGGAGTTTCATCAAAAGAGAGAAGGTTCGTCCCCATGACACTCAACTAGCACATACCAAAATCCCGTCTTAGTAACTGTGCAATGAAATTGAGCACTGAGACTAACCTAAGTTGCATGTAGTTGGTGCATCCTCACAAGGTATGTTATAACTTTTTTTTTTGCAAAACAATATATCGAGACATACGCGTGCGTATAATCTATGAGTGCGACATGTAAGCGTAACGGCTGATGCAAGTCGCAGAGATGCAACAGCATTTTTCCATGTCATCCTGGTCGTCGGATGAACTAAAATAGGACGGTGCAGCCTCCACCAAGTTGTGCCGGCTGATCCTAAATGATTGAGCACATTTAACGCAGGCAAGACAAGACAGAAGGCGCTGACTGAAAAATAGTTCTACTTGTGTGGTAAACATGCCTTCTTCAGTTCTTCTCATGTGTTTACCGCATCTCGCGAGGATAAGTTCTACATTAGTACTTAGTTGTGTTGATAAAACAACGACGGTTCAAGCCCAACAATGCTGGCAATTCGGTGTTGAATAACAGGTACCACCGTACCAGTGTGGCACAGTGCTGGTGCCATCTGTCTCCGGTTCTTGTAAATCCGAATTGGCACAGTTCATCGTTCGACGCATATTAATGAAAGAGCCAGCGCATATTGTTCCGGGCACTTGCAGATCAAAAGAAAAGCAAAAGGAATAAAGAAAATTAATTATTTTTTTAACAGTATAGTGATTGTGAGAGCACCTTCCCTGTTGTTAAAAAACGACTGTATAGAAGCCCATTATTAGAGTACTGCTGCGCCTCTCGCAAAACAGGTTCATGACAAAACCAATGCGACAGCCGATAGGAATAGGCGAATGTTCTTTGTTTTCGGTCCCACCAATCTCTTTCCTGAATTCATGGAGGTTTAATGGGCCTAGTTGTAGGCCCAGGGCCAGATCCGGCACTGACGACAAAAGAGATACGGCGAACAGTAAGCATATACTGTACAATACGCACATACACTACACAATGCTACAATACACCACTGCATATGTATATATCTTATTAAGCTGCATGAATGAAGCAACACACGATTGATCATATACTACATAGGATTGGAGCACATATATTCGCTACCCTTATTGCAGCAGCCGCAGCCTAACTAAACCAATAGTACGAATGCATTCGCTCCTGGCAGCACTCAGACCGACTTCACCATTCCCCTGGAAAGTAGGATCTATCACTCATTGAGCTTCTTCTAGTTTCAGAGTCGATCTGTTTCAGAACATTGCTCTGATATCTTGCATGCTGACTTGTCCATTCAGGGCTCTTAACCTGCATGTTTAACAGTCATCGGATGTCAGTACGGTCTTTCAGATCTGGATTTCTGAATGCTCATAGATCAAATTGATATAATTTTATTAGATCTTCAGATTGGCACGTTTAACCCAGGCAGGACCCGAAGCTGCTGGCTGAAAATTAACTAATGCGGTTTATATAGTATAAACAGGTCTTCTGTTCTAAAGATAGTTTGATAAGCATTAGAGTCAATCGCACATTGTCGGTGCATCTTGTAACGCACGCATATTCTTTCTTTGCTAAGGAATATGTTAAGACAGCCGATGCTTAATCTATAACCGTGTCCCGTTAAACTTAGCAACTCGTCAAACACTCCCAACCATTGCAAGGTGCAGAGATAACACAGCATCTTTTTTCCTGTCACCTTCCAACAAGGTCAGGCTCCAAAGGGATCTGCCATTTTAAACTAAAGACTAGCTATTGGATCATCTAAAATAGGGCGGTGCAAGCTGACCAGTTAAGCCACTTGATCGCAAGCAAATGATTGAGCACATTTAACACAGGCAGCAACAGAAGCTGCTTACTGAGAACGATGCTACATATTTGTGTGCTACCTCTGTGTCCAAAAAAGATCACTAAATCGAGACACATTAAAGCAAGCATGTGGTTGATCCACCTCGTAGGCATTAGGACCCATGTATACTTAATGAATGCAACACGTCAGCTGCCAATCAAGCACACCAGCTATTCCAAGACCATGATAGAACTATAGCAACAGGGACATAGAAAAGACATGAGTTGCTTTCGTGTCTTCTGCTATCTGTTTGGTCAAGCCAAACACCTGTCATTTTAGACTATATATAAGCTACCAGTTGCTGGATTGATAAACAAACAAGATGGTGTATGCTCACCTGTTATGCCACCTGTGCGTTCCAAGTACCGGTCGGTACAGCCAGCCCGCCTCCGTTGCCGTTTGCATGACCTTTCATGAAAAGATGGGCAAAGATGACATAGGAAAAATCAGAACCAACTAAAATCAAGTGCATATCTTTGTTGTAGTAGCAGCAGCAGCAGCTGTTGATGTGAAAGAAACCAACATACTTGCAGGTTGCCTCGTGACGAAAAAGCATGCGCCAATGACAATGTAGCACAGAAGGAGAAGGATCCCCTTCAGATAATGTGACGCTCCATCCTACAAAACACACAAAGTAAGCTTTGTCGTCTTTTTTTACCAACGTAAAAAATATAAAAGCAACAGCGTTTACCAAAAATTAAAAAAAATCTACTCCTGCTAGTTACTACTAGAGCAGGAAATTTCAAAAACTAGAATTCTAGCTTATTCTAAACCTGTTTGAACCCTTTACATGTCGTATGATCAGAAAAGAAGAGTAGTGTACCTGGAGGGTGAAGGCTGTTACTATTACTGAGACGAACAGAGTGCCGGTCTCTAGCAGCTTGAAGTCCAGATCCATTTGAATACCCGCGATCCAAGCTACAATGACACTCAGTGGCACCTGTCATGTTTGTAATATAATGGTACAATTATTCCACCATGATTAGGTAGTAATTTAAGCAAATAAACTCTCTGGACGAAAGATGCGGATGCACGTCACTTGCAATACCCACCACAAACATGGAGATCTGGGTCGCCGACCCCAAAGCTACTCCAAGAGTAATGTCCTGCATTGTATCAGGAGTGTGATTAATTAATGACACTGGATGATTGGGCTAATTGGGCTATCTGGGTTTGGGTGTGTACGTACCAGCTTGTTCTTGAGAGCAAAAATGATGGCCCCAGCGTGCTCTGCCGCGTTCCCGACGATTGGGAGCAGGATGATGCTGATGAAGCTCACTGACAAGCCCCAAGATTGTGAGGTAGGCTGCCAATGTAGCCCACGTTAGTGCCTCTCATGTAATTATAATTAATTATACCCGATCTGAACGAATGATGTAAATTAATTATACCTCAATCGTGCCGACGACGTACTCGGACAGAATGGCGATGAGCACGGTCTTGAACGCCAGCCAGAAGAACCCACTGGCAAACCCGATGACAGCCTCTTCCTGATCAACCTCACCGTCGTCGTCGATCTCCTGCGGCTCGAAGAGCTGGGTGTGCGTCTTGAGCTGGAAGAAGAGGTAGGCGGCGTATGCGAGCAGCATGACGATGCTGCAGGCGCGTGAGAGCTCGAGGCCCGTGGTGTCCGCGGCCACGGAGTGCTCGCCGGCGCCCACCGCGTAGCGCAGCATGAGCGGCAGGGACTGGCACAGCGCGCCGAGGATGAGGAGGCCCGTGCTCACGTCCGCTTGTTTCTGCACGTACGTGCACAGGGTAAGAAAGAAAGCATGGATGAAAATATCATGACCGATAGATGATGGACGGATCGGAGCAACGCGTGTCAAGAAAAATGCGAAGCATTGACGTATTATATTGCCTGGTCGTACGTACCCTGTCATATGGCTGGTCGACGTTGAGGTTGACGATGCCCCCACAGAAGAGGGAGGTGCCGAGCACGAGCAGCAGGTTGGAGAGGACGGAGCCGAGGAGGGAGCACTTGACGACCTCGATCTTGCCCTGCATGAGTGCGAAGAGCGCGATGATGAGCTCCGTGGCGTTGCCGCACGTCGCGTTCAGGAGGCCGCCCACTGCAGCAGCGCGCCATGCAGAAGCATGCGTGAGACCACTGTTTTCGACTTTGAAAAGTCAAAGAAAGAAAGTCATAGCGGTTAGTTTTTGCTGCAGGCGTGACTTACCAGTGGGGCCAGTGTATATCGCGATCTGCCTGCACGAATCACAGCAAAAAGACATGGAGTCTCTCATCAGCATGAGAGATTCTGGCACATGCACCAGATAAAAGTAAAAATAGTGACGGTGTGCTACCGGAAAGAAGCAACTTACTCGGTGAGGAAGCTGACACGCTCGGCGAGAGGGATGAGGCCGAGTAAGCTGAGCGCGAACACCCACACCTGCCGCCAAAGGCCACAGTTCCGGTTGAAATTTCAGCAAAGTTTAACAGACGTGTCCAAGACGACCTACGTGTCTAGGACATTCATCCAACTAAAATAATGGAACCCTTTTCTTTCTTTCTTTCTTAAAAACATGAGGTGAGCAATAACCAAGCCGTACCAAAGTTACTAATTATTGAGTCTTGTGTCAATGATGAGTGCAGTGGCAGGTTGGTCGGTCCGTAGCTAACCTATATTTGTGCGACGTCTCTCCCACAGGCCAGAGCACCCGCCTTGCTAATTTTAAACAGCGAAACCACAGTACCACACCCGCTAGTGGTAGATTACCAACAACAAGAGGGCCGGGGGTCCCAAAAGCCGAAGGCCAGCAGAGTCCAAACGACCAAATCCTTCGTCTCGTCGCCATCCGCCGCTGTGCCGTCGTGCGCATCGGCCTTGTCGCCTAGTCCCGTCCCGCCTCGCACACTCTCCCACCTCTCCCGTGCCGTCCCCCACCCCACTCGGGTTCGTCAGACGCGTGTAGCGGCGGGGCAAGGGCGCAGCGCTGACACCGCCGTGTTCGGCAATGGCCCCCGCCGAGCCGTGGGGAGAAAGAGGTGTGGGTCTGCCGGGTTCGGCAACGAGACAAACGTGCTGCTGTAAGCGCGGATCACGCTTGTTCGGCTGATGACCCGCGGGATCCGGACACCGCTCGCGCCTACCGCATCCACCACGTATCCAAAGCGAAAGCGAGAGCGGAGCAATGCGCCAAGTGGCGCTGGCGGCCGCATCCACCGAGGGGTGGCGACCGGTGACAGTGAAGCCGGTCAGGACCAATGGGAAGCATCTCACCCCGTTGAGGTGCGATGTGGCAATCGCCGCAGGCAGGCCGCATCCACCACGCAGGCAGTAGGCCCACCACGTGAGGCCAACATGCCGGCTGCTGCGGTGCGGCCTGACCGAACGGCGGGGAGGTCAGAGCCAAAGGCGGTGGTCACGGCAATCGGTGCCGAATAAAGCAAGCAAGGTTCGCGGACCACCGTCCCGTCCTCTCAGTGGACTTGTGGAGCCCCACCTGCAGTCCTGACAGGATGCTGTACTGTACATTCAATGAGAACTAGTAGGATCCCCATGCACATTCCTGTTTACGTCCTGTCACTAGTTCGTCCCTTTGTTTAATCGTTGAGTACGGAGTATGCATTAAGAAATTGATTCAAGGGATAAAAAATTATTTTCTTGGTAAAATAAATTCCATGAGGAGTGCCAGATCAGATCGGGAGTAGAATACGAGGCATCATGACCTACAACCACGCACGACATGATGCACCACAACGGTTCAACCGCTTTATTACGACTTTTGGCATTTAAGGAGAGCCGTCGTACAGCGCCGGACACACCAAGGAATGACTGTCTACTGGATTGCGAGTATTTTCCTAGATGGAGAGAACGTTGAAAACAAACAGCGGCAGCTTAGCGGCCGGTGTCACGGTCGTCTCGTCACGAGATAGAGAGCCAAGGAAAAGGAAAAAGGGTCAAAATCACACGAGAGCGCGGCGAGGACAAGGGAACGTCGTCGTCACGTCTACGCACGTTCCCATCCCCGATTGTTCGCTTCCCCCGACCTCTCCCGATCACCAGTACGGCGCGGCATGGCACGGTCTGACCATCCTAGCAATCTACGGCTGACGATGGATGATGCTACGAACGAGGAGAGAAACGAAACAGGGACGGAAGGCGAAGAACGGACCTGGCCGAAGTGCGCGTACCGCGCGGCGATGGCGAGCGGCACGGCGGGGAAGAGCACGGCGAGCTTGGTGCCGAGGAAGACCTCCTGCAGGTTGGCCAGCACCGGCCGCAGCGGCGCGAACGGCACCTTGCGCACCAGCGACGCGTCCGACTTCTTGCGCAGCGCCGACGCCGACATGCTGTGCGCCGTGCGGGCGCTCGCCGAGTGCCCGTGCGGCCCGTACCGCGCCTCGCGGAGGCCGCCGGCGTCCGACGGGTGCTTGCGCACCAGACCGGCCTCCATGCTCGCCATCCTTCCTTCTACTCCTCTCGACCGAACCAGCAGAGGGCTGACGCGCCGCCGCTCTCCGTGGCCTGTCTCGGAAATGGGGCTCGCTCGCTGTGTGAGTGAGAGAGTGGATGGCCGGGCGAGGTGAGGTGTAGCCTGAGAGAGCAGAGCGGATATATATGGAGGGGGCGAGATGGCAGGCGCTACTCGCTAGGCAGGCAGGGAGACGAGATGATGAGATGGATGATGAATTATTGATCCATGAGTGCTAACCAAACACCAATTATCTCCTAATAACAAAAGCAAAATCAAGGACACAAGCTGATCGGATCTGTATCTATATTGAAAGACGATCGGGTTTATTCTCATTGCCCAGGGATATATAGATAATATTATATATATAATGCTACAACAAAATGGAACGATTTTCTAGGGAGGAGGCTGATGGATCGTCGATTAGGCCGGCTAGGGATAGATAGATAGATAACGATGCATGCAGTTGCAGTTGCAGGGAGAGGTTAGGGATAGAGATGGCCTCGCCGGTTTGCACGCGCGCGGCCGGGGGAGGGAGTGAATGCGACGAGATCGCCGGCCATGATTGCTGATGGGGTTGGGTGTGATCAGGGCCGAGGCTGTGAAGCTTCGCGGAAGCTTCCCTTCTTCCCCCACGTCGGCCGTTTGCGGGCTGCAGCAGCCGTGCCGCCGCACGGAACGCCTCCTTCCGTTGCCGTCTGGCCGCTAGTACTTGGCGCGCCCTTTGCTCTGGCGCTATCCGCTTGCGGCACGGCCTCTATCTCTGACGCCGCCGAAGGCCCCGGAAACCCAAAAGGGCCAGGGCTGCTGGATGACGCGTCATTCTCTCCACTCAATTCAGAACGGTAAAAAAACAAGTGAGCTGTTTGGTGAGCTATTTGTGTTTGGTTTGTCTTAGACTTAGACTCGAGATTAGTTCCAACTCTAAATGAACAAGATTAACCTTGATCCAAACCTCACGAGCTTGGCGAGATTGGAATCGAAAAGCTTGAGTAATCTCGTGAATTACTACCACTTATGACTATATGAGATGTATTCGATCATATACACACATATATTCTATTTTTCCTTACTGAACTGTATTGTCTGCATTCCTTAACTTTATAGGTAAGATAATGACTCAAGTCTGAGTACTATATAGACTTCGACTAACTAAATTTATAACCGATAAAAATCTCAAGAACTATGAACTTCTTGTTTTGGCTCGCTTTAACTTTAATCAGAGATCGGCTTAAACTATGAAAACAATTTTGGGGCTTGGATCAAACTCGACTCGATCTCTAATGAACTTAAGCTTGGTTCAATGAACTCACTCGAGCTCAGCTCATTTACAGTCTTAGAGCACCTCCAAGAGCACCTCTCGAGCTCATCTCATTTACAGCCTTAGAGTAACTCCAAGAGCACCTCTCGAGCTCAGCTCATTTACAGGTCTGGTTTGGTTCCTTTGACTTATTTTTAACACCCGTCACATCGAATGTTTAGATACTAATTAGAGGTATTAAACGTAGACTATTTACAAAACCCATTACATAAGTGAAGGCTAAACGGCGAGACGAATCTATTAAGCCTAATTAGTCCATGATTTGACAATGTGTTGCTATAGTAAACATTTGCTAATGATGGATTAATTAATTAGGCTTAATAGATTCGTCTCGCCGTTTAGCCTCCACTAATGTAATGGGTTTTGTAAAAAGTCTACGTTTAATACTCCTATTTAGTATCTAAACATTCGATGTGACACGTGCTAAAAATAAGCAAAGGAAACCAAACGCCCCCACAGTCTCAGAGCAACTCCAAGAGCACCTGTATTTTACCCTTAATATCTTTTTTAGAGAAAAAGAGAAAAAAAGAACTCCAACGGCTCCCCAAAACACCCACAAGTTTTAGGCGACGCGAATCCCGACCGTATCGCCTCGGATATTTGCGTGAGGTCGCCCCTTCCGCAATCGCCCCTGATGATCCGTTCCCGCACTCTTTTACTCCACGCGCGCCAGTTTCACGGCATCTCCTCCCTCCCTTCTCATCATCGGAAAGTCCACACCGCCAGCCACCCTCCACCCAGCTCAGCTGGTCAGCTGTTGCTCCCCCACCCAGCAGCCTCTTCTGTTCGCCAAGGGAGACACGAAGGCAGAAGTTGAGGAACCCAACAACAAAAGTACAAAACCAACATAAGAATCGGACAAGGGAAGGAAAGATCCAGGAGGAAGCCGTCGCGATGGGCGTCCTCTTCTCGTGCCCTGCCGATGACTATGACCCGCTCGATGTGGAGGAAGTGCCGCCGGTGGGAACCTCCAGCAGAGGGCTGCAGCTCGCCCGGGCCTGCGCCGCTGCTCCCGACGGGGGGGGGGGGGGGGGGGGGGGGGAGGGGAGCTGCAGCTCGCCCCACTGTTCCCGCGCGTCGTTGTTCCCGCCATTGGGTCCACTCGCCACCGTTGTTGGGATGCCACCCCTACCACAAGATCTAAGGTACAGTTGTGGGGAACGGAGGTGAAGAAGAAGGAGAGAGAGGGGGGAGAGGAACGGTGAAAATCAGAGAGATAAGTGTGGGTGTGGCGCTGGTAAGGTGTGGACGCGTGCGGTCACCGGTCAGATCGACGGGGTGTTTTCAACTGGGCCTACTCTGATGACGTGGCTTGTTTTAAAATATTAGAGAGGCTAGTTTCTGGAGATCTGTTGCAGGATGATTTAGGGAAGGAATATGTTAGAAGAGCCCCCAATACATAGTTTTGGAGGAGAATTTTTTTAGGAAACTCTTGGAGTTGCTCTTAGTCGATTCCACGATCGGGTCAATTCCACCTAATCACTTTTACGCTAGGCTGTTGGAGGCTGGACTGCTGTGTGCGGGGGCTTTGTGGCCGTCCATCATGCACGGCACCGAGCGGGCAAGGGATGCTAGCCGTACGTGCCCAAGAGTTCGTCTAATTACCCGGGCTGTTAAGCTCCTATTTGGTTTCTTTAGTCCCTACCCTGTTTGGATCCATGGACTAAAGTCCATTAACGCAGATGAACAAAGACCAAAATACCCCTAATCTGGGGTGGAGTAGGGGGCACATCTATAGGCGGAATGGCAGGGGGTCGCTGGCCCCGGTCTACTTCTTGACCTTCCTCGCCGCGCCCTTCCTAGGCGGAGATGCAGCGGCGGCCTTCTTCGGGCGCTCGGTTTTCTTGGGGGTCATCACGGCCTTCTCCTTCTTGGGCGTCGCCGAGGCGGGCTTGTTGGTGGCCTTGGCAAGGGAGGCCTTGGCGGAGGTCTTGGTGGCCTTGGGCGGGTGGGCACGGGGCTTGGGCCTCGCGGTAGGGCAGCGGCCTTGGCCTTGGCCTAGGGCTTAGGGACGCCGCCGCTGCAGCCTTAGGCTTGGCGGCGGTCTTGGCCTTTACCGGCGGCGGGCGGAGGGCGGCAGGGGCTGCGGCCGACAACAAGCTTCCCGATGTGGCGCCCCCACACACCGCTGCCGGCTCCCACAGCGGGAGGAAGGCCGGCGGCGGGGGGCAGTGGGCGGGAGGGTGGCGGGTGGTGGGGGCCGGGCGGGAGGGCGGCAGGAGAGAGGCCGGCGGAGGGGGCTGAGCAGGGAGGGAGGTAATAAATGAGGGGCAGGGGTGTCTTCAAGGTCTTTTAGTTCACTTTAGTCCACCCTTTGTTGGACTACAGGACTAAAGGATTTAGTCCACATTTTAGTCCACCTGTTTATTATTTTAGAGACTAAAAGGGGCCAAAACAGGTGGACTAAAGTTTAGTCCATGATAACCAAACAGTACTAAGTCCAATGCAAAATTCCCGGCAGCACATCATTTTCTCCACTCAATTCTAAGGAGTTAAAAAAAAACTTATCTTAGATGTGTCTCGAGATCGGCTTGAATTCTGAACGAACCAATCTCAAGCTCAGTGCAAAACTCGCGAGCCTATAGCAGCAAGACACTGAAAAACTCGAATAAATTTCGTGCATCAGTGTCGGTGGTTACGATACGAGATGTGCACTTATTTATACTCCCTCCATCCTAAATCATTATTTATTTTAACTTTTGTAGATAGATAGTTTTTCTATGTATCTAGACAGATCCATATCAAAAGTTTTGTATCCAGAAAAGTTAAAATAAATATTAATTTTTGACGGAGGAAGTAATTTTCATGCTCAACTGCATTATCCAACCCTAAAGTTTACGGGCAAGACAATAAATCAAGTGTAATTATTAATTTATTATACGGATATAGACTTTGATTAGCTTAAGTTTAGGACCGATAAAAATCTCAGAACTTGTGAACTGCTCCCTCCGTTCAAAATTATAGGTCGTTTTAATTTTTTAAGATTCATAGACTTATGAACTTAGATATATCTTATGCCTAGATGTATAATAACATCTATGCATCTAGAAAAGTGAAAACAACGTATAATTTGAAACGGAGGGAGTATATTTATTTTTAGCTCGCTTTAGATTTCACTCGAGACCGGTTTGAATTATAAAAACCGTTTTGAGGCTGTGGATCAAACAAACTTTGGCTGGACGTTATCCTAGCAAATTTAAACTTGAGGCGGTGATTTTTTTTCGGCCTCGCTCATTTACAGCCGTACTAGATTCCAAAATCGTCGTCGGTTTCAGTGAAATCACTTTCACGCTTGGCTGCTGTTGGGAGCCCGGAGTGGCTGCGCGTGGCAACCGACGGCGGCGCGCGACCGCGACGGGCGCCGGGCTTGCGGCCGGCCGTCATGCCTGGTACCGAGCGGGCGGGGGATGTCCGCCGTACGTGCCCAGTCGTATACGTCCAACTGCCCGGCCCGTCAACTCTCTTCTCGCTGCCGGCGTGGAATCGTACGGTCCAGACTCCAGAGGGATGGGTGACACGTAGCACACGTATATGTGGTTGGTGTTCCTTTTTAATTTTTGTCCTCAATATAAATGTACTGTGTACTTGATAGCAATATGAGAATGTGGCGTACGGACTGGTCAAGTGGCGATGGAGACGTGCACGTACAGAGGACGCGGCCCCGTAGTAGGCCAGAAACACGCATTGGACGCGGATACGATCGGCCTGCTGCACGCATGTTCATGGAGATGATTGCTGTGACGCGTCACATCTTCGTATGGAGAACTGGAAGAAGGCATATCGCACTTCCTAGTCTCAATATTCCTATCCCCGCCAATAATACATAGTGACTGTTAAGTAGGCCCTCAAATCAAACCACAACAGTGCATGATTAGAACAGCAGTGGATACTGTCTACAACGACTGGAATCGATATTCTTCCCGTGCAAGAGATGTTCCCGCGAGACATCTTTGTGACTTATCAATATCAAAGTTCTCACATAAAAAGAGTTACGCAAGTGTATTTATATAAGTGAGTATGTAATAAATATATTTACGTGAGCGGCTGCATCTGTATTGTGTTAAAAAAAATGTAGTCCAAGAAAGTGTAGGCGATAACCATAATGTCAAATGTATAATTCTTGGATCCCACTCATGATAAATCCTACATAATATACTAGATTACACCTACCTCTTGTCGTAAATATTTGATGATGTGTATTCGATTTTAAGTTTAGCTATTTTTTTTCTTATTTTTAATTTTGAGGGATAAGGGTACCTACGAGTCCCCCTGGTCAGGATACCAGCGGGTCCTGACAGGGGTCCTGACAGGTGGGCCCGTCCGATCACGCCGTGCAGGTCAAGGCATGAAGATATGTGGAGCACAAGCTCAGAGGCCGGGCGAACAGATTCTGTCCGGATATTGCAGGATACTTGTTGTAGTCCGACTCAGATTGCTTTTCATGTAACAAGCGACTAGGTTCTATCCGATTGTAACTCTAGGTTGTCAGCCTATATAAGGCGGCCAGAGACGCCCCCCGAGGGTACATCGACTCTTCGCATCCCATCCCAGCAATACAATCTATTAGAACACAGAACGTAGGGTATTATTCTCCAGAGTTTCGAACCTGTCTAAACATTACGCCCCTGTGTTACCATTCGAGCTCTTGCTCTTACAATCTCCCCCGCCTACAAATCTACCACCTGGATAACCTCATAGTGGATTGCCAGTCTCTAAATCCAACAAATATAATTATAATACCTAATAAGTATTATACACAAATCGGCATATGTGATTTTTTTTAATCGTGTGGATCATATATTTTAAAAATTATTGGCAGTTAAATTAATGTTTGGCCGAATTTTGGTTAAAGCATTAGGAAGGCAAATCTGTTGTAGTAATCATTTGAAAGCTCCAAGGTTTCATTTCTCCACGTTACTGTGCTTGGACAGCTTTACTTCCTGCGTGGTAGGCGTGAGTGCATTTACTATGATTTATCATTTATATCCTCTATTTTTAGTTAGATGACACAGCTAACAGGTACTATTGAGTACTTGTCTTTTTTTTTTAAAAAAAACTATTGAGTACTTGATCAATCATGCATGCCGGTCCTAGGGTTTTTGTGTGGCACGTTGAATAGCCCTTCACCGCCGGGAGGGACGTGCTACCGATCACACATTTCAGTTTAATTTAACTTCTCGACAAATACAAATATTTCAGATATGGGAGGGTCAGGATAACGATTTATTTATGTTAGGTCAATTATATGTACGTCCAGATAGCAAGGACCATAGCTAGGAAAAAACACAACCAAAGAAAAAAACAACAACCCAAAAGTACTTAAGAAAGAAAAATTAACATAGAGTACACTGCTCGTGTTTTGCTGTATACACGAGCTAGCTATTTTTAAGCAATGAGATATGCATCCTATTCCTACTACTTTTTTTTTGAAAAGGATAATAAAAATACTAATCCGTACATGTTTGCGTTGAATTTTGTGGGAAGTTGTTTTATATGAAGCATCACCTCTACCTTACTCTAGAATCTCCATGGTGTATTGGTGTAAATTGTGGTGTTTTTATCATTTCCTTTTTTTTTGGGATACTTAGTGTTGTTGGATGTTGAAACTTATATAAAACACATCTGAGTAAACACAATTTAGGGTGTCGCAACCTAAAATCTTGGTTATTCTTTCCGCTGCTAGAATCCACGTGATTGAACAGCCAGCTGATCAATCTCTCAGTGTCATGTGGACACAAACATTTATCATTTCCATTTACACGCATTGTTCCACCCGTCCACATAGAAAATATCCAGAAAAACACTAGCATCTGTCACTAGAATAATTAATGCCTACTGCACAATGCACATGCCGATGCCGTGCATGTTCCGGGCTATAATAATAATTAACAAGCTACTAACACAGTAGCTTGTCCACTGTAATTTCCAGCACGGCATCATCTCTGTCAGGGAACTGGAGCACCATCATGACCGACGAGGAATATCCACCTGTGATCACTCGTATCATTGCCTTGTCATTAATTACTCTCCAACAGTGACACTATATAATTTGGGTTCTCTGTTGCTAGTAAAGTCCCTTTTTCCTTTTTACTCCTTGTGGGTAAGCTAACGTGTAGCAGCAGGGTGCCAACCATTTGCAGAAGGATGACTGTAACCGCCAGCCTGCCCTGACGCTGGAAATGAACAAGGCAAACGCACCGGCCACATTCGATGCAGGCAGCCTACCAACATATCCTCTCCAATCAGCCACCACTACACGACCAAGGCATCGGATATGCATCGATGTAAGCGGATCAAACCCCCCATGGCCACGATTCCGTCTGCCTCCCCGACATTCTGGATGCCCATCTCGCCGTGTCCGGGCCGTGTGCCGCCGCTCCTACTTTTTCAGCCAGCAAGATGCGCAGCCAATCCATTGGCAGCCAAGAGAGGTTCGATTAATGGCAAGGGACACATTATTGCCTTGCTGTTGAAAACATGAGCCATGTCTCCTCCTGCCTTGCAAAGTGTTTCATGAACTGATAGGAGTCCCCCTTGCCGGAAAGACTGCAGGTTGTGGGTTGATGCACATGAAAGTTGTATTTTTACCAGTGGTTCACCTGTGACATAGATTCGCAGAATTGATTACTCTTTTCTACTCTATTATGAGTTTTTGGATCTAGATCAAGAGGACGCGTGATGACATCTCCCCCGCCTATTTCTCTTCCTCTGTTACTGTTTCTGTGTGTGCGTTTCTATCTCTGAAAAAAATTCAGAAGCCTTTTCTATTTAGCTCCATCCCAACGGGTGGGTGGGTCAATTGTTAGCTGCCAGATGGGCTGACAAAAGGTGCAATGTTATACCAGGGTCCACGATAGGAGGTTAGGCCTCACCAGAATTGGCCCACCTGCCTTAGCACTCACTAGTGGTGCCTGTTGTGACTGTTCCTCGTCCAGTCGTCCTACCCCATTACACCGACGCCAAACATTTTTCCCTGAAAAGGATTATGTCAATGGCCATGAAACCATGTCGGAGTGAAGGGTTCATGGCCGGGGCATCATTGAGGGCTCGTTTGGTGGGGCTGCAACTGTGGCTGAAACGGCTGCAACTATAGTTTTTTTTAAGTATTTTTTTTGCTTTGGTTTGTCTGAATGGAAAAATGTTTGACAAAATGGCTTCTCCTAATAGTTTAAAATGGATAAGGATGTGAAATGTCCATGATGCCCTTCTCCTTTTTCTTTCATTTTTTTCTCATTTCTTCTTATTCCCTTTTTCCTTCCTTTTATTCTCATCTTATCCATTCATCTCTGCCGGCCGGCCATCCATCTCTATCCTTTCTGCTCCTTGCTAGCCGTTTGGCCTCCACCCCGCCGGCCGTCAAGCTCTCCCCCGCCCTCGACTCATCCATGCCGCCATCGAGCTCCTCCCACCCTCGACGCGCCCATGCCACCATCGAGCCCCGCACCCCCGACGCGCCCCCACCACCGTTGAGCTTCGCCCACGACTCATCCGCGCCGCCGTCGAGCTCTCTGCGTGCCGGGCCCGGCCTCCCGTCTCTCCTGCGGCCATCGGCCGCCTTTCCTCTCTACCCCCACCTCTCCTGCGCCCGCCGACCCCTGGCCGCCTCTCCTCTCCCGCGCCCACCGACCGCCGGCTGCCTCTCCTCTCCGCCTCGCACCTCAACACCCACCGGTGGCCGCTGCCGGCCGCCACCACCCCGCGCCCTTGAGCTACGTCGCGCTGGCGCCGCCCACCGCCTACTCCTTCTCCCTCGCCTCCTGCTCCCGGCCGTTTCTGCCGCCGCCCAGGCAGCCACCGCCGCTGGGCACCTACACATCCGCGCCGCCATCTTCCTTCACCCCACCTCACCCCGCGCAACTACCTTCCTCCACCCCTACCTTCTCCGCCGCCCGTCGTCCTTCGCTGCTGCCTCGTCTGGCCGCTCAGCGGCAAACTCGGGGCTTTGGTCCCGCGGATTGGGAGGAGCCGCGGGGAGCCATTTTTTTCGCTCCCGCACTTCCTTCTGGCTCCTCTTAGCACATTTTCAGGGGCTTCTGGAATAGCCGTTTGCCCTCCTACCGTTTGGTAGAGCTTCGACTTCTGCTGATGGAGAAGCTGCAGCCGAAGCCCTACCAAAGGGGGCTAGAATGGAGAACTAGGACTCTTGGAGTGCTCTGTTTGGAGAACTGAAACCTGTTTTGGAAGTTGCTTCTGTAGCCGGACCGCCGGAGAGCAACAAATCGGATTGTGAAAACAAATCCCTAGCATTTTTATTCCACACGATGATTGGTTGTGCCACAACTTAGGTGGTGTTTAGTTGGCTCAAATGTAACGTAATCTGATTACTGAAGGTAATGAATCCTATTACGTATGTTTGGTTGCGGTGGTTTGTAATCAATTTACACTGTAATCTAATCCCTATCTAAATAATATATATACAAGCTTGTTACCCCTCCTCCCCCACTGTAATCAGATACAACACCCACACCGTAATCTGATTACGTTACCAAAGTATAACCAAACAAAGAGGGTAATCACTCATTCCACCACTAAATACACTGTAATCTGATTCCCTTTGCGTTTACGTTACCTTAGCGCGAACCAAATACTATCTTATATTTTTACAACAAAACCGTAGCTAAAATACTGAATGGTTCACTGCACGGTGCAGCAAGCTAAACCTCACATCTCAAGTAGCCAATCTTGCTTTATTTCTCGGCAAAACAGAATCGGAAAATAAGCACGTAGCTCAGAGCCTCAGTGCTCGTGAGCGCGCGAGGCATGCCACGCTCATTTGCTTGCCTCCGGCGCCCCCGCCGCCGCGGCGTGCGCTTCCGTGAGCCTCTTCTTTCCCATCTCGACGAGGCGGTCGATCGGCGGCATGGCCGCCCGGGCCGCGTGGAGCGCGCGGAACCGGTCCACCCACGCTGCCAGCCGCGGCGTCCTTGCGGGGTCCACGATCCTCAGCCCGGTCGTCGGCTCCGACGCCTGTATCGCCGGCACGAACCCGCCGAGCGCGAGGTCCACGAACCCGACGCCTTCGCCGCCGAACCACCCCTCGCACCCCGAGCGCTGCTCCGCGTCCGCGAGCGCGCCTTCCAGGGCGTCCACCGCCGCGAGGGTCCGCGCCACCGCCGCCGCCTTGTCGTCCTCCGTCCCCGCCGCGTGGATCGCCAGCCACGAGCTCAGCAGCTGCACGCACGCGTGCGGTGACCGTAAGGTCTCAGGGTCATGGCGAATCGAGGCCTTATCACCCATCAGATTCAGGGCCAAGACAAAAGCATCCGGTCCTTACCTCGCCGTCAACGTAGGCGGCCCAGAATCGGGCGGCGGCGCGGCCGTGGGGATCGGCGGGTAGGAGCGGCGGGCTGGCTCCGGCGAAGGCCTCGTCGAGGTACTCCACGATGAGCATGGACTCGCACACCGGCTTGCCTGCGTGGAGGAGGACGGGGACCTTCTCGTGGACGGGGTTGGAGGCGAGGAGCAGCTCGCTCTTGTTGGTCAGGTCCTCCTCCACGTACTCGTAGTCCAGGCCCTTGAGGTGCAGCGCCACGCGCACCCGCAGCACGAAGGGGCTCGCCCACGCGCCCAGCACCTTGAGCTCGCGAGCTCCGGCAGCATCCATGTTGTCCCCGCAGGCCAGCCGAACCAAAGCTTTTCTTGGCTTCAACTCCAGGGAATAGTGTTGCCTCTGGCAGGCTCTGCTCCGGTCAAAACTAAGAGCCGATCAAATGCACGGAGCCTGGCCGGAACCTGGAAGTGATTATTTAAGTTTTGATAATTGGATTGGCTTTGGCTATTGGCGTCCTAGGATGCTGGCTGATCGAGTTGATTAGTCTTTGCGCCACGCGTCTCCTAGTCCAGTCGATGTGTAACATCACGCAGAGGAGCGCCTTGATCTCGCTGCTGCCGCTGACAGCTCCAGCTCCGGCGAGGTCCAAGGTTTCGTCCAAACCAAGCTTCCTATGACTTATTAAAACTTTTCCCTTAGGACTATGTTGCTGGCTCTGGTCAAAATTAATTAAGAGACGATATGATTAGGGTGGAATGACAGGGTTAAAAGGTAGAAGCAGGGAAGGAGGTGGAGAGGAGTAAAGAGAAAAGTAAGAAGCATTCACATGTTTTTTGTCTACACTTTGTTT
The DNA here is from genome assembly GCF_005286985.2 of Setaria viridis. NCBI lineage: Eukaryota > Viridiplantae > Streptophyta > Magnoliopsida > Poales > Poaceae > Setaria > Setaria viridis. The sequence continues at coordinate 24,329,025 of NC_048267.2, read as the reverse complement.
TCAAAAAGCGATCATGGTACTTTCATCCTGCTGAATAGGCAATTTAAGTAGTTTAAACCTTTATTTAATAATATGTTTAGATAATTTCTATGGCTTTGCTATTTATGCTGATTAAATAAATATATCAGTAGTCTGTTTTATGAAAAAGTAAAATGTAAATCATGTTTTTTTTAAACATGTGCGTGCCGCACATGCATTTTACTAGTAAATACATAACTTTTGCTATATATTTAGACATAAAAACTAAAATGAATAGTAATTTGGGATGAAGGGAGTAGTGTTTAGATTCTAAATACATTAAGGACAAGCTATATGCCTATATGCACCTAAATTTTTCTTATACCAAATTTTCATCCTCCTTGTCAACTCCAATAAAAATTGTCCCCATTTAGTGTGTTGACTGCATGCCCGTGTGTTGCTACTGCCAAATTGCAGTATTCCTAAGTAGTAATCATGTTGTTTTCATTTGAATCTCAAGAAGATTTTAATCAACCCTAAATATTCAAATGTTTTTCATCGAATCCACACGCTACCAAATTGAACTATTTGCATGTCATCTTATCAGATTCATACAACCAACCCTCCAATTGTCTTATAGCCTACTCCCTCCATCCCAGAATATAGCTACATTTAGATTTTTTCAAAGTCAAACATTTTTCAACTTTGACTGCGAATAGAGAAATAATCATAGAGACTAATAGCATAAACATAATGTTAGTAGATTTATCATGAAACCAACTATTATAATATGTAACTTTTTTATTTGAAATAAATTATTTTTAGAGGTATTGTTGGACAATGTTAAAAAGATTTGACTTTTGAAACAGCTAAATGTAGCTATTTTTTGGTATGGAGGGACTGTAGATCAAATAGCCCAACTATTTACAATATATAATTCATAGCCTCATAACCTATACCCTGTACAAATAAACTCTTAATGTTTAGCAATTTTGTATGCAATGTATCATTTTTAGGGTTCAGGCTTCGGATTATGATCAAGCCATCAGCATGGTACTTACTTGGTCCAAAGAGAAAAGCAACTTACAACTCCAATGTTCATTAACGACCTATAGATACGGTTTTACTAAAAGTAGTTAGAACCTTGATAATGCGAAACAGGGATCACACTATCTCTGGAAGACTGAAACTGCCAAGTTCAGCAGCATATGCACGCCCCATTGCAGTGACTGACTGCTTGCTAATGGTACTTCTTCGATTTTCTTTTTTTGTTATTTTAGTTCTAAAACTAAAATTCCTACATCCTAATCTGAGGAGCCAAATAGGCAGAAAGGGTCTGAGGAAAAGGGTAGGACAGAGGTTGCTAGGCTAAACCAACCATAGGAATTGAAGCAAGGAACGTTATACCACAGTTAAAGTAATTTTATGCATGAGGCAAATCAGATAGTACTCTAACTGAACGAATCAACCAATGTTGAAGGATGGGGTCCACATCAGCAGTGACTCAGTAGGTCTCGTTTGGTAGAGCTTCGGTTTTTTATAAAACGGCTTCGGCTTCGGCTTCTTCGGTGGAGTGGTTTTTTTAGTCAAGTTGAAGCCGTTTTGCAAAATGTTTGGTAAAACGGCTTCTCAATGGCAATATATGTAATTTTATGATCACTTAATGCTTGGAGAGAGAGGAGAAGTTGGTGAAGCCACTTTTTTCGGCTTCTCCTCTCTCTAGTGTAAGCTGTTTTGCAGCTTCTCCCCGGCTTTGGTGGTGAAGCCGTTTTGAAATTGACCCTTTGGTAGGGCTTCACTAAAAATCGGTGGAGAAGCACTTTGAGAAGCCCTACCAAACGGAGTCTAAATGTAGAGGTTTTGTATGCAGCTGAAGCTACACGAGAAAAAGTTAAAAAAAAGGGAAAAAAAAGGACTCCCATCCGTATATCCTGCCGCGCCCGTGGGACTGGGCCACGTCGCCCCAATTTTGCAACCCTCCGATCGTCGAGACTGGCCGTCCAGAAGCAAGCAGACACGTGGAATTTTGGAGAAAGACCCTCTATCTTTTCGGAAATCCAAACGTGGTCCAGGGAGGCCCTCATGAACAGTACACACGCTCGTTTATTTTTCGTTTGAACCCTTATACTAAATATTTCAACACTAGAAGAGAAGATTTGGATTTCGCGTCGATTTTGCATAAAACCGCCAGCACGCGACTTTGCAGAAAACCCCCCACCACTCCACCATGCGCCGCTCGCCCGGTCCGAAGCCTCATTTCTCCTCCAGGGCGCCATCCGTTGCTCCTCGCCGGCTCGACGCCGCCGTTTCCGCCCTTCCCTCCTCTCCTCCCTCCCACCGCCGCTCACTCTCCCTCCCATCCTCCCTCCACCTCCACGCTTTCCATCCCCCCTCTCGTCGTTGCCCCTTGCGAGTGCCTCCGCCACCCGTCCCACACCGTGACCCAGCCCCTAACCCTATCGTCCGGTGGCCTCCGATGTGTGAGCTCCTCCATCCGCGATGGGTTGGAGTGGTCCTCGCGTGCAACTTTGGTGGCGAGAAGCTCACGCGTGAGGGGGAGCGCGGCATAAATTGCACGCGAGGGCGGTGCTGCATCTCAAATCCTGCCGAATTTGGCCCCGCGGCGGAAGCTCGGCTGCGCGCCGCTGGTGCTCCGCCGCAGGCTCCGCGCGCGTTCGTGGCCATCTCCTCATTCGACCTCTCCATGGGCACGGGCCTCGGCAACGCCACCCTCGCCATTGCGTTATCCGGGCTCATCGGTCCCAGCCTGCATGTCCGGCCTGTGCGACTAATGCGAGCAAGCAGGTCAAGTATAGATTTCCATATGGGCTGCCCGGCCCTAGCCCGGCCCTAGCACGAAATGGCTCGGCACGAAATGGCACGACGCCTCTTTCGTGCCATGCCGTGTCGTGCCGTCGTGCTGAAATGGCAGCCCAGGCCCGGCACGACGACCTTTTTTTAGGGCCGGGCCGGCACGGTGGCACGACAGGCACTAGCGTGCTAGTGCCGGGCTAGGCACTAAGGTCTCAATGACTACTCAAAGTCTCAAACTCATCAACACAACTTACAAGTCATTTATCTTATCAAACTTCACAAATCACAAATCAACAACAGAATAAGATCAACATCTGTCTACTTCAACAGTTCAACTTCACAAATCACAACATCACAGATCAACATCACAGAGAGACAGGAGATTATAACTTATAAGTTTGAGCTGGTGCAATGGCTGCCTCATTAAAAACCTATCCAGGTAAAACTCACACATCGTGAGAAAAAACCCTGGATAGGAAAAAAGAGTACAGCCCAGCTCAATCAAATTATAGTTCTAAAACTTAAGTTATTACAGGCCAGTGTTACACTTCTGAATTCTCAGCGATATCTAGGTACAAATTAGCAAAGCTTTCCTCAAGTTCTTCATCCTCTAATAAGTTCTGAAGTCTTGCTTCTGCAGCCTCCCAATCCTTGACGCAAGAAAGCATCTCGACCGTCTCCGGTTTCAATCGACGCCGCCTCTCCTCGATGATCCTGCCAGTAGTGCTGAAAACAGATTCTGATGAAACTGTGGAAACAGGAACAGAAAGAACATCTCTAGCTAAGATGGACAGAACAGGATAAGTTCTTTTATGCTCATGCCACCAAGATAAGATGTTGAAGTTATCATCAAAATGGGTGACAGTGTCACTGTCCAAGTAGGTAGAGAGTTCATTGCCAATACCCATACCAGTTGCAGTTGCAGTAGTGCTTGCTGCTTGCAGCAAAGCACTTGCAGATGACCTTCTAAACAAAGCAAGAGGCAAAGAGGGAGGAGGGGTGGAGAAAGAAGTACTAGGGAGATCATGAATTCCAAAGGCAGATACACCAAAATCTGAACCAGTGGAAAAAATATCATCCCAAGCACTAGTTTTCTTACCAGAAGTGGATGGAGGTGGAGGAGTTGGCAATTTTACTGCACCAAACTTGTCATCATACAGTTTAAATGCAGTAGACAGTTCAGCTCTAACATCAGTGAAGTAAGCAGAATAATCAGTACCAGTAAGACTAGATAACAACCTGAGCACATTTTGAAAACCTTTCAATTTAGCTCTAGGGTCCAATATGAATGCAACAGAATAAAGCATAGGAATGTCTCTCCAGTACTTAAGATAGTAATCTTTCATAGGAACAACAACATGCCTAAGCAATTCATCATTTTCATAATGTTTAAGATGTTTAGCAATCAAAATGAGCTGATGCAACATAAGTGGAGAGGTAGGATAATAAACACCAGATAGTGCAACAGTACAATTATAAAAGAGTTCAAAGAAGGATAGCATACTCTGTGCAACAGTCCAATGATCTTCTGTCAACAGTAAAGGATCTATTTCACCCCTAGGATAGTTAGTCTCAATGAAAACATTAAATGTCTGTTTGTAAGGGAGCAAATGCTTGAGCATGAGATAAGTGGAGTTCCACCTAACTTCCATGTCCAAACCAAACTTTCTAGGACGAACATTCATAGCTAGACAAAACCTCTTAAATGCAGCAATGCGCTGGTTAGAAGCATTGATGAAAGATATTGCAGATCTAAATGCATCTAGATATGGCTCAATCAGATTAATGGCAGATTTAACCATGAGATTGATGATATGACAAGCACAACGCTGATGTAAGAACAATGATCCAACATAAGCAGCTAATTTAGGACTAAGTTTCTCCATAGTAGTAGAATTAGCAGAGGTATTATCCAAAGTAACAGAAAATACCTTTGAAATCAAACCATACTCCTCTAGCACACTAGTCACACGGTGAGAAATGTTCTGGCTAGAGTGAGATTCATCAATAAGCCTTAAACCAATTAACCTCTTCTCTAATTGCCAATCAGCATTAACATAATGAGCAACCACACTAAGGTAATCTTCCTTAGCATTACCAGACTAGATATCAGAAGTGATAGACATAGATGAAATGGCAACAAATGATTCAATAAGCTTAGCACGGCAATCAGTAAAGTACTTGCACATATCTCTAGTGGTTGATTGCGTAGAAACAGCAGAAAACCTAGGATTATGAGCAAGTTTAATATACTCTTCAAAAGTAGGAGATGCACCGAAACATAGAGGAAGATCTAGTCTAGCAATCAAACGACATAATTGAGTACGAGCTATCTCAGCAGAGTAATCCCATTGACGGACAGAACCGTCAGGGTTGAAATGGATCAGAGACTGGGAATTACGAACCTTAGCCCTCTTGTTTGGGCATTTCTCAACATGCCTGTTGAGATGGCCAGTGCCAATGGAAGATCTTGCAGCATATATAATGCCACAATGATTACACTTGGCAGAGACCCTTACCTTCTTCCCATTGATATCCTTGAAGATCTTTTCAAAGTCCTTCCAGCACTCAGAGGTGGTGGAACGGGACCTCTTGGTGCTGCTCACCATGTCTGGATCAGCATCAGGTGCTTCTTGACCAGCAGGTGGTGCTTCAGTCGCAGCTATGTCGATCCAATCGATAGCGCTACGACCGAAGAGCTCATCCCGCTCTGCCTCCATGTCACTCTCATCATCACCTCGCTGGCCCATCATCCGAAGCTCGTCGTTGATGGTGTGCTCCTGGAAATCGTCGCCGCCGTCCATCGCCGACGCTCTGGTCCCTCGACGGATCAACCTCGAACACAAAACAAGAACGAGTCAGGAGAAGAACACCAACAAATCAGTAGAAGAACACCAGCAGACAACAACGCAACGGCTTACCAACGAATCCGGAGCACCAGAGTGCACGACGATGGTCAACGAACAACGGATCTGGAGCACAGAGCTAGGGAGGAGCGAGAGGAGCCAACAGGACAGTGGACAGAGGAGTGGGCGAGAGCGAGAGGTGGGGGAAGAAGACAACAACGCAACGGCTTACCAACGAATCCGGATCACCAGAGCGCACGGCAAGGTGAACTAACAACGGATCCGAACACCGGAGCCAGGGAGGAGCAAGAGGAGGCGGGGGTTGGGGGAAGAAGATGACACACCAACGAATCAGTAGAAGAACACCAACAGGCAACGGTCGGGAGACGAGGGGGGCTAGCGGCGCCGGTAGGCGGCCGACGCCGGCCTTCGGTTGCCGGAGAGGGAGGAGGCGGGGGTTGGGGGAGGAAGAAGATGAAACAGAACGAATCAGTAGAACACCAACAGACAACGGTCGGGAGGCGAGGGGGGCCAGCGGTCGCCGGCGAGGGAGGAGACGAGAGAGCGGAGGCGGAGAGGAGGAGAGCCAGAGGCAGCGACCGGCGAACCGGCGAGGCGTGCGGGAGGCAGAGAGCCAGAGGAGAGCGAGATCCAGATCCAGAGCGAGAGCGGCGGGGAGGGGAAGGAAATGAGGCTAGGGTTTGCGGCCGAGCGGGGTAAGGTGCCGGCGGGCTTATATACCCCCTCCCCAACGGCTCGATCCAACGGTCGGGAGGCGACGGGACGCCAGAGATCAACGGTCGGGAGGCGACGGGCGCGGGGATGTCGGGCCAGCATCGGGCCGGCCCAAAAATCGTGCCGGGCTCGTGCTGGCCCAGCGTGCCGGGAATGCGGCCTAGGCCCGGCACTATCGTCATGCTGGGCTGGCCCGAGCACTATTCCCCTCGTGCCGGGCCCGTGTTCGTGCCGGGTTTTTTAGTGTCGGGCCTCGGGCCGCCCAGTGAGCCTGGCCCATTTGGAAAACTTTGAGGTCAAGTGGCGCCGGTTAGAGCTGCTGGTGGCAGCGTGCCCCAGGTTGCAGGCCGTCGCCCTCGCAGTGGGACATGGAGAAGATGGCCAGCATGCAGCTTGTCATACCTGGAGAGAGCGCAGTTCACCTTCTCCCTTCTGCTGCTCTCCAGCAGGGACATGTTGATAGCACAGAGGTAAATACCTCCTCCCCTTATTCTTCTCTCTCTGAATCGTACCTTACCCAACAGAATGAATCTCTTTTACATACGGTCAATTTAGGTGGAAGCTCTGATGTTGAAACAGCGAAAGCATGGTGATTGGTAATGTTGTTCTCCTTTTGCTTCAGTGCATCTCAAATGTTTGATAAAATGTTTAACTAGCATGTGCTACATTCCCTATTCACTTTGGGCAGTTACTGGTGCAAAATTTTTCTAAATTTAAGTATTCAAGATTTTACTGATTCGAGCCTAACTGTGTTAGGAAAAATTCTTGTGTTAGTTTGTCCTGTAACTGTAAGGTCCATTTTTAATTAGATACCCATAAGAACTAGCAGTGCTAATAGTAAGGGGCATACAGAGAGCTCTGACATTTCTTATTATTTTCAGATTAATCTTTCAAGTGCTCAGTGTCTCAAAGGTGTGTCCTTCATGCTAAAAGTATTTTATTTGCTACCACTTGTAACATATTTGAATAATGTGCAACACCTAACAATGTGAACTAGCCTTGTTAAAGTAGTACTATACATGCATAAGTAATAAAAGTAGACGTGATCTATTGGATTTGTGGAGTTTGCAATGGCGTTAATGTCAGGAAAAAATTAATACAATTCTTTCCTTTGATAATATCTGTGGCTGTCACCTATGAGATGCACCCCTTATTTGAATTGTATGTGTTCATTTGATTTGAATCAGGAAAACACGCCCCTAAGCTTATGTTAACAATACCAAAGGAGCCTAAGCTTCAGACTTCCCCCATTCACTGGTTTGAGATGAGCAGCAGCCATGGAAAGTGTAGAGATTTTTTAATTTTCTGTTTTGTGTTCACGCTGGAGATCGCCACCGACCAGCAAGTGAATGCATGCATGGCAAAGCCCTGCGACTTGTGAAGCCGCTCATCAACTATGAATAAGAATATTGTTGCTAAACATAACATTCTCTGATTGGCTCCTGATCAATTATCCTTTCTTTTGTGGAACTTGGTGTTGCTTCCAGCTTGCCTAATTATCCATATCGTTGCCTACTGTGATGTTCGTCTTAAAGAATCGTTATTTTGTTCAACACAACTAATGAATTGGTCCCTTTCTTTTTGGAAAACGTGACAGATTGATAATTTCAAGCTTGATGCAGTTTAACATATAAAGAGACAATTTAGTAGAATGATTAAGAATTGATGGATGGAAGGAGATAGCAAACAGGCGACACAAATACAAAGTCATGTTTAGTGGAAATGACTAACGATAAGAGTCCCTGATGCATGAGCAGCATGACTAGCTCATTTTGTTGAAACTCAATGCAGCATGGCTAGCACATTTGTTGATCCTTTCGTGAACGGTATTTTCTTATGTGATAAACTGGTCGGGAAAAGAAAGTTATACATTGTGGTGCAGTATATGAACCTTAATGGCAGTGGCGATCGTGAAAAATTTGAGAATACACCATTTATTTGAATGCACCAAATTTACTTACACCCTACTAGAGGATAGTCATAATTACATGAAAATGGTTTTCTGAGATTTGTATGTTTCTTTGACTTGTTTATTTTCTGTTAGTTTAGTTATAACAGACTCATGAATCCCCAAATAGTTGGAGATGGTCTGCTGCTTCGGCTTCTGCTGCTAGACAAGCTCATATTATCCCTTTATTCTCTGCTTTCACTTCAGGCATGGCAGGATTAAAGTCACTGCAAGGGAGTCCGGGGGAAAGCAGAGGAGCTGGCTGCTTCTGGTATAGTTTTATGCTTTGCAATTCGGTTTATGGTGTATCTAAAGAGTTGCACATACCTCTTTGCATTGTCCTCCCTCTTGTTGAAGATCAATCTTCTTCAGAACTGGTAACGCCCCCTAATGCCAAACCCATGTCGTCCTAAATATGATCCTGAACTTTGATGTCATTGTCTGCATTAATGTAATCTTGATGCTTCTTCCTGTCAAAGAAATGCATGCTTTCTGTTCTCGGTTGTGCTAACCACAGAAGATTATCTAGCTAGGAGGTGTTAGCCTTGCAGTTCATCTTATTACACTTAATTATCTCGCTCTCAGTTTCTTCTCCCTGAGAAATCTCATTGCTTCAACTGTAGTATAATCTTCCTTTTGCTTTGGAGACAGTGAAGCACCAGCAGAAGACAAATGCACACACACACACACAGTGAGGCAGGCCACCGCAGTGAAGATCTGCTGCATCTGCATTGGCAGCCTAGCTAGGTCGCCGTCGTCAACGTCTCCCGCTCGCGAAATGTCATTCATGATCTAGTTGGACTCGATTAGCAGAATCATGTGGAATGAGTCCTCAGCGAGCTTTTCGCGAACAACATGGGCATGGCCAGCATTGAGGATGAGCCTTCTCTTTCGAAGACTCGTATACGTAATGTTTTGCTTCAGTTCTGTTTGTCTCAGCGTGTTGTTTGGATGTATATCGAAACAACTACAATCGTTTTTTCCCCGTCTTTTGAAAACTTACAACTCGCCGCCTTCGCTTTTGATGAAAACAAAGCTCATACAACGGTTAGGCCTCGTGCTGCTGCTGCAGTGCATATTCGTGATTTGTGGAGATTAGATGTTCTGAAAATTCGAGATCCTTTGTAGTACGTACTTTCATGGAGCGGTGTGCGTTCACAGTAGAATCAGAGCTGCTTCCCGAAAAGAGAGCTCGACTAATCAAGGAAAGCGAAAGACCAAAAAACAGACAAATACACAATCACCTGATGCAGTGATGCTATGACACGCTGCCTCTCCACGCACTTCACTTCTCTTCCATCAGGTTCCTCCAGAATCCAGACTGCAGACTTGGCATCAGCCACCAGCAGGGTCAGGCGAGATTCTGCAAATATTTTCTTTTGATTTTAACGCTTCTTTACAAACACATCTGTTCCTTCTCTCCCATCTCCGGTCTCCTTTCAGAAACAAATAACATACGCTTGTCTGTCTCCTGGATTCAGCTGGATGACTGAGACAGTATCAGCAGCAGAGGAAGGCGGATAGGCGGCAGCAGGAGCAAGCATGAGCACCATGAAGTTCTGCCGTGAATGGTGAGCTGATGATTTATTGATTGATTCATATGCTTATCCAGTTAACCCCTTTCTTGATTAATTTACCCAAGAGGCGATTGGGTTCATGAGCAAGCTCTCTTTTTTTATGGGTGCATGCAAGCAGCAACAACATTCTGTATCCCAAGGAGGATGGGAGAACAAGGTGCTTCTCTATGCCTGCAGGAACTGTGATCATCAGGTTTACTGATTCTCCATGTTTATCTTTCCTCAATCCATAATTTTTTCAAAGATATGAAAATCTCTTTTAAATTATGCAAAAGATTTCTGGATTTAAGGGCAGCCACTCAGCATCTTGTTCTGAACTTATCATGGCCCTGCAACTGCAAATAACCTTGTCTGAAACTCTGCACTCTGCAGGAGGTGTCCGACAGCAACTGAGTGTACCGGAACGTGGTGGACCACGCCGCCGGCGAGTTCACGCAGGTGCTCTTCGAGGACGTCGCCTCCGACACAACCCTAACCCGCACCAAGTCCGTCCGCTGCGCCGCCGAGGCGGCGACGTGCGCGGTCTTGATGGCTTCCGCTGCGTGGCCGGATCGGCCAATAGTTTAGTCACGGCCTAGTACGGGCTAACTGCGACGGCGCCCCTACGAAGCGACCGGCGGGGAGCCTTGTATAATTGTAACCTGGCCTGGAGGGCCATGCGCGCGCGCCAGCAGGCTACCCAGCCATGATTCCCAAATAATCCCTATGCTCCCCTGAACTTTTTCATATTTGAAAACTTTCCATTTTTAAAATATCATAACTTATACGCATAACTTCAATGCATAATTTCGTACTATTAATCTTTATGTAATAATTTTTAGCATAACTTTGATGCATGCATAACTTACGCGTACAATTTCTACTTAAATTTTTTAAATGAACAACTTTATATTTTGATTTTTAGAAAGTTATAACTTATACACATGATTTATACGTATAACTTTTTCCTAACAGGGGTGGACCTAGGCAAGAGGGCTGAGCTCTTCTTCTCCCTCTTCTCTTCCCCCATCTCTTCTCGCCTTTCTTCTTCTTTTTCTCCCCTCACCTTTCTCCTCCCCTAGCTCACCTTGTTCCAAGGGAAGCTACAGCCAGTTAGGGGGGCTACAGACCCTAACCCCCTTTGAATCTGCTACTGCTAAAGTCGTAACTTTTATATAAATGTTGTTAAGAAAATTATGCATATAATTTATAGACATAACAATATTTACTTGAGGACAAATGGTATTGAAAAAAATAATCGAAACGGACAAGAAGGAAAAGTGAAAAAGAAAAGATACGCGCAGGTGCACGTAGCGCTGCAGTCTGCGAGCAGCAGCAGCTGGTGGGTAAGTGGACCGGCCGCTCGCTGGTCCCATCGCGCGCTGGCACGTGCGGGTCCAATCAGCTTTGCGCCCAGCGGATAGCTTCATGGTGCCTTGTAAGTGGGCAGTTTGGAGGATATCCATTGACATACAGGAATGGTAAAAGAAAGTATCACAATCACCGGTTAAATCACCCCCCTACCACAAATTCTTAGTTGCGGGACCTAATTAGGAAATTTTAAGGTTGCAAGGAGTCAGTCATTTAGATACATCCTTACCAAAGATGTAAGCAATGCTGCTTTATGAATTTGGTATGTGTCTAGAACAGTCTGCATCATTTTGTTTACAGCTACGGCATGTACCATTGTGGGCTACATTTTCTAATCTGGTAATGGGAGTCGATGGATGGAGCATTATAGCTGGCAATCTTTGGCCATGTCAAACTCGAAGGCTATTTTTCTGGCAGGACGGGGAGTCAAGGACTATCTTTGTGCATGTTTTTTTATTGGATTTGTACTGACTGAGTAACATAGCCATTGAAAAGAGTAATTGGTTTCCAGTAATATGGTTGAGTGACAGGAAGCAGCTGTTGGGAAGCCAACAAATCAGGTCTTTGTTGTTCAGGTTGATTGTATTGTCCGTTCAAAATAATAACGTATTGGTTTCAAACAGTGGTTCATGGTAATATAAAATATTGTTGCATTGATAGGTGTAACTGGTTGTTGCAAGACGAGGAAAGCTAATTGTTTTTATAATACATATATTTTACAGCTAACGAATGTCTACTTTTTATTCTTATGTCTATGCTCTTGATATCTGCCTTTCTTTTGCTAATAAAGTGGTGGTTTTTTATCAACGTAGAGGCTCTTTGTTCTCTTGCTAAGGCCCTCTTCTGATTGCTGGAAACAAAAAATGGCCATTTACTTTGCAGCGATATCAATTTCCTATTCGAGTGTGCTATGCTATGAGTATTAACAATAGCCAGGGTCACACTTTGTCAGCTGTTGGATTGTGGGTCAAACTTTGTCAGCTGCCGGATTGTACCTCGGAAATCCAGTGTTTTCCCATGGTCAACTGTATGTTGCAGACTCAAGAGTGACCTCCAAAAAAGGTTTCAAATGGTGAGAATGGATGTGGTAGATATATTAAAAAATATTGTCTATCCTGAGGTGTTTGCTTCATTGGGGTAGTTTCTTTGTTTATGGATATTCTGCTTTTTGGTGATTCATAGTCTCTTTACATTACCTTTTTCGAATTGTTGCTGAAATTTTTTCAGAACAGTATTGCAGGTAAGATTTTGGTTATATCTTGGTTGGCAGTTCGGAGCGAAATATCCATTCTGTAGGCTCGCTAAGGTTTCAAGGACGAATGAGATGGATGAAGATTACTGCTAGAAAAGGGATGGTTTTGGAGTCACGTGGATACACAAATTGTAGTGTTCACGTCAAATAATAGGAAACAGGCACCATACTATGTGTAAATATTCAGAGTGATTATTACGGTGTGTTTGATAAGAAATTATTGGAAGAAGTCGTTTTCTTCAGTGCGATGGTAATTTTAAGTTATTACTTGGAGTCTCGGATCTTGTCATGCTGAGCATGTCTACTTCTAATCAGACAACAATTGATTACCGCGAAAGAATATTACGAGTACTCTGCTTTTTGAATTTTAGAGCGCCTTCTTTAGCTATGGGATACAAATCTAAATGGATCAGACAACGCTCCGAGAGCGGAGGTAGCACATAAAAACCAAAAACCCAACTCATCAGATATATCTTTGTGATCTACAGTCATCAGGAAATCAAGCAAAGTCTCCTTTGCAAATAGGACCCTCGAGTAATCCTGCTACTCCACTGGGATCTAGAAGGCCTCCTTTAACAAGCTGCGAGGCAAGTGGCCGGTAGCCTGCAATGGCCAATGGCGTAGCTAGATTTGTATCTTCTATGTCGACGTAGTAAAGACAGCAAAGCGTACATCTAGAAAATACAAACCTATAGAAGAGAGTAGGCCCTGTTTGGAATGGAGGATTTTCAAAGGAGTTCCAAAGGAATGACAATCCTTTGTTTTGCTGGCACTATGCGTTTGGAATGGAGGAATCAGTTAGAAACTTTCCATAGGAATGGGGAAGAAGCATGCACTTTTGGAGGAAAACGAAAATGAGCTCGGAGCCAATGGAAACTTTCCGGTGGCTGCTCGCTCGCTGCCTAAAGCATGCTTACCTAACCTTAACAGCGAGCACCATTGAGCTTTCTTGCTGCAGCTTACCTCCATGGCCGCATGAAAGCCACCGTCCTCTCACCTGGCCCTTGCCGCTCGTCTGCGAAGTTCTGCTTGCTCTATTTGCCACTATGAAAGCCCATTTTACCCTAAATCAGCTACTAATCAAGCTAATCCGAGGTTAAGGAGAGGAGGAGCGGACTCCATGATGAACCACCTAAGCTTTCGCGTAGAGCTTCCCCGTAGATACTTGAAACAATGGGGTAAGTTCTGGGAAAGGTATAGAACGAACAGAGGATGGAGATAGATGAGAATATTCTAAGCATATTCGTTCTTGTTGAGGTGTGAGGATACACCAGTTCTGTAGGCCCGTGTAGTTATGGCTTAGGAAAAAAATTATCTCTAGCTCATACACTCAATTAGTCCATTTTTTCCAGGCAGGACACAATTAGTCTAAGGATGAGATTATAGTATTAGTCTTCAATTTCCTATGCTCTTTCTTTTCCTGCATTCCAATCGTCCGTAACAAGGAATTTCTGTGTTTTTCCATTCCTTTGTTTTGCAATTACATTCCTTTTCTCTTCATGTGTTTCCTCTCGTTCCTGCGTTTTCTACTTCTTTATTCCAAATATGACTTAAATCATGAAAATGTCCATCAATAAACAAGAAAAATTAGAGCCAACTAATATACTTATGCATGTTTTGCTCGATGATTTTGAGCATTTCCTTATTCTCAGTACCAATTCGTCCACCCGGCGATGCAACATTAAGCAGGAAGGCCATTATTGGTGGATGCAAATGCAAAGGGCATGTTTGGAAAACTTTGCACTGCAACAAATGGAAATGCCAAGATATCAACAACTGAGTATATCAGTTCTCGAACTCCCCTCTTCTCATCACCAAAACCTGTTCAAGCTTCCAATGCCTTGAGATCTATATTGAACAAGAAATTAGTTGATGGCACCTGTGGCTGGCTGGTGCACAGTTTGCCAGATGAGTTGGAGGAGCCGCGTGATGATCTCTGTGAGAGACACGAGCAGGCATCCACGAGGACCACGAGGCACATGAACGACAGGATGTTACCAGCATGTCATAGTCATCGCCGCTTCTGTGCGAAAAGTCACCACAAGAAGAGCGACGTCCTGCTCGGCAGCCTTGTGTTTGAGCCGCTTGACGCGGGCTTACATCGTCGGGACATCGACCTCATAAATTCCGAAGTGAGAAAAAAAAATGGTGCCTCAGGCTCTAGTGGCAGTTTAAAGAACCCCTGCGATCTTCTTCACGCGATGAGTACAAACCACGCCCATGGCTGCCATGGGTTTGCCTTGAGCACGGGGCGAGGAAAACACCGTTGGAACATCGGCCAGTTCAGCAGCCGATCGATAGCTATCATCGCTTCGTTGGATTAGGCGCTACGACAGCCGCCGACAGGTAGCGTTTGTTTTGGTTTGTTTCAGAAAAACGTTCGTGTGTTGGTTGTTTGCCCGTGCTCGTATGGTTTGGTCGATCACTCTCTTTCCCCAATCCAACTACTATATTGGTAGAGTTAGTGAAAAAATAATGCTTCAGCGACTCACTTTACCTTTCTCTTTTCCTAATAGTTATTGGGACAAACTAATAATTCAACTCAACTCTCCCCAAATAAAGGAGGACTTTTAACTCTTCCAATAAGTAGTTGGATTGGGATGAGATTATTAGGAAGCTATAAAAGCAACTCTCCCAATAATAATGAAAGTGATATTGAGATATTCACATTAACTAGTTATTAGAAAATATTTATTGAAGGACCTGCCGGAGATGTTCTAACTACTACCCTTCTTGCGACCTTTTACACACTTATGTTACATGTTACTTAAACTAGATTCCGAGCAAACCCAATGTTTTAAACGTTACTGTTACTGGAGGACTGCACATTTCTTTCTTTCAAGCCCTGTGTAAAATCGAAGCAAACCCTCTGGATCAGTATTGATTGCCGAACAGTACGGCAACTCGTCCTAGCTTGTGTCTTGTTCTTCAACCAGTGTATCCGTATGTCCAAAACAATAATCGATTCCACGTAAATAAATCCATCCACGTCGAATTCATCGACAACGATGGAGGTGCTCTTATAGCAGGTCTATGCCAGGGCACAAAGACTAGCAAATAAGGTGTAAAAGTTAGCTCATTAGATGGGTTAAATGTTGGTTTTTTTTTTGCCACGTAGGATAGGAGGGCCTAGGCCCCTCAGCCCTCCTCTGAATCGCTCCTGGTGGTGGTGGCGGCCACTAGCCAGTGAAGAAATAACCATACATTAATTGGACACGGACTGTGTAGGTGCATACGTCAGAGTGGAGGGTTTATATTGTTGGATTAGACAAACAAGCTCAACTAGCTTGCTGATGTATTTAAGCCTATACCGTATATTAGCTAGTGATAATAGATATCAAATAAGTACAGTACAAAAAATACATTTTACATAGAGGTTAAAGTTTAGCTCTAAATATGCTAATGTGGTGGTTAATTAGGGCTAACAGGCTCTAATCACTCATTAGTCACTGCAATTAGCTCATATTTTGATGTTCTAGTTGGCATTCAAATAAAAGGGCTACAATTTAGCTATGGGATCCGAACACTCCTGGAACGGAGGTACGAGTTGTCTCTAGTATTGTCTCTCGGTGGGGCAACAATCATTTTCTTATCTCTTGATCCTTCTCATCTATATTTATCTCTTGCATATTCTTTTATTATTGTACATCAGAGGGAGATAAATTAGGGCAATTTTACAAACACCCGTCGCACTACGTTAGCTTCGTGTCGACTCTTCTTTCCCCAAGCTATAGTTGCAAAAGGTAAAAAAAGGGCTCCCGGTCGCCGCCAGTGGAGACGGCAGCCTCTTCCGCCTCCGATGGCCTGAGGGTCGTCGGGAGGTGGCGGAGGCCGCTGGGCTCTTGCCGGCTGGTGGTAGTTTGGGTTGTAGTTTAGGTCCTAGGTTCTCTAGGTTTAGGTTTCCTGGCGTCTCCGGCGAGGCGGCGGCAGCGGCGCATCATCGGAATATGTCCTCTCGGGTTCTTCCTCGCCCCTTGGCGTTTCACTTCGGCATCGAAGGCGAGCCCGTGGAGGTGGTGCTTCCCGTGTGGAGCCTCCGTCTAGGGGTTTGGTCGCCGGCGGCTTGTCGGCCCTGAAGGGAGATAGGTGTGCCGGCTTTTTCTTTTGCGGATGCAGAGGCTGCTTTGGGTTTTGTGGAAGATAGGAGAGTGGATCTGGCGGCGGCGTTAGTTGTCGACGCTTGGAACAGAGACCGCCTCCCGGTCCTTGAGCGCCGACGTCAACCGCCACGTTGCGGATGCCAACATCATCTTCGTGTCCATCAACATGCCCACCAAAGCCCGCGGCCTCGGCGCAAGCAAGGCCGCCGACCTCGCCTACTAGGAGAGCACGGCGCATGACGTCGCCACCGCGTCGCACTCTGGCAAGAACATGATCATCGTTGAGAATTCTGACATCCCCTCGGGACCGCCGAGGGCATGGAGAGGAAGAGGATCCTCACAGAAGTGTAACACGAAAAAATGGCGCGCTAGTCGCTCCTCAGACTCTAGTCTTCGTAACCCTCGATGAAACCATCTCTCCTTAGTTAACAGCCGCACAGACGATTCAGTCTCTACAGGAATGCAGGCAGCAAGGTGCCAAGGTACATAACAAACCAGAGGAAGAAAACAGAGCACATACGATAGGAAATAGATCAAGCACATGCACTCTGCACTCTGCAGTTGGCAAATAGAGGAGAGGAGGGAGACTGGGAGTAGACGAATAGTACTACGACCAAGACAGAGGGAGGTCGTCAGCAGAGATTTCCGGGATTTTTTCCGAATATTTTAATTATTAACATTTTTCAGGTCTACTCTATTTGTTTTACGTGCTACTCCCTCCGTTACAAAATGTAGGTTGTTTTAATTTTTTTAATTTATAAATATTATTATGCACATAAGTACATAATAAGATTTATGTAGCTAGAAAAGTTAAAACAGCCTTGCATTTTGGAAGGGAGTACCATAGTTGCTACGGAGTAATCGGAGTACCATAGCAGAGGTAACATGTGACCTTGCAAGAGGTGATCGCTATTTGCTACTGGACGGACCCAGCCCAAGTATTGAGTGGCGGCCTGCTAACTGTTGGGCTTCTATGGCTACAGTGAATAAGGTCCAAACTCAATTGAAATGAGAAAATTGAGTGGCGGCCCCTGTTCTCACAGGGCCGGTCCGCCCCTTACTAGAAAGGAGAAGTTTGTCCGGCAGGTGCTTCTCCTCCCTCGTCTACTCCTTTAGGAGGGTCCGTCCTTTTTAGTCCTTGATCTAATCAAGAATTGCATCTACATCTACAACATTGCTACCCTATCTTTCCAAGATTAGAGCTAGTACGTCTAGAAGATGCCTTCTTGGACGCCAATGCAAAGGGACCACCGTGCAGTCTTTCTTTTGGTTAGCCCCAGAAAACATTCTAAGTGTTGCGTGCCTACCCACTCACGAAGTACTATTTCGGCGTCGGCATGCCATGCCACGGCCATTAGCGTGACAGCAAGCTGCTTTACGGAAGGATTGTGACATGTAGATGGGCACTGGCAAATAGATAGGCGTATTTTCATGTGAGGGGAGGTGGTCACAATTCAAAGGGTGTGATTATTGTGTCTTACTGAAGGCATATGCTGCGTAATTATATTACTTGGACATGGAGCGTGTGTATGTGCAGAACAGTAGTGGATGGTTACGCTGGATTTAATCATGGAAGCTGTGGCAAGGGATGGCTTAATGTCAAGATCGTTCTTGAGCCATGCAGAGGCCACACTCGAACACGAAACTCTTGTATTCCAGCAGTCCTTGCATACATTGATTGAGTCAGAAAGATCCATTTGCATGATTGCATCTATACCTTCCAGCACAACCATCGGCCTGCTGCGGTCCAGCACACGACCTGTCAAAAGAAGAAGAAGAAATGCATGCATTGACCGGCTGAACCTTTTTCAAATTTCGACACTTGTCTTGGTGACCTGAAGTGCAATGGCTGAGCTGAAGTGCCTCTGGAAAAGGAGCAGATTGAAACGGTTCCCATTTCCACCATCACCATCTCCATGATCTGAAACAGCTAGCAGTCGATCGACGACTGAAACAGTAAAAGAAGCTGGCCAAAGTTCTCGATCTATCTCGAGTACGCAGCTGCTGAGGCACATCAGGCGAGTGCATCCTCTTCGAACCCCATTAAGTTGAACCATCGGATCGAGGTCGACGGCATGCCGCACCAGGAGGACGCCGGAGCCTGACACATAGATTACCCGTGTCTTTGACTTGTATACAGTCATTTTTGGTGGCCGCCGATGGTGGAAAGTCATCATGCACGCGCGCCGCGGTCTCTTGATCAAGAAAGACTCTGCTCCGTCATTCATCATCTACGGGGGCCTGCATGCTTAGCTAGCACACTCGATGGTGCAACTGATTGTGCATCGCAAAAAAGATTATCGCTTTCCTCTTTCGGGGGGAGAAAAGGGGAAGATGCAGGGAATCTTAGGAGAAAATACAATAATTAGTTGTGAAAAAGAAATATGCACCAGTTTACTTCTTGTAAGACGAAAGTATCGTTTTGACCTTCGCACAACACCACGTACCATAGTAGTAGCAGTGTGCACCCATAAGTAAGGTTGTCAAAATTGTATACTCTCGGTCCAATAGGAGAGTCCTTAGGTAAAATCACAATCTAGGATATAAATATCTATTGAATTGAATCGTGTAACTAGGAGCTCTAATTTTGACAACAAAATGGTAAAGTTAGACAACAAAATCGAGATTTTGACAACCATGCAGCTAAAGGGTAAAGGCCACGTGTGGCTATTCCTTCAATTTTGTGGTAATTAGAAACTCAATTAAAACTTTTGTTGGTAAATAATTCTCTCCTTCTAAGATGTACTCCCTCAAGTTCAAATTGTAATTCACTTTTTGGCTTTGTCCTGAGTCAATTTTCTTTAACTTTAACTAAGCTTATAGAAAAAAAAGCATCAAAATCCATCACATCAAATTAGTAGATGCAGCTATTTTTTTATAAACTTAAAATTTCAAAAGTTTGACTTACGTAAGTTTAAAGTGAATTATAATTTGGAATGGAGGGTACCAATGTAGTGGTCCAATCCGGCCATAAACATCTTTTAGCAAATACACAATCTATTTGTTTAAGATATATAAATGA
Organism: Setaria viridis; assembly: GCF_005286985.2. Taxonomy (NCBI): domain Eukaryota; kingdom Viridiplantae; phylum Streptophyta; class Magnoliopsida; order Poales; family Poaceae; genus Setaria; species Setaria viridis. Next base: position 24,309,423 of record NC_048267.2, on the reverse strand, counting down.
AAGGATGATACTTCAAGATTTATAAGTTTCTATGAATGTAAGCAGTAGAATTGTTAGTAATAGTTGAATATGCGGATGTAATGTTGAGGCCATGTCTCCATTTTTTATTTCCTTTAATTTGACCTAAGGTACCCAAGCTTAGGGGAAATGAATTTATTAAGTATATGCCACCATACTTCAAACCATATCCACAATCATTAATTAGGTGAATGAAATTTGTGTAGGACCAAGGTGGTGACAAATGAGAACCAAACGATTTGAAAAGGATTTATCCATTTGATGCTGAGCAATTAATTTGAAACTTGTGATTTTTGAGTAATCATATAGTGGGCAGGGGAAGCACCCTTGCAAAAGTGTGACGAAGAGTTCGTTCATTGATTTGGATTAAATCCTCACTTCATCATTCGGAAAATTCCTGTAAACGGACCCACTTTCCTCTAGAAAGGGAAGTCAGCATCTAGCCAGACAACATATGGGGCTGGCTCATCAATGACCTAGCTGCAGCCTGTGACGATCCAAAAGGAAAATCCTTGGCCGGTCACCATTTCCAACCTAGAGAGGGAGTGTGGTGTAAAAAACGTGGCAGCGACCATGCAAGTAAGTAGTTACCGTGTCGGGGGTAGGCAGGATCATATCGGCTGAATACATGAGAGTGTTTGGCAGCACTCCACTCCATAAAAAACAACTCCACTCTACCAACTTCATCTTTTTGCAGCTCTACTCCACCAACTTCAGGAAAACATGGAGTTGTTGTACGTGTTTGGCTAATTGCAATGCTCCAGCTCCAGAAACATGAGAATATGTTATGAATAGTCTCTTTTATCCTTTGTGAATGGGCCCGCATGTCAGTCTCTGTTCTTTTCTCTCCCCCTCCTCTTCCTCTCTCTCTCCCTTCTCTTTTCTCCCCATCCTTTCCTCTATTCGCACTGGTCCTGCCGCATGCCGGCGATCGGCGCTGGCACTTCCCCAGTGCTGCCATCATCCTTGTCATCGCTGAGGCGGAGGAACGACTTGGTGGTGGAGGAGGTCGCGGCCCCAGAGTCCGGTGAGAGCCAGATGACCATGACGATGATGTTGGCGAGGCAGAGTGCGTAGGCGACAACGTCTGCCTGGCTTCGCTCGAAGACGACGATGACGAGCGGCACGAACACCATGAACACCACAACGAAGCAGCGGCTGGCCAGCGTCAACACACGCACGCCGTCGGGCACCCCCAGAGTGGGGCCAGGACAGGCGGGGCGTCGTCTGCGTCCGCGTCCCCTTGCTGACGATGGCGCACGCGAATGCGGGTGCGAGCAGCGCTGCCCGCAGTGGCCAAAATGGGGAGCGCCCGATGCCACGGCCACGACAGGGCAGGGTTGGACCGGCGGTGGCCGTGCAGGACGTGGAGGGTGCAGCGGCCAGGCTGGCGGTGTGCTTAGCGGGGTTCAGCGACGATCGCACAGGACAAGGACGCGGCTGCCAGACTGGCGGCATGCACAAGATTCTCGGCCTTGCATAGAACCACCTCACCAAGGAAAACGGTAGGGGAAGGAGGTGGGGTTGCTCGAGAGGGGCCGGGGGCGGGGAAGAAGTGGTGCGGCTCGAGCGGCGGCCTGGCCGGAGGGCGGGTGGAGTAGGGAGGCGACGAGCGACAACGGCAGCGCTCCTGCCAAGCGAATCAGGGAGAGATTGGGAGGGAAGGGGCAAGCAGGAGGGGAAAAAATTAGAACAAATCGGTACGCATGTGTACTGGTGGTAAAGGTGGGTAAATAACCTCCAACTCCACGAGAAAGTCTGAAACTGATGTTTTTGGAGCACCCCCTGAGGTACTCGAGCAAAAACGTGGATCTGACCTCTAGCTCCACGTTTTTTCTGAAGCTGGACGTATTTGTCAGATAATTTTGTGGAGTTGGTGAAGTGGAGCTATTTTTTCTGGAGTGGAGTGCTGTCCCCCCCTCCCCCCCCCCCCCCCACACACACACACGCGCCAAGGTTGTGCCGAACATTTACTGCACCAAATTTAGAATTTCTAGGGGGAAAAAATTGCGCTTGTATTTTGGTTTTAAGTCAAATCATTTTAAGTTGGACCCAGATTTATAAAACAATACCAATATTTATATAAAGCACCATTGGTTCATCATGTAATATACTCTTTATATACCTACTTTTTTTCATAAATGTTGATGCTCTTTTTATAAACTCCTCAAACTAATATAGTGTTGCTTAGGATAAAAAAAGATAGAATTGTGACTTTTTTTGGGGGGGTGGGGGGGGGGGGGGGGGGGGGGGGGGGGGGGGAGTATGTAACTAAGTAGTGGACAACTTACCAATTCTGAATTTCTCGACACAGCTGAAATCCAAAATCCCACATGCTTGACAGAGGGGAGGACAAGAAAAAAATGCGGTGTGTACTGCACTTACCTATAGTGCCTAGATTGATGACAGTATTTTACTGGTGCTGCAGCCTGTAGGCAAGCACGGATGTCTGGCTCCCCCTGCTTCCATTCCAGGGCGTGGAGTGCATGATTACCGCCACATGCCTGTACCAGCTGACACGACGTGGGCGCATAGATTACACAGTTGAAACAGGCAGCGCAATGCGGTGTAAGCGCATAATTAACCCAGCTAATCAGGCTTAGCGCGCTGCCGGCTGCGCCTTCTTTACTCTGAATCCACACCCAAAAGGCGCCGAGAGCAGTGCTGCTACGAGCAGATTTAAATAAAGAAAGCAAAGCTGCTCTCAAAATCCAGGACAGTAAGATACGGCCGGGCCCACGGTAGCCGCTCAAAGAGGCCCATCTCTTTGCAAACTAAAGGGCTTTATTTTGCAGAGCGTATGTGATCGAAGGGCATGATTACTACTGACTGCGGCTGCTGGTTTTAGTGTAGTGGATCAGTAGCGGCTGACACAGCTACCAAAAGATGGGGGTAAAAATAGAATACTCGTCATCAGTAAAGCACGTGGCATGGTTGATGCTTATTACGAGAGAGATCAGCTGAGTAAGCTCGATACGCTGCAGTGCAGGCTGAAACGGGATCGAGTTCCGGGAAGAGAGAGGATCCTTTGGCCGCCCATGCGTGTACTCTGATGCAGCCAAAAAGTACAGCAACAAACTCTTGATCCGTACCAGGTTCATCGTCTACTGGGTTCGTGCCATCTCAGTTTATGATGGCCGGCACATCAAAGGGATTGCTTGCAAACTAGCTCTTCAATTCCCTTCAAAATCCTTATAAAAGAAACTCTTCTTCAGAATCACTCACGCAAGGGCGAAAGTTTTTCTTTTCGAGAACGCACGATGTTCATGGGAGGTTCTCAACCTTGTCTGAAACCAAGAGGGAGGCACGATGTGCTGTGAAAACCCCCTAACAGATCCCGGGGCGCCACGAGATGTGTTTGAAAGAGGAGGCACCGGGAACGCTTTTCCATTTTTACCACCTGAGGGTCACTGTTCATTCGTCCCCATGCAATGCGCTTGTCACGGCAAGGCGCAAAAAGTTACATTCTGTCATGGAGGTGAAAATTCCTTTGCCCCCTGCAAGTGCAAACACAATAGAAGCTCCCGTTCTTTTGCCCCCCATTTAGTAGTGTAGAAAAAAACAAGCATGGAGCATGTAGTCTTGTAGAGGACATAGGAAGCAGTGAAAGGCATAGCATGGGTGTGGAGATTGAGGACCACAGAGACCATGCTATCGGAGTTTCATTCCATGTAGGACCAAGCACCAGGTAGCTGCAGATGAACAGCAGTGGAGAGTTCTGATGAGTAGAGTGGCCATAGCCATAGGAGCCAGCATTTGGCAAAGCAAGCAAGCATGCCGAGTGCAGAGCCCAATGAAGGCGATAAAGGGAAGGAGATGGATGAAAAGGAGAGAATAGAGCAAAGAAAGAGAAACACAGGGGGGCCAAACCCAAAGCCACTGGACTCTGCCCCCATTGCATATTTGCATTGCTTGCCTCTTTGTCTTGAGGGTTCGGCTTGCTTTTTTGCACCCCCTCGGTCCAATGAGAACACCTGCGGTTGAAGATTGACCGGGTTTAAAATGGTCAAGCAAGCTTTGCTGCCTGCAAGCATATGGGAGAAGATCACAAAAAGATTTATGTTGGATGTGTTGCTCGATCACTTGGTTGTTTCTTATCTGAGCATCATCCGTTCATGGCTTGATGCAAAGCAAGCTCAAGGCTTATTATCTCCTCTGCTTTTAGTATCTCGATGCCTCCTTTTTGGAAATTGAAAACTGCTGTTAGTAAAACTAGTTAACTAACTATACGCGTATGTTCCTGTTATCGAATTTGAGAAAGTAGAGCACTTGTACTCTTCCTTCCTTTTATTTTACAGGTGCCATAAAATAGCCAAACATTATAAGCCTTGATTAACAATTAATCAAATTATATGCATGTCTGATGACTGAAAGTTGTAACAAAAGACCGGCATTTTACAAATCTGTTTTAATGGTATTCATTATGTAACATCTGATAAACTTGGTCGAACCTATAGAATTGTTTGACTTAGGACAAACTGGAATTCCTTGCGTCTGTGAACGGGGGGGAGTCTATATCATAAGAGATAGCAATGGCTTGAGTTTCTCTTTGAAGGCATTTTCTAAATCCTGATAGGAAAGGGGCATGTATCTGTAAAATTGAGATGCAATTGTATGTGTTGCTCCTGTTACCATATATACGAAAGTCACATCACGTCTACTACTACGCTGGTCAAGCAGCGTCTCTGATCAAAGAGGCCAGGGAAGGGTTCAACTTTTGCATCCGGAAATTAAAGAAAAAAAAAAGATGCATGTTAGGCATCGGATTCGCTAGTTAGGGGAGGGGACAAGTTCACCCAGGCCAGACACCCCTCATCGATTCATGGCAAGCAATAGATGAGGTGCCAAATACCACTACCCAAAGCGTACGCCCCCTTTGGCCTACATACTCATCCTGTAAGTATCCCCGCCGTATGATGGGAGCAGCCGAGCAGGTGAGTTGAGACCACCGCTGCTGCTTTTGCCTGGTGCCTGTCTCTTTCACCGGCTCGGTTGGATGCAAATGCAAAGTTGTTGTGGTCTGGTGGGCACAACACGCAGGCATGAGACATGAGGTTCCTTGCAAACGTCCGCCCCCAATCTCAGATTGAGCAGGCGCTCCCCCACGGCCAAGGCCATGATGCCATGCTGGTAGCCTGGTACCACTCATTGCGCCGCGCTCGCGCAGCCGCAGCACTCCATTGCAAGGCATGGGTTGGGTTGGGCAGGGCGCTCCTGCCTCCTGCTGCCTTTCCCAAAAGCAGGCACACACCCCCTTCCTTGGCCCCAAGTAAATTATTCGCGGCCTCGCAACTCAATTGCCTCATGCTGCAAAGCCTCATGCTTTGTCGGGCCCCTAGTTAACTGCACGCCATGATCGATAAGTAATCCAGGCCACTGGCCACCTAGCTAGCTAGCTGGCTCCTGGCTGCCTGGCAGGGTGGTATATAGCGCCCCCGGTGCGGTCGCCTCGGGAGCCTTGGAAGCAGAGATCTTTGCGTACAGGGAGGACGAGTGCCTCTTCGTCTTTGTTGTTTGCCCAAAGCAACGACGACCCGTCCGCCAGTTCGCACCTCTCAGTATCTCACTTCAGAGCCGCGCTGCCGGCCGGCGCCCAGCTAGACTTGTAGCAGCAGCAGCGGCAGCGCCAACTCCCAAGGCAATAGCAAGCAAGCGGCGCGCACCAAGGCAGCCACGGGCCGGCCAATGTATTCTTCTCCTTCGCCGGCCTGGGAGAAGCTCATCAGCAGCGAGGAGCAGAAGAATCAACCTTGCAGGAGGTTCCACGAGCCAGCAGTCAGCACCCCGCACTGACATGGCGGCCAGCGCATCGCCGTCCGCGGCCCTTGTGCTCCTTGTCGCTCTGTTTCTTGCTACGGTGGTGGCGCTGGCGTCGGCAGCGAACGAGACGCGGTCGTTCCGGCCCGGCGACGAGCTCCGGCGGTACAGGAGGGTGCAGGCGCTGCTCAGGCGGCTCAACAAGCCGGCGCTCCGGACCATCCAGGCACGTGCGTGCGTGCACCTCTCTGCCTATGCTCTTCTTGCCTTCTCTCTTTTGTTGCTGAGCGGAGCTCGGCTCGGACAATGTCACTGACGGCGCGACCTCGCTTTCTCGGCGCGTGCAGAGCCCCGACGGCGACATCATCGACTGCGTGGCGGCGCACCTGCAGCCGGCCTTCGACCACCCGAGGCTACGCGGCCAGAAGCCATTGGTAATGCACGAATATAATTCACATTCAGTGATCTCTGATCAGTTGCTACCTGTTCTGTTTTCCTCTGCATTTGATGGAACAGCAGAGTATTCAACAACGTTCTCTCCCCCCGTCCCTGCAGGACCCGCCGGTGAGACCGAAAGGGCACCACCTCCGCCCCAGTCCCAATGACACCGCGGACGCCGGCGTGCAGCTGTGGGCGGCGTCCGGGGAGTCGTGCCCGGAGGGCTCCGTGCCCATCAGGCGGATCACGGAGGCGGACGTGCTCCGCGCCAGCTCCGTCAGGCGCTTCGGCAGGGCGCCCGCCGCCAGGGTGCGCCGCGACTCCGTCGCCGGCGGTCACGAGGTCCGTATTCTCTCTGCAATCGATCGCGATTCCACTACCTTGCTCGTTCCGCCGTGCCTTGCATGGGCCAAGATCTTTGGTTGGTGAGGCAGTTACGTCCTGGGTCCGTGCTGCCAGTTCTGCGGCAGTTCGATCGAGAACCTGACAAGCGCTAGGCGCCAGAAAAAGCTTGGCGTCTCGCTCCTAGCTAACCTAGGAACGAAACGTCCAATCCTAACAATGACGAGCGACTTCATGGTGTTGGAGACTCCTCTAACAACGAGCATGAACTTGGTTGCAGCACGCGGTGGGTTACGTGGCCGGCGACGAGTACTACGGCGCGAAGGCGAGCATCAACGTGTGGGCGCCCAAGGTGAGCACGGCGTCGGAGTTCAGCCTGTCGCAGATCTGGGTCATCGCGGGCTCCTTCGGCAACGACCTCAACACCATCGAGGCCGGGTGGCAGGTCAGCCCGCAGCTCTACGGCGACAACTCGCCGCGCTTCTTCACCTACTGGACCACGGACGCGTACCAGACCACTGGGTGCTACAACCTCCTCTGCTCGGGGTTCATCCAGACCAACAGCCGCATCGCCATGGGCGCCGCCATCTCCCCGACCTCCGCCTACAACGCCGGCCAGTTCGACATCAGCCTGCTCGTCTGGAAGGTAACCAACCATATTTCCCCATTGCAAATGCATCTGCTGCTCTGCAAGCACGGCGGTAGACAGTAGCATACAGCTCGCATCATTGCACTGTCCTTTCTTTAGTTTGCACTTCGCTTGCTTGCTCCTTTCGGCTTTTTCAAGTGCACGGCTTTTCACATCCTGTCTAGAAATGAGTACGACCAGACCACCAGTGGAGCTGAAGCTGAATCTCTCCTTTTTTTGTCTCTTCTTTTTTCCTTATTATTTGAAACCTGAAATTTAATTTTTGGAGGGGTAGTAACTGAGTTAAGAAAAAACACCCGAATTCATACAGGATCCGAACCACGGCAACTGGTGGCTGGAGTTCGGCTCCGGCGAGCTGGTGGGGTACTGGCCATCGCTGCTGTTCAGCCACCTGGCGTCGCACGCGAGCATGGTGCAGTTCGGCGGCGAGGTGGTGAACACGCGGGCGTCGGGGTCGCACACGGCCACGCAGATGGGCAGCGGCCACTTCGCCGGCGAGGGCTTCGGCCGGGCCTCCTACTTCAGGAACCTGGAGGTGGTGGACTGGGACAACAGCCTCGTGCCACTCGCCGCCGGATTCCACGTCACCGCCGACCACCCAAACTGCTACGACATCCAGGGCGGCGTCAACGCCGTCTGGGGGAACTACTTCTACTACGGCGGGCCAGGCAGGAACGTCAAATGCACGTAGCAGGCTAGCAGCAATGCAAGGGCCAAGGGGATTAAAGAACAGGAGGCAGTCATGCAGAGGAGGATACTTTTTTGGTTTAATTTCCATGTTGGTCCTTTCTTTTCTTTTTCTTGCAAAAGGTTCATTTCTCAAAAGGGAGAATCGATCATGTAATTTCTTCGTTTTTCTTTTCTCTTTTTTGGTGCTCTAAAACAAATTTCAGTGCCAGGTGAGGTCAGTGCAATACTAGTCAAGGTCATCAGGTAGTGATGAGCTGTAATGTAAAAGCCCCTGAACAATGTAGCCAAGTTAGCAGTATATACATTGCATTGTCTATCAACAACAAGCACAAGCAGGCCTTGCTCTCTTTTGCCAGTTCGCTCATACTCTTCTCCTTCCTTGGGTCTGACTCAAAGTCCCCAACGGTTATGAGAGGAGGCAAAAGAAAGAAACATCATGTTTGAACAAGGGGGTTAACATACTCTATATCAAGCTTCAACTATAAGCAACAGTCACACATGTATGTAAAATCTTGTACCAACGTTGAAGCAATGCAAGAAGCAATCAGACGCCTCGGGAAACAATCGATCGCGCCTTAAGAGAGTGAAAACGGACTAAGAAACCCAAGAGACGACGGGATTTAGGGGAATGCCATGCTATTTAGTAGTACCATCTCTAGAATCTAGAGAGGTGTTTTGTTTCTTTTTCCTCCCAAGGCATTTGTCCCTTCCTTCACGTCCAAGTTACATCATCCATGTTGCAGTAAAGCGCAAGCATCTAATCCACCCATCCATGCATGCAATTTCCCAGCCTTACACTCGACGAGATCACCAGGCCCACCTCGCTGGCCTCCTTCACTGCCCCTACACCACAGTAGAATCTAATGGCCGTGCATGAGGACTGAGGAGGAACACGGCCAGCCACCGAAAGCCGAAAAGAGAAGAATCTCCTAGAATGGTCAAGCCAAGCGTGTTGGGAGCAGAACACCTACCAAGAAGTGAGAGCCAGTCTTTCTTGGCCGTTTAATTCCTCTCTGCTAACTGGAACAGCTCCAGCTTCAGGCTTTGCAGACTGCAGCAGGAGAGTTTGTCACTTGCTGTTGGGAGTACTAGGCATGTGATGAGCGGCTGCAATTGCAGGCAATAAAGTTGCAACGAACTCCCCTGCCTGTCGACAGGGAAATTTAAGCATGCCATTACAGCCCTGCTTCCATTAGGTTACAGGCAACAGGAGCAGCAGCGACATCGGCATGCATCGACCAAGTGGTGGATAATGAGCAGCAGGCGACAGAATTCACTGCAGCGTTAAGAACCCAAGCCATCAGGTTAGGTGCAACGACAACGCTATTATGGCATAAGCTGATGGGGGCTGAGGGCGATAAGATAACGCAGCTTAATGCCTTAATTTATAAGGTTGCATGAAAGTGAAACTAACAGCACTATTATGATAGTAATGCAGAACAGTAATGTATATGCAGGTCAAAGTATAGCCGACGACGCACCTGTCAGCGAAACGGAGAAGCTGCTGCCGCCTATAGATCAACCACTTGCAGCCATCAACCCTTGACGAATATCATAGGAGAAACCTCGAGTGGCTCCTCCTGTTCTTCTGCTTCAGCATGTCTGGTAAAACAGAACAGTGCAAATCATAGGACTCCAGCAACGGCCAACGATCCAGCAGACAGGGGCAAGATGTGGCGCTGGAAAGGTGAACGGGGTGGCAGCACCAAGAGGAGGCAGGGGCAACAGTCGCAGTGGAAACCAAGCAGGGCTTGCTGGTAGCATGCAGGGATGGTCTGCTTGCTTCTATGTCCCTGCTCCTGCTGCTGCTTAGTCCCCAAATGGATCTGAGCACCTGACAGGCAATAATTTGGTGTGTTTGCGCCAGGGCAGTCATCGGCCCAGACTGCAGCCACATAGCCACCGGACAGGGTTTCATTCAGTCAGGTACTGGCCAGACCAAGCCAAGAGGAACATTCCAATCCAGTATTAAACGACTTACATGGCATACTCTGCTACTCACGCATTTGTGTAAGAGGGGAGAGGACCCCATTTCATGATAATTCAGGTAATTTATTGACTCGGTAAATGGATGGAAGCTGTTGTTTTCAGATATTTGCACCCTCAAGGCCGGCCGGTCTAATGGTGTGGATAAACTTTTGATAAATGAAAGAAGCTTTTGGTCATATAGTTGCTCTCAGTCAGTTTATCTAGATAATGGATATAAAACAGGTATACCAGCCTCTACATGTTCATGTTCTCAGGCAACTAGAAAATAATGGAGGACTCCTCAAATGTGAATTGTAGCTATTTGGCAACTTTTCGTGAGCTGGTGAGTGGTGAAATTGCCCTATTGAGTTCTTCAGCAATTTATTGCAGGGAAAATTACACCTACTTAAATTTTACTGACGAGAACAAGTGGCAAAGCTATAACAGGAATGTTAACATACAGGAGTACAGCAACTACATATCATGGACACAATTTGATATTTTACATCGTAAGGTTTGTTTTAAGCATGCACGCCAAATGCTAAGCTGATATTGCATCTCGGAAGAGGACTGCAAAACCAAAAGTAGAGCACATGCACGGAAGTTCTATGTACCTGAGAACACTACTACAGACTCATTGCCAACCTGCAGCAGAAGCCCTCGTCTCGGAAGCATTTGCTAGCGTCTCTTTCAAAACCATTTTACACACAGATGATGTTAGGAGTTATTCAACTAGAATCATGTTTCACAGAATTGCAAATAGCTGTTCCAGATGAAATTTTGGAATTAACAATTGCATGTAACTGAGCTAAATTAAAATTAAAGATCTTAATGGCTAAGGAGGGGGGGAAATGTCCTGATCAAACAAAGGAAGTCTTGCCTCAACCAAACCAAACCATGGATGTCAAATTAATTTTGCAGGACGCAGAGATAGAGATGATGACACGGAAGCAATTGAAGACCACGACCCCTATGCCAGTGTTCTTTTTACAGTATAATGAAAAACCTCCAAACATCATTCTGACAACAAACACAACGATGCAATCAAGGCCCCTAAAATGCCTCTTCGTACGGTGAGCACTTGGTCACGCCACAGTCACAAGTTTCAACTTGGAACATCAGGTTCATGACAATTATGATGGCTGCAGAGTAGACTAGAGACAGATGAGACAACCAAAAATTTCTGTTAGCTTGCCTCACTGCCTCATGGACACACTCTTCGATCCATCCATGAAAAGTTGCTTGCCTCAAACAAGATGCTGAAATGAACAGGCTCAAGCGAGGTGCTGGAGTTAGAATTGGTGCGAGGCAAATTGATTACCATCACTCTAACGAGCCAGTCCTAGTCCTTCCCCAAATTACCAAACAAGGCCATTACCAGCACTAATCTGCCATCTCGACATCAAGTCGGTAATTTGGGGAAGAGCAATTTTGTCAATATTTGTTTCAGCTCCTCCACACCATCTCTTGTTGGCACAGTGGTATCATATATCAGAGTAGCATGATACAAATTAGAATAAGTGAATAACATGTAATTATTGGTTAAAAAATTGACAGATACACTTCATTTTTTACTTACACTGTTAGCATTTTGTCCTTCTAGTTTGTTAAAAAGCAAAAAAGCCAAAAAAAGTTGCTAATATTCATAAGATTTTCCATTCATATTAGTCTTCTCTTAGGATAAACAAATTAATCAATATAAAACATAGATGATCAAGACTGGATTCTTTGAATTAAGCTGTGGTTCAAGAAAACATTCACCTACAAAACTTTTCATCAGATTATAGTACAATGCATCATTCAGACATAGCTTAACACTCATTTAAGCCTTGATTGACTCACAAAATTGCTCTTAACTCTTTATGTTCTCAAGATTCTCCATCTGTCTTCTGGAACAGAGAAAGCAAACAAAAGTAACCAGTGATTTGTAAATGAAATCTTCCATACAAACCATGAAAAAAAATAATTAGTACTTTCGTATCATTTGCAACTTTACCATATATGAAAAGTTGAATGTAGTAAAACATTTGGAAATCATCTGAATATATAGGCAGTGCCAAATTTGTCCATCCAACTTGAATGCAATTCTCAGAAAGGTGAGTGGTTTGACCAAGAAAGGTTCCTTAGTGAAAGCTTCTTCTACATGGAAGAATTTAACAGTCTTATTGGCATGAAAGTGTGCAATCTTGTATTGCACAATTGATTCCCCAATGGACAGGCTGTGATAATCCAACAGTGATCAAGTATACATCCTATCTCATAAATCAAGATTCATGTAAGCATAAGTTTACCATGCTAGATGGACTAAAACTATACATCAGAGAGAGCACTATCAACTAGTGTAACCAAATCTGCAGGTACACAAACTTCATTGATCAAAGAAGTAATGTGATCAACAACATTGCAATCAGATTTCAAGCAGATCACTGACAAACAGCCCTTCGGATATGAAGTACAAGATTTGGGGCAATTTCTTTGCCCTCTGTCTATGTGTGCATATGCCTTTGACAGTGTCATCAATAGCCTTCTGAAACTCTCCTCTTCTAATATTTGTTTAACATTGGAGAAAGCACTACGGTTATCTTCCGAGATACTACGAAGATTCTCAGTAGTGAAAGCCTCTGTTGTTGTCATTTTTGATGCAACATTACGAATTGACTTCAGATTATAGACAAAATGGTGTGCAGTTTCTGTTGAAAATGTTGCAACCTCTGGCTGCTGAAGATGGTAAAGCTCAATTACATTGGCTAAAGCAAACCGCACTATGAAAACAAAGAAATCATAGAAGTTCATTCCTGAAAATAGATGGATGTTATTAGAGATGGTAAAAAAAAGAGACATTTCTTGTTGTTCATGTGATTATTCCACATACTGGAGCATTACCTGTATTTGCTGCCAAGTTCCGTTGGCAAAGCCCTTCAAAATCATCACAAATATCTCGGATGTCTTCGATATATTCTTTTGCAACTTTGTAGTCTTCATAAAGCAAGATCCACTAAATGTGCCAAGTATTAGCAAGAACGTAATTTTATTATTCTACAACTTGATAAAAACACATGTACTCACCACCCAGTGTAGGTTGTAGGCATTAAACCAGTTATGGTTTATAGATATAGTATCCTCCTATAGTAATTGCCATAAAGGGGGAAAACGCATGAGTGTAACAGCTAGAGGTATAATAATGGTAACTGGCACAATTCTTTAAACAAATATTGTACAGGGAAAATTAAAGAATTTTTAAGACATAAACGAATGCACTGCCATTAGAATATCATTCAGATTTAGCTACACTATTATTAATTGATAAATACTTCTAATATAATCTCACTAACTACAATTTAGTTGTTGGGAGTAAAATGTTCTTCAAATTGATTAGCCATTGCATCAGTTTACATGCCACAACAGACTCAAATGATTCAAAGTTCTCCCATGGACATGGGTCCAGCGGCAACCACAGTATGGAGGAGCAGCATGCACAAAGATATTGCCCATGAGTTGTTTCAAGGATCATCTTATCATCAGGAAGTTGCACATATCCCATAATTTGGCAATTTATCATGATTAGCTGTTTTTTTTCTTTTGAATCGTCCATATTAGTATCTTAGTGATCGAATAGTACTCCAACCATATAAGGATCAGTTTGCATCCATTATGTGCAAGCAATGGGAATGAATAATCTTCATATCTTCTAAAGTTTTCTCTCTCATCTATTGTCCGGCTCTCTATGCTCTAGTGTTTCAGCCCCTCAAACTGCAATCTCCTGGCCATCTTCTACATAATATTTGCCCGTCATAGATTCATAACAGTTTCCAATGACAATTTTAGCTCAATAAAGAACAAAGTGCGCATCCGGTGACACCAACCCCAAAGTAAGAGAAGGAGAACAACTTGATGAAAGTAGCTCTCATATGTCACTCAGTCACTGAGATGGAATATACATGTAAAACGGGTTGGTGATATTTAGAGATGTCCAATAAATTCTAATATTCAATGTTAACAACCAAATCTGATCCAAAGGCCATGATTAACAGTTTCACATTATCCTATTTGGTCACTATTTCATACAATGTGGAATATATATCTACTTGCAAAACACCCAACCAGTACATTACAGATTAACCATCAAACAATAAACATGCAAATAGGCTGCAAATATGGGGAGACTTTACCAGGTTATGGACTTGGTGATACCATCCACTGGGAACAAATATGATTTCATTCTGCTCCTGAATGCACTCTATCCATTCAGTCTACAAAAGAAACTTCATTAAGTCACCTTTCAGAAAAGAAACTTTCTGAAGGGTATTTAAATTTAAATCAGGAGGGAGGGAGACCTTATTGAATTCAGGAAACTGCTTTTCAGAAACATCATCATTTAAGTTATAGACCGAGGATCTCATGTACCTACATGGCACAATTAACAACCAATTTATCAGGTAACAACAGAAAGTACTGCAACCCAAAAAAAAGAAAAGAAAAGAAAGAGGGAATATATAGAGCATTTTTGCATCATATATTATGTGTCTTTTAGAAAACGCAAAAGTTCTATGTAAAAGTTACAATGATGCTTTAATAGTTGCTTTCCATGAACTAACCTAACAGGCTCACTTGGTATGCATTCATTCTATCATTAACCAACGTTACTAAAGTCAGTTTTACCTAACAACAATACACAGTGATAAGAAATACTTTGAGGCTGTAGGAGGATGCCAGGCCATGGTCTCCTGGCCTGAGTTGTTGTTCTGAAAAAACCTCTTCTTTCTACCTATAATGAAAGGCAGAGCTCCTGCCAACTTGCTTCAAAAAACAATGATAGGAAATACCAAAACTAACTTTTTTACCTATCAAATATACGATGACTTTGTGATGGTGGTAGAAACAGCCATTGTTTTCTCCCACAAACATTTGCAGACCAGCTGTATGACCTAAAAACGTCAGCATGCAGAGGAGTCCAGGTTCCTACAGATCGAAGCTCAAGCATAAGTATGTGTGGAGATAATTATAGTATAACGCAGGGTAACTTGCATAAAGAACCACAGAATTTGACAATGCTAGACATGTAAAAACAGAGGCAAAAGAAACATTGCAAAACAGAACATACCTTTTGCTCCCATGTAAACAAATCGATAGTCCGAACAGTTTACTTCACTTTTATGATTGGTAATGTCAGAATCTCTATGTATGGGGTGACTGTCAAGATACATGTTGAGCCAATCATCAACAAAGAATGTTGGTGTAGTATAAGCAATATAATCAGGGTACTCCTGGAAATTTAAGACAATAAACTTACAACCATGTTGCTGTTGCAGCAAGAAATGAAATATCAATTGGTAAAAGAAAAGAGGCATTGTCTGCATTCTACTGTTGAGCTGTTGAGGATTATTCAATCTTGTAAGCATAGGCACATACATTGTTTTTTTCCAAAATGAGCCTTGAGTACATAGCACAGACGTTATGGTGAAATCCATATCGTTAAAATAAGGAGACATTAGGGCTTTAGAACTTGTATGGTTGGAACAAAAACTTGCAGCTAGCAGTTACCAAATAATAGATTTGGGCTATGGAAAAAAAGAGAGAGAAGGAATAGAATCAGTGGGCATACATGTTTCAACATATATCATGCTGCTTGGTGGAACTGACTCCATACCATGTGAACATAATTTAGGTATACATGTTTCAACATATATCATGCTGCTTGGTGGAACTGACTCCATACCATGTGAACATAATTTAGGTATACATGTTTCAACATATATCATGCTGCTTGGTGGAACTGACTCCATACCATGTGAACATAACATTACAAGCTACAACATCTCTGTCAGATATTTCCAGCTTTACATGAGCACGACATATTGAAACAAACATCGCAGTCATCATGGACAAAATAACAAAATGCTTTACTATTACCATAAAATGTATTAGCAAAAAATTAGGAGATGCACACAAAGTGATTCGCTGTTTGTTTTGACTTAGCATAACATAAACCTTTACCTGCACCAAAAAAATACTAGCCAATGTAATAGTTGAGCAAAATAAAGCAAGCAGGGTGCTGGGGGCAGACCTTAACGAGATGCCAATCTTTCAGATAAAACAGGGAGCTCTCGCGATCCCCAGCACTGGAGCCACCGTGAGCATGTCCAACCCAGCGGTCTATGAACTCCTGCATGGACATCTCAAGCCGCTTTTGGTCCGTGAACTCCCTCGAGGAGCAGTCGGCGACCTGCGCAATAGATACCACTGCGTACGGGTCCTCAAACGATTCGCGTAGCAAACGCAAAGGGCCATCAGCACGGACGAGGAGGGGATACCTGGAGGAGAGGGGAGGGGAAGTTGCGGGCGAAGAAGCTGAGGTCAGGGCGGCGGCGGTGGCCGGGGCCGGGGAGTGTCCAGTCCTCGCAGGCCCGCCATGACGCGGTGAGCCCCGTTAGGACGACGGGGCGGTTGGGCGCCATGAACCGGTCGACGAACTCCGCGTAGGTCAGCGACGTCCCGTCCACCCGCTCCACCTGCCCCACCACCTTCACGCGGCCGTCCATCTGGTAGAGCGAGGTAGAGGGCAGGAAGGCACGCTTGCTTCTTCGGCGGCTTCGCTCGGGCGGCGGCGTAGTTGGAACTTGGAAGTGCGCAGCCGCTGAGTTGCCGGAGTCGGAGGCGACAAGCCGACCAGGCCGTAGTTTCGGCGCGGGCCGTTAGCTGGGCCGCTGGTGCCCACCGCGCCCGCGTGCCGCCGGAGTTTGCGGCCCAACAGTTCCCCACGCGCGTTTTCTGTTTCTTTTTCTTTTTCTTCTTTTGCTCTTTATATTCCTTTGTATATATTATTAGTATTTTGATTATTTCCTGTGGTTTAAATTTCTCAATTTTGCCTATCTGTTCTCATTTGGATTACGCGGTCATCTTAAATTCCTACTCAAACTGAGAAAATCAATCTCAACGACTGGGTGGAAGCCGTGAAAGGTTATCATAATGCAATTTGATAGATCCAAATCCTCAACTTAATCCTCAACTTAATAATTGTCTAATATTTTTTAGATGTATTTCAGAATTTAACCATGCTATTTTTCAATGGTAGACGTTGTGCTCGTCGACAGCGAAACATCTATGATGACTTAGTTAATTTCGAGACCTACCTATTATTTGGGAGAAAAAATAAATAAAGAGCAAATTCCCTACCATCCTCCACGTACCACAAAACTGAAAAAAGACAATGAAATATGAATGTTGCATGTATAATTGTATGCGGCAAGTTGTTAGGATTGGCAATTAGTTGTGCGTATAGATAGATATAGAATTGTAGTATATCTTGTAATCTCAACAACTAACAGCCAATATCTAGAGACTTGCACGCCAAGCTTGCACGTGAGCGGAGTTTCCTCACTCTATTTAACATGAAGCCACCGGCCAGGAAGAGGCACGGCGTTCCGCCCATTCTTCTTAGCGCTTCTGTTTGCTTACATGGTAATCAGAACCACAACCACATATTAGATTAGATTCACCATTCATGTCAGCTTCCTCCTCCACTGCCACCATGAATCCTCTTGTTGGCATCGTCATCACCGAGAAGCTCACCATGTGGAAGGCGGCAAGTCCTCGCCACCATCCGAGGAGCGCGCCTGGTGGGGCACCTCACCGGTGTCACCATAGCCCCTGCAGCTGTGATCGACAACAAGGACGGTGACAAGATTCTCAAGGTCGCAAATCCGGCGTATGAAGAGTGGTACGTCACATATCAGCAGGTGCTTGGCTTTGTCCTCGCCTCACTAACTAGAGACGTTCTTTCCCAAGTGTTGGCCATAGAAACTGCATCAGAGCTGTGGATGGCCATTGAGGTGATGTTCACGTCTTGAATGAAGGCGCGTCCCCTCAACACTCGTCTCGCTCTTTCAACTGCCCAGAAGGGTAATCAATTTGTTGCGGAGTTTGTGTGCAAGATGAGGACTCTAGGCGACGAGATGGCCGCCGCTGGAAGACCTCTTGAAGATGTTGAGCTCGTGGAGTACATCATCACGGGCCTTGATGAGTTCTTCAATCCAATCGTCTCTGCTCTGATGGCAACGACGCAGAGCATGCCTACTGATGAGCTCTACTCTCAAGTACTTGCCTTTGAAACCCACTTGGAGATTATCACCGGTGGAGGCAGCTTTGGTTCATCTACCAATATGGCACTGGGGTGGTCGAGGTGGCAATCGTAGCCACGGTGGGTACGACCGTGGATGCGGCAATGGTCGTGGTGGACGCGACAACGGCGGCAGCTACACCGGCAATGGCGGCAACAACAATAACAACTCCTCATGTCAGAACACTGGTGCGGGGTGTGGTGGCTTCAACAACCGGCATGGCGGCAACAACAGTAGCTCCTCACACCCTACGTGCCAGGTTTGTTTGAAGGTTGACCATACTGTCGATTGTTGCTGGCACAAGTTTGAAGAAGACTATGTGCCCGAAGAACGCTATGTTGCAGCCGCAGCAACAAGCTCCTACACCCAGAACATCTGCCGGCCACACGCACATGTCATTTGCTACCACTCGAAACCCAACAAGGCTGGGCCGGCGTCTTCATCCTCCCTGCTTGCTCCGTGCCTATATACCGCCATGGATGTGGAACACGCTTCGTCATCATCAGCTCAAGCGCCTCAAGCTAGCCAAGCCTTTTTCTCAACAAACACCCAAGCCACAGTCTGATTGTTCTTGGCCGTCCCTTTGCCAATGGTGGCACCGCCGAATGAGTCGGAGCCTCAATCTGGAATCTTGAATTTAGGATCCGCTTGGCACATGTTCGGATTGTCCAAAAAATGTTTGAGAGGAACTGATTCTAATTCTCTTGAGACTGTTTAGTTTCTATTTTTCTGGTACAAATAGAGAAATGTTTCTACTTCCACCTCAGAATCCTTGAATCGTTTGATACGGATTCTCCTGTATCTCTTAATAATTATCTTTTGTTTGATTGGGATTCTTCTGTTTATGGAGAAACTAGTTTGCAAAATCTTTACTACATGAGCCCTAACTCTATAGAACACGTGGGGCATCCGGAGGTGGTTGATGCAGGAGAAGGCATTAACACCGATAGTGGACCGCTTTGGGTGGTGCACGTGGGACGCGTTCTTCCTCACCGTCGATCCTGCCGGTGTCTGGCAAGGCATCTCGGAGTTCACCCACTAGCAGAGAATTCACTTTCCGTCCACCACCTTTTATCTCGGTTAATATTTGGCCTGTGACAAAAGTAGCTTTAGTACTGGGGTCAAAAATATGCCCCCAAAAGCCACCGTGGGAGGAGAGCCTTAATCCCAGTTGTAAATACCAATCGGGACTAAATATCTTCCTTTAGTCCCGGTTGTAATGGCTCCAAAATATCCCACCGGCGCTTCCCCCTTTTGTCCCGATCGGGAATTCCAACCGGGACAAAAGATTTCTTCCCAGTTGGAATTCCCACCGGGACAAACGGGGGGCCTTTTGTCCTGGTTGGAATTCCCAACCTGGACAAAACATCCTTCCCCACCCCCTCCCCCCTTTCCTTGTCTTCTCCCGGCGCTTCTTCTCCACAGGCGCACAAGTATTTCTGCTCCTCTCCTTCCACCTCCTGATCCTCTCTCTCTAGCACAGGTGGCCGACCCCTCCCCTTGCTGCCCCTCCCCTTCCCCTTTTGCTCACCTCTCACTAGCAGTGAGGAATAGCAGCGGGGCGAGGACAGGCGGCGGCACGCCGGGAAGCAGCGGCGGCGGAGCGGAGGCGACCGGCGGCGGGCGGAGGTGGGTAGGCATGGGCGAGGGCGGAGGCAGAGGCGGAGGTAGAGGAGTGCTTGGGTGAGGGTGGCGCACGAGGGAGCAGTGCTGGTGGAGCGAAGGCGACCAGCGGCGAGCAGAGGCAGGTGGGCGAGGGCACGGGTGGAGACGGTGGAGCGCGTGGGTGCGGGCGACACGTGGGGGAGCAGCACTGGCGGAGCGGAGGTGACCAGCGGTGGGTCGAGGTGGGTGGGCATGAGCGCATGTAGAGGCGGAGGAGTGTGGGTGGAGCCATGCGGTGGTGGCCGGGCGGCATGAGCGGAGGCGGAGGCCGGCGGCGGTGCGGGCGAGCAGCGGCCGGGCGGCGCGAGCAACCAGCTGGCGAGCGCAGGGCTTTTTCTTATATGTTTTTTTTTTAAATTTTTTAGTCCCGTTTGGTAACACCAACCGGGACTAAAGGGAGCCTTTAGTCTCGGGTGAATGACTTGGACTAAAGAACCCCTCTTTTGTCTCAAAAAATTTATCCCGGATGACTTTTAGAGAAATTTGAGCCTATCTAGCCAGGACTAACGGTGGGTTTTGCAGTAGCGACCGACTCCTTCTTGCCCCCAAGGAGTCGAAGAGGAAGTTGGCGTGAAGAGGTGCCACCGCCACAGAAGTTGAAGGATCTGAGGCAAAGATTGCACAATTGAAGGATTATGAAGACCAATGGTCATCATCCTTGGATGATGAGTGATTAACAACATTGTGTGGAACGATGTTGCTCTTATCTTGTGATGTGCAGGTGTAGGATGTTACATGGTGGCCGATGGCATGTGGTGAAGGTCAAGCAAAAGGTTCATACTGATGGACCAAGGGCGGTGAAGGGTGAACATGAGTAGACTTGGATCGAGGGACCCAAGGAGTTCGGGTAAAGTCATGGGCGATCCACATGGTGCACGGAAGGGCGAGAGAACATGACTGGATGGAGACAGCGTCAGTCGAGTCGAGCGGGAGGCTTGGCGGAAGCCTGACATGAGTCGACATCGAGGAGGTCATGTGGCGGCCTAGCAAAGATGGATGGTTTGGGTGGTTTGGGCCTCAAAACCACCATGCAGCCAGGTTTAGACCTCAAAACTGGGGGCGAGCCTGGTGCGGCCGGATCTCCGAGAAGGAGGGCATGTGGCATCATCGCGAAGCTTGTGTCAAGGCAAAGCAAAGTTGTGAAGGTGGCGTGTCCATCCGATGCATCTACAAAAACTGGACCAAAATGCCCCTGCGTGGGCGGTTATCGTAGTTGTAACTGTAGGGGTATTTTCATCATCAGCCATGGACTATATATATTAGAGTTGGCTAGTTTGGGGGTACTTGGAACCCTAATTTCATTTGCTTAGACACTAGCTAAGTGTTTAGAGAGAGGAGAGGAGGGAGATGATAGGGTGAGAGCTTATTTTCTCCTAATTTCTCCATCCTAGGAAGAGGATGAAGGGTGGAGGTTAGTCCTCATCTTGTACAGATGTTATTTTCGTGATTTAGTCGAATTTGTGCCTCAAATATGTGGATAAATCTTGTTGTTTCTCCCATTTTTCTTTTTGGGATTTTCCGGGTATTTTTGTGGGTTTTTTCATTCTTCGAGTTTGAGCTCAAATCCCATGAGGTTTGTTCGGGGAAATTGTTGCTAGGACCCTTGTGAGCATCAATGATGTGATATCCTCTCAAATCCCCCATGGATTCGGCTTGAATTTGAAGTTTTCCCAAAAACTCGAGTTCTTTGTAGGGTTTTGGTGTTCTCTATAATTCATGATGAATACTTGAAAGCTTTTGGGAATAGCCTTGGTATATTGTTATGGGCATATGGTTCAAATTTCATGATTTTTGGAGGTCATTTAATCGAGTTTCAGATTTTTCAAACTTCAACATGCAGGTTGTTTTTGAAGTTGCGGAAAAATCCGGAGATTTCTGCGGATTCTTTTGGGAATTCACCAGAAAATCCGTAGGTGCGGATTCTACAGAAGTTGCGGATTATCTGGAGATTTTTTTGGAGTTTTCTGTAATTTCATGTTGGTTTTCGTATCTCTTCTTCCGACACTTGCTTGGGTTCATTCTAGCTTCCTTAGTCTTTAAATTAGTTCCTAACACCATTCCTTGGTCCGTTAGCTTTTGTATAGCTAAGAGGACTTGATATTGCTAGAAGAGATGATTGTGGTTTTGTTTGGGATTTAAGTCGAGGTTCTTTGAAGAAATTTGAATTGGCTCGCATTCACGTCCCTAGTCGCCCGTTTCGGTCCTTCAATTGGTATTAGAGCCGGTTAAGATTTCTCCATACCCTAATCTGTTTCGAGATCCAAAATGGCGATCTCTGAGCGTTCTTCCTGAACTGCGCCTCCCTACTTTGATGGGTCTTATTATCGATATTGGAAAATACGAATGAGAGCCCATCTGAATAGTAGAGGAGCAGGGGTTAGGGAAATCACTCAAGATGTTACTTACGTGATTCCTACCACTCGCTTGACTCAAGAATAAAGAGATAAATATCACACCGACAACAAGGCAGCGAATATCCTATTTGCTATTCTATGCCGTGCTAAGTTTGATCGCGTCGAGGATCTATCTCTGGCTCATGAGATTTGATCCCGACTTCTGAGTTTCCATGAGGGGATTAGTCAGGTGAAGGCATGACTCGTTGAGACCTACCGGCGTGAGTATGAAGACTTTGTTCATTTGCCCGATGAGTCTGCTGATGCTTTATTTCAGTGCTTTCTTACTATTGTGAACAAGATGAAAACGAACATCACCAACTTGCCTTACATTGATCATGATAGAGCTTTAAAGCTCCTGCACGCTTTGGTGCCCATCTATTTCTTGCAGTTTGGAGGGGTCCTTGGAGCCTTCAACCTGCTAGGGTGCAAGGTGGGACCCTGATGAGCACCGTGTCCGAGGCTACCCCCACTGCTACAAGCGGAGAAGTCCAGCCTACCGATGTCGAGTGGGGGCAGAGGGAGGACACTGCTGCCATGGTCAATGCCACATCGATCATACGCGGTCTACCTGTACCAGACCAAGGAGCTACTCCTCTGACACCAAATTCAGAGCCCATCCCAGCCTTCCTCCTTCGAGCTCTTCACATTCTCTCCAGTGACGACAATTCCTATTGTCACTGCCCAGTTCGCACCGATTGGGTAGGTCAACATGCTAAACAGCGGCGGTGCCATTGTTAACGTGAATTGCAACAATGCAGGTGCGGTGAGGATGAAAGTGATGGGGCTGGACAGCTGTTGGTATACTTAGAGGAACTCCAGCAATGACCCGTAAACGGAGGTCCCTAGTTCTTGAGTAGGGGCTCCCCCTACTTTTCTAGGGCCTGTTTTCTACGACCAACTCCAGCAAGGGTCTCTAAATTTGAACTCCTATTTATTTCTTCTTTTATTTTCACACATATCATCTATGTATATTCTTCATTTCACACAACATTAATTCAACCTAAAATATTAATAATGCTAGTGGACTATTTCTAAATTCGTAATTTGAAACACACGATCCATATTTAAATTCAAAATTTTAAATATAAAAATGAGCATATTCGCAGCTCACTAACTTTAAAATGCAAAACCATCACACAGTTTGAACAAGAATGTGAGTTGAAGTTACATCCATGTGAAGCCACAAAATACAAATATTTTAACCAAGACTAAAAATGTTCTAATTGTAACAAACGTGCAAATAGACTTGGAGAGTGAAGACACTGGAACCTTTAAAGAACTGTAGCCTGCATGGTAAAAAATATGCAATCAGAAATGTAACATGCTACCATGTACCAAAATTCAGAACAAGGGACTGCAATACTAGAATGCTCAATGCATCAATTCCATATACATGTGGATATAGAACAATGCCATCACATCAAATAAAATTAAATAGGCCAAATGGAATGAACAACGCAAGGACAAAATGATCGATAATGAAGCATGCTACCATAATACATACCTATTGTGATGCTCCATTGACATGACCACCTTTAGAAGAGTTAAACCCACCATCAAACCCGCTGCCAAATCCACTATTGAAGGCAGCCATCTTTTGTGCTGCAATTTGTGCCCTCTTTGCCAACACATAGGTCTTCTGATCCGGATTCAAGATGCTCACATCACAGAACATGATCCTCTGTTCTTGCTCCCACATGAACTTTTCCTTTTCCAAGGATATCTTTTGCTGATGAATCATCCTCGTCTCCTTCCACCTCTCCTCCTCCAGTTTTTTTTCCTCCTCCCTCATTTTCTTCTGCTCCTTCTTATCCAAGATCAACTCCTCAATAGCTTCTTCATATGGACCTGCATCTCCTCTGGTCTTCAACCTTTGCTTTGCTTCCTTCCTTCCAATTGGCCTCTTTGTTTGGCTTGCCCCTGCTGAATCAGGATTCCGACTCTTACCATTCTCATCTCCCTCTTCTTCTTCAGCACCTTTCTCAGATAGTGTGGAAGACTCGCTAGGCCTTAGTTTCTTGTGCGATTTATCTATTGCTTGAAACTTGGGATAATTTCTCACCTTGAGCCAATAGTGAATAAACTGAAATGCCTTCTTTGGTGGCATGGTAGTGAACATTGCTTGGGTTTCAAGAAGCTGCAAAAAAGTAAGTGTTAGTTGATGGCAACACAAAGGAATCTATATAAAATGATCAGTACAGAATTACACTTACATGCTCCTCATATGGTACGCCGCTTGGATGTTGACGCTCAACTTGTTCATAGGAGGCCTGAAACTTTCCACATTCCTTCTTAATTGTGTCCTAGCGATGCTCAAGTGAATTTACATTCCTATCAGACTGAAAAGTGCGGTTGGCATGGAAGTGCTCAGCAATTCTTTTCCAATATGCCTTGCTCGGCTGCTCATTTGCAACAATAGGATCCATGCTGATACTCTCTCATGACATGCACAATTGCATATCCTCCTGTGGAGTGTAATTGCTTGATCGTTTGGTGCTTCCTTTTCCACCACTTGCCGGAGTGACAGTGTGTCTTCAAGTGGCATTGATAAGCTCAATGCATCGACATTAGTCTCATCGGACATGAGGCCAGTCCAAGAACCACCTCCTGCTGTCATCTGCAGAGAAAAAAACAAGTTGGTGGTTGGCAATATCAAAGAATTATACATTTGAATCTTAGAAAATAATAATTTGTTCTCACTGACAATACATAAAAATATCATCCATAGTAGCAGTAATTGTTAGGAACAGTATAAATATTTCATCCAAATAACCATCTCCCGGTATAAGAAAATTATGCTAAAGCTTAAGCAATAGGTCTGTGAACTTATCACTAAAACAACATGAAGCTAAAATATCCGCATGTCCATATAATATTTTTCCTCACATTGACCTGTTCTTCCTGAGAGCTAAAACCTCCTTTATGATCATTTTGCGCAACAATAACATGTCCTACAATAGCATAGTACACAGTGTTCTTAATGGACCGTATACGAAAACAACATCCAGCTATTTCTATGAGACTCTTAGTAACATTGCATATTCACTTTTTTTAGACTAAAAAACAGGGCAATCATCACTGCATCTCTCATTATCTCATTTGATTTTTGTACTGAACACTACCGCTGCTGTAGAAATTCCCCAACACCAAACTGACCCGTCGAATGCTAATCCTATTTGCTGCTTATCCGAATGCCCCAGCAGCAACATGACATACCTTGGAAATTGCGAAATCAAACAAATAAACAAAACAAGAGCATGCAAGCCTCGATGTACTGACGCGATTGCAAGCCTCGGTAAACTACAAAACCAAACTGATTTTATGACAAAGCAATCAAACAAAAAAATACCTTGCAATCTGGTGGAGGCTTGGTAGAGGCGCTGGTGGAGGAGCGGCAGATCAGTAAAGGTTCGATTGAGGGAGGCACGCCGCGCGAGGGATGGGCCAGTGAGGAGGGATGGAGGTGCCGGCCGGAGTGGAGCACATCCACGCTCGTCGTAGCCCCAGGCTTCAACAAGAGCTCAGGCTGGCCTGGATCTTATCCTCCTCGTGACCTAGCGAGGTCCTAGTAGGGAAAAGAGATGAAGAGGGACAGAGGCGGCGCAGGTCTGCGCGCGGGATGTATGGAGGTGGTGGTGGGCGGCGCGAGCGAGATGGAGGGAGGCGAGTGGACTGCCACGCGCAGGATGGAGGTGCGTGGAGTTTTCTGTCCCGCGCCAAAATAACCGTGGATGGGGCTGTGGAGGGACCCTCCAGGCCTGGGGGTGTGAGAGAGACACTAGTAGAGAACTCGCCTTTAGTCCCGGTTGGTAGGGTGCATATCTCCCGAAAATCCATCCGGGATAAATCAACCGGGACAAAAGGGGGGGTCTTTAGTCCCAGATCTTTCAACCGGGAGTAAAGGTCACCCTTTAGTCCCGGTTAGGTTTCCCAACCGGGAGTAAAGGGTTAGCCTTTAGTCCCAGTTGGATTTCTTAACCAGGACTAAATGGCGTCCTGCATGGCGCCTGAAATTTTCATGCATCACGTACATAGTACCACGACCCTTTAAGTAGTTGAGATTTTTTTTATAATGAAATCAACTAGTATTTAAACGAATGAAATTTGTAA
Organism: Setaria viridis; assembly: GCF_005286985.2. Lineage (NCBI taxonomy): Eukaryota > Viridiplantae > Streptophyta > Magnoliopsida > Poales > Poaceae > Setaria > Setaria viridis. The sequence goes on along the minus strand of NC_048267.2, from coordinate 24,283,273 downwards.
TTATACAATTACTATATATATACACAATTCATATACACAATTCAACTAGTACAAATCAATCTTAATTAGCGCGTATTATATATACAAATAAATCAAACTATATATCTACAATCTTCCCGTCGAGGTGTTGCTCGGAGCGTCTAATTGTCGTCCATTGTAATAAAATTCTCCTTTTGGATTTACCACCTCGTCCATTAGGAATCCAATGAGACCTTCACATATTGCCGCTACTCTTTCTTCCTTCAAGAGTTCTTATTGAATATTTAACATCTATAATTTGAAAATTTGTGAATGTTACACGAACAATTAAATATAAGGAGCTAGAAAATAATTAACTCGTAATAGTTTTATTTTACATACTTTAAAGTTGTGCGGCGTCATCTTTAGTCCCTTGGGTCCCATAAAACTGTGCATGTGCTCACAGATGTAGTAGCCACATAGATTATTCCCGGGTTCCTGTCTTAAGCACTTCAGTGCGGAAAAAAATAAGTTATGAAATATTCGTGTTATACAATGTAATAAATGTGCAAACTTCATACGTACCGGGAAGTCTGTGTTCCATATAAGTTTTTCTTTGAATGGACCTTTGTGATGTTAGCTCCTATCATGAAAGGAAGGATGGGCAAGTGGATTTTTGCTCTGACTGAGTTTACTTACGGTATGAATCGGCTAAGGCCGTTAAGGCTCAAGCTATGGCTGATTTTATTGTACATCATCGGGATGAATCAGTAGACATGATTAAATTGGTGCCTTGGGTTTTATTCTTTGATGGATCGTCATGTGACAAAGGATGTGGCATCGGCTTATATATTGTGTCACCTTGGGGGGCAACATTTGAGTTTGCTTTTCCGTTTAAGAAAGGCATGACCAACAATCAGATCGAGTATGAGGCGATATTGAAAGGACTCCATATATTGAAAGAGTCTAGAGCCGACGTTGTTGAGATTTTTGGTGATTCATTGTTGGTTATTAATCAATTGTTGGGAATTTATCAATGCAAAGATGATTTGTTGCAAGAATACTTCAATGATTGTAAGTAATTATTGGAGGAGTTTGGGATTGTATCATTGCACCACATCCCTCGAGAGTAGAATGGAGATGCCAATCGGTTAGCTTAGATGGCATCAGGATATCGACCAGTAGAGCAAATTATGGATGTTACGGGTGATCAAGCTGGTGATTGAAGGAAGGAGATAATTGATTATTTGAAAAATCCTTCTCCAAAGGTTACCAAGAAGTTATGGTACAAGGCTACCAAGTACATATTGCTTGATGAGTCCTTGTATTATCAGATGATTGATGGAGTGCTTTTGAAATGCGTAAGTTCAGAAGAAGCCAAATCTACGGTAGATGAAGTACATGGGGGAATTTGTGGTTCCCATTAATTGGCTCATAAAATGCGATGGGTAATATTGAGAACCGGATATTATTGGTCGGTGATGCTAGAGGATTGTTTCAAATATTACAAGGGTTGCCAAGAATGTCAACAATTTGGAAATGTTCAGAGGGCACCAGCGTCGGCTATGAATACAATTATCAAACCTTGGTCGTTTAGAGGATGGGGTAATTGATCTCATTGGTCAAATTTATCCATCATCAAGTGAGGGTCACAAATTTATAATTGTGGCAACTGATTATTTCACAAAATGAGTAGAAGCAATTTCTTCAAAAGAATGCTAGTTCGAGCAATGTTATAGATTTTATTAAGGAGCACATTATCCATCAATTCGGCATTCCTCAAACTATTACAACTGATCAAGGGTCAGTGTTAATGTCCGCGGAATTTGGGGAATTTGCCGATGGATTGGGAATTAAGTTGTTAAATTCTTCACCTTATTATGCTCAAGCCAATGGTCAGGCAGAAGCTTCCAATAGAAGTGTGATCAAGTTGATAAAATGCAAGATTGATGAAACTCCCAGAAAGTGGCACACAACATTGAACGACGCATGATGGGCCTATTGGATGGCTTATCATGGAGCCATTAAAGTTTTGCATTATCAGCTGGTTTACGGGCATGAAGCGTTATCACCTTGGGAAATCAAGACTGGATCAAGAAGGATTGTTAATCAAAATCATCTCTTGGCCGATGAATATTATGGTTTGATGAAAGATGAGTTGGAAGACCTTGTTCGTTGTCAGCTGATTGCATTGGAACGAATTGAAGCAGATAAGGTTCAAGTTGCCAAATACTAGAATAAGAAGGTGGTGCCTAAGAGTTTTCAAGAAGGGGAGCTAGTTTGGAAAATAGTGTTACCGACAGGGACTAAGGATAACAAATTTGGGAAATGGTCACCTAATTGGGAAGGACCCTATCGAGAGAATCGTTGTGTTCCTAGAAATGCATACATACTAGAGACCCTTGAAGGAGAAGTATTTGAAAAAGCCTTAAATGGGAGATATACATAACACTACTTATCATTAAGATACTGAAAGTAAGATGGACAAACGGGAGTTGTGTAAAGGCCGACATAAGAAAAAATTCAAGTATTTTCTACAAGACCTTCTCAATGGCCTCAATCGCGCGCAGGTGGATTTCCTCTACGTCAGCTATTAGCTTAAAGTCTTCCCCATCTGATCCTGACACTTGGTTGACGTTCTGTTGCTGGCGGGGTATTTTCTTGATAGAAGCTGTCAGCTCCTCTTTCTTTTTCTAGATTGCACTAGGATAAGTGTCAATTTGACTCTTGGTGGCTGCAATCTCTTGGTTGACTTGGTTTAATTCTTCCATCAGCTGGTCATGTTTGACTTCCAATTCTTTTAGAGTCTGTTCTACAGCAGAAGAAGAAGCTGCCAGATTATCAGCCTGTTGCTTGAGTTCTTTGACCTTTTAACGACCAGCTTCAAGTTGGAGCATAGCTTGTTGGCTAGCCTGCCTGTCGGCTATATGCTTTTGAGCTACATGAACTTGGAGGAAATTTGACTCAATAAAAGATGTCGGGGTTAACATTGCTGCCAGATCTAGAGCCAGATGATTTTTGATCTGCTTGTATAGCTTTTGAATTGGCTTTGAATCTTCCAGCAAAACCAAAGTATCCTGATGAAGCATCTTTAGTATAGCCGATAGTTGACTCTTGATATCTAGCGAGATTTGGGCTTTCTTTTGACCTGAACTAATCTTTTCATCATCTACATACTCGTCAATGCTGAAGGAAAAGAGGGCTGATGTTGATGGCTTATCAACCTATAAGATTGTTCAGGATGAGTAATTATTTGTTGAAAGGGTGTTGCTGTTAAGGGCAAAGGATTCATACCTGGGCAGGAATCTGTTTTGCAAATGAACATCGACTTGAATGTTGTCTTCATCGGCTGCAGGCCTTGGAGAGTTAAGGGGATTCTTAGGTGACATTGAAGCCGACGGAGTGGCCCTTGGTTGGTTGACTGATTCTTTGAGGGTTGTCCCTTCCTGTAAGGAGGGTGTGAGTTGACATATGGCAAAACTGTGAATATTGATCATCTCAAAATATAAATTTTACTAAATTGGTAATAGCAGTCCCTGCTGGATGGGATTGTGCTGTTCTTGCAAGACTTCATCGTCTAAAGGAGAAATCGATGCCAAATCTGGTGATGCTTGGAGCAAAAGAAGATTTAGCAAAAAAGGATATTTAAAGAAATGGAGAGAATATAAAGACCATACTCCTGATGCTGATCCAACATGTAGTTGCCTCTTCTTCCTATGATGTGTATCCTTGGTAGGCAACTTGCGTTTGCTGAGAGAAGAGGTGCCTTTGAGAAGAGCAGACACCGGTGGGGCATTGGCTCCCAAGATTGGGGTAGGAGTCGGCGGACCGTAATCAATCGGCCGGCCAATATTACTCCCAACCAAGATTTTAGCGTCGGTTTCTTCCTGGGAAGAGTAAAGGAAAATAAGATATGATGATAAAAGAGCTGGGGAAATTGAGGTTAGAACTTTTACCTCATTGGTTTAATCATATTCTGAGAAAATCTTTTTGCAGTAGTACATAACCGATTTGTTGGGTAAATGGTCTCGCCATTCTTTCCACCATAAGACAAAGAGCCTTGATGCATATCCCGAGAGGCGCTTCCATTCCAATAAGATGGGAAAAGGCAATGAGGAGGTCAATTTCTTTAATCTGTCATATTCGAGGAATTGATCTAAAGGGTCCTTGGTTCTCACTTTGTCCATGAAGAATAGGCCGATTGGGACTTGGCCAAAACCCAGCTGACGAGCAAAGGCTGATGGATGATAAAATTCATAGGAAGGTTTTAGATATCTTCCTTGACCAAAGCCAACAGGGAGTACGCAAGGGGAGATACTTGTCAGTCAGATGGATGTGCTGCGTTCATCGATGCCCACTTGGTCCAAGTCTAAGTCAGTTGGGAATTTGAAGTTGTTGTTCTTATCTGCATATGGAAACCAAAGGGATGATGGCTGCAAGAATTCATTATAGAAGATCTTGAACAGATTGGCTACCGATGATGCTGTCAACGAAGCTCTAGGACAAGCCGATGCTGCTTCACCAAAGGACGTGCACCTACGACATACTTAGATGGGAAAGAGTTTGTAGTTGGGTTTCTTCCAAATGTTGATGCAGTATAAACATTGAGCCATAGTTGGATAAACCACCATGGACCATTGTTGGGCCAATGGGAGAGCTGGCTCATAATTTGGTTGATACCTAATGCATCAGAGAATATACCGCACCCAATAAATATTGCCCAAGAGGGATTTTTCTAGCAATGGACAGCTTTCGGCAGAACATTATGAATCTAATGATGGAATTAAAGTTGATCCATAGAACACAAAATTCTCTAGCCACATATTCAGGAAAGTTGTGTGCTCCTTGTCATTGACAGGTCTTGAAGTTTTGCTGAAGGTGCTGATATATCTGCTCCAGTTCATCATACCCTTTGTGTCCAACTTGTGCTTGTTGATGCTCTTGAGGTGAAATGGGGAGACAGGGGAAGTAATGTCAAGACCTGTCAGCATGTAAACATCCAGCAAGTATGGAGCCATTGGACCATCCCCAAACATAAAAGCATTCAAAGTATCTGACCAGAAATATGAGGCAGCGGTTAAGATGGGTTCATCCCTTTCCATCTCAGACAAGGAAAGTTCTATGCAATGGCCGATGCACAGCTCGTCCCATTATACTCTTTTGGATATTGACACCCTATGATACCATGTCCTCCAACCTTGGAGTTTACACAGCCATGAGCAGAAACCATCTATCCAGTCATCTAAATCCACGAAAGATGTTTTGTAAGGAATCCTTTGGGTTTCAGCATTAATAAAATTGGTGGGATCCTCATCGCCCATAGGGCTAAGGAAGGATGCACCATTCAGATCGCTAAGCAGAATCAAGATATGATCTCTAAGTTCCTATCACAAATTGAATCAAAAAGAGGGATTTAGTAAAAGGGCAGATCAGATCTAAAGTATCAAGATGAGGCGTTGATATACAGTACCTCTGGGATGAGGTTGGAGGTGGCCATTGGAGCTATTTGAAGCTTCGACGTCTGCTACGCCTAGCTAAAGATGATTCCCGATGGAGCCTTGTTTCTGATTTGCGGTGGCAAAAAGCTTAGTCGGCTTGGTAAAGAAGATGAAAGGATGAGGCGGTTATATAATAAGACTTTTGCCTGGAGAATCCTGAAAATTGAGGGAGGCTCCATTGTGAAACCTGGGAAAAAGGGTCATGATTGCGATAACGACTCTTTTGGTTGTGGAGGGATATCGGCTTGGAACCTGTGAGGGTGCTAACATGAGAAGAGAATTTTGAAACATAATATTATATTTCAAAATTACGGGGCATGTGTTGACACCGGTTTTTTACCAGAGTCAACCAATGAGATAAGATTCTGACAGCTGATGGATTTGCAAAAGAAAGCCTGTTGATTACCCTGTGTTGACCAAAGGCAGCCACGAGCGACCGGATTCCAAAAGCCGAGTGAAGACAGAGAAGAATCTGATCCAAAGCAGAATTGACTCCACCAAATAAGGGAAAGCGTGGAGATTTATCTTTAGTAGTTTTAGATTCATTTGTACCGGTTCATGTCGTAACCGACTAGGATTTTAGTTTGCTCCAGGTTATAAATATAAACTTATGAGCTTTGTAATGAATAATCATCAATCAATCAATACAACCTTTCGGCACCACACCACCAAAACCCTAGGAGTAGAAGTAGAGTAGAAACTGGTGAGTTTGTTCTTGTGCACAGGGCTGCATCGGCTTGATCTCATGCGAGCTTGTAAGTACCATCATCCGATCATTACGTTCTCTATATCAGAACTTTCTAGGTATCATCCAATATTCTGATCTTTGATCGTGTGGCTAGTTATCGAGTAAACTTAGATTGCAATTCTAGGCTTTGTCCAATATTCTATTTATCTTCGATGTTGCTCATAGTTATCGAGTTGTTTAGTTTTATTAAGATGTATCATATCGATCTCTTAATTTTATCAAGCGCTCACAGTTATCGAACGGCTTAGATCTGATTAGGTTGTTTTTATCGACTCCTTGATCTTGTTTAAGCGTTCACCAGTTATATAATCGTATCAGCTGGTTATATCTTGCATACTTTACATTCTTTACATATGCTATGTCCGATAGATCTTTACCCCTACCACTCGTATTGTTAGCCGTCAGATCTTTAACGTCAAAGCGCTACCATTGAGAGCCGATGCATCAGCTGGGTATCATCCATATCTCTCAGAAGCATGATGACGTCCTTGAGCCAATAGTTGTGCATACGAGACCTTGCTACTGCAAGCTAGTCTATTAAGTTAGTGGGCTGAAGTTAATGTCCTGTCAACCGTATTGCCTTGTCTAAGTTGAATATACGTCTCATGATATTAATTAGATCCGTTAGCTTAATGGGCTTGTCAGTGGTAGGTAAGAGGTTATTGTTACCATGCTCTAATCTTTTAGATTAACATATTGAGGTTAATGCCCTCTCAGTCGTACAGTCTTGGTTAAGTCCAATCTACGTCTCATAACATTAATTAAGATCTTTTAGTTTATCTAACGTGCACATGGTTAGCAAGGGCTCCTTTTATGGCTGTTGTTTTATATTGTATTTATCTTAGCCCGTCAGCTCATATAACCGATGGCACATGCCATTAATACTTCTGTTTATTTACACTGTATGATTATATTGAAAATCTAATTGTTATGGCATTTATTCAAAGTAACGCCTATTAATGTGCTCGAAGGCTTAGCCGCCTTTCGCCTCAGGAATTTAATGTTTCCTTGTCAATTACATGTTAAATTGAGTGGCACGTCTTGCACCTTCGCGAGCCGATTTGGAGGTTGCACTGGAGTTAAGCAGATCTTCGTGGTCCTTCGTGTTGTTCAACGCAGAAACCTGAAGTCCAGATTTTGCGTCAACAACAAGCGGAGAACCAGATTCAATTTGTAAGCTTAAATTTTCAAAAGAAAAAAGCAATTAGCAATACTGCTAACAACAGAATGGTTAGCTGGAAGTTACATGCTGCAAGTATGGACATGGACTTACCTGGCACTATCAGCAACAAATCAGCACAAAGACATGCACTACCATCAGTGCAACCTTCATTCCGGAAAGAAAACCTCAAAAGTTAGGAAAAGAACATTAAGATAAAAAGATAAATGGAAAAGAGTCAGCATGAGGAGAGAAAAAAAAAAGAAGGCACTTTTTTCTTGATCTAAGAAAAGTACTTGTGTTTCCAGACTATATAACATCACCCAAAGGCCACAGATGATGACTACTATTCAAATAGTCTTTGAGTATTGCAGATATTTGACTCTAGCTTCTCTATATATGATTCAATTATACTCAAAACATATGAAAGGAATCTTAAGGTTGTGCTTAAAATAACATTACAGATTGGCTGGGGAAATTGGGATTAACATTTGTCGCGTATTAATTAGGTGTGAACCATTTGCCCATAGCCTGCACTGACAGAAACAAAGAGGAACCATTAGTTGAGCACATTAAGAATGAACAGCCGATAAAAGTCGATCAAAGGACAGGAAGTACAGATCAAGGTTTGAAGTCAAGCACAAATAGTAAAAAGAATATGGATTTATACCATCTCTAATCACAAAGAAATCACGGGGAAATCTCCCTTCACCAAGACTTGCCCAAAAACAGTGGGAAGAGGATTCGGAGGTGCCATGCTCCAACCTGTAGCAATACACGAGGGAAGCCCGCGGCAACAGCTGGGAGGGGCGCCGGGAGAGCCATGGCACGGCGAAATCCGTGTGGCGAGGCGGCCAGTCCTGTTTGCCAAGGAAAGGGAGGGTTGGGAGGGAGGGCGGGGCGACGCTCAGACACTACTAGCACCTACCGGCGCGCACGCAGAACGGGTCGCTGGGGGGGGGGGCAAAGGCACGGGTGATGCACGGCTGCCCACATCGGCGCGGTCGCGGCTAGCGGCGCCGTCGGCAAGGCGCGAGGGGCGGGCCGATCGCGGACGCCCCCTTCGGTTGGAGTTGCCCTGAGCAACGGTGGGGATCGAGGATGAGGGGTAGGAGTGCGGTGGCACGGAAGGCTCGGGCAGAGTGGCGGCCGTGATTGAGGTCCTATTTGGCATGGCTCCAGCTCTGGGTGGAGCTGCTCCACTCCAAAACTCCAAGTGGAGCTAGCTCTGGGTGGAGTTGGAGTAGTCTAGATAGGGTGTTTGGCCAGAAGAGTGCTCTCAGCTCCAAAAAAGACTGATTTCAGTGTGGATTATCATTGTTCCCCCCAATTCAGGCCCCACTTGTCATCCTCTCTATCATCATCTTCTTCTTCCTTTTTTTTTACTTGCCCCGATGCTCCCTTCGCCTCGCAGGTCCTCATTGTCAGGATCCCCAAGTCTCTCCTCGCCACAGCTGTCGGTGTTTTAGACCGGCAACCCGCCTAGGGGGTACCCTAGGTGGTCTTTTATGCGGTAAGGGTCGTCGAGAATTAAGGAATCAATGGTGACGTAAGGAACACGATTTAGACAGGTTCGGGCTGCTAGATCGCGTAATACACTATGTCCTGTGTGTTGGTTTGTATTGATGTAAGTTCTGGTCTCGAGGGATTCTGTTTGAAGGGGTCCCTGCCCGGCCTTATATATTCGGGAGGGTAGGGTTACAAGTCTGAGTCCTAGTCGGGTACTATTACAGAGTTCTACTCGGTATTGGCCCGAGTAGTTTTCCATAAACATACAAGACTAGTCCGAGAAGGATACGCCTATCCTTGTTCTGATCATGTCCGAGTGCGTCCCTTAGTGGGCCGTCCAAGGCCTACTCGTGGGTCTGGGGAGTACGCCCGACAAGCCCCCGAGTACTTTGTAGTCGTGCGCCATAGTCTTGGGCACTGCAGGCACTACCCAAGTAGTTTTGCAGGCTGAAGTGCTCGAGTACTGTCGCGTGGCTGGAAGGTACTCTTTCTGCAGCTTCGAGTTATCTCTATTCCTCAGTAATTTTATATGGTAGTGCGATGTCAATCACACTCCATATGGAGTAGCCCCCGAGCCTTAGGTTGAGTCGAAGAATCAGGCTTAGGGTCAAACCAGCTTTTGCCCATTTTACCCTCGGAGATCTTGAAAAAGAAAAAACTGACCAACAGGTACGGTACCCGCAGCCCCCGAGCACTTAGGCGATTCCTGTCGTTGAAGTGGTCAGCAATCCGTTGAATGCAGTAGCCGTTGGGTGTTTATTGCGATTAATACGCGATTAATCTGTCTGTTGTGCAACTGACGCGTCGAAATCGGAGCTGGCAGAGATAAATCTGGACAGACCTTTTTCGGTTGCTGTGACGCCGCACGGGCATTAGATCTGTTCTTCCTCCTCCTCTGCGCCTTCGCTCGCAGTTTCGCCGCCGCCAGTGCCGCTGCCTCCGCTATTGCCGCTTTGTGAGATAGATCTGAGTGGAAGCCTCTTCCTTATCTTGAGGTTGAGTCCATTGAATGCGCTCCAAGAAGATGGGCAAGAAACCCGAGAAGATCCAAGGCAAGGCTCCGGCGGTGGGCAAGGTCAAATCCAAGAAAGGGAAGGACTGCTCCGCCGCCACCTGGGGTAATGTGGCAACACTCGATGATGAAGGAGGAAGCAGTCCAAGCGCTAGTTGATGCCAAGCTCCTTCAGCCGAAGGAGATCCTTGAATGGCGCCCCGCGTTTCCCAATGCATGGCAGTTTGAGGAACATCCTGCCGAGACAGTGATGCTTGCTCATTTTGTGGAAAGGGGACTGGCCGTGCCCACCTCCGACTTCTTCAGAGGTATTCTCGAGTACTACAATCTTCAGCTCGTCCACTTGAATCCCAATGGAGTGCTGCACATGTCTATATTTGTACATCTGTGCGAAGTTTATTTGGGAGTACCTCCAAGTCTTGAGTTGTTTAGGAAGCTGTTCCGTTGCAAGCCTCAGCCGAGTGCCCAGCGGACAGAAATCTTTGGAGGCACCGAGTTCCAACTCAGGAACTCGAATGTGTATATTGAGTATAATCTGACCGACTCCCATGGGGATTGGAAGAAAAGGTGGTTCTACATCGGGAACCATGATCCTCGCTTGCCTGTGGTGACTGGTCACGCGCCCAAGCATGCGGAAAACTGGGTAAGCGAGCCCGAGGACACCCTGAGCTTGATCTCCTGATGCAGCAGATCACCGAGTTGAAGGTACTCGGTTTGACTGGGATCAACGTGGCGGCCAGCTTCTTGAAGAGAAGGGTCCAGCCACTTCAAAAACGCGCTCACTCGGGAAGTGAGTATGAAGGTCTGAAGGATCCATCGCGTATGTCTGATGAGGACATATCTGATGATGACGTAGAGGCGCTGCTGGCTAAGTTTTTTAGGAACTACCAGGGAGTACCAGTAATCCCTGCAGCCCTTTGTCAGTATGACGCCTGGTACGAGCCAAAAGTGGTAAGTATTTGCCTCCTGACTTGTTCTTCTTTGACTTGTGATTCTTGTTGCTGACACCGATTTGTTGTTTGAAGTCCCGAGTTCTTGCCGGCTACTTGGTGCAATCGGAAGAAGAGTCGGAAGCTAAAGTCGAGGAATCGGAGGACGAGCCTTCTCCTCCCGTCAAGAGACGTAGAGTAGTCCGCAAGGTGTTTGCGGCTAAATCTGCTTTGACCCCTAAGAAGTCTCGGGGTACCAAGGTATGTAGTCGATAACTTGTGTATTACTGACGAACTTGAAATTCGTTATTGATGTGGTGAATCTTCTTTTTGGTTCGTAAAGACTGTAGATGAGGCTATTTCTGAAGAAATGGCCATGTCCGACCCTGAAGTCGGTGATGCGGCTGTTGACACGGTGCTGGATAAGGTGCCATCAACAGAAACTATGGTAGCCCCCGAGTTAACCGCGCTAACTCCGTCAGCTGCTATGTCGCCCATTGCTGACCAGGCGGTTCTGGGGCTGCCGGCTGGAGTAGCGAAGGAGGTGTCACCAGTACTTGCTACTGGCACCTTGCTGTCCAATGTGATCGCCAGTGGTAAGCGTTGTCCCTTCCGATTGTTTTCATTTGAGTAGTATTGTTGGTCTTGACTTCGATTTTGTAGATCTTGGTGAGAAGACGGTGCCGGCGGCTGTTCCCGTGGCACCTAGTACTCGGCCGCCTGTCGCCAAGAAGAAGTGTGTGCGACTGCCAGCACGTTCAACCCGGTGAGCTTTCATTTCTTTTTGAATGACGTTGGTTTTGTCTTGGAATCATGCAGTGACACTTTTGTTGGTGTAGGGATGCAGAGGACACTATCCCTGTAGAAACAGGGATAGTGCCAGACCCTTCGACTACAACATCTGTTCCTTTTGAGGACCTGATTGTTGAAGAGGTACCCGAGGTGGACACCGGCCGTCTTGGAGCTACTATGTCGATGCTTCAAGACGTGATTCGCTCAGTGGAGGTTCCTGCTGCTGCATCAGGCTCGGGGAGTGCCGGTCTATCATCATCGTTTGACAGAGTGTTGGCTGTTGTTGAGAAATCCAAACAAACGACTGCTCCAGGTAAGTGCCTGTATTCTGTTTATTGTAGTCGTGGTTGATAGCTGACGTTTTAAATGTTGTAGGCGCTGCTCTGGGTACGATTCCTCATCTTGTGAAGAGTACCCAAAGGCCAGTACTTAGCTTGCCTTCTGATTTGGAGTTCCAGAGGTCCATTGATGTATTCCGGAGCTTCCAGGTAAATTTCGCTATTGCATGACCCGGATAGCTGTGAGGCTTGAAACTCACCATACCCTACTTGGGTGTTTTCAGGAAAGAAGCCGTCAGTTGGAGCAAGAATGTGCCTGGCTGATAGAAGCTCTTCGGGTTCATGAAGTCGGGGCAAAGTCCTTTGCCGTGGAACGCGCGGATCACGCGGTTCTGCAGGAAAAACTGGAGAGCCGCTACAAGTCCCTGAACAAGTATCAAGGTAAGCATTGCGACTACTTTGGGTGTGTCCAACTGGAGTTGGTTGTGGCCTGAGTCCTTTTGCTTTGTAGAGCTCAAGAAGCAGGAGGTAGCTGCAAGGAGCCAAGTTATTGATTGGAGGAACGCTCATGACCGGGTGGTAGATGAAGCCAAACATCTTCGGGCCGCGCTCACGGAAGCACAAGCTGCTTGCGAGCATCAGCGAGACCGAAAGATGCAGAATGGCGTGATGCTTGCCATGGCCATGGTGGCATGCAGAGATCATGCCCAGACCTTGGGAAGGCTTCGTGGTGAACTCCAAGAGTTGTCTGGAGCGGCCGAAGACTTGGTGAATGCTATAGCCCCCGTGGAGGAAGGCGCAGGGCCGCAATCGCTAGTCGAGCGACTAAGAGCTGCCCCGAGTAAAGTGGCGGGACTTTGCAAGACTGTTTGCAAACAGGTTCTTGTAGTTGTGAAGTCCTACTACCCGAGGGCAGACTTGGCAGTGGCTGGAGATGGCGTGGCTCGCAACTGCACAGAGGAAGCATATGCGCAGTACCTCGAGGAAGCGGAGCCTATTGCAGCCAAGATGTTGGAGTTTGTCTTCTTAGAAGAGCCTTGAGCTTTTTGTGTGTAATCTTGTTTTTGTACCGAGTACATTGATACTGTTGAATATCAAGCCTTTGGATTTGTTGTCGTTGTCTTGCGAAGAGTAGTTTTTACTCCATTTTGTCGAAACCCGAAGTATTGCAACTCTGCTGTGCCCGACCCTCTAGGGAGGATTCGTCTCTCTCGACCTTGAGTATTGGGGTCGGCAAAGCCTGACCCCTGCGAGGGTGAAAAACTCCGCCTCACCCGACCCTGAGTCCTGGGGTCGGCGAAGCCCGACCCTATGGGAGGGTAGCTCCGCCTCGCCAGATCCCGAGTGAGGCTCCGCTTCGCCTGACCCTGAGTCCTGGGGTCGGCTAAGCTTGACCTCGTCGAGGGTGAAAACTCCACCTCGCCTGACCCTGGGGTCGGAGTTAGCCGAAGCCCCCGACATGTAGGCTATGCTTGGCTCGTAGTAGTCCCGAGTGGCGAGTAGTCGTAATACTTGTTTGAGTACTCATCTTCTGAGGGACACGGGTGTACTGTACTCGTCTGTCCTTTGTGGATGTACGGGTGTACTGTGCTCTTTTGTCCTTTGCGGATGCACGGGTGTACTGTGCTCCTTTGTCCATTGCGACCTGAGTGCAGTCACATGGGCAGAATCAGGAGTCGTCAGACTCATTAATCACGGGTGCATAGTAACTTTTGAGCAGGTGGTAGCTGGAGCTTTCGGCTATAAATAGGGCCATCTGGTGGGCGAACCAACTCAAGCTCCTGAGTAGCGATGGATTGCCTGCGGTTGCTTCTGTTTGAGTGTAGAGAGCCATCAAAGAGTGCACCGGTGCTAGAAGATTCCTCGTAGATTGAGGCCACCTTAGCTCCATAGACTCCTGCGCTCGTAGGGATAGCCGCGATGCTAGAAGAATCCTCGTAGGAGGTTTCATCGCACGCCTCATCTTGCAGCTCCTGATCCAGTGGAGTACGGGCTGGAACTCGCGACTGATGGGTGATGAGTGCCGCGGTCTTCATCCCACTCTGAAAGAGGTGGAGGTGCGGCCATAGAGTAGATGGGCTTCGCAAGGCTAGCAAAAGAGCAGCCTTGGTTCCCTCTAGGTGCGTCTTGCTAGATTTGGCGTTGCCGTTGTCCAAGCGATGGCGGTGATGGAGTACCTGGCGGTGCCTTGGGTAGGATACCTGGGCATGGCTACGTTTTGCGCAGCTTCCTTGCGTGTGGGCCCTTCCTGTGGTCGGAAGACCTGAGTGGCCTTGTGATATAGTAAAAGCCTGAGGCTTAAATGCAGCCCGCCAGTAGGCAGTTGCTTGTAGTCTTCGTGTAAGCCGAGTCCTTGTACTCGTTTGTAACTTGATGTATTCTTGTTTCAGTAGAGATTAATATGAAGAGTTTTGTACCGGGGCAATGATCCTTGTAGTAGAGAACTCATGTCGAAGTTATCTTGAAGTTGGTAGTCGGGCAGTTGGCCCGAGTAGGGATATTGAAGTGACTACTTGGGTGCTGCTTATGGGTAGTAGCGACAGAGATGTTCGATATTCCAAGAATTTGGCACTTGTTCTCCTGAGAACTCCTGGAGCCTGTAAGATCCGGGTCCTGTCACCTTTGATACAAAGTAAGGACCTTCCCACGGTGAATTGAGTTTATGCAATCCTGACGTGTCTTGGATACGCTTAAGGACCATATCGCCCGAGTTGAAAGATCTTTCCTTGACGTTGCGATCGTGATAACGCCTTAAACCGTCAAGGTATCTGGCAGATTGCACTAGTGCTGTGCATCTTGTTTCTTCCAAACTGTCTATATCCGTATTGTTCAACGGATGGTGATTGCCACATGATGTCGGCAGGTAATATGGCTTCTGAGCCATATACCAGAAAATAGGGTGATAGTCCCGTAGTCTTGCATGGTTGGGTACGTAGGCCCTACAAGGCATTGGGTAACTCTTTGAGCCATCGGCCGCCTTTGGTGTTGCCGACGTCATGTAGTCGTTTCTTCAGAGCATCGAGTATCATGCCATTAGCACGCTCGACTTGACCATTGGCTCGTGGGTGAGCAACCGAGACATAGCGGACATCGATGCCGCTATTCTTGCAATATTCCCAAAAGTCGTGATTATTGAAGTTTGACCCGAGGTCTGTGATAATCCTGTTGGGAAAACCATAGCGGTGTACGATTTCATCCAAGAAGTCGAGGACTCGGGTCTGCCTTGGGGCAAGTGACCGGTTTGACCTCGATCCATTTGGTGAACTTGTCGATTGCCACGAGTACTCTATTGAATCCTCCTGGCGCAGTTGGTAACGGGCCAATCATATTGAGCCCCCAGCAGGCAAATGGCCATGTTGGAGGTATTGTGACTAGCTTGTAAGCTGGCACGTGTTGCTGTTTTGTGAAGAATTTACAACCATTGCATTTCTGGACTAGTTGCTTAGCGTCGGCCAGAGCCATTGGCCAGTAGAACCCTGCCCTGAAAGCCTTGCCAACTAGTGTCCTCGAAGAGGCGTGGTTGCCGCAGATTCCTCTATGAATCTCTTCTAGGATTTCTTGGCCATCTTCTCTGGTGACGCACTTCATGAGTACTCCAGATGATGCACCTTTCCTGTAGAGCTTGTCTCCAACTAGAACGTAATTCTTTACTCGTCGGGAGATTTGCTCAGCTGTATTCTGGTCGGATGGTAGCTGGTGATCTTTGATGTAGTCGATGAAGGGTGTCCTCCAGTCGACTTCTATCATCATGATCTCTCGGGAGGCGTCAGTAGTCGGGACTACTGGCGGTGTGACCTGTTCTAGTATGGATGGCTTGCGTAGTTCGTGTACGAAAATTCCTGCTGGAACTTCTGTACGAGTTGAGCCCAGTTTGGATAAGATGTCGGCGGCAACGTTGTTGTCGCGGATGATGTGATGGAACTCCAAGCCGGAGAATTTGTTTTCCAGTTTACGGACTTATTTGCAATATGCGTCCATGTTGTCCTTGTTTCGGTCCCACTCGTCATTGACCTAGTTTATGACGACTAGGGAGTCGCCGTACACCAGTAGTCGTTTGATGCCGAGGGAGATTGCGAGGCGAAGGCCGTGTAGTAGAGCTTCGTACTCGGCTTCGTTATTAGATGCTTCCCAGAATATCTGCAGCACGTACTTGAGTTGGTCTCCCTTGGGGGAGATGAGTAAGACGCCTGTGCCGGCGCATTCAAGTTTGAGGGATCCATCGAAGTACATTACCCAATGTTCTGGTTGTTCGACTGGAGTTGGTACTTGATTTTCGGTCCACTCGGCTATGAAGTCGACCAAAGCCTGAGACTTGATGGCTGTCCTTGGCTTGAAGTTCAAAGTAAGAGCTTCGAGTTCAACTGCCCATTTGGAGATTCTACCCGTGGCATCTCTATTATGGAGAATTTCGCCGAGCGGGAAGTCGGAGATGACTGTGATGTTGTGCTCTTGGAAATAATGGCGCAGCTTCCGGGAGGTGAGTAGAATAGCATATAGGAGTTTTTATATCGGTGGATACCGAGTTTTGGAGTCCGAGAGTACTTCGCTGACGAAGTAGACAGGTTGTTGGACCTTGTAAGCGTGGCCCGGTTCAGACCTTTCGACTACTATTGCCATGCTGACGACATGAGTAGTAGCGGAGATGTATAGGAGCAAGTCCTCGTTCGATGAGGGAGCGGTGAGTACAGGAGGCTTTGACGGAAAGTCTTTGAGTTGTGTTAATGCCTTATCTGCCTCTTCCGTCCATTTGAACTTGTCCTGGCGTTTGAGAAGCTTGAAGAAGGGTAGTCCCCGTTCTCTAAGTCTCGAGATGAATCGGTTGAGAACGGCCATGCAGCCTGTGAGTTTCTGCACGTCCTTAATGCTGGCTGGTGCCTGCATGTTTGTGATGGCAGATATCTTCTCCGGGCTGGCCTCAATGCCGCGATGGCTAATGATGAACCTGAGTAATTTGCCAAAAGGTACTCCAAAGACACACTTAGTGGGATTGAGTTTCCAATGGAAAGCGCGAAGACTGGAGAAAGTTTCCTCCAAGTCGGCAATGAGTTCCTCCCGGTGTCTTGTTTTGACGACGACGTCATCAACATAAGATTCGACATTGCGATGAAGCTGCTTTTCGAAGCACATCTGTATAGCCCTTTGGTAAGTTGCTCCTGCGTTCTTGAGTTCGAAGGACATTGTTTTTGTAGCAGAAAGCTCCAAAGGGCGTGATGAACGCTGTTTTGGCTTGATCTTCCTCTTTGAGGCTTATCTGACGATAGCCGGAGTAGCAATCGAGGAAGCATAGCAAGGCGCATCCGGTGGTGGAGTCAACCACTTGATCATCCTGGGTAGCCAAAAAGGATCTTTCGGGCAGTGTTTGTTGAGGTCGGTGTAGTCGACACACATTCGCCAATTGTTGTTTTTCTTACGAACAAGCACGGGATTGGCGAGCCAGTCAGGATGGAAAACTTCCTTGATGAATCCTGCCGCGAGTAGCTTGGCCAACTCTTTTTTGATTGCGTCTCGCCTATCCTGAGCGAACCGGCGTAGTCGTTGCCGTTTTGGAGTAGCTTTGGGATTGACGTTGAGAGAATGCTCGATCAGTTCCTTGGCACACCTAGCATGTCAGCCGGCTTCCAAGCGAAGATATCATGGTTAGCCCGAAGGAAACTGACGAGCGCGAATTCCTATTTAGGATCCAGCCCTGTTTTGATTAGGGCTGTCTTGGAAGGATCACCGGTCTGGAGGTCGATCGATTTTAAGTCTTGCTCACTGGCGGGTTTCACCTTTGCGAAGCCCGAATTGTTTTCCGGGATCTCTAGTTCGGTGGGATGGAGTTTCTTTGAAGCTGTGAAGACTTGCTGCATGAGACTAGGAGATTGAGTAGTCGCAGCAATTTCCACAGCTTCGGTGTGGCACTCGTAGGATCTCCAGAGATCTCCTCGTAGCGTGAGCTCTCCTTTGGGACCTGGCATCTTGAGTACCAGGTAGACATAATGTGGTATTGCGATAAACTTGGCTAGTGCTGGCCGTCCGAGTATGGCGTGATAAGATGTCTCAAAGTCGGCGACCTCAAATCTGATGTACTCGGTGCGGTAATGTTCCTTAGTTCCGAAGGTGACTAGAAGGACAACTTGTCCCAGTGGTATGGCCGCGTTTCCGGGTACAATGCAGTAGAAAGGTGAATCTGTTGGGGTAAGCATTTCAGTGATGTCGAGGCACATTTTCCTTAATGTTTTGGCGAAGATAACGTTGAGGCCGCTCCTGCCGTCGATGAGTACTTTGGTTAACTTTGAACCTACCACGACTGGATCCAGGACTAGTGGAAAATGGCCTGGTTCTGAAAATTTTGTCCATTGATCTTTTCTGCTGAAAGAAATTGGAACTTCCGACCACTTTAGCGGTGTGGGGTCCGTCGGCTCGATGGCCATGATCTCCCGGAGTACGAGTTTGTTAGCTCACTTGGATGTAGTGCCGGGAATGCCGCCGAAAATGACGTTGACGGTTTTTGAGGCTGGTTGGAAATCGCCGTCCTCATCTTCGTCGTTGCGGGCTTTGTTTTTACCCTTGTCTCTTTTTTTGGCGTACTCTTCAGGGGTTGGTGGTGCGGGTAAGTCTTGCATGACTCGGCGCATACTGTAACAGTCTAATGCGGAGTGCTTGCTAGTCGGGTGCTAGGGGCACTGCTTTTTGAGTAGCTCCGTGAAGGTTGGTCCGTCGTCGTTTCTGTGATGTCCCTTTTTTCCGAAGCTGGTCATGGCAGCAACGGTGTTGTCGGGCTTCCTTTTGCGATTGTGGTTACCCGGATAGGAGTTCCGAGCATCGTTATGCCAATTTTTATCCGTGTCATTGGTGTGGATGTTGTCGCGTCCACGGTTGCGGTGGGAACCGAACCGTTCTCGTTCTTTGTCTTCTTCATCGGTCCACTGTTGCACCATGAGTTTGAGTTCTTTGACATCGGCTGGTCGTCGGCGACCGAAGTCTTGGTATGTTCGTCGACATAGAGTCCATTTTGGAAGCACTCGATGACGTCTGCTTCGGAGATGTCCACTATAGTAGCCTTCTTTTCGAAGAACCGTCGCAGATAGTCGCGTAGGGTCTCGCCTCTTTCTGCTTAATTTGTCTTAAGTCGATTTTGTTGCCTAGTCTAGCCATGGAGCCGGCGAAGTTGTTGGTAAAAGCCTTTGTCAAGTCGGCCCAAGAGTCAATGGACTCGAGCCAGGTTAGTGGCGCGGGTTCCATGCATATGGGGAAATGAATGACTTTGGTGTCGTTGTTACCCCCGGCTGCTTGGACGGCTAGCAAGTAACAGCGCAGCCATTGAACTGGGTCTTGCTTGCCCTCGTACTTGGTAATGCCGGTTGGTTTGAACTTTTCGGGTAATTTTGTTTTCATTACCCGATTTGTGAAAGCAGGAAAGTGGTTGTAGCTGTCGACTTCTCGTTCGCGCCGACTATTGAGGATTTCTCGTAGATCGCTGAAGTTGGACATCTCGCGGATCTTCCGAGTAGGGCAAATAATTTTAACCGAGTTGGTGCAGCTGGCTTCACCCACATCCTTCTGTTGAGTAGGAGCTTTATGCTTGTTTGGACCTTGGCTGTGTTGCCGGGGTTGGTTGACTGCATCATCGTTTCGTGGGGTGACATTTTTATCTGTAGCCCCCCTGCTTCCGTCTTGATGCGATGCAATGCGAGGAATGGATGGGATTGGTGATTCTTTGTCGAGTAGCTTGTAGGCTTGCTCTGCGAGTTGTGCGATTAGGCCGTTGCCACGCTGCACGAGTTGAGCTGTGGCTGCGTTATCCTTATCTTGAGGCATCAATGTCGTTAAAAGGTTGATTGAAGCGATAGCCGCGAGTGGAGTATTGTGCTCCTGAGCCTGGACTGCGTTGAAAGCCCGTTCAAGATTTGTTATAGGAATATTTGTAGCCATCGACTGTCGTCGCTCAGCTCGAGTGGCATTGCGCGCCCTTCGTTGGTTGCGCCGTTCGGGAGTTTCATTGTCGGCTGTAGATTAATCTTCAGAGATGTTGTCGATTTGTGCTAGTCGCCTGGGGATTCTATTCTGGCTAGTACCCGGGTTGTTATTCTGAGTAATAACAAGTATCTCCCTGTCCGGGTAGTAGCTTCCGGAACTTGATGTAGCAATCTCTGTGTAGCTTGCTTCGTGGTTGGACGTAAGTCGAACGCCCTCTTGATATGGCAGGTTGTCTATATGGGCGACGAGGCGTGAGTCGTAGTCACGGTCAAGAAAAGATGGTCGCAATCCCGGCCAGTGGACGAATCTGCCTTGTGATGTCGAAGTTATTACCAACCCTTGAGCTGGACCAGATAATGGTATCTCTGGTGAGTAGGATGAGTCGGAGTCAACATCCTCGTCATGCCCGAGTTCAACTGGGGTTCGAGCAAGAAAACCTTGGTAGACTTTTGTCGCGTTGCTGAGTCCGTGCGGGAACCGCTTTGAAGTCGAACCTGATTTGGATGCTGACTGGGGCCACCGAATCCGAAGTGAGTCCGACCCTGACTCCAAGGGTCGGCTGAGCCCGACCCCTTGGGGGAGTAGCTCCGCCTCGCCCGACCCTGAGTGGAAATCCGCCTCGCCCGACTCCGAGTCCTGGGGTCGGCGGAGCCCGACCCTTTGGAGGGGTAGTTCCGCCTCGTCCGACCCCGAGACCTGGGGTCGAGAGGGCCTGACCCCTGAGCGAGACTCCGCCTCGCCCGACCCTGAGTCCTGGGGTCGGCAGTGTCCGACCCCCGAGCGAAACGTTGGAGTAATCCGAGGCGAAGTCGAATCCGACGCGTAGTCGAACTCGAACTTGTTGACTTTGAAATCTTGATTTTTTCTGGTCAGGTTTTCTGGTTTCTTCTCCTGAGTGTCGACGATCTGGCGCCGGAACGATCCCGAGCCTTCGGCGACGCAGAACTAGGATCCAAAAACTCAGGAGGCGCCGGCTTCGATGAAGAAGACGGGCCTGATGATGACTTTCGCCATTGAGCTCGCGTTGAGAAACTCGACGAGTCCCCCTACCTGGCACGCCAGCTGTCGGTGTTTTAGACCGGCAACCCGCCTAGGGGGTACCCTAGGTGTTCTTTTATGCGGTAAGAGTCTTCGAGAATCAAGAAATCAATGGTGACGTAAGGAACACGATTTAGACAGGTTCGGGCCGCTAGATCGCGTAATACCCTACATCCTGTGTGTTGGTTTGTATTGATGTAAGTTCTGGTCTCGAGGGATTCTGTTTGAGGGGGGTCCCTGCCCGGCCTTATATACTCGGGAGGGCAGGGTTACAAGTCTGAGTCCTAGTCGGGTACTGTTACAGAGTTCTACTCGGTATTGGCCCGAGTAGTTTTCCATAAACATACAAGACTAGTCCGAGAAGGATACGCCTATCCTTGTTCTGATCATGTCCGAGTACGTCCCTTAGTGGGCCGTCCAAGGCCTACTCGTGGGTCTGGGGAGTACGTCCGACAACTGCCGGCGAGCTGCTCCAGCGCTCACGGCCCATGCCCCGACCGCCGCCGCATTCCAAATCGATCGGGAGGGGCAGCAGGAGGGGCCGGCCAGCAGCCAGGAGGGGCGGCGGGGTCAGGCGGCCGGGAGGGGCAGCAGGAGGGGCAGTGGGGGAGGAAGATGACGGCGTGGGAGGGAGGGAGTCACCGCGCGGGGGGCTTGGGAGAAATAGAATCAAACCGTTTTTTTTAACCAATGGCATTGGTGGGTAATTACCCACCAACTCTATGAAGAGGTTCAAAAGAGGTGGTTTTGGAGCTGCAAAAGAGGTGCTCCAAAACTCCACCCCTAGTTGCACTACTACTCATGAGGAGGTTCAAAAGAGGTGATTTTGGAGCTCCAAAACTCCACCCGAGAGGAAGTTTCCTCGAGGGAGGTTTTTTTTTTCGCCGAGAGATGGCAACGTGCAGGACTGCCGACCAATCACGTAAGCCGTAAAATCAAGATCTGATGGCGTAAAAAAATTTTACCGACGTGGATGGCGTGGTTGCCGCCGAACTCGTCTCGTTTGTTATCTTCTAATTATGTATCTTTATCAAAAAAAGAAAACAAAATGGGTGAGTTTTCACAGTGAAAACGGGCTGCATCGGGGGGCTCTTCTAGCAGGCATCCAATTCACCGCCTGATTGGCCCGTGGAACTCTTCCGCGCAGAAGAAGGCCGCGGGAAATGGCAGGGAATTTGCAGGAAATTGGGCTTCCAAACTAGCCTTTAGATGCAGGTTATATCGCAGCGCCGAACAGTTTTGGAATCATTGCTCTATTCCGTTCCCCTCCCCCTCCAGCCGTCGCCCGTCAGGCACCGTCACAGGCTCACAGCTAGCGTGCGCGCGCACGCAAAAAGGCCTCTCCGTCCCCACCTCCTCTTAGCAGTCACCAGTTAGCACCATCCCCCAATCAGCACGAGCCAAAGCCCCGAGCACACACAAAGAGCCGCCTCCAACCGCTTCGCCTCCGCTTCCGCCGCCGGCCATGTCGCGCTTCTTCCGCGGCGCTGCCCTCGCCGCCGCAGCGGCCGGGGGCCTGTCCTCTGCAGTAGTCTCGTGGAACCTCTCCTCGCCCCTCCCGCTCTCGGCCTCCCCCTCCTCTTCCCCGTCGACGTCCGTCGGCCCCGCCGCCGCTGCCACCGGCCACCTCGCCCTCGTCCGCGCGCACCCGGGCCTCCGCGAGCTCGGCGCGATGCTCACACCGTCCTCCTTCTTCGTCGACGCCACCCAGGCGCTCCTCGCGGGCGCTCTGCGCTGCGCGCCCCTCTACCCCAGCACGCTCCGGCAGGGCCGCGACTACCTCACTGCGCAGATCCTGTCCGCGGAGTCGGAGGGCCACGCGGCGTCGGAGGAGGCGGCGATGGACCGGATCAACATGGCCCTCCTCGACGCGCGTGACGGCCACCTCGACGACGCGAGCGACGCCATCGCGCGCCTCGCCGCGGAGCGCCCCGGCGACACCACCTCGCGCCTCTACGCTGCCGCGCTCTGCCACGTGCTCGGCCGACACGAGGAGGGGACGCGGTGGCTCCACGACGCCGCGGTCCCCGACCTTTCCCGCCTCGAGCACAAGATGCCGTTCGTTGAGGGCGTCCTTGTCTCCACGGTCGGCTCCGCGCCGCGCGCCGTCGCGGGCTCGGAGGAGCTGGTCTTGCGCACCACGCTCGGGCTGGTGGAGCTGACGATGTGGTCCATTTTCCAGCACGGCGATCTGCCGGAGAGGCTTCAGGTGTTGGCGTTGATGGTATTCTTGCGGGGGGCCGTAGCGAGGAAGTTAGGCAGAGATGATGGACCAGCACCGCCGGAGAGATCTCAGGACGCATCGTCACCCCAAGCTTCCTAGCTAGGTGATATGAGATCAACTAAACAATTTCATTCAGATACTTCGATTCTTACGTGTTCACATGATTCCGGTTGCGAATTTGCTTTGTTCTATAGAGTTTGCCTCGGCTGCCACTCGTGTTTAATTTGCTTGTTCAGACCATGACCATTGTGCTAGATCGAAACGATATCCATCCCACAGATCTGAATATGTTGCTACACGGTTCCAATTCAAGTGTTTAATTAGTTTAGTGTCTGGTGTATGTTTTCCGGTATGAAGAGTGTTTATTGTAGTGTTAATTTTTAACAATGATTTGATGGTAGAGGTGACCAATTGAACATGTAATTAGTTGCATTAGGAGATGGGTTAAGGAAACTCTTTTAAATGACATATATTGCTCTGCAGGAAAAATTGTTTAATGTAATAATTTCCCCTCGTAAGAATGGATGAAATTAAAATATGCAACTCTTGTGTGTATTTGAGATCTTACAGTAGGATATGGCACAATGTATTTGATAGTTGTTCATGTGGTTAGGGTTGGTAATCAAAGCCTGTTATATTTGTTAAGATATTTCATTTGGCAAATCAACAGGTGGGCCTCACTGTTAAGGACTGATAGAATGTCCATATAAACCTGCAATTTTCCATATTTGCAATGCAGAGTGAAGACAACGTTCAAACAAGTTATTGACCATCTATTCCTCTATGCTTAGAATATCGAGAGAAAATTAATTATGTGTCTTATGTTTTGAATCTAACACACATTTATATTAGAATTCTGAAACTGACAACGTCCCGTATTTCCTTTTTCTTGAAAACTAGTGTGGATGGTAACATTACCTAGCAATAATTCTTTTCTGATAACTACAACATGATCATGTTGCATTTCAATTCAATTTTTCCATGTATATGTAGCATCAGTTATTTCAAAACTCCACCTGTTGCCATCCAGTTAGCCCTTGTCATTTACTGTGGACTAAAGCACTGAGAATTATTGTTTTCGCAGATCTATTGTCAGTTCCAAAGCCCATTCAGATTTAGGTGGACTACTGCGAGATGATTCTTTGGCTAAAGACTGAATACTCGATTTTTGTGAAATGCTAGTCTCCCGATTCTTTGGAATGCTGTATGGAGTTCGGATTAATATTGTTAACCAAAACTGTAATGCAAGTTTTGACATTTAACCTCTTGCCCTCACCATATTTCACGTTTATCTTGGTGTTATTCATGTGTGCCATGAATTGATACGAAAATACTGCTTCTTGTTCTTTTTTTGCTGAGTCAGCCGTATGAAGGCTGTATGACTTACTGAATATGCTGTGAAAATATTCATGATATATTTGTTTTTAAGTATTGTCATCCCTTTATCCATTTTAAATATAGTTTGCGTAGATATAGCTTCTGTTAGATTATTATGCGAACAGAGCTGTATCTTGTGTTGTTCGATCTTCTTTCTGGTGTCATTTTCCATTGTTTTGTTTTTTCTAAGGCATTATAAGTTTACTTGCTAGCCATAGCCACACATAATCGTAACATATTTATGAGAAGGTTTTTGTTCTTTTCTGTGATTTGAATCAGTCAATTTTTCCCTTCCTATATGAAAATATTTTTTATACAAAGCAAGTCTGATAATATTGTCAGAGAACTTCATATATTATTGTGGATGCTTCTCATGATCTTTAGCCCTTGTTTACTTCCCTCCAAACTCCCAACTTTGACACTATGCAAAAAGAAGATTCCCCATCACATCAAACTTGCGGTATATGCATGGAGTATTAAATGTAGACGAAATCAAAAACTAATTGCACAGTTTTGTTGTACTTTGCGAGACGAATCTTTTGAGCCTAATTAGTCAATATTTGGACAATAATTCACAAATACAAACGAAACGCTACAGTGTCGCATTTATGGCAAATTGCCAATTTTGCAACTTCCAACTTGGAAAGTAAACAAGGCCTAGTCAATTCATCTTGCCAGTTGTGCAGTGTATTTGATTTGTTTCTTCTTTGGTCAATTTATCTCTTAGGCACCACCAAGACCACCATCAGTTCGTACAGCAAATTAAAACACTAATAATTCTTAATGAGAAATTGACATCTCTTACAACATCAAGGCTCCCTTTTCTTCATGAGACATTGAAACAGAAATGGGATTATCTTAAGACTTCAGAGAGCTGCAAACAGCAAAATGCAAAAAACAATTTGTCGGAAAAGCAAAAGCTGCATACTGTTTGTGAATTGACTCGGGGCACTCTTTGTTTACAAACTATTGATGAACCTTCCATTTGTCTTTTGTTAAAAAAATTTCTAAGATTGCGTGACATCTTATTATTTCTCTTAGGCAGTAAAAACCGCATATGTTTCATGCAAAAGGCATGACTGCTACTCCATCCGTCCCAAATTGTAGGTCGTTTTGTCTTTTCTAGGTGTATAGCTGTTGCTATGCACCTAAATATAGTGTATGTCTAGATGCATATAAACATCTATGAACCTATAAAAGCTAAACAACCTACAATTTAAAACGGACGGAGTACATTTCTTACCTTTTTAAGAATATTCTTCAGCCAATTGGAAATGCCTACCTTGTGATTAAACCTCTGCTAACTTTTTATGCAGATGGGGTTGCATAATTGAATAATGCAGATTCAAGCACATGCATCCTTTGAGATAAAAAGATAATTCAGCCGAATTGAATAATTATTAAGTATAGAGTGAAGTAAATGTCCGCGCAAATTCCAATAAACAAATAAGCAATGGCACCTTGTTCACAATAGAGATGAAGTCAAATGTGTGTGACAAACTACATGAGGAAGTATACTTAAGCAGATGACTAATTAAGTCCTTTTAAACAAACCTACCCCTACCATTCCCATTAACAAAATGAGAACTGGCCAAATATTACGCATTGATTTCCGAAGCACACTCTCCCAGTAGACAACTTCTCCCTCATGAGCACAAAGATGATGGGATGGCATTTGGTCTCCTCCACGACCCAAATTTGCAATATGAGCTGCAAGAAACTTGAACCAATCCACTATCTCCTGGCAACAGAATAAAGGGAGATGAAATAAATAAAGAAGCAATAGCTTGTCTATGAATCTCATGATTAGTTTTAGCTATATAGTGCACAATCGAATTCTGGGCCTGTATTCGTACAGGTCAATTATTCAGCAAGTACACGGTACCATGCATATCAAAACACTACAGTGAATTAACCTTTCAGCAGATCAGCGTACATATCACATAAGTGGCTCCTAATGGATTCAGGAGCGCATGACTGCCATGGGTGTGAGGTTCATGCCAGAAGCCTGTTTACATATAGGAACCTCTCAAACGCTTCAACAGTACAGAATCAGTTACCATAGTTAAGATATCTACATTCTATGACCCCGCAACTCCGGCGACATATGAACAAACAGAAATTTTCATCAATAGTATCACTTTTGTTTGCCAATTCATTTTTCGTACCACTAACATAATTTTGTCTATTTGACTTCTTTCATCACAAAATAAAGAGAACTTGGGCTTAAGTGTACAGATGGAAATGGGGCTCCCCGATCCCATGAGGTATATTTTTTGCTATTATTCTTAGAAATTGATTAACGCGACAGATGTGATGAGATATATTTTATTGGTATTACTCTTAGAACTTGATGAATGTGATAGTATTTTTTTTCAAACACGCAGGAGAGCTGTGTATCAGTATATTAAGAAGAGTAGGGTTTAAAGAAAACCCCAAAGTTACAGCACACGTTATGAAAAAGGGCAAACCTGTGCAGAAAGCCCCTAGCAAAAATAGGAACTATACTTTCCTATCAACACAAAACCTAAACCAGATCCAGGACCCAGGCTGCTCTTGTAAGGGCACTGGGCGAGGAGAAAGGAAATTCCTCTAGCCCCTGCCATGGCCCAAAGACGTAGCTCTTCTCTTATGACTTCGTGAACTCCATTCAAATCAGGGCAAAGACCATCAAACACACACCAGTTACGATGGTTCCAAACAGTCCATGCACCTAGAATGATGATAGAATTTAGCCCTTTTCTGACCTGACTTGAAACTCTCTCACTTGCTTTTTCCCACCAGTCATCAAAAGAAGTTACATCCTGTTGTGGGGTAAGAATTTGCAAGCCCACCATTTGAAGCAGCCTGAACCAGACTTGCTGAGTAAAAACACATGAGACAAGCAAGTGATTTATTGTTCCATCCTCTTGGTTGCAAAGGGGACACCGATCAGGATGTGGGAGACCCCTTCTGGATAGACGATCTGCTGTCCAGCATCTGTTGTGTGCAGCCAACCACGAGAAGAATTTGCACTTGCCCGGGGCCCAATCCTATCACAGGGTCCAAACTAAGTAGACCCAATAAACAGAGTGTCGTAGGCAGACTTCGCTAAGTACTGTTGTTTTGAAACTTCTTGATTTTGAAGAAAGTCTGCACATTTGAAGAAAACATTGATCAAAAACTAAGTTATCACTATGAGGTTATCCATAGAATTACTTCAAGAAATTAACTTACCACCATGAGATTCTCCCACATTGCTTGTCATCCTTCAACCATATTTCTTTTTTCATTCCATTTTAACCCACTTTGCATTCTAGCCGCTTTGAGTATTTTATAGTCTCTCTTAAGCTGACCTTCTTTATCTTGAATCTATACCTTTGTGTACGAGACAGACTTATTTCTCAGATGGAACTCCTTCACCATCTTGTTCCATCCTTCAGTGTTCCAACCATTATCACTTCTATAGCCACTATCTTTATACTCATGGAGAATTTCAACAAGGGATTTCTCAAGAGTTGGGTTCCAATCCGCTCTTTATTTTACTACATTAACAATGGTCAAACATTAGTAATAGAAATTTCATAGCATCAATAATACAAAATTGACAAGAAAGCATGAAGAAACATTAAACACCATACCTCTTGGTGAACCTCCACTCTTCTTTGCCCCACTGCATTTAGGAGAAAGCTTCTTTTTAGTAGCACTTGCTATAGGCAGGAACCTACGCAATTTCGGCGACCCCCTTGCAATCACATTGAGCTTTGGGGAGCCTTTTCCAACCATCGCTTTCACAGAAAAACTTTATTCATCAACTTATTCATGATACAAGCTTATTAACTCATTACAACCATAAAAAATAGCTTATTAACTAATTAACTTATTAAAACTTATTCATGAAGACTAATTTACATGTTGCTGGTACTGAACCCACATTTCTTGAGCGATGGTATCTCTCAAAGCATTGCTTTGTGCAGTGCCTGGGTCATTGAGTTGATCACCATTGCGTAGAGAAACAAAGTGTGTTGGATCGATATTATCCGGCTGATGATCCAACCATTCCTCATCTCCATGAAGTAATCGGATTAGATTGTGGAAGATGGCAGTAGCTACAGGTATTTTCACTTGATTTTCCAACGTTTGGAATGTGGCAACTTTGAGAATAGGGAAGCGCTTCTTAAGCACCCCCAAAGTCCTTTCCACATGGTTCCTCAGTAATGTGTGGTGGTGGTTGAAGAGCTCCTTTGAGTTTTGTGGTCTTCGATGTCCAGCTCCAAATTATTTCAAATGGTATCGAACCCCTCGATATGGAGCGAGAAAAGATGGAGTATTTGCATACCCTCCATCAACTAGATAGAATTTGCCTGGAGGTACCTGGAAGCCCTTGCTCATAGTTGATCTTAGCACTCTGGAATCTGTAGCTGATCCCTCCCATCCACTAGAAATAAAAGTGATGTTGAGATCGAAATCACATGCCACCATCACGTTTATGCTTAGTGTGCCCTTCCTATTACTAAAAGGAGAATGCTTCTCAGGGATCTAGAAATAGGAATATGAGTTCCATCAATGGCACCGAGACAATTCTTGAAGAACGGATAGTATCTAGAATTATCTTGAATTTTCAGATGCACTTGATTAGGATCGGGGACTGGAGGAAATGGTGAGAAAGTGTGGGAATGACCTTCTTGAAGAAGTGGTTGATGTGACGATGGAAGGTGTCGTTGTTGTGCCCAAAGGTCACTACGAGATCCTCATATGAGGCGTTGCGACTTAACATGTATAGGAAGAAATCCAACTTCTCCTTCACCGTAATCCTTGTATCAACAACGAGCCTTTTCCTTATAAGATAAGTCTCCACCTCTTTGAAGATGTGGGGTTCCATCCTAAATGTAACTTGACAGTTCTTGACATGTTCCTTAAGGAGTCGACGAACCTTAACCTCTCTTATTTCTACAGATGCATGACGTTTCTTCTTTACTCCTTCTCTAGCAGAACCCATCAAATATAAGGTAGGGAATAGAAACATCATCATGACATCATCTTCTTCCTCCCTCCTCTTTCTAATATGATCTCGCAAAGAGATACTAATTGCAAAACTAAAGCATATAAATTTAAAATCAGATAGTGAAAGGATCTTGTGATGCCTAGAGGGGGTGAATAGGCTCACTATAAAATTTTCCTGAATAACTCGCAGCGGTATTAGATATGTCGTAACTTCTGACACTATGCTAGAACTTTCGATGGATCGGAACTTTCGGTACAAGGGTGGAACTTCCGACGGCAGGAAGTGAGCTGAACAAAATTCAACATTAAACTTTAATCTGCCAATTCTGTTTGAATCAAAAGATGATAAATGATGAGTAGAGACTACTACAGCTGATAGATATGCAAGGAACTTCACAAATTTATAGATCAACTCAAATCAAGCTTCTAGGTCAATATGAACTCAATGAACACAACAAGCACATGAGACAAAGGATTTATTTACCAAAGTTCACTTCCACAAAGGAAGCTATGTCTCTGTTGAGGAGCTCACAAAGAGCCGGGTCCTCACTAACTCTTTACCTCTCTCAATCAACCACAAAGGAGGATTGAGTTACTTACTATGAATCCACAAATGATGGGGTGATACAAATGTTCCCGGACCCACCACACAAAGAGGGTGCTCAAACAGGTGACACCTAACCGTCTAGAAGCAAGCTTCAAGAGTAACAAACGCGAATCGAAGGCCGGAGATGCTTCAAGTGCTCTTGAGATGAACTTGTTGAACCTCACACTCAAAGCTTCAAGTCTCACACCTCCAATCTTGCTCTCACCCAATCCCTAGCTCAAACTCTCAAGGATTTAGCTCAAAGAGGGAGTGGGAGGTGTATTGAATGTCTATGGGGTGTGTTGCTCGAGTTAGGTCAGCAGCAATGAAGGAGAGGGCTGAGGGGGTATTTATACCTGAGCCCTAAAAACTAGCTGTTACAATGCTATTATGTGCTTGTCAGAACTTCTGACACAGGGTCGGAACTTCCGACATAGTTAAACTAAAATGGTTGGGAACCTCCTTTCAGAAGGTATAAGAAACTTCCGGTGCATATTATCGGAACTTCCAACACAAGGTCGAAACTTCCGATGGTGTCAAATTAAATCCACTGAGCATCCCCGGTTAGAAGTTTCTGAAAACTTCCGGCCGGTGTCGGAACTTCCAACCCCCTTGTCGGAACTTCCAACACTCACAGCAATTGTGAGAAAATAAGTATGCAAGTGAGTGAATTATGTCTCTCAATGGGTGGTTAGCATCTCAAATAAGCACTTTAATATCTTTAAGCTATCCATCTGCATCCCCGTTTATAATATGGTGTTGCTATACTCAATTTCAAAATTAGAAATTATAAAAAAGTTTTCTTTTAAGCTCAACACCATTCTTTATTTGAAATTGGGGTTCTTTTCTTACACTTTTGCACTTTTTAAGAATTTAAACATGTCAATCACTCGATAAAGTCATTAGTCCCTTAATCATGCATGTCATCAACACCAAAATCCACTTAGGGGGCTAAATGCACTTTCATATAGAAGCTAAATAGATAAAATGGAAGGCTAAACATGATAATTTTACTCATTGCAATAGAAAAAATGAATGGCTGAACAAGTTAAATAGAAAAAATGAAAGGCTTAAACGTAGACAGAATTAAGTACCTCCTAGAGTTCATACCGGATCCCAGGAAGGTGGAGGTTCACCTTCCCCAACTCTAATTGGTGCTGGAGAGATCTACAAGAAATAAGAAAAGGGTATATTGTTTAATGCAAAATATGTTATTGTTTAAGAGTTCAGCACAAAATCATAATTAGCGCTCTATCAGATGTACTCTGCATCGCATAGCTAACCAAGTATGCAATCCCTTCGAAGATCAAGGCTGAACATAACATCTGTTAGTAAATGTGGCACCCCTAATTAATTCTCAAACCTTGATATCAAATGACTTTGATAGACATCTTCTGTCAGGCGCCAAATATGCCAAACGACTAGTAAAAACATAAACGTTGACATCTGCCATGGTATAGTTTTGGGTCAGAGGAACTCTCCTCTCTTTGCTGGTAAGCTAGCATTTGACATCTGCCATGGCATGTGCCATGCTTCTCCAACAAATGTAAAAGAGAATGGCCAAACGTTGGAAGGATGGGAGTATCAGGAGGCCCCTAGACTGCGGAACACCCTTGTTAAAAAAAACCCATTGGATAAACACCCTTGCCACCCTTGATCGTGACAATAAACACAATACATTGCACGGTTATTGCAACTCGCAAGAAACAATGATAGTTAACAGCACCAAGATCACAACCTGGAGTTAAGTAACAAGACCAAACGAGGATCAAAGGGAAAGCAACAAAGAGAGCCAAAACAATGGGTTGGTGACCACAGCAGAGAATAGGAAACAAGTAATGTTTTGACCTACCTAATCTTTTGACTTGAAAGAAATCTACAACAAACAATCAGAATCAATTATGAACTAAATAGTGTGATGCCCAATCATTGTCAAGAGACAACAAACCTCACACAGAATCACAACCTACCGCATCAAAAATAACCATATCAATCAAATTGTATCCTGAGGCCTGAGAAGACAGAGCCCAGAAAAGGAGATGCATGTATATAAACCAATCCCTTGCTGAACTAAATATACACGTGAGTTGCCATTACAGGAATGTTCACTATTATGGCAACAGAAGCAACTCAGGGAAAAATGCATAAACTAATTCCAAGACAGAAAGTTCTATATGAGAAGTTGAGACTTGATTATTTTCCCCTCCAAAAATTCAGGATGATACTCTTGCTACAAGACAGGGCTTTTGTACTCCAATACCTACGTATGCAGTCCTAATTCATGGGAGTATCCCTAATTTGTGAATGCATGGTATCTTCAATGCAAAATCACCTCTCAATGTTGAGATTCCGATATGGTACTTTTTCTAGGAAAAACCAAGTCCAGGCAGGCTCTAAACATTGCAAGCAGCGTTAGCAAATGCAAATGCAAATGCCAAAAAAAAAACTCTTTTTTACATAAAACTTATCGGAGATGCAGTTGGTTGGCGGTGTGTATGCCGGTTTTATTTATGATCTCAAGACACAAATAACTGGTTGGCTCAAGGTTTTGTAGTAAAAATTGAACTCATCATATTTGGTTTAGAAAGTCTGCTGGGCCTTGAGGAAGACAAGGAACAATATAGCATTTCAAATTAATGTTCTCAAAGAACAGGATCATTGATATTCTTCATTTATATCATTTATGCAGGAACTCAAAGTTTGTTGAGAATGGGAATTAGACATGATGGACACAATGTCATTTGGGGATGAGCAACAGAGCTTCAACCATCATCAGGGTGCAATAAAGAAGTCTAGAGTAGGAGGTTGAGATAAAAGCTGATATAGTTTGGGTTGATGTGTGCAGTTTAAGTTGAATCATTTGTGCTGATGCTGTCAGGCTGGTACCCCAGGCTGGTACCCCTGCTCTAATGAACCTCGCCCACAACAAACAAGAACCGGCCAGCCCAGCCTGGCCACCTAGATCGGCGAATCCATACGAACCTCGCCCACCAACCAAATCGCCAATGCAAAACAGCGACACGCCCACCAACCAAAGAAGCGCAACAAGGGAAACTTCCGGATATGAAGAACAAGAACGCGAGGATGGGAGAGGGGAAGGAAGTGAGGGAGGCGCTTACCGGTGAGAAGGCGGCGGAGAGGGTGAAGGCTGGACGGGAGCCGGTCGCCGTTGGGGATGTGCCACGCCACCACGCCGTCACCTCGTGCCGCGACTTCTCGCCGCCGCCTCATCACCTCGTGCGCCGCCAGCGGAGCCCTCGCGTCCCCGCGTCTCGCCTCAGCGCTCGTGGATTCGTTCCGAGGGTGTGGTAGGGTTGTGATCCGGGCCGTGGAGTGTGGGAGGAGTCCAATCCAGGCCGGTTTTCTTTCCAAGCCGGGCCAAAACGAACAGCTTTTTCAATGCAAGCTGGCTTCGAATCGGGCCACTCCAAACCACCCGGAACGGGCCTCATTCCGGGCCATTCTGAGGAAACCGAACGGGCCCAGAATGTAAAGAGAGATGTTCAACTAGCAGTTTTGTTAGCAGCTGCAATATTGGTTGAGCCGCATTTGGTTGGGCCAACAAGTCCATATGATACGGGGCAATAGACCAGTGACCATTCCCTACATTTTTTTCCTTTTTTGTTTTTCAATCACTTTATGAAAAAGAAATCTATTTGTCGCCTCAACTATGGATGGAGTTCGATTAACCACCCCAGAACGAAATACCAGATGTTGGCCCCTTCAAATTTTCCGTTTTGACACCATGTGCAATTTCGACACAGTCATGGTGTCCCCACTTGCCATTTGTTCTAAAAAGTGTGAAAAGAAAACTTAAGATTTTCCTTGAAAATGTGGTTCAGTATAAGCATTTGTACTATACAGAATTAACAAAAGGACATTACTAGTTAACTTATCGTGTACTACAAATTGCATTACCAATTTACCATGCATGTCGCTTCTGTTCTAATGAACTAGAACCAAACTAAGATAAATATGTACTCTACACAGCTGTGATTTAGATTGAAAGTTCAGTAGAATGCAGTTGAATGCAAAGTTATCAACATACGGAAAGGACTTCATCAGTTAGAAATTGTGAAATCTGCATTCCGGCTTAGAAAAACAAGGGTCAAAGCTACCTACTTTAGATTAGAACAGAGAGCTTATGATAAAATGAACGTACTGTAAGTCTGTAAGTCTGCAAGAGCTTGAGGACACATCAGAATCACAAAGGAGTAAGGATTTCTGATTTTATTTCATAGCTAGCCGGCATTTCTACATTCGACTTTATGAAATCCAATATTAAAAGAAGATTCCAGAAACTGAAAGTACACTATCTTGTGGCAGATAAAGTTCAGATAATACTAATAGCATTGTGCTAGAGGAATCAGCAATCATGATACTATGGGGGCATCTGGGATCTGATCAGAAAGACAAAAGTTCAGGTAATTTACCCAGACTCATAAAAAATCAACATATCATGAGTTTATGACAAATCATTGTTCTCAGCAATAAAAAATACGTGTATTTCAAATGGCAATACCATGTCACTGAACAGTCATAATGAACTAGAAAATTATGCAGATAGCTAGATACCGAATTATTATTAAAAAAACGTCCATTATCCAAAGATGACATACATTGCAAGTTATGTGAAAGGCTGATTTCCTCACTAGAAAAGCAGAGAATTTCAAATGCTAATTTATCAGGGCATGGAAGGATGAACAATAAGTGAGCCATCATTTAGTAAATGTGAAATCCACATTCAGGCTCATAACTTTAAGGCTAACACA
Source organism: Setaria viridis (assembly GCF_005286985.2). Lineage (NCBI taxonomy): Eukaryota > Viridiplantae > Streptophyta > Magnoliopsida > Poales > Poaceae > Setaria > Setaria viridis. The sequence continues at coordinate 24,248,451 of NC_048267.2, read as the reverse complement.
AACTTTAGACAAACATAGAGACAAACAATGAGTTTGGGTACTGCAAGAGCTTAAGATTATGAAATAGTCACATTTCCAATTCCATGCACATCTTCTGCATAAGTCCATGAAAACCAACAAACAAAACATAAAAAACACATAGAGTAGTGAGAAGAGGTATAAGAAAAGGAGGCTTGCTAAATGATCTCACAAATATTTATTCCCATTAAAAGGAAGCTTTCCTAGCTTCGGTGTATGGACCACGCCATAGCATTATACTAGGATGATGAGCAATCATAACATTATGACTGTAATGTGTTAAGTACCATATCACACTAGTTCATCTTCAATGCAACTCCAATTCCATGCTGTATTGAAATAAGGAAAAAACAGAGCACTAGCAAACACATTTCCAAGCTGAAATAATGAAAATCCGAGCTACTTTCTGTTTTGCATTCAGTTAACAAAACCGAATGGAAAGTGGAAACTACAAGGCACTGAAAAATTGGAAATGCATGGTAGTATGCAGGTTCAGCAATTGAAGCAGTACATTGCGATTTCGACGACTATCTGACTCTGCAATTCTGCATATTGCAATCAACAACTACCTCACTTTGAATACTGCAACCAGAAGCTACCTCACTCTGAACATTGCAATCAGAAACTACTTCACTCTGAATACCGCAATCATTGATTACCTGCTCTGAACATTGCAATCAGAAACTACCTCAACACGCCACCTAACATGATCTCAAGCAAATCCACTTAGGGATCATAGGAAAGCTGAAACACCTGTTGCTGCCTCAAGGGAGAAGCCAAACTGGAGCAGATTGGTCCGATGGGTCTGGCCTCGGGAAGCAGCGCTGGACATGGCCGCCTTCTGACCACATCCCGTTGTCGCTGCAGGGGTAGTGATTCACATTGCCATTGCCGAAGATCACCGCATCATCATAGAACTTTCCATCATCCAAGAAGTAGATGCCTCCCTGGAGGTACTCATCCGCCTTGTAGGATCTGGAGCAGCCATGCCCGACGAACAGCATCTGGTCACCCAGCGTGTCCAGCTCGCTCCATTCGAAGGGGTACAGATCGACGGGGAAGTTGGCGTCGGCGTCAGCAATGTTCCGTTCGATCCCCCGGAACACCTTGAACTTGGACGTCGGCTGATTAGGATGAGGCGTGAACCTCACGACCATGAGAAGCTCCTCGCGGGGCACGACGAGGTAGCGAGCGCGGACGTACTGGTCGTGGAGGCGTCCACGGGGACGGAACCGGAGCGTCTCCCAGTTTGTTGTCAGCATGTTCTCTTGAAGCCGGAATGGCTTGCACAGGCGGAGATGTTCGCCCTGGGTGACGAAAGCGAAGGCTCCACTGTAGAGGTAGAGGACGTCCTCAACATCCAATGCAACGTCGCCATCGCCTGGTGGCACGAAATCAAAGACCCACCGCCAATTCTTGCGCCAGAGCGCGACGCAGCGACGGCATGGCGGCAGGGCGGCTACGACGCCAGGGGCTGGGTTCCACCAGGATGTGACGATGGCGGCGCCAATGTAGTTCGTGTGTTCCGGCGAGGATGAGAGCGCGGCGACGTGGATGACCATTCTGTGGACGTATGGATCGGTCCGGCGCCGGAGCTTTCGCGGGAGGTCGCAGACGTTGCCGGTGCGGATGTTGAGGGCCTTGTGGGGGCGCAGCTCGCGGGTGTCGAGGAGGAGCCAGGCGCCGTCGTGCGAGCCGAAGCAGCACGCCTCGGGCGGGGTGATGTTGAGGAAGTGGTGGACACGGCAGCCGCTGAGGACGCAGGCGACGCGGGTGCTCCCGACGGGGAAGGGCGCGCGAAGGAGGAGCCACGGGAGCAGCCGCCGCTGCGGGAGCAGTTGCCCCACCAGCTGGTTCCGCTGCCGGCGAATCATGTTACGCCACGCGCGGCACACGAGGGACATGCGGCCGTGGTCGACGCTGCACGGGATGTGCCTCAGGATCAGGCGCTGGGTTTCCTCGGGGAGTTCCTCCATGGACAGGGCCTGCGGAGGCGGGGGCGCAGCCATGGGTTCGCAGGATGGGTGGGAACCGGAGGGTGAGGATGGAGGTGGAGTTGCTGCTGCCGAGAGCAGGCTGGTGGAAGAAGAAGAGGAGGCGGTGGAAAGGGGGAGTGCGTTGCGCGTGCGCTGAGGCCTGAGGGATTCGAATCCCCTCCCTTTTGTTCTGGTGGAGAAGCCGGCGGAAGAGAGGAAGAAGACAGCCTGTGTTGACGTGTTGTCGCTGGCTCTGGCCGTGGAAGTATTGTTGGGTTGGGCCGTAGTTATTTGGGTTTGGACTCTGACCATGCGCAAGCTTGGACCCTGACCGTGGAGGGACAGTAACTTGGCCCATGTCACATATTTGCGTGTATGCACGACGTGGAATTAGGTTTTTTTTCTTTTGATGGAAATGGATCTACTTATCAGTTATCACATTCAGAAGGTGATGATCTAAATCTAATGTTCATGTTTTGATATTTGCCACACCAATTTGTAATTGTATCAGTGTTTCAAATTTCCATGTGAGGCGTAATGTAAAATTTGCGAGTTGCAAAGCCACACAAATTGTGTACTACAGAATTATCGGTATAACACAAGATATTTTCCAGGTTACGTTGTGTGCGCTGCAAATTGCAATTCAAGGTTACATTTGTCATGATGAACTAGAATGATAATCATTCTAATCTGAATTCGTTTTGATTTTTTTTGCTATGTAACTTTTGCTATATATTTGGACATAATACATATCTAGGTGCATAACGAAAACTACGTATCTTTAAAAAGTCGAAATGAATATTAATTTAGGACGGAGGGAGTACTAAGATATATAACTGATTTCTGCGATCTAACTGATTTCTGCGATGTTTAGATCCCTTGGCGACGACGTCCTCCGTCAAGAACCCGTCTTCGTCGCGGAGCAGCTCCTCGCTGCCGTGGTTATCTAAGCCCGGAAGTACCAGCGTGTTGTGCAGGACGGCGAGCAGCAGCTCGCGGTTCGTGTCGCCCTTCTTGCCGACGAGCACGGCTGCACGGCCACCTTGGACAGGTAGGTGCCCCGCTGTATTGACAGGTACCTGTAGACAGAGCAGCAGATGCTCAGAATTCAGAAATGGCCATGGCAAGTTGGCAGCGTTGAAGCAACGCGTGTCTCAGCCTGATGCGAGATGTCAGTTGTCACCTGAGCGCGCGCGGCCGCGATGCCGATGGCACCGGCGGGATCACGTTGAGGCGAGTGCACGCGCGCGTGTACACGAGCTTGCACCGGATCCGCTGAACCGCAGTGACTGCCGGGTCGATCGAATCGACCTTCTTCGCCTGCAGAATCAGCAGTAAATTGGCCGTCGGCCGTCGCCATGGAAAAGGAGATGAAACGAGATGTCCAACAAGAAACAACCCTCACCTTGGCCTTCCCGAGCCTGGGCACGGCAGCCCTCACCACCTCACGTGCTCCTCGGGCCACCGGAGCGACACGTGCCCGCAGTACTCTGTACTCCTCGTCCGCAGAGAGCTCCATCCACGGGTAGCAGAGCTCCGCGCCGCTGCTGCAGATCAGGGCGTCGAAGGCGGCCGGGTCGGTGCCGCAAGGCCTGAGCGGGTCCGCGGCCGTCGGGATGATCATGCCGGTCGACAGCACGTACCGGAGCCGCCGCCGGCGGTGGTGCCATGTCGACACCTTTCCTCAGCTGGTCGGTGCCATCTTGCCGTCGCTGCCGTTGTAGGAGTCTGCGGCGAGGACGAGGAGGCTCTGCCGCCGGCCCGGTGCGAAGCCAAGCAATCGCCCTGGCTGAGATGGCCGGCCGGTCCGTGGAACGGCACCGGCGGAACGAGTCCGAGAGCGAGTCGTCGGCGGCTGCGGCGCGGGCTGGCGGGGACACGGAGCAGCTGGTGCGTCGCCGGATGGTCGCAGACTCGCAGTTGGCGGCGACGTGGGACGGGTAGAGGCGGCAGTGCCAGTGCTGCAGCCAGGAGAAGAGATGGATGTTGCGGAGGCCGTTGCGCCGGCATTCAAGCCACCGTGGCACCGTACCGCGCCATGTCGGCCAGCAGGCCTCAGCGCGTGGGTCATCGCCGCTGCGTCGTGCGGGTCCACCAGCAGCCCGTTGTGCAGCGCCTTGATGATGTCCGCCGGCCGGCGTTCTTGGTGGCCTGCCTATATTGACAGTGCCACAACCAGATCAAAACAAATTTCATCTAAAAAATAGTCAAATGAAATTTCTGACCCTGAAATTGAACATGTCAAGAGATTTTTACCTCTGTCAGGGTGAGGTTAAGAGATTTTTACCTCTGTCAGGGTGAGGCCGAATGGCTCCACAAGAGCAGATGAACACTCGCTGCAAACGGTCAAGAAATTAATTAATCTCCAAAACGATCAAGAAAATTAAAGAAAAAGATTTGACTGTATTCTGAAATGGTTGTGTGTGTTTTTTTTTACTTTCAAAAAACGGCGTACATTCTTGGCGACAAGTGGGTGTATGTGCACGTCGATCTGCTTGTGGTGCTTGGGGTAGGCCACTGGCCGTAGATGTCGCAGTGATCGTTGAGCTTGAGCACGGCAGTCTGCACCGTGGCGGCGCTACCGGACATCTCCTCGATGCAGGGCGGACGCAGTATATGGACATGGATATGTACACCCAATAATTTTGCAAGAAAAATACCATGTACTATATATATACATACATGTATAGAAGTAATAGGCCAAACTGTGCATATTGGAGCCCAAACAAGCAAACCAGCCTGCTGTTTCCCCAACCGTGTTGGGCTGGCCCAAAACAGCACCTGCACTCCCGCAGGCCCAGCAGAACCCTGCTGCTCTCTCTCTCTCTCGTTGCTCTTTGTGAGTTTCTCGGGTAGCAGCAGAACAGATCGAGATCGAGATCGAGATCGATTTTTCTCTTCATCTTCCTCCAACTGAAGCTAGGGTTTGGAGTCTTGCCGATTCGCGTTGGATTGTACCTTGAATCCTTGTTCGCAGGAGGGGATTCGAGCCGCCGGGCGACGACCGTGGGCTGCCGCTCGCTGTTGGCCAAAGGGCCATGCCTGTCGCGGACGGCGACGACGGCATGGCTGCCACATTGAGCGCAGATGCAACGCAAGCAGCGCCGGCTGAAGGCACAGATGCGGAGGCGCAGGCCGCGTGCCGGTGGCCATGGGGACAGTGGCTGCCGATGCCGCAGTAGGCGCAGAGGAGGAGACCACGCCGGTGTAGCAGGCACCGTGTACCACCACAGCAAATTCAGGAGCACCAAAGGTTCATCTGAAATGCAAATTGGGCAATAGCAATGGATTTGTAGTTCAAACTCATGTTCGATGCAATTAGTTCATATCCTATGAATCCGGAATTTGATGAAGCATATTCATTTAGGGCCTGTTTGGATTGAGGGTGTTAAAGTTTAACAGGGTGTTAACTTTAACACCCTCAAATGAGGTGTTAAACTTTAATATATTGGGGTGTTTGGATGTCCTGTTAAAGTTTAACACTAAAGGATGGAATTGCCACTATTGCCCCTCATTTCTTCCTACTAATTGCAGCCAAATACTCCTGTCCTTCCCGCCAGAAAAACTACCGTTGCTTCTGCTACTTCCCGCCAGTGACGCTGCTGCTTCACAGTGACGCACATTTTTTTTTCTTCATTTGGCCAAATGACAAATCAAAGAAGTAAGGAGAAAAACAGCCAAAAATTATTCGCATTGTCCAAAACACACGGTACAACACAGATATTGCCTTGTCATTACAACACAAAAATACAAATAACCTACGATTTTTTGTACAACCCTCTAGCTAATTCATCACGAAATGCATTCATATTACAGTCTTCTTCCCCTCCTGGTGTATTTGTTGCTTGTCCTTCACAGTTTGATTGTTCGTTCAAAGGAACAAAATTTTCATCCGTATCGTACATACTAAAGGCCGTATCGGCCATATCATTCTCTCGAATGAAATTATGTAGCGCCATGCATGCTACTATTATCTTGCTCTGTTTGTGCATAGGAAAACTAGGTATACCCAATAAAATCCTCCACTTCATCTTCAACACACCGAATGACCTCTCGATAATATTCCTAAGGGATGAATGCGCGTAATTAAATGTCTCTTTCATACCTTTTGGCATTGGGCCACTTCTAAACTCTGGAAGATGATACTTTATACCCTTGTATGGTGCGAGGTAACCAGTACGGTTAGGATATCCCGAGTCAACTAGGTAAAATTTTCCTAAAACAGAAGACAAATTCATGATGTTAAACAAAATTGACACCAAACTTGTATAACCTTGTATAAATTTAAGACATTCCAAGTATACAAAGAGGAGTACCTGAAGGCGGATGGGGAAACCTATCCCCATATTTGGTTATGGCATCACTCAACGCCCTCATATCATGAACCGATCCTGGCCATCCACTGACTACAAATGTGAACCTCATATCGAAGTCACAAACAGCTAACACATTCTGTGACGGATACCCATGCCTTCCTGTGTGCTGGACTACCTTATCATTTGGCACCACAACTGGAACATGCGTCCCATCTATAGCTCCTATACAATTATCGAAGTATGGAGAAAATCGTGGATTCCTCAATCTTTGGTGGACGGTCTTGAAATCTGGATCCTTTGGTTTAATGATATCTATTGCTAGTCTCAGCACACTAGATAAAACCTTATCAAAAGTACGACTGATAGTCTCTAAGGACCTGACAAACCGATCCTCAACCTGTCGAAGTGACTGCGGTGCACCAATGATCCAAAGAAACATTTCTAAAGCTTCCATAGTTGACATTCCTCTAGTTGGGCTCAGTCCATACATGTCTACCAACAGGTCATGTAACTGATGAAACATTAAGCTTGACATCCTAAACATGTTATAGCATGAGGTTCTATTACTTAATGTTTCGTGAACCCAATCTATATCAGGTACAGTGGGTACCCTCCTTGGTGCTTTGTCCATGTGTTTTTCATAGTACGTACCAATCATAATTGCAGCCTGTATGATGTCTCTAGTCCTTTTACGACGATGTTGCCTCATTTCCATGAATATTTGAAACTCCTTGGACAAGTCCTCATCAGAATCACTTCCACCAGAATCATTATCCTATAACAGTAACTTCAAAATGTCAGGAACTAATTATTCAAACAGCAATAACAGCCATAACAGGTAGTTCATGCATACAGGTAGTTCAAGCATACAAATTGTTCATGCATACAAATTGTTCACAACATTAACACATAGTTCATGCATACAAATAGTTCATACAGCTAGCACACCAATAAGTCACAATGCATACTAAAGAGACAACCTCTAATTCTACTTGGGATCAGTAGACGTTGCAAACTCGACAATGTTGTTCTCCTTGCAAAATCTTCTCAAGTGAAGCAACCTTCCTTCAGGAGTTGGAATGTTACAAAAAAATTCCCTCTCATATGGATCTTTAAACAAGTGCCTGCTTCCATAAAACTCCACAGTATCAGGTATTGCTCCACATTCTAAAGCTAGTTCTTGTGCCTTCTTTACTGATTGAGCCATCTCTTGCATAGGTGTTAGCTTCATTCTTTTTTCATTAATTCTGGCTTCTAAACTAGCACCCACATTCTTCAAAAGATGGTCACTTCTATCCTCAGAGGCACTCAGTTTATCAATCAAGTTGTTCATGGCTAACATCATTGGGCTTTTGTATTTCTTGGTAGGACTTGTACCAGTGGACTGTGTGCTTGGGGTACTGCCTCTCTTCTTGCTGTTAGTGCTGACTGGGCTATCCTCATAATCATTAAAAACCCCATTAGGCCCTTCTTACTCTTCCTCCTGACCATCTTCATCATCAGCTTCCTGTTCTTGATCCCCTTCTTCATCATCAAATCCAACCAGGAAAGAAGTAGACCCATCCACTATAACATCATGAAACATTTCCTCTAGATGATCCATATATGCAGGAGTACCATGCTGCAATTTTTTGCATTCCCTAAACTTTCCCTGCAAATACATTTTCAGGTTATACAACAATTCAAACAAAGGGACTGCATGATACTGTACATACTGCCCCTCACCTTTGTGTTCTGTTTCCACCACCAATCAGATGCTGTTACAGTGCCATCTGCTCTCCTTCCTAGGCCACTCTGTGTTTGAAGTTTTCTCCAGAACCCATAGAGAATTTTTAGTTGATTAATTCTGTTCCTCAACTGTCCTTTGTCATGTTTCAAACCAGTGATCTTAGAGAATTTGTCAACAATTATCTTGAAACCCCTTGCTGACATGGTCCCTTTGTGGCAATTGCCGCCTCTAATTTGCTCAACCCATAATTCACACAAAACATGGGTATTTGGTTCAGACCATTGTGCCTTGTCAGTTGTAATCTAGTTCATAGCACAAACATGCAATCCAATCACACACAAATTCAACAGATATAGTAATTCAATTCACATTGCACATAAGCATAGTAATCTAGTTCAAGAAAGGACCACACATGGATCAGCAGTGGGTATCAGTGAAAAATGGGTCCCCTGATGTAAATGAAATGTAAATACCATCATAAGCAAGAAGGAATATACAATAGCTCAGGATAGTTCAATTCACACACAATTCAATTCACATTGTATCCAAGCATATGAAGCATTGCACCATTCATTCACAGTGAAGAAGATGAGTTCCAGAAATTACCTTCGAGCCTGGGAATATGCATTCCACATTTTGTGCATTGGAGTTGTCTTCATCAACATCATACCACTCATCTCCACAAAAATGAGATGTCTCTTCTGCAAGGCCTTTACCACGAGCAACGGCACCTCTCATGCGAGCTCGTCCATCGCCGGCGGTAGCACCGTCAAGGCGCTCACCGACGAACAGGGACCTTGTTGCACGGCCTCTGCTTGCGCCGGTATTCTTGCTACCGTCGCTAGCTCCTCTTGCACCGGTGTTCTTGCTGCCGCCGCCAGCTCCTCTGCTTGTGTTGCCACTCTTGCTGCCGCCGACAGGGACTCTTCCGCCGCCTCCTCCAACCCTTCCTCCGCGGCGCGACGCGCGCAAGCCTAGTGTACGGCTTCCGCGGCCAAGGAATGTTGGTTCGCGAAGCATCTCCGCGTACAAGTCCATGTCGGGGAAGTCGGGGAAGTCTTCGGCCTGAGAGTTTAGATCCAGAGCTTGGTGACCTTGGTGAGGAACCCTAGAACAATCGGCCTGAGAGAACAAGTCTTGAAGGCCATCGTCGCCGTGGCCCTCTATGGAAGCCGGTGGAGCAAAGCTGCTTGACTGCGGAAGGTGTGGATCCATGGGATCTGGATCGGCGTGGGGAGGAGTGGATCCACAACCGGAGAGGAGGAGTTGTGGATGGGGATTGGAGTCAGAGGGGAGGAAGGGGAATGCGGCAACGGCCGGAGATGGCTGTAGGGCGAAGGGGAAGGCGGCGGATGACGGGGAAGATTTGCGGGCGGTGGATGGGGGGGCTTGCGAAGCGGAAGGCGGCGGCTCGCGGGGAAGATCTGCGGGCGGCGGCTGGCGGGGAGGATCTGCAGGCGGCGGATGGGGTGAGGGCGGAGCGGGAGGTGGCGGCTGGCGGCGGGGTGGGGGGCGAGAACTGGCGGCGGGGTGGGGGGCGATGCGAGAGGAGAGACGGAGGTGCGGCACGAGAACTGGCGGCGGGGGGCGATGCGGGAGGAGAGAGACGGAGGGTACCCAGGGAATAGCCGGATGACGACCACATTTTAACAAGTTTAACACCCCCTTGAGGTGTTAAAGTTTTTGGGGGTGTTAAAGTTTAACACCTAAGTTTTAACACATCTGTTTGGATCTCAAAGTGTTAAAAAGTGTTAAAACTAGGGTGTTAAACTTTAACACCCTCAATCCAAACAGGCCCTAAGTAATCCAAATAACAGCATCGTATCCTGAAGTCTTCCACACAAACCATCCACTGTTATTACGTCGTTTGTATATAGCAATTAATTGGATGTTCTTTATTAGCTGGATAATCCACCGTTGGATACCACTCATGACTCAATTTGCAACAAAAAGTAAAAACAAGTACTTCCTCCAGGTTGTTTTGGTATTTCTAGGTTCATAACTTTACTATGTATCCAAATATAATACATATTTAAATAAATGATAAAAATTATGAATATAGAAATGCCAAAACAATCTACAATTTAGGACGAGGAACAAAACGGCACAACAAGAGTGTTTTTGTTACTTGTATTATTTGGTTCGTGTATGAAATGGTTCAAAATAATAGTGATATTTGGTTGGGTCAATTATACCAACTCATATAGGATGCGTCCCACTTAATATACTATTCTCCTAATAGGAGTGATGAACCACAAAATTCAGGATCATCCATATATTCATCATGTGGTGCATGCAACTAAACACACCCTAACTCAACTGAATGAATTGGGTGCTATACTCAGTCCTTGATTCCGAACACACCCTAACTCAACTGAATGGATTGGGTGCTATACTCCAAAGTGCACGATGCCAAAAGATTTGTTGGAATATATGGTATCCGTCCTTGATTCCAAGATGCACGGGCACTGGACTCCTTCACACCAAGAGCAAAGGAGCTAGGAGCATCACATGAAATTTTTTTAGTCATAAAAAATCACCTTTCTTTTACCCTAAAGATCGAGTATGTCAGGTCAGCTAGTAAGATGCTGCTACATTTTCTTATGTTTGTATACCACAGCATCGTATAAACCCTAAATACACTGCAGGATTCAGGAAAACAACATTATACTGATGTACGAATCCTGCTAATATTCCAATAAATGTTCTTCGGCATGCATCCTGGTTGCACCATGCTGGCAGAAATCACGCATCCGCTGAAAATTTGCATTCAAGCTTTGATAAAAAGAAGGATCACTCGCTCCATGATGAAATTTACCATCTCAACACCACTACACCACAAAATGACGAAGCACATTAGAGATGATGGGAAATATTTGCCTTGAACTACGGTTGTACCGGAAGACCTCTACTCCTTTGTAAGCTGATTTGGGATGCCATCCTGGAATTTTTTTCCAAGAAAAAAAACTAAGATACACTCTACCACTTTACAAATTCAAATAGGCAATTGCTAACAGAGCAAAGAACTGCCTATACAACATATGAAAAACTGTTTCTTCACATAATTGAGAAAACTATCTAGATTTGGGTTAAGAATTGACATTCCATTCTTCGAATGTTCCAAATTGATGAGCAATCCGCCCAAAGTCTTCCTGGTCGTTGTATTAGATCCTTGCATCGCAGCCATGCTGTGGCCTTTCAACACAACATCTGATCCATGGAGAGGTGTGAAACTGCCCACCACCTTCCTAAATTTGGTTAAAAACTTATCCATAAAGTATAAAAAAAAAACTGATTAGGCACATTCTTATGTGAATGCTAGCCTCCGAAATAAAAATTAGTTCTTACCTCTCCAAGGTAAGGTAAGTCAGGAGATCCTCAGAATTCTAGTCAATCTGTGGCCACATATATGGGACAAGTAAATTTCAACGATAAGTACCTAACAGGATGTACAAATGAATACAACAACAACGTAGCCTTTCATTTCCAGGCAAGTTGGGATACCCAACAAGAGCTACAAATCAGGGTTAAGGCACATGAATAGTTGTTTTCAAGCACTCCTATCCAGAGCTAAATATTTGGGTATATTCCTCCCTTCAAATTTCCTTTTATTGCCTCTTCCCATGTCAATTTTGGTCTTCATCTGCCTCTTTTCACATTACTGTCACGCCTTAGGGTTTCACTATGCACCGGTGCCTTCGGAAGCCTCCGTTGGACATGTCCAAACCATCTCAGGCGGTGTTGGATAAGTTTTTCTTCAATTAGTGCTACCCTAACCTATCACGTATATCCTCGTTCCGGACTCGAGCCCTTCTTGTATGACCACAAATCTAACGTAACATACACATTTTCGCAAACTTATCTGCTGGACATGTTGTCTTTTTGTAGGCCAAGATTATGCACCGTACAATATTGCAGGTCTAATCGCCGTCTTATAAAACTTGCCTTTTAGCTTCAATGGTACCCTCATGTCATATAAAATTCCTGATGCTTGGCGCCACTTCATCCACCCCGCTTTGATTCTATGGCTAATATCCTCATCAACATCCCCTGATGCTTGTAGCATTGATCCCAAATATTGAAATGTATCCTTCTTGGGCACTACTTGCCTTCCAAACTGACATCTCCCTCCTCATGTGTAGTAGTGCTAAAGTCACATCTCATATATTCAGTTTTAGTTCTGCTGAGTTTAAAACCTTTTGACTCTAGGGTCTCCTGCCACAACTTCAGTTTCCTATTTACTCCTGCTCGACTTTCATCAACTAGCACTACATCATCCATGAACAGCATACACCAAGGGATATCCCCTTGTATATCCCTTGTGACCTCATCCATCACCAAGGCAAATAGATAAGGGCTCAAAGCTAACCCTTGATCCAGTCCTATTTTAATCAGAAAGTCACCTGTGTCGCCATCACTTGTTCAAACTCTAGTTACAACATTGTTGTACGTCCTTAATAAGTCCAACGTACTTCGTTGGGACTTTATACTTGTCCAAAGCCCACCACATAACATTCCTTGGTATTTTGTCATACGCTTTCTCCAAATCAATGAAAACCATGTATAGATCCTTTTTCTTCTCCCTGTACCGCTCCATAACTTGTCTTATTAAGAAAATAACTTCCATGGTTGACCTTTTAGGAATGAAACCAAATTGGTTCATAGAGACCTACGTTGTCCTTCTCAAATGATACTCGATGACTCAAGTTAAGTCCTCGGTAATTAGTACAATTTTGAATATCTCCCTTATTCTTGTATATTGGTACCAATATACTTCTCCACTCTTCCAGCATCTTGTTCGACCGAAAAATATGGTTGAACAACTTGGTTAGCCATACTATGGCTATATCCCCAAGGCATCTCTACACCTTAATTGGGATACCATCCGAGCCCATCGCCTTACCACTTTTCATCCTTTTCAACACCTCTCTGACCTCATATTCGTAGATCTTCCACACAATGTGCCTGTTGGTGTCATCAAAAGAGTCATCCAACTGAAAGGTTGTGTTCTCATTCTCACCATTGAACAATTTGTCAAAATACTCTTACCATCTATGTTTGATTTCATCATCCTTTACCAAGATGTTCTCCATTTCATCCTTAATGCACTTAGCTAGGAGGTTGAATCTAAGAAAAAGGAGGTACCAAAGGAGGCTGCAACATCAAAATTTGATAGGCAGAGGGAGAGAGATGAGGATGATGAAGATGGAGAAATAGAGGGACATTCTTATAATAATCAGGATCCATACGTGTCCAAGTTTAAGGAAGCTACAAAGAAAACACAGACTGGTAGCACAAGTAAAGGTGGAGGGGGAGTTCTCACAAACAATAGAAAGGAATACCTGCAAAGGAGGAAATGCAGAAGAGGTCAATGAAGTTGAGCCACAAGAGAGAGGTGTCCATCTTGACAATGAAGAAAGTGATAGAGAGATGCAACTGAATACAACGGAGGCAATGTTATCAACACAACATAACATCTATACTGCAAACACAATTGAAGAAAATGAAATGGATGGTGTGGAAGAGGAAGTAGGGGAAGAAGAGCTAATAGACTATGATGAGGATCCCCTGTATGTAGAGAAAATGGAGATGGCCAACTTAGAAAACAAAGTTGAAGAGAGGGCTAGAAAGCTATCTGATGTTATGAATTTTAACAAACCATAGAATGACAGTGTGGAGATGCAAAGCATAGAACCCATGGGGGATGCTAATGATACAAAGATTGGTGACAATGTTGATGATGTAGAGTGGGAAATGATCAAAGACACATATGGGAGCAACAAGGAAGAGGGTTTTACTCCTTTCAAGACCAAGAAGACTCCAGGGATAGTGCTATGTAGGAGCAATAGGAATCAGAACACCAAAGACAAGATACAAGACAAGGTGGAGGCCATCAAGAAAAAGAATAATGAGATTTCGGATAATACTTCATCTTTTGCTTTTTTCAATTCAGTTGATCCTGCAAAATTGGCGAAACTGGCTGAGCTAAGCAATATAGAGTTACGAGACACATCTGAGAAAGTTGCCTCCACAATTAATACCTTACAAGCAAATGAAATGGCTAAGGCAACACTTTTGGCAGCAAAAAAGAGGGTGGATGCTCAAAAATACAAAGAGATTATAGAGTGTGCAAACCAAAACAATTCGATTGAAGTTGTTCCTTCTGTTAGCGATAGTGAGATAGAAGTATGCTCTAAAGAGGAAGGGGAACTACCCTGCCCTCCGAAGAAACTGCCAAGAACATGACAAGGAGCAAGTGTTAAGAGTGGTAAAGAGACTATGGGTCACAACTCCAGGGCCAAGAAATGAAAACACTTTTCTGGAATATAAGAGGCTTAGGAGCCAGGAGGAGGAGGAAGCAACTTAGAGAGATCCGGCAACAAAATAGAGTGGACATAATCTACTTACAGGAAACAATTAAAGTTGATTTCACAGTAGGGGAACCAGTTGCTCTAAATGAGGGAGGAAAGTTTCACTAGAATTCAACTGCGGCGCGCGGTCACTCAGGTGGATGTAACGACCTTGGTTAAATCAGCCGAGTTAATCCTAATCTGAGTCCCTAATCCCACTGACTTAGCTCCCCTAAGCTTAAGCGCTCAACCTCCAGTTCCCGATCCCGACCCCTGAAGAACCCAACCAACCCCGTCGGTTCCTTCTGAATCCCTAAGGCAGTGTTCCTTTCCTCTTGAGCAGAGGAGAAACCGAGACTGACTGGTGGACCCACAAATCTCTTCCCCGGATCTCCCGAGGTAGACGCGCCCGAGCAGCATGCGCCCGCTTCAGAGCTTCTCCGCCGCGTGGCTTGATCTCTCCGACGCCCGCCGCTTCGCCCAGCCGCCGGCCGCGACAGGATGGATTCCCACGCCCTCCTCCCCAATCGCAGCGGAAGCCCCTCTGCAACCCTTTCTGCATCGCCTCGTCTCACTCGCGCCCTCGTTGGCCGCGCCATGGTGCCCCGTCGCCGCCGTGGCAGAGTTTTGCCGTTGCTGTGTCAGACCGCCTCGCAACGCGCGCCCATCATCGTCTCGCCGGATACCCGGCTGCAAGCCCCGATGCCTTCCGGCTTTTCCACCTCTCCACAGTCGCGCCGCCCACGAACTCGCTACGCGACGATTCCTCCATCGCCAACCCCGACTCCAGCCGCGACAGCTCCTTTTCCGTCTTGCCAGAACTGTGCCCCGGCAAGCCGCTATTTCGCGCTCGCTTGCGCAGCCGCCGTTCGCCCTGTCACTTCGTCTGTTGCAACCTCGCTTGTAGCGCCGTTCTCCCTGTCACACCAATCAGATCCGCCGCTCGACGACGCCCGCCTCTGCCAAATCTCAACCCCGGCAAAACCGCGCTTGCGCCGCCTTGTCTCCAGTGCCCAATGGTCGAAGACGATATCTCCGAAGTCCTGTTCCGCCGCCCATCGTCGCTCAATCGCCACCATGGCAGCGCACTCCATCCTTTTCTTCCGGTCTTCGTGCTACTTCAACTCTCTCTCTTCCACACAACTATAAAAAGGAGTACCAGAGCCCTACCGGAGTTCCCTTCGCCATAGTTGCCTTGCCGCATCTTCCATTGTTTCGTGCTCAAGCGCTGCCACCTAAGTTCTTGAGGAACTCTCCTCTCCGCTCAACACTCGCCTTTCCCAATCCACCCAGCCGTCTTCTGCTCCGTGCTATGCTAGAGCTTCCTTGTTGCCCACAAGAAGCTTCGCCGCCGTCGGAGCACCACCGGACATCGCCACCGCCCAAGCCTTAGTGCTTAAGTCCTTCCACCCAAGTTTGTTCTTCCCGACCCCAAAGCTTCACCAGTAGGCCTAAAGGTAAACTGCTGACCCTTTTTCCATCTCACCCAACCCTGTCTGTTTCGCCCGACCCCTTTTTCCGTCTCGCCCGACCCTGTCTGTTCCGCCGACCCTTATCCGCCTCGCCCGAGGGCTCGGCTGTATCTGTTTCCTTGACCTGAGGGTATCTGTGTAAAAGATCGGGACTTCTCTGCGTTAAGTCTGAGGACCCCGAACACAATTATCCCTTAAAGTTTAAGGGTCAGATAACAAGTTTATCCCCATCCGACCCCTTTTATCTTGCTCTCCACCAACTAAAGTAAACTTCCCCCACTTTTTCTGTAGCTTTGCTACAAGTGTTCGAGCTTAAACTGCAAGTGTTGTTGAAATAACCGTCTAAACACTAACTCCTGCATTGCATTCGTGTAGAGTTACACCTCGCTGATGGCGTCTACGAGCTACACCTGGCGCCCGAAGATGGAGCTGTAGCTGAGCTGCCACTTCCAGAAGCCGAAGCCGCCCCAGCTGAAGACCAGTTTCCCTCCCCTCCGCTTCAAGGCTAGCCCCGGAGCATGAACCCAACTTCCTAAACTTACACATGCCTTCCTTCATTTGTATGTGCATTTAAGTACAGGAGTTGTTTGAAACCATAGATGCATGACTTAGTTCCCTTGATCTGAACACTAGTCTGACGAGTCCGAGTAGTTGCATTGCTTAATAGGACTCGGTAAAAGTCAAGTAATTTCCTGTCACTCGCGAGTTATAGGAGTTGGTTGTTCTCCTTCTGTTACAACTATAAGGACGACGGACGGGGCAGGGTTTTGGTTAACTTTTTTGGTGGTCGGCTGATCACCCCGTCCGTCTATGGAATCTGTTAAGGCCCGACAGTGGTGGTGTTCGTGATCAAGTGTTTGAAAGTACTAACCTCATACTCAGTATGGGATGGGGAAGCCTAGTACCTGATTGAACCTAGACATGAGCGGTCCCCCCACTGTCCTTGGAACGAAGTTCCCCTGCGGCCGCACATGGTGGCAAGTGTGGTCACAGAACGACAGAGGCCGGGTCTGTGGAACCTTGCACCAATGGAAGTGGGCCCGACACGGGTTAGGGAATTGATGGGGAAGGCTGACATAGGAAGCGACCCTCGGTGGTGCGCGGATGTCGTGAGGTTAGGTTCACCATGCATGGTTAAAGAACTCAAATCGATTCGTCTGCCTCTCACAGTTTGAGACTGCTTGATCATAATGTCACACTGAGTAATAAAGGAATCTGATGATGACACGGTCTTGATGTTGAGCTTATATACATAAAGTTGGATCTATGCTTGCTTAGAATAAGTTGCCAACATAGACTAGTTAATGAACTAGAATCTGAGCTAAAACTTGAAAAATAAGGACCCAACATAGTCGCTTTTGGCAAACAAAACCCCTCAGCCAAAGAACCTTGCATGTCTAGACGTGGTGGAGTAGTTTTACCACCGGTCAGTTAAGTCTTGTTGAGCTTAGAAGCTTAGCCTTGTTGTGGCTTCTCTTTTCAGGTGAAGTTGCAGCCTCTGAGCTTGCTGCTGGCACTTGGCCACCCCAGCTCCCTCCGGGTTGGACGGTCGAGTGGGATCCTTCCTCGAACGGCGGGGAATGGGATCATTGATGTCCTGGCTGGCCTCACCAGGGACGTCCGACCCCGACGAGTAGCTTCCGCTTGTTTATATCTTCTGTTGTTTTCTTCCGAACTTGTAAAACTCTGATTTTTAACCAAGTGTGCAACAACTTGTTAATCTAATGATGGACCTGTTGTATTCTCTGGAACCACTCACCTTCGTGTGGGTTATGCTAACTCGGTACTGTCAAGTGGTTAAATCGGATGAAATCCGACGGCACATTGAGTTAACTTGGTTAAGGCATGAGGATCGCATGTCAGGCGACTTAACCGTGCCTTAGTTAAGTTAACCCGAGGTGGTTCCGCCACAGTGGAACGCTAATAGGAGTGAAGGAAGATGATGTCAATATAATAGAGGAGGATAAAGGAGAGTTTTTCTCCATTATTAAGATTGAGAATAGAAGGGATAAGTTCAAGTAGGAAATTGTAAATGTTTATGGCCTAGTTAAAATAGAGAGAAAATATGATTTTGTATAGGAATTAAATTAGAAAATAGCTTCTATAACCAGTCCTTTTATAATAGGTGGAGACTTCAACATGATAAGGTATGTCTGGGAGAAATCATCAGATAATGTGGACTAGGGGTGGATGGATGCTTTCAATGGTTTTGTGATAGATAATGGAATTAAAGAAATGCTGAGGAAGGGATATAAGTTTACTTGGACTAACAAACAAATAAATCCTGTTATGAGTATTTTAGATAGATTGTTTGTAAGCCCAGAATGGGATCACCATCACAGGAGAGCATCTTGTGAATCTCTTACTAGAGTGGGATCGGACCATTCTCCAATAATTATGAATATAGATGATGCCAGACTAAAACAGCAGCATACTTTCAGATTTGATATGGCTTGGTTCACTCAAGAAGTGTTTAAATCCAGTTTTAAATAGAGATGGCTAGAGAGAGGGGAAGAAGGTATTTAGGACCATTGGAAAGAGATAAAAGCGGCCACAAGAAGGTTTTGTAAAGGTTGGGGAGTAGATTTTAATAGTAAGTTAAATAGAGATAAGAAAATGTTGTTAACAAAGCTTCAAGATCTAGATAGGGATGATAATTGTGGAGGATTGGATGTTAATCGGTGGCAGATAAGGTACGGCTTAGAGGAGTAACTAGAGCAAATATATAGATTTGAAGAACTACAATGGCAAAGAAGGAGTGGTGTGAAATGGATTTTGAAAGAAGATGCTAACAATGGGTACTTCCATGGAGTTGCCAATGGAAGGAAAAAGAAATGCTCTATTTTCTCACTTGAAGAGGGGGAGGCAGAGAGATTAGAGATGCAGCTGAAATTAGAAACCATGTTGAAAGTTACTACAAAGAGCTCTTTGGTTTAGAAGAGAAAGGATCAATAAACCTAAATGCAAATATGTGGGCCCAAAGTGGTAGAGTTATAGATGTGGAAGCATAGGAACTAATCAAACCTTTCACTATGAAAGAACTGGAAGATGCTCTGAAAGACATGGATGCAAATTCGTCACCTAGATCTGACGGAATGCCAGTGGGGTTTTATAGAGAGTATTGGCAAGATATCAAGGAAATCATCTTTGAAATGTTTCAAGAGTTACATAGAGGGGGGCTAAATCTCAGTAGGCTAAATTACGGCATGATATCCCTGATTCCAAAATTGAAGAAAGCAAACAACATCAAACAGTATAGACTGATCTATCTCCTCAATATGGATTACAAATGGTTTACAAAAGTACAAACTTTAAGGCTAACACCGTTTGCAGAGAAATTAATCAGCAAGACCCAAACTGCTTTCATACCAGGGAGATATATTTAAGAGGGTGTGGTAATCTTACATGAAGTGTTGACTGAGTTAAGAGTAAAGAAACTAAAAGGGGTAATCTTGAAATTGGACTTTGAAAAGGCATATGACAAGATTCACTGGAGTTTTATGATGGATGTGTTAAGGAAGAAGAATTTTCCTACTAAATGGATAGAATGGATGAAACAAATAGTGGAAGAGGGTAAAGTGGGGATAAACATAGGATCCCCTGGTAACTATTTCAATACATTCAAAGGCTTAAGGCAGGGAGATCCAATATCATCACTACACTTTAATTTGGTCAGTGATGCACTGGCAACAATGATAGACAATGCAAGGGAGGCGGGGGAAATTAAGGGGCTTGTTCCACATTTGGTATAGGGTGGCTTAACTCACTTACAGTATGCAGATGATACAATAATTTTCTTGGAGATGGATGATCAATCTATTATCGGTATTAAGTTCCTATTATGTTTTTTTGAAAACATGTCTGGACTGCGAATCAATTATCAAAAGAGTGAGGTTCTGGTTATTGGTGGATCTGATGAGGAACAAAGGTAGCTGAGTTGCTCAACTGCCAAATAGGATGTCTTCCTATGAAATTCCTTGGAATAATGGTTAATAACAAACATATGACTGTATCTGCTTTGGCTTATGTACATCAGAAAGTAGAGAAGAAATTACTAACATGGCAGAGTGTGGGATTATCTTCAAGAGGTAAGATGATCCTGATAGAATCAAGATTGAGCTCCATACCTAATTATACAATAGGTGTATACTTTCTACAAGAAGAGATACATCATAAGATTGATTCAGCAAGAGCAAACTTCTTTTGGCATGGACCTCAAATGAAAAAGAAGTATCATATGGCAAACTGGACAATGATGGCCACTCCTAATAAATTTGGAGGGCTAGGATTCACAAATAATAGAGTGATGAACAAGTGTCTTCCACATGTTGTTTGTGTCCTCTCCTTCCTTCCAAGGGTCCTCTTTGATTACCCTTTCCTTGGAGACCTCTAACGTCTCTTCTTTCAGTTTCCACCACTTTGTTCTTACAATCTTGGCTTGTTTATCCCTACGTGCGCGCATTTGAAAATGAAAGCCACAACCACAAGCTTATGTTGAGAAACAACACATTCCCCTGGTATCACATTGCAATCCAAGCATGCCCGTTTATCCTCTCTTCTTATGAGGATAAAGTCAATCTAGTTATAGTGTTAGCCACTACTAAAAGTCACTAAATGGGACTATCTCTTCCTAAAGAAAGTGTTCTCTATCATCAAGTCAAAAGCTATTGCAAAGTCCAAGACTTTCTCACCCTCCTAATTCCTACTACCATACCCAAAACCTCCATGAACCGCCTCAAAACCTGTACATGTTGTACCTACATGCCCATTAAGGGGGCGCTTGGATCCCTTGCCGGAACTTGCTTTGCTTAGCTAGGCAAGAAAACTAGTATTTGGTTTCTAGGCAAGCTTTTCTTCGAGTCTGTGACAGCAAGCTGTTTGCTTGCTTTTGAGGGGAGAGGGATTTCTGCTCGCCTGGGCAAGCAAGGCGAGCGCTGGCGAGTTGAGGTGAGGCTGGCCCAAGTACCAAGCACGCCCTAAGATCTCCTCCTATGAAACGCTTCTCGTTTGAAGGTATAGTTCTAATCAGGCTATCTAAATCCTCCTAGAATTGCCTCTTAGCACTCTCATCATGGCCTACTTGGGGGCATACACACTAATTGCGTTTAGGATCATATCACCAACGACAAGCCTAACTAAGATAATTCTATCCCCTTGCCTTCTCACGTCCACCACTCCATCCTTGAGGCTCTTGTCAATCAAAACTCCCACTCCATTTCTATTTGCAGCAGTCCCTATGTACCACAACTTGAAACCAGTAATGTCCATCTCCTTCACCTTTTGTCCCTTCCATTTAGTCTCTTGAACGCATAAGATGTTTACACGCCTCCTAGTTGATACGTCAACTAACTCTCTTAACTTAGCTATAAGAGACCCTACATTCCAACTACCTACACGAATCCTAGTTGGTTTAACTAGCTTCCTTGCCCTTTGTTGGCGGCTCTTAAGTACCAATTCTAGGTCGTCAACTCCTACATAAATACCGGAAAGATGAACACCAACCTAGTGGTAGGGGTTTATTACTAACCATTTTCACAAGGGTTGGTGAATATTTGTAGTTCGGCCGAACCACCTTTGACTCCGCTTGTGTCAGCTTCCATGTGGCGACTCCTGGTGACTTCTTGAAGGCGGTTGTGACCGTTTCACCAGGAGTTCCGTTTCGGAGCCTCAAATCCTGTTAGGTGACATAAGGAGAGGAGTTGGAGGAGAATAGTCCCTTAGGATGTTAGGAGCATCTCCACTCTCCGAAGGCACCTCCACACTATAAATAGGACCCCCTCTCACACATACCACTCAAGAGTAGAATTAGTGCTCCATTGCAAAGGCGAAGCGCTGCCTAGCTAGTGCTTAGAGTAGGAAGAGAGTGAGGGGTGTTCGGGAGGAGTGCCGAGGTGTCGGCACTCTCCTCTCAGCTTGTACCTCTACGGATGCTGGCTTCCTTCGAGTAAAGTAAGTTTGTATTCGTGATTTCTTCTTATAGTGTTATACTTGGTTCTTTTATGCATGAGTAGTCTTATATCCTTGCTATGTTTATATGCTTGGCTTATATGCTCGTACGCTAGTCATATACCTTTGCTATCATAGTATAGGATTGTAAGCTCTCATGTATGCCTTTAGAGCTTGATATAGTATACACTAGTAGTACTTATATTTGAGTGAGATCAGTTTTCTTACTCGCGGATTCGTCGCTTACAGAGTGCTATAGTTTGCTATGGGATACCAAACGTAGTTAGATTGCGGTAGTAATTAGTAGCGTAGACGTGGTGTATGGGCTAAGGGTTGTCCTTCGTTTGCCTTATATCCCACGGGCTGCTAGAGGTAGGCCGTAGGTGGTGACAACCCTATTGGTCCTTTGTGTCCACGTTCGGATATAGCGTAGAGCCGTTGGTCGAAGGCGCCAGACTCATTCAGGTAAGCCAGTGCCTGAAGCGAGTATTTGACCCGAGAGATCGACCTTTAACTCATCTATAGAGCTACCTATAGGAATCCTCTCTACCCTCACCACCTATCTTGGTGTATCCTTGGACCGACTAAACTAGTAGTTAGTACACACACGTTCCCTTGGATTCGATACCCTTAGAATACTCTGAGGTGAAAGCTACAACGGTATCCATGTGCTTGCGGATTTATTCACATTCGTTAAATATACCAACACCCTTCGCACCCGTCGAGAGAGATGTGAAAACCCTTGCTCATTTTTCATTACACCCGGACGCCGATGTAGCGCGCCACTAAGGAAATGACAACTCGATCCTTGCTCACTTGACACCATGCCTAGATCGTGACACGACGCGTCACCAAGAGGGAGATGAGGAGATGAACCGGCCCTTGCCCATTTAACATCATACCCAAGTTCCGATATGACATGTTGCTAAGAAGGTTACACCCCCAACAGATTTCTCTTGGGTTTCATCTCCATTAGGTTTAATGTTAGCTCACCAAGCCTATCACAACTCTCGTCCTTTACTAGGGTGAGACAACATAGGCGGAGTTGATGTACAAATGAATAATATGGAAAATTTTGCATACATGAACATCATTTAGCTTAATGGGCTCCAAATATTGCTCGAAGAATTGTCTCAAGCTTGATCCCTGCAAAGAAAGCATAATGCCAAAGTGTAAATGAGAGGCCACAATTTAATGGATCCAACAACAAACTGATATCCGTTGGTTTCTAAATGTGGTACTTGGCCGCATGAAGAAATTTGGTATTGGTGATTGCT
This sequence comes from Setaria viridis, assembly GCF_005286985.2. Taxonomy (NCBI): domain Eukaryota; kingdom Viridiplantae; phylum Streptophyta; class Magnoliopsida; order Poales; family Poaceae; genus Setaria; species Setaria viridis. Next base: position 24,225,367 of record NC_048267.2, on the reverse strand, counting down.
ATTCCTATTCCTATTGCAACTGCCAGTATTTTAATTAAAAAAATTGAGGAAGAATAGCCAATGTACATGTTTGCCAAAATTATATGTTCTACAGATTTCCAGGCGTATGAATTATATATTTCCATGTACCTCCTTTAGCCGCACCCAATCATCCCAATAAGTAAAATCTTGTCAAGGAAGAATTAGATGATAAAAGGTGGGGAAATAGCATACGTAGTAATAAATGATGTCTAGGCAACATTTGCTTTAGGCCACTTTGATGACAGTTCAATCCACGCCCAGGAAAGAAATCCGAGTGGTAAAGTGCTTCTACAAAATGTACATAGCAAAGTGAGTAGTATTCCCTCTATATAGAGAAAGGAATTTGAAAGTTGGACTATCATAGTACTAACGTGGATCGTTAACAAACAGCTTTTGGCCAGAAACAGCCATAATCATCCTTCCATGATGATTAGAATACAAGGAAGGTGATTGAGAAAATTACATATTGAATTCCTCTGTTTTCAAGTAGAAAGCATAATAATGTAATGTACTAGCCATTATCAAGTAATTTAGCTGCAGCCTCAAAGTAATAAAAAAAATCCAGGCCAATCTCTATGTCATTTATTAACAAATTATGAAAACGTGTTGGAACACAAAAATATATACTAATAAATGGCCAAAGGATAATCATAGATGTCGGACATTCTGAATGATTACTCGAGCAAGATTATGTTTAATGAATAGCTCATCCAAGGCCCACTTATAATGTTCTGAAAAAGTGCAAATGTTAGGAACCACATAAAACCCTTAAGTATACCGTACACCAGTTAAAAAGCACGTACTAGCAATCTTGTTGCATGCTGTCAATTCTCCTGGCCCCTTTCAGTTCTCACAGGTTCAAGGTTCTCACATGCTGCAACATATAAAAAAGCAAAAGAACCACAGAAAGTTTTAGCTAAATGAATCAATTACTGCTTTGCTTAGAAATCAGTTGAATAAATGAAGGGGGAAAAACATGCTACCATCCAGTGAATTTTATATTCTGTCAATTCTCATTTGTTTCCAACAAGGTAATTTAGTTTCACTCTCATTTAGCTCAGTGAAACACAGGCATCAGAGGTCTTTTGGTCTCTATTCTCTATTTTGTTCAAGAATCATTGTCATCATCACATTTGAGGTCCACACAAATATTGAACCCTAATGCTACCAAAATAATGCAAGAGTTTCCTCCATCAGAGCTATGTAAAATTACACAAGTGAACTGTTATGCTTCACATAACTGTATTTGAACAGCCCAAGGGGCAATATATAGAGTGCATAAGTGGAATAGGAAAAGGACTCTAGTGCTGAATGTGTAAACGATCCGATTACTCCTACTATGAACATCATCTCTCTGTGACAATGTCTAACAAGTTATGCTTCAGATATTACAAGAATGCAATGGATTGCATTCTGTAGGTAAATAAGCATCAAAGAGCTGTAAAAGACCAACAGAATATTTATTTCTGCACTTGCATATGTGTTATTTGTTTATAATCCAAATCTTTTTTCAAAGCTTCATTTGTTCCATCCTGTCACAAGAATACCAATGAAAAAATGGGAATCCCACACAATATGGATCCAACAACAGAAATTGCTATTGTCAGTACCTGAGATAAAAAATGGAAACTTTGAAGCAACTGATACTGATGTCTGATGCCTGGAACGAGTATTATCCATCACTCATTTAGAAAGGGGCTCTATGCACCAAGGCCAAGCTATGTTGAGCTAAACAGGGTTAAAAGTCGCAATGAAGAATGCAACTTAAATCTGTGTATTGGTACTATAGATGAGACAATAACACTAGGTATAAGTACCGATGATATTTTTCCCCTTTTGGACATTATTTAATGATTTAAATGGAACTCCACCCTCTATAGCATTATCTAGAGATTTTTCTTCAATAGAATAGTTGAAAGAAAAAACCTTAAAAATTGTATGTTTATGTTTGTTTTAAATTGTATTCTTTTTTGTATATATACAGTACTTAGCTTGCCAAACTTACAATTAACTTCCTCATCAAACTAGTGCCCTTTCGCATGTTTCGTCCTCTACAGCATTTGCTAACAGAATTTGATAATGCAGGAACCACTCAGCTCTGACCAGCAGATTTGGCCTCAGCATCCTATGTCAGACCAGAACGAAATGTTGCCTCCAGTATGACCTTGTAACACCATCACTGTTGGAAATGGATGCATCACGCACGCATATTGAGCAATCATGTAGACCACTCAATAAGAAGTATCAAGCTGGTGCCTTTCATAACAGATGCCAGCAACTTAGCCAGAGCTTTTTGAAAGCCCATAGATAATAGATCGACAAGTCTCACTGTTTGGAACAAAACCCAACTCTAGCATCCGGTCCTGCAGTGCTAGTAACTCTGCCGTGCTCCTAGTCTCGCAGTAAGCCCTCATCAATGCATTATAGCTCTCATTACAGTGGATATGAAAATCGAGCACGAACGACTTTACAATTAGTGCTGCTCTATCAAGGTCACCTTCCTTGCAGAAGCCACAAACCAAGGCAGCACAAATGGCCTCGTTCAGTTGGGAACCCGACTCAATCATCTCCACCATCACTGACTGACCATCCAAGCTCCTTCCCAATCTGCAAAGGCAGGTTATGAGTGCCCAGTAAGTGTCGTAGTCTGGTTTCACTTCTCTGGAGATCATCTCAACCTTGACATCCAAAGCCTCCTTTGGATTGTCACATCGGCAGAAGCAGTCCACAATCATATTGTACATCTGCAATCTAGGACTGTGCCCATCCTCTATCATCCACTGCAGCAAACCCCTCGCAGCATTAGGGCGCATATCGTCGCACAATGCACCAATCAAACAGCTATAACTCTGCGATGGGATGACAACGCCATATTTCCTCAGTGGAGCTACCATGTTCAAGCAGGTCAGCAGCTTCCCAAATTTTACATGATGCTCAATCACAACCCTGATAGCGAATGCTACCGCTGAGAGCCCACTCCCAACCATCTCCATCAGCAGCGACCTCGTCTCCCTTAGTCGCCCCTCATTACAGTACCCTGCGATCAGAACACTATAAGCAACAGCATCAGGGCACAAACCACTCTGCACCATCCTGTCAAACATCCGGCGAGCATCGTTCAGCCTCCAGGCCTTGCACAGCCCGTCTATCAGAATTGTGTGTGAGACCAAATCTGGCGGCACGCGCCTGTGCGGCATTACATCAAACAGGCGCAGCGCCTCCTGCAGCCTCCCCCTGCGGCAGTAGCCCGAGAGGAGGGTGTTGTACGTCACCACGTCCGGCTCGAACCCTTGCTCCTCCAGCTCCTCGAGGAACCCCTGCGCGCGCTCGGCGTCCTCCGCGCGGCAGAGCGCGGCGACAAGGATGTTGAATGTGCGCGCGTCGGGCCGCACCCCAGCGCGGCGCATGGTCGCGCGCGCGGCCCAGAGCTCATCGAACCGCCCCGCGCGGGAGAGCGCGGCGAGGAGTGCATTGAAGGCGGCGGCGTCGGGGGGCGCGCCCGCGGCGGCCGCGCGGAGGGCGGCGCGGAACGCGTCCCGGAGGCGGGCATGGCGGAGGAGGGCCTTGACGAGGAGGCCTGGGAGGGAAGGGTGAGGCGCGGTGGGGGACGCGAGGAGGAGCGTGGGCAGCGCGTCGTGGCCCGGGTGGAGGCGGACGAGGTGGGAGAGCGCGTCGAGCGCGTGGGAGAAGAGGCGGGAGGAGGCGAGCGAGCGCGCGAGGAAAGCGAGGTGCGGAGGCGAGGGCTGGAGCGGGGGCGGGAGCGCGAGGAGGAAGCGGAGGGTGTGGAGCGGGTGGGAGTGGCCAGCGCGGAGCACGACGGCGGTGAGCTCGTCGTGGCCGAGGTATGGGAGCAGGCGGGTGAGGTCGACGGGCTTGGCCTCGTCAGCGTCGTCCGCGGCTGCGGCGAGGTGCGTGGCGACGAGGTCTACGACGGCGACGTGGGGGTTGAGGGCGCGCGGGAGGAGCGATGTCAAGGTGCTCGACGGAATGCGCGCCACGGCCTTAGACATGGCTTCGGGCGCGTGTGCGGAGCGTCGTCGTGGCATCAAGCGTCAAGGGCAGAGCCACTAGAAACCGAACCCTCCGCACTGTCACAATGACATGTGGGACCAACTAGTCAGCCACGGAGCATAAAGAGAGATTTCATCTCAATTCTCAGTTCTCACATATTTCAGAATTTAACACCCAATTCGCGTGCCTTCCAAAATTTGACACTTGACATGCGAATTCTTTCGGTTCAGGTGTTTTCTTCCCTTTTCTCTATTTCCCTCCTTTTCTTTTTTCTTTTCGATTTCTATCACATGTGAGAAGTCAATTTTGCCCCTGTTCTTATCCTCACACGCTCCTGCTCCTCCATTGTGCCGGTGCCTGCACAGGCCAGTTGCACCGCCGTGGGCGCGCGTCATGGATGGCTTCGTCCGCCCCCTCGCTTCTCATGAAGGCTGCGAGCCCTCAGCAGCAGTGCAGCCTAGCGGTGCTTGCGTGTTGGTCTGAAAATCCAAAGTCCCTCTGCTGCTCCTTTCTCCACCGAGGTAGGACCAAGATCCAAGTTGAGTCAGCACCAAAATCCAAGCTCAAGTCCCATTAATGTCTCTCTCTGCTCCTTCCATGCACACTCAATTAGCAAGCTGCAAAGCAACACAGCAAGCAGCTGCACTGCAAGCATCGCATATTGGCCCTCACGCGGGTGTACAGGCTTGTGGCGCAGTCCGGCCCAAGCGCGACACCTCAACGAGCAGGGGAAGACCGTGCGCCGGCGCTAGTGGATGGGATGGCGGGCGTCCCGACAAGTGCCTTTGCCCCGCGGCGCTGCCGAGTGGCGGGCTCCAGGTAAGTATCTCCTCTGCTGCCGGCGACGCGAAACGGCGTTGCGGGTGGCGCGACTGAGTTCGTCGCTTCCGTTCTTCAATCGAACGTCGTGATCATGGGGAGACGCGGGCGAGGCTCGGACTCACCTGTGCCGGCGAGCCATGGGCAGCGGGGAGCCTCGGCACGGGCGGCGGGACGGCGACGGAGCCTCTCGATCGGTTCTGGCGAAAGGATAACGTGCAGGGGCAAAACGGTACAGGAAAAGAAGAAGAAAAGAAATAAAATGAAATAAATGAGGGAAACACGTGAACTGAAATAATTCGCGTATCCGGTGTCAAATTTTGGGAGGCACGTGAATTGGGTGTCAAATTCTTGAATCGACACCCAAATAGTGAAATCTTTAGAGTACAAACCCCATTCTCCGCGACATTTAAACGAATTCACCCTCTCACTGATAAATGGGACCATCTGAGTCACTAGAGCGGGGTAGGACGACAAATGGGTTGCCATTCACATCCTTTGTAAGGATGGCTATAGTTAATTATTCCCCGTTCTATAGATGTATATTCGGGCCGCCCGGCTCGATCCGGCACGGGCTAGGCAGGGCCCGTTAATTTTCGTGCCGGGCCTGGCCCGTCACAACGACTCCGTCGTGCCATGCCGTGCGCCGGCATGGGCCTCACCAGTGGTCAAGCACGGGCCCGTAAGGTCTTTTTCGTGCCGGGCTGACCCGAAGAGCTCGGGCGGCTTCGGGCCACGCGAGGCACGGCGGGCCGCCGCCGCTACGATCCCCTCGCGCCGCCGCCAGGGGCCCTACCGTGCCATCGCTGCCGTCCACCCGCGCCATCGATGCCGTCCACCCGTGCCGCCACCGGCCTCCAGCACCGTCGCTGCCGTCCCCCCGCGCCGTTGTTCCCTGCCCCCCGGCGCTGCTGCCCCCTCGCGCCGCCGCCGCCGCTATTGTCCTCCCGCGCCGCCGCCGCCGCTCCCTGGACCCCGCGCTACCGCCGCGGTCGCCTCACACCACCGCCGCTGCCGTCCCCCCGCGTCGCTGCTCCCCAGCCCCCAACACCGCCATCCCCTAACGACGCCGCTCCCCAGCCCCCCACGCCTCCATCTCCTCGTGCCGCCGCTCACTGGCCCTGCGCCGTCGATGGGGAAGATGCGAGAGATGTGTGGAGGATTGGAGTCTGGAGGTTGACGGGAGGTTGAAGATGCGGTGGACAGTAGATGTGGTGGGCAGGGCAGTAGATAGGAGAGGATGGGGTAATGGCCTGACGGGTGGGAGTTAAACGCAGATAGCATTTTTGCTGCTGTTGGGCCGGTAGAGAGGAGGTTAACGGGTCATTTCGGACCCGATGCTAAAATCATGCCGGGCCGTGCTGCGCGTCGGGCCGAGAAACCAGCCCACGCCCGGCACGAGCCATCAGGTTGGGCCAGCCCGAGCCCGAAGAGTTACGGGCCGGACTGGGCTTGAGACGGGCAAAAAAAAACTGGGCTTCGTGCTGGGCTGTCGGGCTGCGGGCTGCACGCCCGTTCTCCTGCTTTTCTCTCTGCTATCGGGTGGGCGCCGCCGCCACGAGCGAGAGAGAGGGAGTCAGAGGAAGTGAGAGATGAGCCTGCAGATTCCGGCGAGATCGGGCGCCCTCCGCCGCCTCCTTCTCCTGGGCGGCGTGGGGGGGCTCCCGCGCCTCTACTCCACGGGCGACCGCCGCCGCCGGGTGATCCGCGAGGCGCAGAAGGACGAGGAGGATGAAGCGTTCCTCCGCACCCTCAACTTCGGCGCCGACCCCGAGAACAACCCCCTCCCCCCCCCGCCGAGGCGTGGCAGGGGAGGCCCCGACGCCTCTGCTTCCGCTGGTAGGCAGCCGCAGCCGCAGCAGGAGCGACCCGAGCGGAGCGCGCAGAAGGCCGTCGGCGAGACGCTGCTGGAGAAGCTGAAGCTGGGCGATGGCCCCTCTGGCGCCGCCGCTACGGGAGCCGGGGCCGAGCGGAAGCAGCCTGAGGATGAGCCGGCGCCGGCGCAGCCGGTGGACGTGGACGAGATCTTCCGGAAGATGAAGGAGACCGGGCTTATCCCCAACGCCGTCTCGATGCTCGACGGGCTGTGCAAGAACGGGTTGGTGCAGGACGCCATGAAGCTGTTCGGCTTAATGCGGGAAAAGGGCGCCATCCCGGAGGTCGTCATCTACACCGCTGTCGTTGAGGCCTTCTGCAAGGTGGCCAAGCTCGACGACGCCGTGAGGATCTTCAGGAAGATGCAGGGGAATGGAGTCATCCCGAATGCATTCAGCTACTGGCTCCTGATACAAGGTCTGTACAAGGGGGGCAGGCTGGATGATGCGATTGGGTTCTGTGTGGAGATGTTCGAGGCTGGGCTTGCCCCGAATGCTGAGACGTTTGTGGGCTTGGTTGATGCGGTGTGCAAGAAGAAGGGGGTGGATGAGGGTGAGAAGCTTGTGAGGAGCTTCCAGGATAGGAATTTTGCTATTGATGAGAAGTCCATCAGGGAGCACCTAGACAAGAAAGGCCCGTTCTCACCAGTGGTGTGGGAGGTGATCTTTGGGAAGAGGAAATCAGGTCGACCTTTCTGATATCTGCCAGAAAGTAGTATGTGCACATTTTCATCATTTTGTTAGCCTTGCAGTGATGAGTTCTCAAGAGTTAGCTTGCTTCCGTGGTTAAACAAAATGGCTACTATGCTGTTTTATATGGAATCGACCATTGTGGAGATCTGTATGCAGTTTTTTTACATGCAATTTACCACCATTTATTCAACTGCCCCCATAAAGACATACTTACCGCATATGAGCAATTGCTTTGTTATGTTGTTTCTAGTTGAAGACAATGAGTTGCTATTTTCACTGTATTTTGACTATTGGCAAATTAAGTGCTCAGATACAGCTTCTTTGTCATCTTGTTGCTACTTCGAGACAGTGACTTGATAGTTTGAGGGTAATCCTGTTGCTCATTCGAGACATGAAGATAGTGACATCATAAACACAATTTGATGACTGGTAGCTTTCATGCATGATGAACAAACTTGAAACTTGGAAGAACTAGTTGGGGATAGAAGGGTTCTGAATCAGGTTTTTTAAGACTAAAGAGCTTGAATCGGCTGGTTAAATAGCTTGAGCTAGCTTGTTTGCCTCACCAGCAAAACATGTTTCATTTTCAACTTAAAAGCATAGTTGCTACTGGTGTTTTAAGGTGATAAGGGTAAAGCTTAGGCACTTAAAGTGAAGTGGTAAGGTGAGGCATTGTGAGGCCATACTCATACAAATTGGTCAGCATTTTAGCAGCACATACATATATATCAGACACACAAAAAAGGAAAATGGTAAGGTACATAGGTCACTATGGCACTACTACCCATTCCTATCCTCTGGCCTAGCTGTTCAGTTCTACTTTTCAATACAGATCTCTGTAGAATGCAACAGAAACTGCCTTCTTATTGGTATTAGAACTGATCTGTCAACGGTAGCATGCTCTTATTGTCATTAAACTTATGTTTAAAAGGAGTAAAACTTTTGTTAATATCAAAGAGGGAGAAAAAAACAGTTGACTTCTGTGAAGTTACTGAATGCTTCATAGTATAACTTTCACAGTTTCATGTTGCATCCAAATTTGGTTAAGTGACAAGAGGGGGCCTGTATTCCTAAACATGACAGTACCATTGACTCTTGTTTTCACAATTGGGTTAACATTTCTCATCAGAGAAGCTCAGCCTGGGGATGTGTGTTTCTTGACATTCACTTCCTAAATATGCTTTACCTTTTTAGGCAGAAAAGTGAGTGTATTCTTTCCTTGAAATTTGTTTTTCTGATGCACAATGTATAAGTGGAGGGCTAATGTTTGGAGGCCTGTATAATGTTCTTTGTGGGAAGAGGATAAAACAGGATGCAAGAGGCAATGGAGAAAAGGCTGCTTGCTTGGACTTGGAGCATGAAACAGCTTCTCCAGTTTCAACAACACGAGATCAACCCAGTACTGGAAGAATGCTGTGATCAAGTGAAACTGTCTGCACTACACAAATCTGGAAAATAGAGTTGTAACTATGTGCAACATAACCTATTGGGTGTAGAAGGCTTCTGTTGTTTCAGGTTTGCTGTCCAGTAAACATTTTAGAATTTCTAGACTATAGTCAAATAGCTATAATAGTATACCAACTTCTGAATAGCGTCTTGTTGTGACAGTTCCTGGGGTTGAATTATGCAAGCAACTTTTTATGAATTGTATCTGGCAAGCACGGCTGACAAAATTGGGGCGTAGCGAAATTTCTCATTTTTTCACCACCTTTAGTCAAGTTTTTACTGCAGTGACTGAACGATAATGCTCAAGATCCATGGGTATCATGTGATCTCACTCGGCTACCCTGGGGGCGTACCCTGGAGGCGTGCATCACTTTTATCAATTGTGAGCAACCCTTCCCTTTCCAAACTGGAAAGCATTGACAATGTAATACAAATTTCCTGATGCCAGCACTTATATGGACCATCTCCTCTGAGATACCTTACCAGGATCTTCCATGGCAGGTCGCAAAAACGAGTGGTCTCCCTTCATAATTCCCCAAGAAAAGATGTTCTTCCATCTGATGCTGAACTCTGCTGCGCGTCACGTAGAAGGATCAGAGCGTGAATATCCGTTTTACATAGTTACCAATTCCTTCACGATGTTCTAGGTTGGTATCTGATCATTGCAATCTTTGCCACCTTAGGGTTCTTGGTGTGGCTTTCTTTCCGGGAGTTGCTGAGGATGCAAGCACTGGTGGTAACTGGGTGTCTGGGTCTGCAGTTCAAAATCTTCAGCCTGGGTACAGGAAAAAGTCATAAATGAACTATTGGAGGAGTCTTTTGATGGGCTTGGCAAATTTGCAACAGATCCCAAAGAATGATCCTCTATCTGTTCATTTTCTGACAAAGGTGGGTTCATGTTCCTGGATTGATATTTAGCAATTGGCAGTATGACTATTTCGTCCCTCGGTAGTAACTCCTGCAGGTGCAGTCATACAAATAAAGTCATCTAAGTAATGTTAGTTGAGGAATCAAAACGCAAAGATGTGTATTATATGCTCAGTATGATTTCTATTTATAACAAAGGTATGCTGTACTGGAAATTTATGAATGTCAAACTTGGAAATGTGAACAAAGGATACAGACCTATTTTCCAAAATGTCTGAAGCCCTCCAAAAGAGAGAACATTTCTTTTTAAGTGTGCTGGGCAAGCACGCTACAAGCAAGGCGCGACGAAGCAGCGCTAGTTTTTCGAAAAAGTATATTTTACTCCCCTCACCTATTTACTTTGTCCACTTAACCCCCTAAGCAAAATTTAGGCTCACTTTACTCCCCCAAACTATTTCATTTGGTCCAATCTAACCCTAATTAGATTTCTCTAATTTGTTTTTTCTGTACAAATTGAGTTTTAATTTCATATTTTACCAGCTAACTTATAACATGATGCTCTACGTTAGAAAAATACATTAGAAATTTTTCATGATTACTTTTCATACAGTTTCTAACATTAGAAATTTTTTAATGATTACTTTTCGTACAGTTTTGTATTCGTATAGTTTTGTATATCTAAGATCAATTTCATTATTTATTAAATATTCCTAACCTATGAAAATAATCGTGAAAAATTCTTAGTATAATTTTTTAATATAAGGCATCATGTTTTGTATATGCTCAATTTAAACTCAAAATTCAACTCATACACGAAGAAACACAAAAGAGAAATCTAATTAGAGGTGGATTGGACCAAATGAAATAGTTTGGGGGAGTAAAATGAGCTAAAACTTTGTTCAGAGAGTTAAGCGGACAAAGTGATAGGTGAGGTTGAGTAACAACGGTGAGGTCGAATGTACACGAAAACAAAACGATATAGAGACTAGGCAGAGGAAGGGTTTGAGCAACCAAAGGAGAAATGGAGGCCTCTCTCACTCCGATAGCCCCATTTATAACAAAATCACCACTCCTTCACTAGCAAGCCTCCCAAAACCACCGACTGCATGAACATGAAACATGGATGATGTGACATTACACGTCGCCTAAACATGGACGGTCCTCGAATAAAAATAAGAATTTGTTACAATTTTTGGAAAAAAAAAGTTTATTACTTCTAACAGGCTAGACTTTCTGTGAATATATTTTGTACAAGACCGAACTTGTCGGTCACGTGTCACCGGAGAGGCGGAGACAGTTGCGATTCTTGGCTAGGCGGAGATGAAAAATCCGTTGTCATAAAAGTGAATAGGACGGACTAAAATGTTCAATCCTTTGTCGGGAAAAGTGAAACCACATCTCTCTATGAGCCATGAAATTAAATGCTATTGGGAGCCTATGAAACCACACGATAAAATTTTGCATTGGAGAGATAGTTTCAAACATCATTTCATTTTCTTATTGCTTATGTGGCTATCTTGATAACATCAATATGAAATCATGCATTGTAGAAAGAGTTTCATCCATGGTTTCATTTTTATTCTGTTGATGTCGCACTCTTGAAAATAACAAAATAAAATCATGCATTGAGATTAGCAAAGTGACACTTTCAGAACAAACCTTATAGGATTAAACAAATTTATTATAGTGTAGAATAAAACATATAAACGCATTGACACTTTCAAAACAAACCTCATCGGTACACTTTCATGTAAACTAATAGGCAACATAATGAAAGCGACACTTTCAGAATATATCATCAGTACAATGGTCATAAACATAAGGCAAGATAACCAAAGTGACACTTGCAAAATACATCATCGATACAATGTTTAGAAATATAAGGCAACATAACTAAAGTGACACTTTCAGAATATATCATCTGTACAATGTTCAGAAACATAAGACACTATAACCAAAGTGACATTTTCAAAATACATCATCGGTACAATGTTCAGAAATATAAGGGTACTTTCACTCTAAGTACCATTAAAATATAAGAGCACCATCCCACCTCTGAACCATCTACTTAACCTTGAGACCAAGCATCAATCCCGCGACAATAACAAATAAAACAAGCAGCACGTGGGCGAGTTTGACATTGTGTCTATAATTCCCGATGAGCTTTAGTTCGTCAGTAGCCTTCTAAAGTTGTCGCCGCACCATCTTGAGCTCATTCCTAATCTCTCTAAACCTACTGCTAGCTTTTGCCAATTCTTCCTTCCACTTTTTTTTGCATCTTCTTCAGCTTGCACCTTCTTCTTCATGAGCTTCACCAGAATACCACAGGCCCTATCATCCCATTCTAGATCAACCCAAATCATGTAACTGCATTACTTATTTTCCTCCAGCAAATTAAACGCCCCTTTACAACTCACCGTTGACAACAGTAACATGAAACCACAGAACCAAAATCTCTGTAAAGCAGGTAGCCATTTACCTTTGGACAATAAGCAAACTGATGGACATGGTTGGGAAAGGTCCAAGAATACTTCACCATAGCTCTCAACCTATGATCGCACATGTTTTCAGAATGTCAACGGGTAGTATCGCAAGAATATGTCTCCTAGCAGTAACTACCAACAGAAGAAGATGATACAACACTCGAATGCTTCAAAAAAGGTCATTGCAACTTGAAGTGAATGTTTAGTTTTGCATTTCATAAACTATAGCCTATCAACTTCTAACACCAATTGAAATGCAAACCTAAGGGTAGGATGAAATCGGAATCTACTGCCTTCAACCCAAATCTCTAATTCTACCTTCCCTATGATGATAGGGGAAAGTAGTAGCACAAAATACGACACTGACCTGACCGTGCTCCTACTCTGTTTCCTGCTAGGATGCGCCATTCCTACCGCGGGCCATTGCAAATCTGCGCACTGACGCCTCTAGGCTCTAGTCTTTGCTACAGGCAACAGGAGCGTGCCGGTGAGTCCCTTGCAGTGTACGTCATATCGAGAAATGAGAAATAATAATATACCCATTACTTTGGCCTGCAATTGGGAAGTGGACCAAACTTATTAAAACTATAATATAAAAGAAGCGCCTTTTGTTACAACCATAACTACATCATGTCTCAGTGGTAGAGTTTTTGACGAACTGGAAGATCTTATTTTTCAACTCATGCTTACATGAGGGACCCCCTTCATGCTTACATGAGGGACCCCCTTGGTCTATGACATTTTTTGCACATTTTTCAACACATGCTTACATGTGTGTTGACTGTCGTTAAGTACCAAATATGACCGTCAATATTCTCAAGAATAAAGGAGAACTAGCATTTCTTGCACGCATATTTAGTTAAGAATAATGCAATTCCATATGCCCTTGGAGATTATTTGAGTGCAGGTGAAATGACACAAAAGGAAGGAGAAAACACACACCCATGGTGAAGAAACATAACTCCAACCAATGAGAGATTGCCACGGGGGCAGCACACGGATCCATGGGCCCACAATTCACAGCAAACCGCCTTATCGAGGTAGGTAGCACCCGCAACCATCCATGGGACCCACCTGGAAGTCTACCGGATGAAGGTAGTTGCGAGTGGGTGGTTCGGCTGAACCGCCTCTGTCTCCCCTCGTCCCTAGTTGACACGTGGTGGCGGTTGATGGCTTCCCTACATCGGTTAGAGGAGATTCCCCCAAATATTCCTCCTGTAAAGCACCTTTATGGACCTATAAATAGAGGGGTGTGCTCTCCTTTCCAACACACACCACAAGTTGAATCACTCTCTCCCTCATAGTTTCCAAGTTAGTAGGGTTAGGCTAGAGTAGCTCTACTCATGGTTCCAAGTCTTCTTGGGAGTTCAGGGTATAGCTCTTGTATCTTTTATTCCTAGATTGACTTTATGCTATTCAAGTTATTCATGTTCTTCATATAGTGTTATGCTTGGTTCTTATATGCATGAGTTAGTCTTATACCCTTGCTATGTTGATATGCTAGGCTTATATGCTCGTAAGCTAGTCACATACCCTAGCTATCGTAGTACAAGTGGCAGCACCAAGGAAACGGGGGTCCTCCAAGAAGGTGCTTACAAGCGGGGTCCGCCCACAGAAAGGGCTTCCTCCTTGTGAAGCCCAAACAAGGAGACAGGCCTGGAAACCTGAAGGCCCCAAAAAGTAAGGGAAATATCGTGTCGATGACCTCGGGGAGTGGTGAGGGCCTCCTGGGAAGGAACTCAGAACCTAGGTTCAACGCACCCCCGGGACGGTGGGCCTGAGCCCACAGGAGCAGGCGCTCAATAGGATAAAATGGTAAAAGAGGAGATTAATGTGCAAAGGACCTTAGTCAGGTACTGTGCTACCATGCGTGTCAAGGTGAGGGGTGTTAGGGCAAGTGGACGACATGTCAAGAAAAACTGTAGTAAGGAGGGCAGCCATTGGGCCGCCGCAATCACACATGGAAGAGTAGGGGGAAGATTGGGGTGCAAGACTTCCCCCGATCAACCCCATCATGGGCGTGGCCTATAAAAGGCCAACCCTTGTACTAAGAAAGACAAGCAATTCTCAAATAACATAACATACAGGACGTAGGGTATTACTCTTTCAAGCAGCCTGAACCTGCCTAAAACTTTCTCTAGCATAACCATCCACTAACTCCCCTCGCTGGCTCTTAAAGCTCTGTGTACGAACTAACCCCTAGGCCGGATCTCTAAAAGGGGGTACCATCAGATCCCTGCTCATGGTGATCAACCACTGTCAGCTGGTGCACTAGGTAGGGGGATAGTGGTGCGTTGAACTTTGAGGCATCCCTGCGGAACAAAGGCAATAGGGAGCCATTTTGATCTTCATCGGGCTCAGCATAGTGGGTCGGACGACAAAGCTAGTGGCAGGCAAGAAATGCCCCGTTGACGGGTGGCAGCGTCGCAATTGGCGATGTCCGTTCCTCCTGTGCGGCAGCCGGACGTTGGGGCCTTAGCACCGCCGCGCATGAACACTCCCCACTCGGCCTTCGGTGGGGCCATCTCCATCGTGGGATGGGTGGCCTGTTTCCACAAAGAGGCGAACAAGCACGCAGAAGCAGCATCATGATGATGGGGCTCACGCATGTGCTGCTGCCTCAACTTTGACAACCTAATACCAGGAGATGCCCTGGTGGTTGCATAGGCCCTCCTCCAGCACCCGTTGGTAGAGGCTATTGCCAAGACCCTAAAGGGGTGATGGTTGGAGGACCTGGCCAAGCTGGTGGGCAAGGCCCCGGCTCCCTATGGGCCAGGTGATAGCTTGTGCGACCAGACTGAACGTGGTAGGCACGGATCTGACTTGGTGCATCCCCCGTCCCCTAGCTGCTCGTGAAAGTCCATCATGTCTCCCCCTCGCTCCGGGTAGCAGGACCTGCGCACACTCCTTGAGCGGAACCGCTTGAGGGAGGATGCATGAGTCACCTCACCTTGTATCAGAGCCGGGAGCGGCATCACGAGCTATTCCGAGCAGAAGACCAAGCCTTGTCGGGGTCTGCCCCTAGGGGGGACTCCTGCCGCGAAGCAAGGACCTCCACGGGTGGGGACGACAACTCTGCCCTTATAGGGCTGAGTGCCGGGCCTTCACGACTAACCTACATCTGGTTGATTGGTCGATGAAGTTCCGACCTGATATCCCGGAGAAGTACAACGGCACCATCGACCTGAAGGAGTTCCTCCAAATCTACATGATGGCAATCCAGGCTGCTAGCGGAGGGCCGAAGGTCATGGCCAATTACTTCCATGTCACTCTCTATGGGTCAGCATGGTCGTGGCTAATGAACCTCCCCATAGAATCCATCCATTTCTAGGCGGACCTAAGTGAATAGTTTGTCACCAACTTCGCGGGCTCGTTCGCCCGACCAGGGATGGAGAGCGATCTTCACGCTGTCCGTCAATGTGATGACAAAATGCTACGATAGTACATCCAACACTTCAGCCAAGTTCATAACACCATTCCTCAGATCACCTTGACCTCAGTGATAGTCGCCTTCAGCCAAGGTCTCACCACCAACAGCTAAGGGGAAAGTTGGGGACCCACAACATCGAGACTGTGGCTGAACTATTCACCTTGGCCGACAAGTACGCCTTGGAGGTCGAAGCTCAGGCTTTGCCCCCTCCACGGGAGGTACCTGCCAGTCGGGAAGAAAGGTCTCCCCGATCCGGTAAGGAATGGGGGGACAATAATAACAAAAGGAAGGCCGTTGCCACGCTAGGCCTAGAAGGATGGAACAAGCCTCTATTGCTCGGAGGCCCCGGAGGCGACAGGAAGCAGCCAACGTCAGCACGACCGGCGGGCGGCAAGTGGTGCCAAATCCACAAAACCCACCACCACGACCTAAACGAATGCCGGTTGGTGAAAGGTCTCGTCGACAACCAGCAGAAGGAACGAGAGGACCGCCGCCGCCGGGATGGCAACGGTGGAGGCCCCGGAGAGGGTGGCTTGGGTTTCCAAGAGCCCCAGCAGGCTGTTACCATCATCTTTGACAGAGCAAATGCCCCCATGTCGCAAAGGAAGCCAAACTCCTTTGGAGGGAGGTGTGCTCCACCGCACAAGCCCAGAAGATACCCAGCTGCTGAAGTGGCCGGGGACGCCCTTGACTTTCAACCGCAATGACCACCCCGATAACATGGTGGTGGTAGGACAACTTCTCGTCGTCGTTACCCCCACGATCTGCAACATAGGGGTGGCAAGGGTCCTCATCGATGGAGGAGCCAGCCTCAACCTCCTCTCGCCTCAGGTTTTCCATATGATGCTGGTGGGCTCCCGGCAGCTCGTTCCATCACACCCATTCTATGGATTATGAAGGGAAGGACCACCCCCTTGGGGAAGATCGAACTGCCCGTCACTTTTAGCGACCGAAGCAACTTCCGGATGGAGAACATCACCTTCGATAAGGAAGAGTTCAATTTACTATACAATGCATCCTGGGCAGCCTACCTTGGCCAAATTCATGGCAGCTGTACACTACGCCTACTCAACCCTGAAGATCTCGGGACCGTCCGGGATCATCTCGGTGAAGACCAACATAAAAGGGGTCGTGTACTGTGCTGAGAAGCTCTTCAAGGCCTTGGCCGCAGCCACATCCAGAGATGACGACGAGCGTCCAGAGCAAAATCCGCATGCATCGACCAAGCAGCCCATCATCCCCAATGACGCCGCGATCACCAAGGAGGTTCAGCTTGGGGACGGCCCCGACAAGGTCATCAAGATTAGGGCCCAGCTAGGAAGCAAATATGAAAGCGCACTTGTTGCCTTCCTCCGGGCAAACACTGACGTGTTCACGTGAGAGCCGTCAGATATGCCTAGAGTGCCCAGAAAGGTGATCGAGCACAAACTGGCCGTGCATCCCGACGCGGAGCCCATACAACATAAAGTGCGACAGCAGGCCTCGGAAAGGCAAGACTTCATCCGCAAGCAAGTTCGAAAGATGCTGAAACCGGCATCATCTGGGAGGTCCTCCACCCGGGGTGGTTGGCTAACCCGGTCATCGTGCCTAAGGAAAAAGAGAACCTCTGGATGTGCATCGACTACACCGACCTCAACAAGGCCTACCCGATGGATCCTTTTCTGCTACCCTTCATCGACCAAGTCATCGATTCCATGGCGGGATGTGACCTCCTTTGCTTTCGGGACACGTACTATAGGTACCACTAGATAAGTATGGCAAGGGAGGACGAGGAGAAAATGACGTTCACCACTCTGGTGGGGACGTACTGCAATGTGCGCGTCCTGTTCAGCCTAAAGAATGCTGGTCCCACCTTCCAGCATACCATGCGCATCACATTGGGGGACCAGCAGGGCCGTAACGTCGAGGCGTACGTCGATGACATCATCATCAAGACCCAGGATTAGGCTACCCTGCTCAAAGATCTATTTGAAACGTTCGACAACCTACAAGAAACATGCTTGAAGCTCAACCCAGAGAAGTGCGTGTTCGGAATACCATTAGGGAAGCTGCTAGGTTTCCTCATCTCTAACCGACGAATAGAAGCCAACCCTGGAAGCTAGAGGCGATCGAGCATATGCAGCCTCCCAGTCGCCTAAAGGATGTGCAACGCCTTATGGGCTGCATGGCGGCTCTAGGGTGATTTATCTTAAGGCTCGAGGAAAGGGGCCTCCCCGTCTTTTAGCTGCTCAAGAAGACGGGGCATTTCGAGTGGACAGATGAAGCAAGCGAAGCCTTGAAGCAACTGAAGCTATATCTCTCGACGCCGCTAATGTTGGTTGGCCCTAGGGATGAGGATACATTGATTCTTATACATCACCATGACCCTGCAGATGGTGAGTGCGACCCTTGTGGTTGAAAGGGAAGAGCAGGATCCACCCCCAAAGGGAGCATCACACCACCCGAGCACACCACCGACAAGCACGACCTGGGGGCTCCTAAAGGAGGTCCTAGAGAAGCATTGCCTGACAAGACCCTTCCCAGGGTGCCCAGGACCTAGGAGCCCGACAGGCAAACAGAGGAGCCTCCCGGGGGTTCACCCTCTCGGGACCCTGACTGCACCATCCCGGGATGGACCAGGAAGGTACAACACTTGGTGTACTTCACCAGCGAAGTACTACGGGATACTAAGGAGTGATACCCCTAGGCACAGAAGATGCTATACGCCATCCTAACGGCGTCCCGAAAGCTACGGCATTATTTTCAGGCACACCCGATAAAAATGGTGATGTCATATCCTCTTGCCTAGTTCTTCAGAAACTGGGAAGGCACAGGGTGGATAGTGAAATGGTCCATCGAGCTGGCCAAGTTTGGGCTCCAGTTCACCCCTCGCCATGTGATCAAGAGTCAAGCGCTGGCGGACTTCGTCGTCGAGTGGACCCTTGTACCCTGCCTCGAGGAGGAGGCCATCCAGGGGTCCATTAACACTGGAGACAGGGAGCCATGGATGTTGGAGTATTGGACCATGAACTTCAGCGGGTCACTCACCCTGCATGTCATGGGGGCTGGCGCGATCCTTACCTCTTCCACGGAGAAGTCCTCCGCTACTCAATATAGCTCGACTTCCGGGCCACCAACAACATGGTGGAATACGAGGGCCTCCGCGTGGGGCTCCAGGCGGCTGCCAGCATGGGGATCCAGTGACTACTTGTGAAAGGTGATTCACAACTAGTGGTGAATCAAGTCTCCAAGGAGTATCAATGCACGGACCCACAGATGGCCTCGTACGTTGCAAAGGTCTGGAGGATGGAGCATCACTTTGATGGAATGGAACTTCAACACGTGCCCAGGAAGGACAACATCAACGCCGATTAGCTATCTAGGCTTGCCTCATCTCAGGCACCTTTGCCTCCCGGGGTCTTCGAGGAGCGGCTCTCGCATCCCACCGCCACGGTAGCTGACCATGGCGAAGGGGAAAGCCCACCTCCGAGTGGGGGGACCCAGGCCAATGCCACAAGAGGTAAGCTCCGTGCTCCCCTTATGTTCTTAGGGACCCTCGTGGATGGATGACATCCATAGCTTCCTGAAAGAAAACATCCTTCCCAAGGATGATGTCACCGCAGAGAGGATCACGCGAAAGTCCAAACGCTACATCATGGTAGATGGGGATCTATACCGACGCGGCACGGATGGGGTCCTCCTGAGGTGCATAACCCTGGAAAAAGGTGCTGAGTTCCTCACTAAGGTCCATGAAGGTGAGTGTGGGACTCACTCATCCTCCCGCACGTTGGTTGGGAAGGTCTTCCAGTAGGGTTTCTACTGGCCAACAACCCTCGAGAATGCAACCAAACTAGTTAAGCACTGCAAGGCGTGTCAGTTCCACGCAAAGTAGGTCCATCAACTAGCACAGGTGCTCAGCACCATCCCCTTATCATGACCATTCATGGTTTGGGGGCTTGACATCTTTGGACCATTCCCCAAAGTAGTCGGAGGGTACGAATGGCTGTACGTTGTGGTGGACAAATTTACCAAGTGGCCGGAGGTGGTCCCGGTAGTCAAAGCAAACAAGAGTTCAGCCTTGAAGTTCATAAAAGATCTTGTGGCCCGTTTCAGTGTGCCCAACTGGATAATCACCAAAAATGGTACGCAGTTCACCAACGCCCTCTTTGGCGATTATTGCGAGGACATGAACATCAAGCTATGCTTCACATCCGTCGCTCACCCTAAGAGAAATGGAGAGGGAAAGAGAGCCAATGTAGAAGTGCTTAAAGGGCTGAAGATGTGAACCTACAACGAAATGAAAAAGCATGGTATCGGGTGGATTGATGAGCTGCTGGCGGTGATATGGGCTAATCGAACTACACCTAACAAGGCTACGGGAGAGACTCCTTGTTGATGGTCATTAAGTACCAAATATGATCATCAATATACTCAAGAATAAAGGAGGATTGGTATTTCTGACATGCATATTTGGTTTTGAATAATGTAGTTCCACTTGTCCTTCGAGAATATTTTGTTGCAGGTGGATTAGCAAAAAAGGATGGAGAAAACACTCTCTATGGATCCAAGAAACACTCTTTTTACCAATGGGAGGTTGCCACGTGTGCATACCATGGATTGAAGGGTCCACAAACTAGCACAATCGCCTCAATCCACCGGATAACACACACAACCGCCATTGGGACCCACCAGGCAGTCACCCAGAGAAAGGCAATTGCGAGGTGGGCCCACAGGGGGTTGACCGAACCAGGGTTTGTCATCTTTGCTGCACCGGGTAGGTTCCTCCATGTGTGCTGGTTCTTCTTCTTTCTGCACCACAAATTCTTCCTTCTCATCCTTCTGGAGTTCTTTTCTGAAAATTCCAGCAAGTATATGTCCTTGATTTCCTTGCTCTCGCGCCCCAGATTGATAGTTATCCCATTCTCTGTTGATGGCTGCTCCTCTGCTGATTTTCTGTAGAAGTTGAGCAGCCTCCCTGAGTGTCTTTTCCATAAGGTCTCCTCCTGCACACATTTGAACAAATTTCTAGCATTTTTGGGTTAGTGAAAAATAAAATGTATGCAACAACACATCACCTGAGAATCCAAGCTTAGGTCCTTGTCCAAGTAGTCGTTGAATCTGTCCCAAGCTTGATCTATTCCTTCATCTTCTCCTTGCACAAATATGATCACTTCCTTCCGAAGGTTTTGAAGTTTGCTAACAGAAAAATCTCCCACAACACTTTGTCATCAGTGCCTCCCAATACCCTTTCGTGTCAAAATAAGCTTCTGCATACCATTGTCTCGCTTCACTTGCAAGTGAAAACGGGAATAGATTCTACTTGAACCAAGCTGGCGAAATTTTTTCTTGTTGTAGCATGTTGCATAGCATCGTGAATCGCTCAATGTGTCTATATGGATTATCAGTCTTCACTCCTTGGAAAGGATTGCTTCTAGCCATGTCAATTATTCCTTTATCTAAGATGTACTCCTTGGCTGCAAGCATTGAGTCGGATTCCTCCATGTCGAATTGATTGGTTAATGGAATTACATAGTCCCTTAGCGACTTTTCTCCTTCCTCCTTGTAGCGATTGATCAGAGCCATCTAGACACAAAAAAACAAAAATAAAGGTTTTATTTTCTAGAGAAAAGTTAGATGTTGGAGGTTAACAAAAATGAATACAAATTTAAATGAAGCAAAACTGACTTGTTCCCCGACAACGACACTAGAAAAGCTTGTTGATGGCAGTTAGCACGTCAATTTATGAACCGCAAGCGTACGGATCAGTTGTAGCTCTTCCCTTAGAGTAATCCCCCAAGGTTTATCAGTCCGTGGAACAAATGGATTTGCACGCTTAACTAAGCACTAATCTATGTAACTGAAGATTCTTTGTATATGATATGAGTGATCTAATAAAGGATCTAATGACTTAGATTAAAGCAGATAGAGAGTATGAATGTAAACAAGATAGATAAAATGCTTGTCCTAGGGATCTAGGATCACTTATAGATGTAATCACCATGCATGAAAGAACTTGATCTAAGTGTTATTGTGAGTGGATGTGAACCATGCCCAACACTTTCCCTCTCGCACGTTGTCACTACACAAGAGTACTCAAATATTGAACGATAAGAACACTGCTTGATGATCATTCTAGGTAAGCAAATAAGCAACCCAAAGTAGCACTGGCCAGCCATTATGTGAAAGAGCATCATCAAGATATGATAAATAATAAATAGATCTTAAACAAGAGGTTCGGCGATTACAAATCAAGATCTCTATACAACCCCGAGGACAAACAGAGACTTTACTCCATGATCTTACACATGTTAATAGAATTCTTGATAAAGATCGCTCTGTAGATCAACTAGACCAAAGACGATGACGAATAGGGGCAGAAAAGCCCCAGGCTGATTGACCTGGGCACCTCCAAGATGATCGGCTTAGGAGGTTCCTTCATCGTTTGGTGCTCTGCTTCGCGTGTTTTCTCGTAGATCCAATCTTCTCTCCATTTTTCCTCCTTGTGGTGGCTTTTGATGGTGTTTACGTGGTGTTTTCTCCTCTCTCTCCAACTCTTTCTTCCTTAAAGTTCATGAGGGGGTAATTATAGTCTCCCATAGGCGGTGGCTCTAAATCAATGTCGGTGCAAAAACCCTAGACATTATCATAGACTTCACGCTGAACGAATGGGAGGTCGACCAAGCCCTAGCATGGGCCAGGCCAATCGGCCCCGAGGGCCCCAGGCTGATTGGCCTGGGCCCTTCTGGTCCTCTCCTTCCTCGTACTGGCTTCCCTCAACAACCCATGTCCAAATAACCATTAAGATCTTTATGCAACCCCCCTTGATTATGTCATACTTTCTGTCATAATGCAATATACTCCAAAATACAACACATATGCAATAATGGGGTTATTTCAGGTGCCAAGTGGTGGGTTAGTATAAGGTTAAGCATAAAAACACTAAATAAATAACACTAAAAGAGTGTCAATAATGAGCGTCAACAATCCCCCCACGCTTAGCTCTTGCTCATCCTCGAGTAAGTCAGGCGACTATAAACTTCTTCAGCAGGGTTGAACAAAGATCTTGAACTAAACCTAAGCAAGCGAGTCAAGTACCTAGCCTTCAAACAAAAGATCAGAGGAGTAGCAAAGATAATCAAAGTATGGGTGTTCAAAGATTTATCTCAGCAAAGATTCCCCACAGCTATTATTAAGACCAAGTAACTTCAAGAATCAACTACACTTACTTTCTGGATTTATTCGGAGGGTTTATCTGTCATCATAAAACAATCTCCTTACAACAAAATTGAAACAAGAATTCTTTTCTAGGTTCCTACATGTCGCTCAAATGAATGTTGGCTATCCTACCTAGTTGCAAGCTCCCATCTCTCAAAAATTACTCAATTATATGGTGGAGCTTGGGTAAGGCTAGCTAGAATCAACACTTATATTATCAAATTAAGAAAACTCTCTAGCGGTTGCCTACCTTCCGAGCCATTAATCAGAAGAATATCCACATAATGTGAGGTTTTCAGGGATGAGAAGGTATAGAATGGTGGACATGTGCAAAGGCAAATAAAATTGTGACTCTGAGGCACAAGTGATGTCCTCATCGTCGGATTGCACATGGTTGAAATGAAAATCTGTTCCGTAAGCAAGTTCATCTTTTCTTTGCACCTCTCTTGATGTTCGTGACAGTAAAAAATCCTCCTTTATTTCCTTTTTGTTTTCTTCTATTATATTTTTTCTCTTTCTCAATACTTTTCTTTCTTTCTTTCCTTCTTTTTTTTCTTTTTTTATTTTTAATCTCTTCTTCAAACATTTGTTATTTTGGCACAAGTTTTTTTTTCTAAAAAAGAAACAGTTTGAAAAGGTTCAATTGTACAAAATGAATTTCTAGATCCCGGGATTTCTTACCTCCTCTCGAACCATAACGGACTAGTATTATTATTTGATCATTGAATCGTTTATTTCGCTTGAAAGCGGTTTAATTCTTTTACAGACGTCTTTTTTTTAGAGGTCGACATCCATTATGCGGTATAGGTGTTACAGTCCACTCTATATTTCATCGTGGAAAAAAATTCCATAGTGGAAAAAACATAAAATTCAAAAAAAGTAAAAAATTCTAATTAGATCTATCTCGAATTTTTGAGAACCCTTTGAAAAGACGTTCAAGGGGTTCTCAAATCAAACGAAAAAAGGAAAAAAAAACCTTCATATTATAAAAAAATGAGGGTTTTATGTCTTTGAATACCACACCATAAAAAATAGTTTTAGATCCTTCCAGAGGCCTTCCAGGAATTTGCTGCGCGAAAATCTAGGCAAGGAGACCCAAACTGATCGGCTTGGCCTCTCTTTTCCTCCACTTTGGCTCAACTATCTGGTGAAACTTCCTTTTCTTGTATCTTTCCTTATTTTTCATAAAGCTTGACCAGAAATTGGGTTGTGCTCAAGGAATAGATAATAAAATTGAGAAATATTGGGTTCGCGTTTAGGAATTCAGTAGAAAATATGATTATTCCAGTGAAGAACTCTCATTACTGAATATTGACGAGGCTAGAAATCAGAGATGGTAAAAGGATATGATCAATGCTCAAAATTAAAGCAAACTAAGAGAGAGCGATCTTAACTCAATTCAAAGCATCAAATCTGCTTACGGTGGTACGAATAAATCTTTTTGGGTATTGGCTAGGATAAATAATAACTCTCAACCTGGTTAAAGAACTTGATCAATCTTTTTTTTGCACAGATAAGAAATAAAATTTTAGATCACCTCCAATCCAAGCCTTACTCATAAAGCATAACCAAAACTGAAACACTTGATCATCATGAAGCATGGGTACTGCATAAATAAATCAATTACTAAACTCCACAACTATGATTTAGAATTCAAGACAATGTTCATGATCCAAAGTTGTAAAGAAGACAAGAAAATAAAGGTAGACACTAAAAACACTCGCACGATCCTCGATTTTATTCATGCTTCTTCTCACAAAGACGCTAAAGTAGCGATCCAGGGCTAAGTCTTCCAAGAAGCTTAAGAAGACTACTACTTTATCTACTTTTGATTAAAATAAAAAAGTACTAATTTAGACTCTCACACGACTTAACTTGACCAAACTAGATCCAAAAACTCCTAGGATCTAGGTTCACATGAATAATTAACTACTGCACACACTAGCATTATAGAGGTTACGTGCTCGCAGGATCTTTTCCCTCCTACATACTGTTACTACGTATGCAAGGGTAATCAACCACCTCGCTCATTGAGCAATTACACAACTGATTTGAGATTTGTGTCTACAACTGTTGGTGACAATGCTAAGAAATGACCGTGTCAGTATATATACTAATTCAAACATAAGATTATTCTCCCGTTCTTCCATAAAGAAAGTACCTATGCAATGACTGTTGAAACCCACAGTGCCACATGTTGAATGGCGCAGCTGATGCTTTCCTTTAGCAACACATAAAGGTCACCGTGTCGGTGGAATCAGGATGTCCCAAAGTGCGATTATTTCTTGGGATAGTGTTACACGTACATCTCTCACTACGGATGGTTATGATTGAAGCCGTATACAGCTTTAATTGTGAGAACAAATTCGAATATGTTCCCATCCATTCTTTCTGTAGATGCCAATGGATGAGGGTGTAATTGAATCAGCAGAAATCATTCTCTGGAGCTAAATATAATACTGATACTCTTTTAGTTCAGAGAAAAATGTGTCCACAGTCAAGAGAAACCATTGTATATATGTTTCTTTTTCTTTCTTGAGCGAAAAACCTGGAGGAAATGCCATACTGCCGATTTTTGCTGGATGTTTGTTTTCATGTGTGTGAAAAATTGTGTGATGGGGTTGTTGTCCATGTTAGCCTAGTAAGTGATCTAGCATATGCATATATTCTGCTGTATCAAAGTGATTTAGAACTCGGAGAAACTGTTTGCGAAAATATTATGGTTCTAAAAATGGAGCCATGAATGTCCAGAATCTTATGCTTTGTTCTGCATTGTATCGGATTTTAGGAAACTCTTAATAGTCTCCATGCAATGTATTAGGAAACTCTTACTAGATTCCATTGCACAAGATGCTAAGCCATAAACTGCACTGTAGTTTACCACTGCACAGAACTTATTTTCTATGGATGTAGAACGGTGCAAAAGCTTGAACATGTATGATGCATCCATTTATTTTAGCACTTATAGCACAGTCGTGCATCCTCAATCAAATAGATTTAGTGTTGTCTAGTAGTGGATGTTCTAGTGGAGATTATTATATTTTTCCCCCTAAAAGTTGATGCCTAAGGTATTTATAACTGAAAATTCTAAACCTCGAAATGTTCCAATATCTGTCGGAACCCTTTCTTTGCATCAGAATCAACTGAGATTTTCGATTTTACAGTTTGCAGGAATTATCATTTATCACCACATCTGTCGTCAACCTTCAAATAGTTAAGTATCCTATGTTTAGGCTTCAATCAGGATGGGGGCAACTTGTACGGTCTCTGTGTCGTAAATATGCATCGCCCAAGTTGTTAACCTTTGTTAGAGGTCCTACCAATCAAGTTCAATGGATGCTGACGCTAAAGTGAGGACGCATTATATAGCTTGCTAAGATCCACCTACTTGATAATATAAAGAAAAATGTTCCTGCATTATGTAGCTAGAATCTCCCCATCTCGGTTATATAAACGACCGTGTCCAGAAGTTCCAAGAGACTGTTGTAGCAATGGGCAATAGAGCAGCTTTTGTGGTCGCGTTTCTCTTAAGGGCTATATATGGAGGCATGCAGATAGTAACCAAAAACGCTTTCAATGAAGGCATGAGCACGACTGTCTTTGTTTTCTATAGGCATTTAATTGCTATTCTGTTCTTGGTGCCGGTTGCTTTTGTTCTTGAAAGGTAATACAAGTCTTGTAACATATTTTTCTTACATACCACCTTGGGAATGGAATTGAGGCTTCTTTCTGCAGGAAAACTGCTCCACCACTTTCATTCAAAGTCTCTCTGAAGTTATTTGTGCATGCGTTATACGGGTAGGTGAGCTTGATCGTTGTCATTTTTTTGGGAGGGCCAAATGATCGGTATTGACCTGCTATCAAGCTGCATAGATTTCAATGATAAAGCAGCAACAGTTTTCAGAGTCTTCATGTTCAACTGCATGGGCTCCAAAACCTTGTTTTTGAAGGTCCTATCAAAGATCTATGCTTGAACTACTATTGCCACCTCTGTGCAAAGATGTTATGCTTCCTCGTTCAGTCATTCGTCCATTAATCTCTCCTTTTCTTGGTGAAAGTGCAGTATTTGTTAATATTTCCTCCCAGTCTCATCCCATTTTTCTCTGTTATTTTCCCCTATTGTTATTATATATATACACTTAGTTTCAGCAACAATTAACAACAAACTAGCCTTTAGCAGCACATAGAACAGCGCAAGTTTTTCTACTGATAGTGGTAGATATATGCAGAACTTATCAAAACTGAGATATTTAAGTAGTCTCGATGGATCGTTCTGTTCACAACCAGCAGTATTTATGATTTCTATTTGTTCCACTTACTTGTACTTATAGCAGTCACTAATCATTTCATATCTTTTTTTATTATTTTTTTAGGATTTCTGGAGCAATAAACATATATGGCCTTGGTCTAAGTTATGCTTCAGCAACAGCATCATCTGCAATATTTAACTTACTGCCAGCAGTGGCTTTCTTTCTGGCTGTTCTTTTGGGGTGAGGGTTTTTATTTTGAAACTTGCATTTTTTTCTTAGGAAGGCTGGAATATTGGACCCATAATTTACATACTTGAGGATTATAATGTTGAACTAAAGCACGCACAGCGTAAGCTGCACCTTCCAAACTAGAGTAGATTTAGCTAATCAGTTGTTCAACCTATTGTATTATGTCCCATTGGATCCAGTCTTACACGAAATGGAGCTTATAAAGTGACTGTCAAACAAATTGATGATGGAAGTATTGATAGTGTCAAAAGCATCATACGATCACATGAACTTTTTAGTGAACCTAGAGCGATCTGGCAAACTTACGAGCTTTTAAAGTTTAGTAAAGGAGCCTCTTGCTATTTGCAATCTACCACAAATACTATGTATGATCTGTGTCTCCTTTAGACAAGTTAACTTGAGGAGGTGGACTAGATTAATTTTGGATATTCTTCGTTCTATATCTGGTAGGATGGAGACTTTGAACATGAAAAAGTTCCATGGGATTGCAAAAGTTTGTGGCATACTGTTCAGCCTTGCAGGCGTCGTTGTACTTGCATTTTACCAAGGACCTGAAATGAAATCATTCAACCACCACCATCTTTTTCATCACATAAGTAACTTTCATGGTGAGGCTACTGCTCATCCTAGAAGGACTTGGATACTAGGAATTTTCCTGACTACTTTATCAACTACATCTTGGGCTCTTTGGACAGTTCTTCAGGTATGAAAGTTACAGGAGTTTTTTTTACAAGTTCAAAGAACATAATCAAACAGAACTGTTGGCTTGCTCATGACATTTACCTGCACAGTACTTGTTCTCAGGGGCCCATGTTGGAAGCATATCCATCTAAGCTGCTCAACACAACTCTCCAGATGATCTTTGCAACAATTCAATCTTTCTTTATCGCCCTAGTGGCTGAGAGAGATTTTGCAAAATGGAGGTTAGGCCTAGACGCACGTCTTATTGCTGTGGTGTACTCTGTAAGTTCAATATCTTCTCGATCAGATTCCGTTACCAGTGCCTCTTTATTTTTAGCTACAGATGAGCATTTAGTTTTGAACTTCTTATTCTTCGAAAAAAGGTGTTTTGTGAATTGCAGAAAATTAATAATACGATATAGAATTATCAACAAATGAAAGTTTCTAGATTATGTTTTCTCCCTGTTTATCCAAGTGGAACAAAGGTAATGGGATCAAACTGAGGCTCACTAATCTTTAGGACCTGTTTAGAATTATATTGTACATTCCCCTAAGCTAATGGACTGTTTTGAGTGCGAGGATTTCAACAGTTCCATTCCCATACAGATGTGATTTTTTTTATATAGTAGAGCCTCACTTAAATGTGTCAGGACTCAAATAAAAATTGAAGTGTCTTTCGGTATCAGTACAATTAGCTAAGTTTCAGCACGGCTGACATTCTATCCTAACCTAATTTATGTTTTTTTATCCGTGTTGTTATATATATTCTGCACTTGTCTCATTGTGTTTTCCCAGTCACCAATACAGAAGTATATTGGTATTTTTTTATTAACCCTATAGTTTTATTAATGGAGGCGCATTTTATGTCCCATTGACGCTTTTCCCACATGACCATCGGTAGGTAGAGCACTACCAACAATATGAATGTGATGCTTGGTTGTTTGAAAGTGCTGAACACATCATGCAGGGCATACTTGTTTCTGGAGTTGCATATTATATGCAAGTATGGGTGATTGATAAGAGCGGACCTGTTTTCTTGGCCATGACAATGCCAATAACCCTGCTTGTCACAATAATTCTATCTTTGTTTCTCGGAGAAGCAGTTACCTTGGGAAGGTGGGTCTGCCCTCAGATTTCTTTTAACAATATAATGAAGATGATTTACGATTTTTAACAAGGAAGTCATCTTTTTTCCCAGCAGTATCTTAGGTGGAGTAATTATGGTTGGTGGTCTGTATAGTGTTCTTTGGGCAAAGAGATCTGAGCATGTAGTTGTCAGGAAGCAGCACATGGCTGCTCCAGTAGAGGCAGCACAAGTTTAGCTCATACTAGCGATTCTGTTTGTACATCAAAACTCAATGGCAGTTTCAGGCTGGTTTGTATTTTGTAGTTACTGATCAACTGAGAGAATTTTGAAGTTATGTTACTCTTCTATTTCCTGTAAATGTCATCTCTTGTTCAAGGTATCAAGGTTCAAACTAGTGTGTTATGCACTATTGGTGCAGTATTATATTGCACCTTTCCTTCTTGTGTCTCTATGTTACATAACACTCGAATGATGTGATGATAATCTATCGAGGAATTGAGGGGAGCTGGTAATTAAATGAAAAGAAGTAGTACTAATGGCTCGCAACAACGTGGAAAGTCTAGTTCAATAAACTCAGACTAACAAAAACAGTCGGGAACGAACGCTCACCACTAGCAATCACATTGGACAACAAAGAACCAGTAGCAACTACTGGCGATTTTCCCTTCCCAACACCATCCGCTACTCCAGCAGGCAAACCCAGGACTGCCTGGTCAGGGACCGGTGGCGCGCTAGCCGATGGAGCCTGGACTGTCAGCTCAGGGGCTACTCCGGCATCTGTTGGTGGCACCTCCTCTGGCACCTTCTCAATAGACGCAACCTCAACGCCCTGAGCGATCACAACTACTTCATCCGAAGTAGCCTCATCGTCACCAAGCGCCGCGTCGTCAACCTTTTGAGACAGATAAAGTGACCAAAAAGATTACAAGTTAAAATCCATCAGCTACGAGTACCCAGCTACATACCTTGGCACCCTGAGACTTCTCAGGTGGAGAAGTCGAGGTAGACTTAGCAGCAGACCTCTTGCGGACTACTCGGCGTTTCTTCATGGGAGGAAAGGGCTCGTCTTCTGACTCCTCAACAACAGATTCTTCTTCTGATTGCGCCAGATAGCCAGCAAGGACTCCGGACTACAAGAACAAGTCGGTATTCAAAACAAATATCTCAAAAAGTTCAAAAAGTACAAGTCAAGTGAAAGGCCATACCACTTCTGGCTCATACCAAGCATCATACTGACAAAGCGCTGAAGGAATAACTGGCACTCCTTGATAGTTCCTGAAGAACTTGGCCAGCAACGCCTCCACATCATCATCAGAAATATCCTCAGCAGACATACGCGATGGATCGTTAAAACCCGAGTACTCACCCCCCGAGTGAGCCCGTTTCTAAAGAGGTTGAACCCTTCTCTTGAGAAAACTGGCCGCCACATTAATACCAGTCAGACCAAGTGCTTTCAACTCGGTAATCTGGTGCAGCAAATGGTCGAGTTCCAGGGTATCTTCAGGTTCGCTCACCCAATTCTCTGCGTGCTTTGGTGTGTGGCCAGTAACAACCGGCAAGCAAGGATTATGGTTCCCAATATAGAACCACCTCTTCTTCCACTCCCCATGGGAGTCAGTCAAGTTATAGTCAATATACGCACCCGAGCTCCTGAGTTGGAACCCGGCGCCCCCAAAGACCTCAGTCCTAAGTGCACTGGGCTGAGGCTTGCAGCAAAACAATTTCCTAAACAGTTGAAGGCTAGGCGGAACTCCCAAGTAAACTTCGCAAAGGTGCACAAAAATTGACATATGCAGTACACCATTGGGGTTCAAATGTACAAGTTGAAGCTTGTAATACTCGAGGATACCTCTGAAGAAGTCGGAGGTGGGCACTGCCAACCCCCTCTCCACAAAGTGTGCAAGCATCACCGTTTCATTCGGATGTTCCTCGAACTGCCACGCATTCGCAAAAGGCGCCACTCGAGTACATCCTTTGGCTGCAAAAGCTTCGCATCAACAAGCACCTGAACGGCCTCCTCCTTCATCACAGAATGCTGCCACGTCACTCCGGGTGGCGGCGGTGCAGTTTGATTCGTCGGCCCCACCTTTGGCTCCAGCAACACCAGCTCCTTCCCCTTCTTGGACTTCACCTTGCCCGCCGCTGGAGCCTTGCCTTGAGCCTTCTCGGGTTTCTTCCCCATCTTCTTGGTGCGCATCCGCCGGCTTCACCCGCAGCAAAATGCACTCAACCTCGGATCTCTCTCAGAGGAGCAGCAACGGCGGCGGCGGCACTAGACAATCACAGCGGAGGAAAACTGATGAGGACATCCCAACCATGCAGGCCTCACCTACATCGCCGACCTCCACACCGACCATGCCGAGCACAACTACACCAGCCCAAGTCTTTAAAGGACCAATTACACGTAGTCGAGCAAAGGAACTACAACAAGAGGTGAACGCACTACTTTGTGAAGTTCATTTAAATATTAATGAGAATTATATACTGCCTAAGTCGAGTACATTGCTATTACTCAGCTTTACCATGGAGGATGACAAGAACACACAAGGCAATGAATACAAAGAAGAACCACGTTCAAATTCGTCCAGTTCTGCAGAACAGTCTGAAAGAAATAATCATAACTTTTGATTCCCAAAAGCTATGAAGGTCAATGTGTACTTGTTGGAAAACTCTTGAAGTCTAGTTTGGAGAAACCGTTCTGGCGCCCGACCAGTTTTAATGCATACTGGTCAGAAGCTCAACAGCCTGCATGAAGCTAAAGTTGCCGTGTAAAACTGTACCAATGTACAAAATTTTGTGGAACATACTACACATGGTGTGAAAGTGTATCAAGTTAAGTTTCCAACGCAACTAACGACACGTCATTTGGACTTCCCAAGAAGGAGTTATGACCAAAACATTGAAGACTATGCAGAAGGCCAACAGCCACGTGGGAACAACTCAGGAGCTCTTGATGACTAACTCTTCATTTCTATCTCGTGTTTATACCTATCTAGGAGGGCTGTTCCTAGTATAAATATCCCTGTACTCCTAAGGAAATTAAAGACTTTTGATAATCCAAATACAAACCCCTCTGTTCAGCTGTGTGCTAACAAATTCAGAGAGAGATCTCTACCCTTAGCTCCTGGTCCATTGATTCCAGGTTGCGTAGGTTGGTTTCTTTGAGAGTGTGGTTGGGCGAATCCTTGGTTCAGGTTGCCGTATAGAGACTGTGGTTGGCTCCTTGTGCACGTCGTTAGGTTGCACTAGTTATTGCTGCTTGCAGCAAGTTATCGGCCGTTCTTCGGCTAGTTATCAAGACCGGGATCCTACATCGTAAAGATCGGGACTAAGACCCCATCATCTGGTACCAGAGCCTTAGTTGCCATGGTAGGAATTTCTTTTACCCTTAGCTAAATATATTTTGTGTTCGTCCTATCCACTAAAAAGCCAGAAAAATATTTGCCATAACCCTTTGATTCAATCTGTCATTTTAGTGAGTTTTGATAAGTTTCTGTCCATTAGAGTCTTTGTTTAGTTGCTGATCATATCATCTTTTTGTGTCCTTTGTGCCTATCATATCTCAAAAAAAAAGGAAGAGAAAGAAAGTTGCAAAAAAAAAGTGTTGAGAAAAGTTAAAAAAAGAGAGAGAAAAGAAGTGTTGAAAAGAAAGAAGAAATATCAGATTGTTGATGTGCACAAGTGTTGAACGTACACCACAAGTTGCTTTGGTTACATCAATCATATCTCGTGATCAGCACTAGGCATTGGATCTCTAGTTTGGATTGTTACTTATCTTTACAACAACTAGAATTCAGATTGCATTCCTTGTGAACCATTCCCCACCAAGCTCCACTTAAAAGCCACCGTCATAGGAACACTAATCTTGTATTCGCTTAACCATCACTCTCGTGATACCATCGCGCTTTGGCCCTTCTGTAATCCGTAGGAATTCATAAGAGCTTCGGTTGGTAAGAGAGGTGAGATTGTGAGTTTCCACATATAACTTCCTATTCCACATATATTTGTTGCTTTGCTGTCATTAATTTCACAGGAAGATAAGTGGTGAAGATCAGATTGAAGATTGTGTCACCATGACACAATTTAACGAGTTGAAGCAAAGCATGGAAGAGTTAACGAATAATTTTCAAGCACTTATGGCCCGTTTGCAAAATCCACCTCGTGATAATGCAAATGGAAGTCATCATGAAGAAGAAGTTGATGAAACGGAAGAAGAAGCTGCTGCTCGACCTGCAAGAGAACAACAAAGACGTAGAGAGCGAGCTGCTGCAAATGCAAGAAGACCTCCACTTCCAGGACGTGGAAATGGTGGTAGAGGTGCTAGTCGTGGCCATAAGAGAGGTCTTGAACTAGAGGGAAGTGGGAGTGAAGAGGAAGAAGACAATGAGGTTGATCAGCCCCATCATGATAACCGTCGACGTCACCACGGGAATCGTGGGCGTAATCAGCCCAACGAGGAGAGGTTTGGCAAGTTAAAATCCACCATGCCCAAGTTTGATGGCGGGTCTGACCCTGAAGCATATCTTACATAGGAATTGAAGGTGGATAAAATATTTTGCTTGCACAACTATTCTGAGCAGAAGAAGATGGCCATGGCTGCTCTTGAGTTCGATGGTTATGCTCTAATCTGGTGGGAGCAAATGCTAAATGATAGAGAAGAAGCTGGCTAAGGTGATGTCTGTTCATAGGCTGAAATGAAGAGAGAAATGAGGGCAAGATTTGTCCCCAAACATTATCATCGTGATCTTTTTGACCTTAGTGTTGATGAGTATTATAAAGAAATGGAGAAGGCAATGATTAGAGCCAATGTATATGAAGATGAAGAGCAATCAATTGCACGTTTTATGTCAGAACTGCATCGTAATATTCAGCGTATTGTTGAACTTCAGCAATACCGCAATCTTATTGAGTTGGTCCATCAAGCAAGCAAAGCTGAACGACAATTGCAGCAGGACATGAAGCCCAATAGAGGAGTATCTTTCAGCTCGAGAAATGCCCCAAGTGGAAGCAAATTCACACCACGAGGTAGTGCAAGTAGAGGTTCAACTTCCAACTCAAATGGTGGTACACGCTGAAGCAGTTTTAGTGCTTCTAGTGCTAAAGAGTTGGCTGCTCCAAATGAGAGGAACAAATCAGCAGACTCATCATCTACTTCAGTGGATTCTTCCACCAAGAGTAGTGGGATTCAATGCTTCAAGTGTGGTGGTTGTGGTCATGTTATAAAGGAGTGTCCAAATAATCAGACCATTATTGTAAATGACCAAGGAGAGTATGAATCTGCTAGTGATAAAGAACTGAAAAGGTTGAAGAGGAAGGTAATCTGGAGCAGGACATCTGTGAGTTTGAAACTGGAGCTGCTCTTGTTGCAACTTAAATTTTGAGTGTGCAAATGAGTGAAGCTGAAAATGGACAGCGGCACAATCTTTTCCAAACCAGAGCCAAGGTTGAAGACAAGGTGTGTAAAGTAATCATTGATGGTGGAAGCTGCCACAATCTTGCTAGCAAGGAAATGGTTGACAAGCTTGGTTTAAAGCTGCTGAAACATCCTCATCCTTATCATGTGCAATGGTTAAATAATTCAGGTTCAATTAAGATTGCATATAGAGTGAAAATTCCTTTCAAGATTGGTGAATACATTGACATTGTGGAGTGTGATGTGGCACCCATGACAGTGTGTCATATGCCGCTAGGAAGACCATGGAAATATGATCGGTCCTCTCTACATTGTGGTCGGACCAATCAATACACCATCAAGTGGAAGGGCAAGGAGTTGATTCGTAAACCCATGACACCGCAGCAAATCCTCACTGAGCACTTACAAAAGAACTCCAATGTGAGGAATGAGAGTGGAAAAGAAGGAGAGAAAAAGAATTCGAGTGCCCTCCACAAATTGGTGAGTGAGAGCCACAAGCTAAACATGAGAGAAAACAAGAAACAAGAGGGAGAGAATTTAGTGATGATGACCACCAAATCTGAAATGAGAGATGTGAGGAAAAACCCAGACCAAGTATTGATCATACTTGTGTGCAAGGACACATTGCTTTCAGCTAACGACTTAACATCTGTCCCTAGTGTTGTTGCACGTGTGTTACAGGAATATGAAGATGTTTTTCTAGAGGAGGCACTTGCTGGACTTCCTCCCTTGCGTGGCATTGAACATCAAATTGATCTCGTCCCTGGAGCTGCACTTCCAAACCATCCAGCATACCACACCAACCCTGAAGAAACAAAGGAAATTCAAAGGCAAGTACAAGCACTTTTAGATAAAGGTTATGTGCGTGAAAGTTTAAGTCCTTGTGTTGTCCCTGTGATTTTGGTGGCAAAGAAAGATGGTTCCTGGAGGATGTGTGTGGACTGTAGAGCCATAAATAACATCACTGTTCGATATCGTCATCCTATTCCTAGGCTAGATGATATGTTAGATGAATTGAGTGGATCTATGATATTTTCTAAAATTGATTTAAGAAGTGGTTACCATCAAATTAGAATGAAACTTGGAGATGAATGGAAAACTGCTTTCAAAACAAAGTTTGGGTTGTATGAGTGGTTAGTTATGCCTTTCGGATTGACTAATACACCCTATACATTCATGAGATTAATGAACCATGTCTTGCGAGCATTCATTGGAAAAATTGTTGTTGTTTACTTTGATGATATCCTAATTTACAGCAAGACATTGGAGGAACATGTTGCTCATATTCAGCAAGTTTTGGATGTGCTAAGAAAGGAAAAACTATTTGCTAACCTGGAGAACTGCACATTTTGTACAGATCAGGTTGTGTTTCTTGGTTTTGTAGTTTTAGGTTCAGGAATTCAAGTTGATGAATCAAAGGTGAAAGCAATCAAGGATTGGCTGACTCCTGAAAATGTAAGTCAGGTGAGAAGTTTCCATGGACTTGCTGGTTTTTACAGGAGATTTGTGAGAGATTTCAGCACCATAGCTGCTCCATTAAATGAGTTGACAAAGAAAGGTGTTGCCTTCCAATGGGGTGAACCACAAGATAAAGCTTTCCAAGAATTGAAGAAAAGATTATCTGAAGCCCCCTTGCTTGTGTTGCCGGATTTTACTAAAACCTTTGAGGTTGAATGTGATGCAAGGGGGATTGGGATTGGAGGTGTTCTCATTCAAAACGGACAGCCCGTTGCATACTTCAGTGAGAAGTTGGGAGGAGCACAACTGAACTATTCGGTATATGACAAGGAGTTATATGCTTTGGTAAGAGCACTTGAGACTTGGCAACATTACTTATGGCCAAAGGAATTTGTTATTCATTCACATCATGAGGCTTTGAAGTATTTAAAGGGCCAAACAAAACTGAATCATAGACTGAAGCGTCCCCACATAAGTAGAGACTAAATGTGACACAAATATCAGTCCCAGGAGGCTGATAGCACATTTATTCGACAGATAATTCAGTTACCGTACAACTCCCGAGGGAGTGGGCGTGAAAGCCACGCAGCGATAAGCAGTAAATAAAGAACAGCGGCTAACCAAGCGACTGACAAAAGACAGCACTCGGGACTACACGGCAGCAGCAGCATCTTGGATGGGGCAACACCACAGGCAGCATTGGGTGCGGACACAACCTCTACTCAAGGTCCTCGGCGATGAAGTCCGGGTCTTCCTCTGTAGCAACGAAGCAAGGGTGAGTACAAACGTACTCAACAAGTCCAACCCCATCCACGGAGGGGGATACCAGCAAGTATATGCACAGGTCACAACAAGGATAGGCTAGAATTTATTTGCAGTAAAGCTGAATTTTCAACACATGCAGGGATTGTTTTCGAAAGGGTTTTTGTAAAGTTTTCCTTTAGTGCCCGAAGCATTGAGTGGGGTTGATCCTACACAAAGGATCCAAGTTTTTATCGCTATCGGACTTCCCGTCCGCCATAGCGCACGGCACACCTGCCGGACTCTTCCAAAATCCAACACACACACACACACACACGTGACATCCTTGCCCAAGTACTAGTTATGTGACCAAGCCGTAACTCGTCCAATGCCGTGGACACGGCTACCCGGATAGGTTTTAACTCTGCAGAGGTTGTACACTTTTCCCACAAGTAGGGTACCGCAGCACGATCACCGTAGTGTCGGTGTGGATCCTAACAAAGCCATTACCCACCTTAGCTAAGACTGGCTAGCCCTCGCGGAAGCACCCAAGGGGTTCACGGCTCCTCCACGAGATCGTGACCGGGACCTAAGTCACCAAGATCTTACTCCTTTTCCATGGGCTCCCGTTGCTCACCAGCACCCCTGAGGACTAACAATTCAGCTAGTGGGATTTATGCTAAGCCGTTGCCCATACAACGGTCGAGTGGTTGCACGATGGTGGAATTAGGCAAGATGACACATGAACTCGGTCCTTAATCACGACAAGATGGATATCTCCCGACATTGCTCAACCACCAAGGTACAAGCACAACATCCTGGCATCCCACACAAGGAATACCCATCCATCCTGTCTACACATCCCTTTTCCTTGAACCCAAAAGCCATTTTTCTCACTTGAACACACACGCACATTTATTTTCCGAATACACCATTGTAATAATGATTGGAGTTGTGTAACAAATTCCTAAGCGTTCTAGCAGTGGTTATCATCTAAACAGAGCAAGTCATATTTAGAGATAAGCATAGGACAACAAGGAACGATCATAACAATCAAGGGGTGGCTATCCAACCATGTCTTGCAATCAAACAATATGCTTTTCATAAAACAGGCCAATAGGTCGTGTTTGAAAACTAGGTATTAAGTATGCATCAAAGGGTGAGATTGGACTTTCCGTCTTCAAAGCCTTCCGGAAGTTCCGGCTCGCGGTACTGGTCCTCGGGCTTGGGCTCGCGGTCAAACTCCTCCTCGGGCTCCTCTTCGGGCAATCCGCGATCTACGGCACACACAAACGAACACACAAATAAATAAAAGAAGATCGGTTTTTAACCGTGAGCTCCGAACAGAAAACGTGAACGGAAAATAGGTAGAAGGATTATTTTTGGGAAATTTGGATATGGATCGGCGAAAGTATTTCGGAGGATGACGTGGTGAAATTTGGGATTAATTGGAGGAAGTTTGGCGCATGAAATGACGGGTTAAACATGAATTAGGGGCTTAAACGGAGGTTTAGGACTGATTTATAATAAACCAGGGACTTATTTGCGAATACTTTTTGGGGTGGAGGGTCCGATCTGTGAAATAGCCTTTGAGAGAGGTGGAGGGACCTATGTGTAAATTGGGGAAACTTGGGGGTCGGATCGGAATTGGAGAGCTTTTATCTCTTCTTCTTCCAGGGAAAGGAAGAGAGAGAGAGTGGGGAGTTGGGGGTCCGGCGGCGGCCGGCCGGCGGGGCTTCGCCGGCGGCGAGCCATGGGCTGGGGGCGGCGGTGGAAGGGGGCTCCATTTGGCCCCTTACCTTGAAGTTTCGAGACGGGGAGTGGGGCGGCCGGCGGCTGTCTTGGTGGAGGTGGCGTTCGGGTGAAGGGGCTCGGATGGTGGTGGCGGCGGCTGTGCAGGTGGCGAGGAGAGGGGTATGCGGCGGGTTGTGGTGGTGGTGGCCGGGGCGTTCGCCCCTTTTTATAGGCCGGTGAGGAGCGGGTCCGGTGGCGTGTGGGAGGTGGGGGTCCGGTGGTGGCGCCGGGTGGAGTGGCGGGCGGCGTACGACGGAGGTAGGGGCCGAGCAGGCCGAGCCGGTGGCGTGGGTGCTGCGAGGGGTCATCGCGGTGGTCGGCACGGCAAGAGGCGGGCCCAAGGCGGCCGGGCGGCGTGGCGCCAGGGGCGTGTCGGCGGGGCCGGGAGGGGCCGAGCGCGGGGTGCCTGTGGGGCGGCACGCGGCCCGATGGCGCCGGCGTGGCCAGCGGGGCCAAGGCGGGCGGCGCGGGTCCGGGCAACGGGGGAGTATGGCGCCAGGAATGGGGGTGCCGGAGTAATGGCGCTGGGCTGGCTAGGAGGTGTGGTGCCAGGGGGAGGTGATGCCGGGTGCCAGGAAGAAGAAGGAGGAGGAGAGAGAAGAAGGAAGGAGGAGGAAGAAAGAAGAAAGAGAAAGAAAAAGGAAGGAAAAAGAGAAGGAAAAGGGGAGGGAAAAGAGAAAGAAAAAGAGAGGGACCGGCGGCGATGCGGCACGCGGTTGGAGCACGCGCGCGGCGGTTTGTCGACGGCACGTGGCGAGATTTACGGGCACAGATAAAAAGGTAGGGGTCGGCATGGGTGCCGGGATGGCGAAATCGCCGGGGAGATTTCCGATTTCCGGGAGCTCAGCGGTAAAAAGATTTTAAAGGCAATTTTAACGGGTGATTTTAGTTGGTGATTTCTGCGGATGTTACAAACCTACCCCACTTAAATTGAATCTCATCCTCGAGATTCGACTGAGTTTTGAAGAGATGGGGGAATTCCTTCTTTAACGCGTCCTCGCATTCCCACGTGGCCTCTTCTTCGCCATGCCTACTCCATTGTACTCTGCAGATCCGGACTGCTGTATTTCTTGTCCTTCTAGTGACGGTGTCCAAAATCTTGACGGGCACCTCTTGATACCGAAGGTCCTTTTGCAAATCTATTGTCTCCATGGGTACTTTCTCCTCCGGTACTCTCAAGCACTTCCTTAGCTGAGAGACATGAAATACCGGGTGTATATCCGACATTTCCTCAGGAAGTTGGATGCGGTATGCTACGGCTCCAACTCTCTTTAACACCTGGTATGGTCCAATATATCGAGGGGCTAGTTTTCCTTGCACTTGAAACCTTCGAGTGCCCCGAATCGGGGATACCTTGAGGTAGACAAAATCTCCCTCATTGAAGCATAATTCCTGTCTTCTTTTGTCCGAGTAGCTCTTCTGTCTGGACTGTGCAGCCTTCAGCTTTTCTCGGATTTCTGCCACACGGTCTTCTGCTTCCTTGATGAAAGCTGGTCCGACTAAGGAGCGTTCTCCCACTTCTGACCACATCAAAGGGGTCCGGCACTTTCTACCATAAAGGGCCTCAAATGGTGACATGCCTAGACTGGCTTGGTAGCTATTGTTGTATGGGAATTCTGCATAGGGTAAACTTTGTTCCCAATCTTTGCCATAGGTTAGGACACATGCTCTCAACATATCTTCCATGATTTGGTTCACCCTCTCTGTTTGGCCATCAGTCTGGGGGTGGTAGGCTGAACTAAAGTCCAATTTGGTGCCCATGGCTTTATGCAAGCTCCTCCAAAACCTAGAGGTGAACTGAGTTCCTCTATCCGAGACAATCCGGCTGGGCACACCATGCAGCTTCACTATGTTGTCGACGTAGAGTCGAGCTAGTCTTTCTCCACCGTATGTGGTCCGTACGGGTAAATAGTGAGCAACTTTAGTGAGTCGGTCCACTATTACCCATATGGAATCATTTCCCTTCTGAGTTCTGGGCAAGCCTACTACAAAATCCATGCCGATCTCATCCCATTTCCAGACCGGGATAGGCAAGGGTTGCAGCAAGCCGGCTGGCTTCTGGTGCTCGGCCTTGACCCTTTGGCAAGTGTCACAACGGGCAACAAACTGAGCTATGTCTGCCTTCATTCCATTCCACCAGTATTTCTGCTTCAAGTCCATATACATCTTGGTGGATCCGGGGTGAATGGAGTATGCCGAGTTATGGGCTTCATCCATGATGGTCTGCCGGAATTCTCCGTCCTTGGGGACACAGATTCTATCCTTGTACCACAAGGTTCCCTTGTCATCTACTCTGAAATCCGGGGCTTTATTTTCTCCGGTTTGCTTGCGGATTTTTACTAAGTCTTGGTCTGAACCCTGGGCTTCTCGGATTTTATCCTCCAAGGTGGGTTGGACACTTAGCCTGCGGCTAGTATTCTGGGGAATGATATGCACATTCAACCGGACCATTTCCTCTTGTAGACGGGCATTCTCGGGTCCGGGCTGTCCATAGGACTTTCTGCTTAACGCGTCAGCTACAACATTAGCTTTGCCGGGGTGGTAATGGATTTCTAGGTTGTAGTCCTTTACCAGTTCTAACCACCGCCTTTGCCTTAAATTCAAATCGGGCTAGGTGAAGATGTACTTTAGGCTTTTATGGTCGGTGTAGATTTCACACTTATTCCCAATCAGATAATGTCTCCAGATCTTGAGGGCATGCACTACGGCGGCAAACTCTAAGTCATGGGTTGGGTAGTTCTGCTCATGGGGCTTGAGTTGTCGGGATGCATATGCCACAACCTTCCCGTCCTGCATGAGGACACATCCTAATCCTTGTCGGGATGCATCACAGTAGATGACAAAGTCTCGCTGGATGTCAGGTAAGGTTAATACTGGGGCTGTCGTCAATCTCTTCTTGAACTCTTGGAAACTTCGTTCACATGACTCGGTCCAGGTGAACTTCTTGTCCTTTCTGAGCAGCTCTGTCATGGGCCGGGCTATCTTAGAAAATCCCTCAATAAACCTACGGTAATACCCAGCTAAACCCAGAAAACTCCTGATCTCACTAACATTGGTGGGTTGCTGCCAGTTGGAGACGGCTTCAACCTTCTCAGGATCAACTGCTACTCCTTTCGCAGTCAAGATATGACCAAGGAATGCCACTTTCTCAAGCCAAAATTCGCACTTGCTGAATTTAGCATAGAGTCGGTGGGCTCTCAATTTTTCTAATACCACCCGTATATGTTGTTCATGCTCCTGAACACTCTTGGAGTAAATAAGTATGTCGTCAATAAAGACTACGACAAACTTATCCAACTCGTCCATAAACACCTTGTTCATGAGGTTCATGAAATAAGCAGGTGCATTGGTCAATCCAAAGGACATCACTGTAAACTCAAATTGACCATAACGGGTGACAAAGGCTGTCTTCGGGATGTCGCTCTCCTTGATTTTGAGCTGATGATACCCTGATCTCAGATCTATCTTGGAGAAATACTTGGCTCCTTTCAGCTGGTCGAATAGGTCATCTATTCTGGGGAGAGGGTACTTGTTCTTAATGGTGACTTCATTTAGTGCGCGATAATCTACGCACATCCTCATACTTCTGTCTTTCTTCTTGACAAAAAGTACGGGGGCTCCCCACGGGGATGAGTACGGGGGCTCCCCACGGGGATGAGCTAGGCCTGATAAAGCCACTCTGCTGCAATTCTCCTAACTGTTTCTTCAGTTCAGCTAACTCTGAGGCTACCATCCTATAGGGTCTCTTGGCTAGAGGAGAGGTTCCGGGGACAAGGTCAATTACGAACTCTATGTCCCTGTCAGGGGGCATTCCAGGTAGTTCCTCAGGAAAGACGTCCATGTATTCACTCACTACCGGGACTTCTTCTATGGTCTTGGTCTCCATGCTAAACACCATGGGGTCTGGGCCACTTCCTCGAGTGTGACAGGCCACTTGCACACCATCCCGATTGGTCAGGTGCACTACCTTATCAGCACAACCTATATGACCGTCATGCAGGCTCAACCAGTCCATTCCAAGAATCACATCTATCCCTTTGGACTTAAGTACTACTAAATCCGCTAGAAATTCTACCCCACTTAAATTGATCCTTACCCGAGAACAACCTAGTCGACACTGAATGTCGGCTCCAGGAGTCCGGGTTAATAGGGGTAACTTTAGTAGTACTATAGGTATATGGTGTTCTTCCACAAAACTCGAGGATATGAAGGAATGTGATGCTCCAGAATCAAAAAGTACTGTTGCCAAGACTAAGCTGACTAGAAACTCACCGAGTACCACGCCATGAGCTTCGCAAGCCTCCTGCGCGCCGATGTGGTTGACGCGGGCTCGTCCGAATGATTGCTGGGGCAGCCTCACCTACTGACTGTTGTTGTTGCTGGGGTTGCCGCTGCTGCAGACTGGCACACGGTTGGCTCCTAACAATGCGGCCCTGGGCCCAGCTACTGAGTTGGAGAAGGCTGATGCTGCTGGCTTGCTGGCATAGGGGCAGTTGGCGATGAAATGCCCTGGCTCCCTGCAGTTGAAGCATGCCCTACCGTTGCCAGTGACCTAG
Source organism: Setaria viridis (assembly GCF_005286985.2). Classification (NCBI taxonomy): domain Eukaryota; kingdom Viridiplantae; phylum Streptophyta; class Magnoliopsida; order Poales; family Poaceae; genus Setaria; species Setaria viridis. Next base: position 24,182,300 of record NC_048267.2, on the reverse strand, counting down.
CTGGTGCTGCTCTGTGGGGCCTTGGTAGAGTTCTGGCTCCTGAACGGGGCAGCGGTCTGGTGCGAACTGGGTGCTTGGGACTGGGTCTGGTAATGCATGGGAGCTTGGGATCTGGGTGAGGGGTGACCGAAGCTCCTTGGCTTCTGGAATCGCTCCTGCTGGTGTGCCTTGCTATCCAGGAACTGACGCTTGTTATCTCTCCGCTCTTCTGCCTTGGCCCTCTCGGTTAGGATGGCCATGTTCATCAGGGTGTTGAAGTCAGGGTAGATCTGGGGAGTGAGCAGGGTCCTTAGTTCCGCGCTCAAGCCTTTCTTGAACATGTCCTGCTTCTTCTCATCCTTGTCCACCTCCTCTGGAGCATAACGGGCCAGCTCCATGAACTGGAAGGTATACTCTTCCACGGATCTGTTGCCTTGGCGGAGCTCACGGAACTCATCCGCCTTGCACTTCATGGTGGCTGCGGGGATATGGTAGCGACAGAATTCCTTCACGAATTCATCCCAGGTGATAGTGGAGGCATCCTGGGCGGCCGAGCAGTAGTTCTCCCACCAAGCTAAGGCAGTCCCAGTGAGCTGGTGGGCAGCCAAGAGAACTTTGTCCCTTCCCTCACAGCCAAACGGCTCCAGCTTCCTCTGGATGACGCGCAGCCAGTCATCTGCGTCCAGAGGGTTGACGGACCCGCCAAAAGTGGGTGGCTTGGTCCAGAGGAAGTCCATCAACTTCTCATTCATGTTCTACCCGCGGGGCTTCTGGCGAGTAATGGCGTTGGCTAGAGCTTCCAGCAGAAGGGTCTGGTTGTTCATCACTTGAACCAGATCAATAACCGATGGGGGTGGTGGCTGCTGTGCTCCCACTTGACTTTCTCCCCTTCCTTCTGGCTGGCTCACTTCCTGCTCCTCAGGAAGCACTGTTGGAGGTGGTTCTTGCCTTTCTGGCTGCCTCTCAGCACTGGGGGTGGCATGGGCCTGACTTGGGGAAGTCCTGGTGGTACGCTTGGGCGGCATCTGCAGATTGAGTGAGACTTTATGAGAGTGTGATTTGGATTTTAGTGATCTTTAAAGTGGTTAATTCGTATTTTCGAAGAGACAGAATCCACCTCCTGTCGATAAACACACAGACTAACAAGCAACAAACACAAGCGATTTTATTTATTTTGCCACGGGGGGGGGGGGTACAACACTGCTGGGGAAAGGCCAAAACACGTACTAGACGACCAGTTATAGCAACACAACTGGAGGGGTACAACTCTAAACTGCGGACCATGACGGCTTCATTCCTTGGGCCACTCTGGCTGGGCATACTACTCGCGGGGTGAGTCTTCTCCCTGGACTGAGTGGTCTTCTAATGGAAGGAGAAGGACTAGCACCTCATCCTTCAGAGTCCCGCCCGCTGGAGGGGTCTCGGGCACTACTCCATCCGACACCTCGGAGTTCCTTTCCGAAGGCGGTGGTGCCGGGATGGCATCCGGGCTTTTCCGCTTACTGGGCTCTGGGGCAATGGGGATTCCTTCAAGGATCGGGGCCTCATCGTCCTCAATGGCCACCATCCTCCTTCTGGCACGGATGGTGAGGTGGGCATCCTTCAGTTCCTTGGAGTGCCTGTCCTCAGCTTCCTTGAGAGCCTCAATGGCAATGGCCTCGTTGCTTTGGGCGGCTGCGGCTCGAGCTTCGGCGGTGGCTAACTTCACCTGAAGCCTCCTCACCATAACTTCTGCGTCCTCGGCCCTACGAGTCTGCTGCTTCAACTTAGTAGCCTGCTCGTCGTAGAGCTCGTCCAAGGTGAGAAGGTAGGCAGCCATGTGCAGCACGGTGGGGTCATCTTCGCGCTGTCCACGTCCTTCCAAGGTCCGTACCCGGGCCAGCCAAACCGGGCGGTTTTTCTTGACAGGCGGGTAGAACCTCATCGGAGTGCGGCCAATGTGCCTCTCATAGATCTGGCATAGGAAACGGAGGGCCTTCTGGGCTGCCACTTGATAAGTATCCTTGTGCCGGAAGCCAGTGGCAGTCACATTCCACGGCTGGATGTCGGGGTAGCGGCTACTCCGCCCGATGTAGATAATCATCTCACATCGAGGGGTCTCGCGGTCCTCGTACTCCCTGCTGGTGTACTCCGAACGCTCATAGATCCCAAGGCGGTCCATGCAGGCGAACAACAATCCGGGAAAACCGGGCTCCTCCAGGCAGTGGCTGTTGACCCATCCTTCCTCGGCCATCTGGAAAAGATCCGGGGCACAAATTAGTTTTACAATAGAGCAGAGGTAGGCAGAAATGTTGTAAATCTTTTATTTTGGTCAAAAGGGCTAATCCGGTCCTAAGGTCGCGTCCTACAGCCAACGACGGCTCTGATACCACCTGAAGCGTCCCCACATAAGTAGAGACTAAATGTGACACAAATATCAGTCCCAGGAGGCTGATAGCACATTTATTCGACAGATAATTAAGTTACCGTACAACTCCCGAGGGAGTGGGCGTGAAAGCCACGCAGCGATAAGCAGTAAATAAAGAACAGCTGCTAACCAAGCGACTGCCAAAAGATAGCACTCGGGACTACACGGCAGCAGCAGCATCTTGGATGGGGCAACACCACAGGCAGCGTTGGGTGCGGACACAACCTCTACTCAAGGTCCTCGGCGATGAAGTCCGGGTCTTCCTCTGTAGTACCGAAGCAAGGGTGAGTACAAACGTACTCAACAAGTCCAACCCCATCCACGGAGGGGGATACCAGCAAGTATATGCACAGGTCACAACAAGGATAGGCTAGAGTTTATTTGCGGTAAAGCTAAATTTTCAACACATGCAGAGGATTGTTTTCGAAAGGGTTTTTGTAAAGTCTTCCTTTAGTGCCCGAAGCATTGAGTGGGGTTGATCCTACACAAAGGATCCAAGTTTTTATCGCTATCGGACTCCCCGTCCGCCATAGCGCACGGCACACCTGCCGGACTCTTCCAAAATCCAACACACACACACACACGTGACATCCTTGCCCAAGTACTAGTTATGTGACCAAGCCGTAACTCGTCCAATGCCGTGGACACGGCTTCCCGGATAGGTTTTAACTCTGCAGAGGTTGTACACTTTTCCCACAAGTAGGGTACCGCAGCACGATCACCGTAGTGTCGGTGTGGATCCTAACAAAGCCATTACCCACCTTAGCTAAGACTGGCTAGCCCTCGCGGAAGCACCCAAGGGGTTCACGGCTCCTCCACGAGATCGTGACCGGGACCTAAGTCACCAAGATCTTACTCCTTTTCCATGGGCTCCCGTTGCTCACCAGCACCCCTGAGGACTAACAATTCAGCTAGTGGGATTTATGCTAAGCCGTTGCCCATACAACAGTCGAGTGGTTGCACGATGGTGGAATTAGGCAAGATGACACATGAACTCGGTCCTTAATCACGACAAGATGGATATCTCCCGACATTGCTCAACCACCAAGGTACAAGCACAACATCCTGGCATCCCACACAAGGAATACCCATCCATCCTGTCTACACATCCCTTTTCCTTGAACCCAAAAGCCATTTTTCTCACTTGAACACACACGCACATTTATTTTCCGAATACACCATTGTAATAATGATTGGAATTGTGTAACAAATTCCTAAGCGTTCTAGCAGTGGTTATCATCTAAACAGAGCAAGTCATATTTAGAGATAAGCATAGGACAACAAGGAACGATCATAACAATCAAGGGGTGGCTATCCAACCATGTCTTGCAATAAAACAGTATGCTTTTCATAAAACAGGCCAATAGGTCGTGTTTGAAAACTAGGTATTAAGTATGCATCAAAGGGTGAGATTGGACTTGCCGTCTTCAAAGCCTTCCGGGAGTTCCAGCTCGCGGTACTGGTCCTCGGGCTTGGGATCGCGGTCAAACTCCTCCTCGGGCTCCTCCTCGGGCAATCTGCGATCTACGGCACACACAAACGAACACACAAATAAATAAAAGAAGATCAGTTTTTAACCGTGAGCTCCGAATAGAAAATGTGAACGGAAAATAGGTAGAAGGATTATTTTTGGGAAATTTGGATATGGATCGGCGAAAGTATTTCGAAGGATGACGTGGTGAAATTTAGGATTAATTGGAGGAAGTTTGGCGCATGAAATGACGGGTTAAACATGAATTAGGGGCTTAAACGGAGGTTTAGGACTGATTTATAATAAACCAGGGACTTATTTGCGAATACTTTTTGGGGTGGAGGGGCCGATCTGTGAAATAGACTTTGAGAGAGGTGGAGGGACCTATGTGTAAATTGGGGAAACTTGGGGGTCGGATCGGAATTGGAGAGCTTTTATCTCTTCTTCTTCCAGGGAAAGGAAGAGAGAGAGAGTGGGGAGTTGGGGGTCCGGCGGCGGCCGGCCGGCGGGGCTTCGCCGGCGGCGAGCCATGGGCCGAGGGTGGCGGTGGAAGGAGGCTCCATTTGGCCCCTTACCTTGAAGTTTCGGGACGGGCAGTGGGGCGGCCGGCGGCTGTCTTGGTGGAGGCGGCGTTCGGGTGAAGGGGCTCGGATGGTAGTGGCGGCGGCTGTGCAGGTGGCGGGGAGAGGGGTATGCGGCGGGTTGTGGTGGTGGTGGCCGGGGCGTTCGCCCCTTTTTATAGGCCGGCGAGGAGCGGGTCCGGTGGCGTGCGGGAGGTGGGGGTCCGGTGGTGGCGCGCCGGGCAAAGTGGCGGGCGGCGTACGACGGAGGTAGGGGCCGGGCAGGCCGGGCCGGTGGCGTGGGTGCTGCGAGGCGTCGTCGCGGTGGTCGGCACGGCAAGGGGCGGGCCCAAGGCAGCCGGGCGGCGTGGCGCCAGGGGCGTGCCGGCGGGGCCGGGAGGGGCCAAGCGCGGGGCGCCTGTGGGGCGGCGCACGGCCCGATGGCGCCGGCGGGGCCAAGGCGGGCGGCGCGGGTCCGGGCGACAGGGGAGTATGGCGCCAGGAATGGGGGTACCGGAGTAATGGCGCTGGGGAGGCCAGGAGGTGTGGCGCCAGGGGGAGGTGACGCCGGGTGCTAGGAAGAAGAAGGAGGAGGAGAGAGAAGAAGGAAGGAGGAGGAAGAAAGAAGAAAGAGAAAGAAAAAGGAAGGAAAAAGAGAAGGAAAAGGGGAAGGAAAAGAGAAAGAAAAAGAGAGGGACCGGCGGCGATGCGGCACGCGGTCGGAGCATGCGCGCGGCGGTTTGTCGACGGCACGCGGCGAGATTTACGGGCACAGATAAAAAGGTAGGGGTCGGCATGGGTGCCGGGACGGAGAAATCGCCGGGGAGATTTCCGATTTCCGGGAGCTCAGCGGTAAAAAGATTTTAAAGGCAATTTTAACGGGTGATTTTAGTTGGTGATTTCTGCGGATGTTACATAGACATGCCAAATGGGTTGAATTCATAGAAACTTTTCCATATGTTGTGAAATACAAGAAAGGTAAAGAAACATTGTTGCTGATGCTTTATCCCGTAAAAATGTTTTGTTAAATCAACTTGAAGTAAAGGTGCCGGGACTTGAAAACATAAAAGAATTATACCCCACTAACCATGAATTTTCAGAACCTTATGCCAAATGTACGACTGGAAAAGGATGGGAAAAATATCATATTCATGATGGATTTTTGTTTAGAGCTAACAAATTGTGTGTTCCAAGTTGCTCTGTTAGACTCTTGTTGTTACAGGAAACATATTCAGGTGGTCTGATGGGTCACTTTGGATGGAAAAAGACATATGAGATGCTTGCTGACCATTTCTATTGACTGAAGATGAGAAGAGATGTTCAATGGCTTGTGCAAAGATGCGTCACTTGTCACAAAGCTAAGTCCAAACTAAACCCCCATGGATTATATACTCCCTTGCCTGTTCCTAATGCTCCTTGGAAAGATATTAGCATGGATTTTGTTTTAGGATTACCTAGGAAAAAGAGGGGAAGGGATTCAATATTTGTTGTCGTTGATCGATTCTCTCAAAATGGCACATTTTATACCTTGTCATAAAAGTGATGATGGTTCCCACATAGTGTAACGACCTTGGTTAATCAGCCGAGTTAATCTTCAACCAAAGTCCCTAATCCCGCTGTCTTAGCTCTCCTGAGCTTAAGCGCTCAAAATCCGGTTCTCAGTCCTCACCCCTGAAAACCCAACCCAAAACCGCCAGTTCTTTCTAAGTCCAAAGGCAGTGTTCCTTCCAATCTTGGAGCAGTGGAGAAACCGAGACTGACTGGTGGACCCGCAATCTTTTTCCCCGATTCTCTCAAGACAGACGCACCTGAGCAGCATGTGCCCGCTTAAGAGCTCCCCCGCCGCGTGGCTTGATCTCTCTGACGCCCACCGCCTCGCCCAGTCGCCGGCCGCGATAGGATGGATCAACGCGCCCTCCTCCCCAATCGCAGAGGAAGCTCCCTGCAACCCCTTCTGCCTCGCCTCGTCTCGCTCGCGCCCTCACCGGCCGCGCCAAGGTGCCCCGTCGCCGCCGTGGCAGAGTTTTGCCGCTGCTGCGTCAGACCGTCTCGTGACCCGCGCCCATCATCTCACCCGGATCCCCGGTTGCAAGCCCCGATGCCTTCTGGCTTTTCCACCTCACCACAGTTGTGCCGCCCACGAGCTCGCTCTGCGACGATACCTCCCCTGCCAACCTTGACTCCGGCTGCGACAGCTCCTTTTCCCACCTCGCCAGTAATATGCCCCGGCAAGCCGCTGTTTCACGCTCGCCCACGCCGCCGCTCGCCCTGTCACTTCGCCCGTTGCAACCTCGCTTGTAGCGCCTTCCTCCCTGTCACATGCCAGTCAAATCCGCAACTCGACGCGACCAGACCATGCTCGCCTCCGCCAAATCTAAATCCCGGCAAAGCCGCGCCTGCGCCGGCCTTGTCTTGAGTGCCCAATAGCTGAAGACTCTATCTCCAAGGCTCTATTCCGCCGCCCATCACCGCGCAATTGCTGCCATGGCAGCGCACTCCATCCTTTTTCTTCCCGATCTTCGTGCTGCTCGAAAACCTCTCTCTTCCGCGCAGCTATAAAAAGGCATACCAGAGTCCCACCGGAGTTTCCTTCGCCATCGTTGTTTCGCCGCCCATACTCTGAGCGCACTTGAGCACTCCCGCTGAGCTCTTGAGAAGTTCCCTCTCCGCTGAAACCCGCTTCTCCCCAATCCACCAAGCCGTCTGTTCCTCCACGCTGTGCTAGAGCTTTCTTGGTTCCCACAAGAAGCTCCGTCGCCGCCGGAGCACCGTCAAACCTTGCCGCCGCCCAAGCCTTAGTGCTTAAGTCTTTCTATCCAAGTCTGTTCCTTCCCAACCCAAAGCTTCACCAGTAGACCTGAAGGTAAGCTGCCGACCCCTTTCCAGTTCGCCCGACCCATTTTTCCGTCTCGCCCGACCCTGTCTGTTCGCCGACCCTTATCCACCTCACCCGAGGGCTCGGCTGTATCTTTTCCTTGACCCGATGGTATCTGTGTAAATTTTCGGGGACTTCTCTGTGTTAAGTCTGAGAACCCCGGCACAGTTATTCCTTAACTTTAAGGGTCAGATCATGAGTTTATCCCCATCCGACCCTTTTATCCTGTTCTCCACCAACTAAGTTGAACTCCCCCACCTTTTCTGTAGCTTTGCTACAAGTGTTCGAGCTTTAACTTGCAAGTGTTGTTGAAATAACCGTCTAAGCGCTAACTCCTGCATTTGCATTCGTGTAGAGTTACATCTCGCCAACGGCACCTACGAGCTACACCCAGCGCTTGAAGATGAAGCTGTAGCAGAGCCGCCAATCCCAGAAGTGGAAGCAGCACCAGCTGAAGACCAGTTCACCTCCCCTCCGCTTGAAGGCAAGCCCCAGAGCATGCACCCAACTTTCTAAACTTGCACATGCCTTCCTCCTCATGAATGTGCATTTACGTATAGGAGTTGTTTACAACCATAGATGCATGACATAGTTCCTTTGATCTGAACACTAGTCTCTTGGGTTCGAGTAGTGGCAATGCTTGATAGGACTCGGTAAAAGTTGAGTGATTTCCTGTCACTCGCGAGTTATAGGAGTTGGTTGTTCTCTTTGTTTAAAACTATAAGGACAATGGACAGGGCAGGGTTTTGGTGAACTCTTTTGGTGGTCGGCTGATCGCCCCGTCTGTTTACTCAATCTGTTAAGGTCCGACAGTGGTGGTGTTCGTGATCAAGTGTTTGAAAGTACTAATCTTATACCCATTATGGGATGGGGAAGCCTAGTACCTAATTGATCCTAAATGTGAGCGGTTCGATCCACTGTCTCTGGAATGAAGTTCCCCTACGGCCGCACGTGGTGGCAAGTGTGGTCACAGAACGGCAGAGGCCGGGTCTGTGGAACCTTGCACCAAGGGAAGTGGGCCCGACACGGGTTAGGGAATTGATGGGGAAGGCCGACACAGGAAACGACCCTCGGTGGTGCGTGGATGTTGTGAGGTTAGTGTGGTGGATCCACTTCGGATCTACTTGGTTAAACATGATTTAGCCGCATGATACGCGACGCTCATGCCTAAACCGAGTAAACATGAAGTGTCGTCAGATTTCATCCGATTTAACCACTTAAACAGGACCGAATAGCAAACCCACACGAAGGTGAGCGGTTCCAGAGAATACAACAAGTCCACCGAGTTAACAAATTAACCATTTAGTTTGGCCATAAAACACATCAAAGTTTACAAGGTTCAGAAGAAAAACAACAGAAGGTAAAACAACTAGCGGAAGCTAACTCGTCGGGGTCGGACATCCCTAGTGAGGCCAACCGGGACATCAGTGATCCCGCTCCTCATCGTCCGAGGAGGGATCCCACTCAACCGTCCAACCCGGAGGGAGTTGGGGCGGCCAAGTACCAGCAGAGGGAGGCTCAGAGGCAGCAACTTCACCTGAAAAAGAAGAGCCACAACAAGGCTGAGCTACTAAGCTCAACAAGACTTAACCGACAGGGAGCGCGCTAAACTACCTCTTCTAGACATGCAAGGCTTTTTGGCTGAGGGGTTTGTTTGCCAAAAGCGCTAGGCGTATCCCTACTTTCAAGTTTTAGCTCAAGTTCTAAGTTCATTATCCAGTCTAAGTTAGCAACTTGTTCTAAGCAAACATAGAACCAACCAAGGGGTATATACATCATCAACAGACCATGTCATCATTAGATTCCTTATTTACTCAGGGTGACATAGCGATCAAGCAGTCTCAAACTATGAGAGGCAGACGAATCGATTCGGGTTTCTTAACCATGCATGGCGAACCTAATCTCACGACATCCGTGCACCACGAGGGTCGCTTCCTGTGTCAGCCGTCCCCATCAATTCCCAGGCGCGTGTCAGGTCCAAACTTCCCTTGGCATGCAATGCTCTACAGTCCCGACCTCTACCGTACTGTGACCGCACTTGCACCCACATGATGCACCATGGGAACCTCGTTCCAAGGACAGCAGGGGTATAAGCCACGCCCTAGTTCAATCAGGTATTAGGCTTCCCCATCCCATACTAGGTATGAGATTAGTACTTTCAAACACTTGATCACGAACACCACCACTGTCGGGCCTTAGCAAGCTTTATAGACAGACGGGGCGATCAACCGACCACCAAAAAGTTACCCAAAACCCTGCCCCGTCCATCATCCTTATAGTTGTAACAGAAGAGAAACAACCAACTCCTACAACTCGCGAGTGACAGGAATCACTCGGCTTTTACCGTTTCCTATTTAAGCAAAGCAGCTACTCGGTCCAACAGCTAGTGTTCAGATCAAGGGAGCTAAGTTATGCATCTATGGTTCCAAACAACTCCTAAACGTAAATGCACAAGCATGTTAAAGAAGGCATGCGCAAGTCTGGTAAAACATAGGGGATTCATGCATCCGGGGCTTACCTTCAAGCAAGGAGGAGGGAAACTGCTCGTCTGCTTGGGCAGCTTCGGCGTCTGGAGGCAGGAGTTCAGCTACACCTTCGTCTTCTGGTGCTGGGTGCAGCTCGTAGAAGCCGTCGGCGAGACGCAACTCTACACGAATGCAATGCATTGGTTAGTATTTAGACGGTTATTTCAACAGCAACACTTGCAAGTTTGAGCCCAGAAACTTGCGGCAAGTTATAGGAGGGTGGGAAGGTTCAATGGAGTTGATGGAGATCAAGATGTAAGGGTCGGATGGGGAGTAACTTATGATCTGACCCTTAATCTAGAGGAATAGATGAGCTAGGGGTCCTCAGACGTAATGCTGAAAAGTCCCCAAGTTTTATACATACACCCTAGGTTCAAGGAAAAAAGATACAGCCGAGCCCTCGGGCGAGGCGGAGAAGGGTCGGCGGAACAGACAGGGTCGCGTGACACGGAACCGGGGTCGGGCAGATAGGAGGGGTCGGATGAGGCGAACAAGGGTCGGTAGCTTACCTTCGTCTTACAGAGAAGGCTTGGGACAGCGGCGAGGATGTCCGACGGTATTCCGGCGGCAGCGGTGCTCCTTGTGTATTACAAGCAAGCTCTTGGGCAGCACTGAAAGCAGTGGTTGGTGGATTGGGGAAAGTGGTGTTTGAGAGGAGAGGAGAGTTCCTCAGACTTAGGTGGTGGCGCTGTGAGCTCAAACAGGGAGTAAGAGAGAGGGCAGCTAGAGCAAAGGGGAACTCCGGTGGGGCTCCGGCATCCCATTTTATAGCGGCGCAGAAGTGATAGGGGGGGAGCGGCGCGAAGGCCGGGGAAGAAACAATGGAGTGCTCTGCCAGGGCGGCGATTGAGCGACGAGGGCGGTGGAGCAGGACTTCGGGGATGACGCCGGCGGTCATTGGGCACTGACGTCAGGGCGGTGCAGGCGCGGGTTTGCCGGTGGTTGAGATTTGGCGGAGGTGGGCGTCGTCGTGCGGTGGATCTGATGGAAGTGACCGGGAAAATGGCGCTAGAAACGAGGGCACACAGGTGAAAAGACAGGCGGTTGCGGTCGCGCGGGGTGGAGCTTCTGACAAGGTGGAAAAGGAGTTGTCGCTGCCGCGGTCTGGGTTGGCGGAGGAGGAATCGTCGCGTAGCGAGGACCGGGGCGGCGCGACTGTGGAGAGGTGACGGAAAAGACGGGCGGCATCGGGCTCTACAGTTGGGATCTAGCGATGTGATGATGGGCGCGGGCGGCGAGGTGCTGCAGAAAGGGTAGCAGGGGAGCTTCTGCCGCGATTGGGGAAAGGGGCGCGAGAATCCATCCGGTCATGGCCGGCGACGAGGCGGAGCGGCGGGCGTTGGAGGAGTTGAGCCACGCGGCTGGGGAACTCTGAAGCGGGCATGCAACTCGAGTGCGCCTGTCGCGGGAGATCTGAGGGAAAGATCTCGTGGCTCCACCGATCAGTCTTGGTGGTCCACGGCTCAGACCGAAGGGAGGTGTTGTGGGAGGACTTAGAAAGATCCGACGGTGGGTTGGGGGTCGGAACTGGGGAGACCACGGCGAGGGGTCGGATCGAAGGGTTGGGAGATCTGGAGGTTGAACACTTAGGCTTGGAAAACTGAGAAAGCTGATAAGGGACTCGGATTAAGATTGATGCAAAGGATTTTTATCCGAGGCCGTTACAGCTAGGTTCACCATGCATGGTTAAAGAACTCGAATCGATTCATCTGCCTCTCATAGTTTGAGACTGCTTGATCGCAATGCTACACTGAGTAATGAAGGAGTCTGATGATGACATGGTCTTGATGTTAAGTTTGTATACATAATGTTGGATCTATGCTTGCTTAGTGTAAGTTGCAAATGTAGACTGGTTATGAACTTAGAATCTGAGCTAAAACTTTGAAGTAAGAACCAACATAGTTGCGTTTGGCAAACAAAACCCCTCAGCCAAAAAGCCTTGCATGTCTAGACGTGGTGGAGTAGTTTTCCCACCGGTTGGTTAAGTCTTGTTGAGCTTAGCAGCTCAGCCTTATTTGTGGCTCTCTTTTCAGGTGAAGTTAAAACTTCCGAGCTTGCTGTTGGCACTTGGCCGACCAGCTCCCTCCTGGGTGGACGGTCGAGTGGGATCCTTCCTCGGACGGCGGGGAATGAGATCATTGATGTCCTATCTAGCCTCATCAGGGACATCCGACCCCAACGATAGCTTCCACTACATTTTGCCTTCTGTTGTTTCTTTCATAACTTGTAAAACTCTGATTTTTAACCAGTGAGTCATGAATTGTTAATCAAATGGTGGATCTGTTGTATTCTCTGGAAACCACCCACCTTCATGTGAGCTATGCTAACTTGGTCCTCATTAAGTGGTTAAATCGGATGAAATCCGATGGTACATCGAGTTAACTTGATTAAGGCATGAGTATCGCGTGTCAAGCGACTTAACCGTGCTTTAGTTAAGTTAATCCGAGGTGTTCCGCCACAGCTAGTATCAGAGCTGGTTTAGCAGGACAGTGAAAACAATGGGTCCTAAAACACGTTCTTTTTGAATAAAATTTGCAAGAAATATACTGAGAAATCTCGTACGATCGTTAAGGATGACTTTAGTACGAGAGGCCCTAAAGGATTTTGGGGTTATTTTAGGTGGCTATTACTTATTGGTTATTTTGCCAACCCCCAGCACTTCGCCACGTGTATCATACGTGTGCCGAGTTTTGCATCACGAGTATGCGAGGGTTGATAGGGAGTTCTATTCAAGGGACCCTATCATCGCGGTTGTTTCACCCACGTTTATCATACGTGTGCAGGTTCCATATGTCAATCCATACGAAGGGTGGTATGGTTCGATTCCAACGAGCCTATCATCACGGTTGTTCGCCCACATCTATTATACGTGCGCTGATTCCGCATCTCGAGTATGCGAAGGGTTATATGGTTCCATTCAAAGGGGACCTATTTCCACGGCTGTTGTGCTGTCCATGCAGCGTTAAACGCATGGGGTCCGTTTCTATAGTGAACAATAATGCTTGGGGACGCTTTCGTGGGTGCTGGCATGAAAGGTTTAGGTGGCTGTATTTTCTGCACGTATACTAACCGCGTTCGCTTAGGGAGACGCTGTTAGAAATCGACTAGCTACTATAGGGAGAGACATTCTAGTTGCCTTGCCACCGGCACTGACCATGTAAGACCAAAGTTTTGGCAGTTGTTTTGGTTAAGAGGATGAAGTAGGTCGTGCATGCGTCATAAACTAAAATCTGTGAAACCACCTCCCTAAAACAACCTTGCCATGGAAAAGCTCCTCTTCGCTTTAAGGATTTCTAGCTACCTTTACAATTTGCGCTCTGGTCAAACTCCGAGTGTTTTTCCTGCCCGATCTGTTCTTCTTGGGGTTTCTATCTCATGCTTGTTTTTGTTCTTAGTTCCAGATGGCTGCCCCCGGGCATGTGTTTTACGGCGCTGAGGGCATTTCCCACTCTACGTGCCTACACTTTGAGGGTTTTCCTGCTATTCTGTGGGATACCTTAAGGTGGTTTGGGTACCAGTCCCTGCCTCTATATGTGGGACGGGAGTACCAGGAGCACGGAGTGCAGAGATGCAATGTGCAGGTGGTTGTACCTCCATCCCCTGTACAACCCGAGTGGCCCCCGCTCGAAGTCTTGACTTATGGTCATGCTTTGGAGGACACCTGGGAGTCGGCTACCCTACAGGCCCTCACCCAGTTTTGCCGGCTACACCCGCTTGAGGTCACTTTGGACCCAATCGGCTTGTTTCCCGCCAGGGATCGGCTGGACCCAGCCTGGCTTGACCGCATCAACAACATGAAGGTGTTGGCAACCTCCCATTCGTTGGTCACCTTCTCTACCACCACTAGGTGCATGTCAGCCCTGTACCGGCTGATTGAGCTTCAAGGCCGAGCTATGGCTGTCTTGGCTCGGATAACTGTAGACACCCAAGGGCATTTCAACGCCGCCAAGAGAGATTTGGTCGAGCGGTCATATTAGCTCATCTAGAGAGGCATACAGATCCATGACCTGCAGGCCAGGATTACTGAGCTGGAGGAAGAGGTGACAGACATGGAGGATGACATGATCCAGCTTGCCGAAGAAAAGATGGAAGCTGAGATGGAGCTCGCATTTGCTAATGCTCATTTGGACGAGCACCACGCCAAGCTCGATGCTATCCATGCCCTTGAGATGCAGCTTGACGAACAAGAGGATCCTGAGGAGGTAGTAGGAGTGTCCAGTATGGACATTGAAGATGGCGACGCCTCTTCTCCGACTCATAATGTTCCCTTAGTCGGCAACCTAGATAACTTTTAGGTTGAGAACTGTAGGAAGCTAATCTTTTGTTGTACTCCTCGGCAACCTATGTTTTTGGTAGCAATGTAATAGGTTAGCCTTGAGTTGAGTATTCCTCCTGTGCCATGAGAACAACAATGAAATGGTCTTGGTGAAATCAGTTCTTGATTTGACTTTTGACCCTTTGCGACACGCCTTGGATACCAAGTGGTGTGGGTTGTTGTGCTGTAACCACACGGGAAAGTTATGTGGGTCTGTCCCAAAGCTTGGCCGACCCCGAGTCGCAAGGTTGGATGCGCTCGACCCCTTGAGGCAGGTCTCCATCTCTCTCAACCCCTGGTTGCCCGGTTTCGCTTCGCCCGACCCGAGCACCTAAGGTCGGATGTAGTGGAACCCCTGGGATACGGTTTTGGTTCGCCCGAGGTTGTGTGCAGAACCGAGATAGTTGCTAACTGAGATGGCAAGAAGAAGTGTATATCTCCTTAATGAGAAATGTGGTTGTGTTGCACTATCGACAAGAGTCGTATTTTGAGGATTTAAAGTATACATTATCGCATGATTGGAATACTTCTGAGGTTATGGAATTAATGGAACGTTGACTCTTGCAGATGGCGCACCGCACCCGATCTGGCTCTTTGCCCAGCGGCAGTGAGCAGAGGCAGGACCTTCCTCCACCTTCGCCCCCACCTTTGCTGGAAGCCATCTTGGTGGCTCAAACTGAGCTGCTAAGGCACATTGTAGAAGGGCAACAATAGCAGCCCCATGGAGGGAGGGCTCCTCAACAACCACAAGTTGCTTGTTATGAGGACTTCTTGAACACGCAGCCCTCGACCATCCACAAGACTGAAGACCCACTCAATGCCGATGCATGGGTTCGTACGATCGAATCCAAGTTTGAACTCCTCACCACCCCGTGCCCCGACTAGAACAAGGCCTGGTTCGCGGCTCAACAGCTACGTGGTTCCACCCGGCTTTGGTGGGACCACTACCATGCCATGCTACCGGCCAACCATGCTGTAAGCTGGAACGAGTTCAAGATCGCTTTCAGAGGACATCACATTCTAGAAGGTCTTCTGGAACGCAAACTCAATGAGTTCTTGGCCCTTACCCAGGGAAGCCATGACGTCCTACACTACGCACAAGCCTTCAACGACCTGTGCCGCTACGCTGGCTATCATGCGGACACCGACAAGAAGAAGAGGGATAGGTTCCGCAGAGGCTTGAGCCTGGAGCTCAAGGAGAGGTTGAATCCCATCAAGGTGGATACCTACAATGAGTTGGTGAATCTGGCCATCTCTCAAGAAGACTGCATGCAAGCCCTTAAGGCCGACCAGAAGCGGAAGGCCTCAGTGGCATTACCGAGCCCACCTGCTCAAAGATTCAGGATGGTTCCCCCTCAGGTGCCCCATAGGCCATAGCAATCGGGACGATGGATTGCTCACCCTCCACCGCTCGTGGCACCTCGTTTCCCCGATTTCCAACCGCAGGCACCCCGACCGACCTTACCGCCGCCACGCCCTGTGAATGGCAACCACTGTTTCACCTGCGGAAATGAAGGGCACTTTGCCAAGGACTGCCCCAGGAACAAGAACCAGCGGCCTGGCCAAAACACCATGGCCAACAGAGGAAGAAGGCCCAAGGTGCAGATTCGCCAAGGTCGGCTCAACTACACCAGCCTGACCGAGCTCCCCGAAGGTGCGCCAGTGATGACGAGTACCTTCCTTGTCCATAATCAAACTGTTGTTGTTTTGTTTGGTTCGGGAGCATCCCATAGTTTCATCGGGAATAAGACTGGTGAGAGGTGTAAGCTGAGCGTTGGCCGCACTAAAGGGTCATATGTGATCTCTACCCTGGGAGGGAAGATAGCCTCAGGCAAGATAGTTAACCTTGTACCTATCCAGCTAGGCCAAACTCTTTTTAGGGAGAATCTCATCATCTTTGACCTGGAAGGAATAGATATCATCTTGGGGATGGATTGGTTGCCCCGACACCAAGTGGTTCTAGATGTAGCTGCCCGAGCTCTCTGTTGGAGGTATGCCCTAGAGGCAATCATAGATATGATGATATTCCATTTGTATCCATGATTTGTATGTTGTGTTCATTGAATATCCATTGAAGGCTACTTGAATTGATTTGCAATTATGTGAATTGTATGTGAAACTCTTTACTTGTATGGTTATTCTAAAGTTGTCCCTAGTCAGAGTTCATGTGAGGACACACATGAATATTAGACTAGCACATGTATTAGTTCATGACTATGTTTCACAAGTCATGGACATAGAGATGTTGAACTAATAATGTGGACACATGTGGAGACATGTGCTAGGACTGACCCAACATGAGAAGTAGTTCTCTCTTTAAACAACATATACGTTTTGTCCTTAGACCTGAGATTGTCGCATGTATTCTAGATGTGGATCGACCTACTTAGGGCTATCAAACGCTACGCCGTAACAGGGTAGTTATAAAGGTAGCTTTCGGGTTTGTCAAGAAGCATGCTATGAGACATGGTCAATCAAGATGGGATTTGCCCCTCTCTGATTGAGAGTGATATCTCTGGGCCCCTCGAGTGATCGGATCCGAAAATGCATGGCCATGCTACGTACGGTTAAGAGTTAACCTGCAAAGGGATTCCGAATCACAGGATCGAGAAAGAGCGGTCGGCATGAAGCTAGACGAAATATCGTGAGGCAAAGGGAATAGCATGTATATTATGTTGTGATGGTTCATCTGATATGATCTTCGTGTGCGAATAGGAGTTGGCACGTCTTGCTAGAGGCCGCTACCGACTATTGGGCCGAGTAGGAGTACTCGGGCCATGTCTATACGTATCCGAACCCATAGGGTCACACACTTAAGGGGCTGGAAGCCCAATTCGGATCTGATCCGAGTTGGATTAGGTTTAGAGGTACTAATGGGCCTCGGATCCAGAGGCCCGTCAGGAACCTCTATAAATAGAGGGGTGGGGGCGCCCTAGGGTTCACACCTCTTGGCGAAACACACCTGCCGCGCCTCCCACGTCCTCGCCTGTTGCAACTCGCGGATCTAGCAGTCCGGCCTGCGACGCTTCCTCCCTGCACGTGTGGATACCTTGGAGGTGTTGCGCCTGCAGCACTTGGACGAGCCGCCGACGAGCCACGACGAGCCGACGACGAGCCGCGGTACCGGAGGCGATCTTGCTGCACGTGGACGAGCTGCTGAGGAGCTGCTGGACTTGATCGACTACGTACGACTATGTTGATCGACTACGTGATCGTCTTCACCGCATCGACGCATATCTACATCTTCCGCACCAGTAGTGCGTCGAGTGGTAATCCCGTGATCCTTATACGGCAGTTCTTCCTGGTTATACGCGGTAGAAATTTTGATTTGCGCTAGTGTAGCCTACCTCGTATCCCAACAGTGATATCAGAGCTGTAGCTGCTTAGTTTTGGATTCGGGATGTGAGCATATGGAGATATGCGAGTTTTCTGTTTGATCTATATCCTGGTTTCGTGCCCTTGCTGCAATGGTAGTGTAACGACATACTCCTACCGGTCGGTTTCCGCCATCGGAGTAAAGTGATACACGTAAATCCAGTTGCAGTGAGCGAAGATCAATATGATTGGTCGAATTGAAACCCAGGGTCATACGCCAGGCGCATTAGATGTGCAATGGTAGATGAGATCTACTGCCGGGGTCGGTATTTTGCCGTATGCGTATGCTTCGGTAAATCAGCCGTAACTTTTCGGTACGATCTCGGATTGGGGCGAATTTTATATGAAAATTGATCTACAGAAAAAGTTACACATGAAATTCAACCGCTTTGCCGTTTTTGGCGAAATTAGATTTCCCAAATTCGGCTTGGAAGATGGAGTTTCGGGCCTCCGAAGTTTGGAACGTTAGGACGCCTAACTTTATTTTGCAGGATGTATGCATGTATCTTGTGATCAGTATGGCCCCCTTGTGTATGTGATGCATGTGTGTAACTCATTCGTGACCTGCGTGTCGCGCGTACGGCAACACGGCAGGAGCCATATGTGTTGTCTCTTTATTGTATTTAATGGTCTGCGTACCAATCTGTGATGATCCAAGCAACTATGTAATCTTCATTACTAGATTCTTTACTAGCTATTAGGCGTAATAGCATGCTCTAGTTCTTGGAGGACTCATCACCAGGAGGATGGCGCACATGGAACATGGAGATGGAGATCACCATGGTGAACAGGTTCTATGGAGATGGAGATCACCATATGAAAACGGGGCATACTGTGTCACAACTGTGTGAATGCTATTCTGTTTATGTTTTACTTTCTGCATGCTGTGATGTTAGAAGTAGAACGATCCCTCACAAAGTTTAAGTTAGTATGCCCTCCCAACTAAAACTTGCACCGTCCCATGTCTTGTACAATTAGTGGTGGGTCTATGAAATTAGGGTGCCACTAGTTTTCCTTGACTAGACGGGTTTGTGTCGGACACTTACACGCATAAGGGTTGGTTTGCTTAACAAGGTTATCTTAACGGTTAAGGACCTTGGGGCATAAAGGTTGGGCGCCGAGACATAGAGATGTCACCCAACAACAGGAGTCATATGTGATATGATTAGCAAAAGTTGCTTACCGATCTACCTCGTTTGCTAGCGGTGATGCTAAAGCTCACTAGTGGACTTGTTAGTTGTGGATCCTGAATCACTAAGTTTCAATAGAGGGATATTGATTTTAGTGGGAGTAGATTCTGTTAAAATAGTTTAATATAATTTGCTCTATCATGGATACGTTTGTCTTAGTGTATTTTGCATTACTTTTGTTGTAGATTAAATGGCACCTAGCAACACCACCGCATCGTTTGCTTTGCGTTCGGTCCTTGAGAAGGACAAGTTGAATGGAACAAACTACTCGGATTGGATCCGCAACCTGAGAATTGTTCTCAGGGCTGAGAAAAAGGAAGATGTTCTAGACACCCCACTACCACCAGTACCTGCTGATGATGCATCTGCTACCGTTAAGGTTGCTTACAAGAAGGCATTTGATGCTAATCTTGAGGTAAGCTGCCTTATGCTTGCTTGCATGGAACCTGAGCTGCAGATGCAGTTCGAAACAAATCATGAGGCACACGATATGATCGTGGCGCTCAAGGACATGTTCCAGACACAGGCTAGGACCGAAAGGTTCAATGTGTCCAAAGCCTTTCTGGAGTGCAAGTTAGCAGAAAGCGCAGTAGTAGGACCACATGTAATCAAGATGGTTGGTTACACTCAGCGATTGGAGAAGCTGGGCTTCCCAATGGGCAAAGAGTTGGCCACTAACTTCATTCTTTCATCTCTTCCGCCTAGCTATGGGAACTTCATCTCGAACTACCATATGCATGGGACGGAGAAGGGTTTGAATGAACTGTGTGGTATGCTCAAGACAGCAGAAGTAGACATCAAGAAAAGTGCTAGTACCAGCCATGTGATGGCTATACAGAACAAGCCCAGCTTTAAGAAGAAGGCCAATTCTTGGAAGAAGAAGGGCAAGGCTGGAACGTCCAAGCCAAACCCACCGCCCAAGGTTAAAGCTGGACCTGGACCTGCTCCAGACAAAGAGTGTTTTTACTGTCATGAACTTGGTCACTGGAAGAGAAACTGCAAGCAGTACCTAGCTTCCTTGAAGAATGGCGGAAGTAAGAGTACTTCTACCTCAGGTACGCTTGTTGTTAATGTTATAGACAACATATTTCTCGCTGATACAATTATTAATTCTTGGGTATTTGATACCGGATCGGTTGCTCATATTTGCAATTCGATGCAGGGAATGATAAGAAGTAGAAGCGTGGAAAGAGGAGAAGTTGATTTCCGCGTGGGCAATAATGCAAGAGTTGCTGCGTTGACCGTCGGGACGATGCAACTCCACCTCCTGTCAGGATTTATTATGGAGTTCAATAATTGTTATTTTGTTCCTAGTTTAAGTCGAAACATTTTGTCTCCTTCATGTTTGATGAAGGATGGCTATTCATTTGCGAGTAAAAACAATGGTTGTGTGATCTCTAAGAATAATATGTTTATGGCTTTTGCACCCATTGTGAATGGATTATTTGTTTTAAATCTTGATGGTTCACCTGTCTGTAATGTAAGTGCTAAAAGGCCTCGACCTAATGATTTGAGTCCTACCTACTTGTGGCATTGTCGTTTGGGTCATATAAGTGAAAAGCGCATGAAGAAGCTCCATTCTGATGGACTTCTAACTTCGTTTGATTTTGAATCATACGAGACATGTGAGGCTTGCTTGCTAGGCAAGATGACCAAGACGCCTTTCACAGGATTTCCTGAGAAAGCAGTAGACTTGTTGGAACTCGTACATAGTGATGTATGCGGACCAATGAGCACGACGGCGAGAGGAGGATTCCAATACTTCATAACTTTCACTGATGATTTTAGTAGATATGGCTATGTCTACTTGATGAGGCACAAGTCTGAAACCTTTGAAAAGTTCAAGGAATTTCATAATGAAGTTGAAAATCAGCGTGGCAAGAAAATTAAGGCCTTACGATCTGATCGTGGAGGCGAGTATTTGAGCCACGAGTTTAGCAATCATCTAAAGAGTTGCGGAATTGTTCCACAACTTACGCCGCCTGGAACACCTCAGAGAAACGGTGTGTCCGAGCGATGTAATCGAACTTTGTTAGACATGGTTCAATCAATGATGAGCCAGTCGGACCTACCGTTGTCATTTGGGGGATACACTCTAGAAACAGCAGCTTTCACACTAAATAGGGTACCATCTAAATCCGTAGTTAAGACACCATATGAGATATGGACTGGAAAGGTTCCTAGTCTGTCTTTTCTAAAGATTTGGGGATGTGAAGTGTTTGTCAAGCGACTTCAGTCGGACAAGATCACACCCAAGTCGGATAAGTGCATTTTCGTGGGATATCCAAAGGAAACTTTGGGATATTATTTCTACAACCGATCAGAAGGCAAAGTGTTTGTCGCTCGGAACAGGGTTTTCCTAGAGAAAGTGTTTCTCAAAGGAGAAAAGAGTGAAAAGACAGTGCGTCTTGAAGAAGTTCAAGATGAGCCGATCGGGCAAGAATCAATGAGTGATGCTAACGTAGCAGAACAAGTTGAGATACCCATGGCAAGAGAAGCACCGCCACAACCACGAAGGTCGGCAAGGCTCCGCGAAATGCGGGAAATATTATTGTTGGACAATGATGAGCCTGCGACATATGCAGAAGCAATGATGGACCCAGACTCCGAAAAATGGCAGAATGCCATGCAATCCGAAATAGAGTCCATGGGAGACAATCAAGTTTGGAACTTGGTTGACCCGCCTGATGGTGTTAAAGCCATAGAGTGCAAGTGGATCTATAAGAAGAAAAAGGACATGGATGGAAATGTTCACATCTATAAAGCACGACTTGTCGCAAAAGGTTTTCGACAAGTTCAAGGAGTTGACTACGACGAGACCTTCTCGCCCGTAGTGATGCTTAAGTCCATTCGGATTATTCTAGCTATAGCTGCATATTTCGATTATGAGATAGGGCAGATGGATGTCAAGACAGCTTTCCTGAATGGAAACCTAACTGAGGACGTGTATATGATACAGCTCGAGGGTTTTGTCAAGACATTCGTTTTGATGAAGTGGTCAAAGGGTTTGACTTCACCAAGAACGAAGAAGAGTCTTGTGTTTACAAGAAGGTTAGTGGGAGCTCTGTAGTATTTCTAATCTTATATGTGGATGACATATTACTGATTGGAAATAACATTCCTATGCTTGAGTCCGTAAAGACTTCACTGAAAAATAGTTTTTCGATGAAGGACTTAGGGGAAGCGGCATATATTCTGGGCATTAAGATCTATAGAGATAGATCGAGAAGGCTTATAGGTTTAAGCCAAGATACTTACATTGACAAAGTGTTGAAGCGGTTCAGCATGGAAGAGGCAAAGAAAGGGTTCTTGCCTATGTCACATGGCATACATCTCAGCAAGACTCAGTGTCCTTCGACTGCTGATGAGCGGGATCGCATGAGTAGAGTGCCATATGCCTCGGCTATTGGATCTATCATGTATGCAATGATAAGTACTCGCCCAGATGTTTCATATGCGCTAAGTATGACAAGCAGACACCAATCTGATCCAGGTGAGAGTCACTGGACAGCGGTGAAAAACATTCTTAAGTACTTGAGAAGGACTAAAGATATGTTCCTCGTCTATGGAGGTGAGGAGGAGCTCGTTGTAACAGGTTACACCAATGCTAGTTTCCAAACCGACAGAGATGATTCAAAGTCACAATCAGGATTTGTGTTCACGCTAAATGGTGGTGCTGTTAGTTGGAAGAGTTTCAAGCAGGAGACGGTGGCCGATTCTACGACAGAAGCCGAGTACATCGCGGCTTCGGAAGCCGCGAAGGAAGGTGTTTGGATAAGGAATTTCCTCATTGAGCTTGGTGTGTTCCCGAATGCGTCCAGCCCATTGAATCTCTACTGTGATAACAATGGGGCAATTGCGCAAGCAAAGGAGCCAAGGATCCACCAGAAGAACAAACACGTAATGCGGCGATTTCATCTCATTCGAGACTTTGTTAACCCGGGTGAGATCAAGATATGCAAAATACACACGGATCTGAACATTTCTGATCCGTCCGCAGGCTAAGCATGATGCGCATGTAAGAGCTATGGGTATTAGGTACCTTCTAGATTGACTCTAGTGCAAGTGGGAGACTGTTGGAGGTATGCCCTAGAGGCAATCATAGATATGATGATATTCCATTTGTATCCATGATTTGTATGTTGTGTTCATTGAATATCCATTGAAGGCTACTTGAATTGATTTGCAATTATGTGAATTGTATGTGAAACTCTTTACTTGTATGGTTATTCTAAAGTTGTCCCTAGTCAGAGTTCATGTGAGGACACACATGAATATTAGACTAGCACATGTATTAGTTCATGACTATGTTTCACAAGTCATGGACATGGAGATGTTGAACTAATAATGTGGACACATGTGGAGACATGTGCTAGGACTGACCCAACACGAGAAGTAGTTCTCTCTTTAAACAACATATACGCTTTGTCCTTAGACCTGAGATTGTCGCATGTATTCTAGATGTGGATCGACCTACTTAGGGGCTATCAAACGCTACGCCGTAACAGGGTAGTTATAAAGGTAGCTTTCGGGTTTGTCAAGAAGCATGCTATGAGACATGGTCAATCAAGATGGAATTTGCCCCTCTCTGATTGAGAGTGATATCTCTGGGCCCCTCGAGTGATCGGATCCAAAAATGCATGGCCATGCTACGTACGGTTAAGAGTTAACCTGCAAAGGGATTCCGAATCACAGGATCGAGAAAGAGCGGTCGGCATGAAGCTAGACGAAATATCGTGAGGCAAAGGGAATAGCATGTATATTATGTTGTGATGGTTCATCTGATATGATCTTCGTGTGCGTATAGGAGTTGGCACGTCTTGCTAGAGGCCGCTACCGACTATTGGGCCGAGTAGGAGTACTCGGGCCATGTCTATATGTATCCGAACCCATAGGGTCACACACTTAAGGGGCTGGAAGCCCAATTCGGATCTGATCCGAGTTGGATTAGGTTTAGAGGTACTAATGGGCCTCGGATCCAGAGGCCCGTCAGGAACCTCTATAAATAGAGGGGTGGGGGCGCCCTAGGGTTCACACCTTTTGGCGAAACACACCTACCGCGCCTCCCACGCCCTCGCCTGTTGCAACTCGCGGATCTAGCAGTCCGGCCTGCGACGCTTCCTCCTTGCACGTGTGGATACCTTGGAGGTGTTGCGCCTGCAGCACTTGGACGAGCCGCCGACGAGCCACGACGAGCCGACGACGAGCCGCGGTACCGGAGGCGATCTTGCTGCACGTGGACGAGCTGCTGAGGAGCTGCTGGACTTGATCGACTACGTACGACTACATTGATCGACTACGTGATCGTCTTCACTGCATCGACGCATATCTACATCTTCCGCACCAGTAGTGCGTCGAGTGGTAATCCCGTGATCCTTATACGGCAGTTCTTCCTGGTTATACGCGGTAGAAATTTTTATTTGCGCTAGTGTAGCCTACCTTGTATCCCAACACTCTCCACATCAACTCACCCTTGCATGGCAGCTCTACCCTATGCTTGACCTGTCCTGAGTACGCAACTCCTTGTGCGTATCCTGTATCAGAAGCCCGGATAGAAAACCTTCCTGTTGTCCGCGAATACCCGGATGTGTTTCCAGATGACTTACCTGGCATGCCGCCAGATAGAGATATCGAGTTCGCCATTGAACTGCAGCCCGGCACCGCTCCGATATTAAAGAGACCCTATCGGATGCCACCCGCCGAGCTGGCCGAGTTGAAAACCCAACTACATGATCTGTTAGAGAAAGGCTTCATCCGACCCAGTACTTCACCCTGGGGTTGCCCAGCCCTGTTCGTGAAGAAGAAGGATGAAAGTCTACGCATGTGTGTGGACTACTGACCCCTCAATGCGGTGACTATCAAGAACAAGTATCCACTTCCCCGCATTGATGTTCTATTTGATCAATTAGCTGGAGCCAGAGTGTTCTCCAAGATTGATCTTCATTCTGGTTATCACCAAATCAAGATCAGACCCTGTGACATTCCCAAAACTGCCTTCTCCACAAGATATGGACTCTACGAGTACCTGGTTATGTCTTTTGGACTCACCAATGCACCCGCCTATTTCATGTATCTCATGAATTCAGTGTTCATGCCCGAACTGGACAAGTTCGTGGTGGTGTTTATTGATGATATTCTAGTGTACTTTAAAAGTGAAGAAGAACATGCCGAACATCTTCATGTGGTTCTTCAACGGTTGAGAGATCATCAGCTCTATGCCAAATTCTCCAAATGTGAATTCTGGTTAGAGAGTGCCAAGTTCTTGGGACACACCATCTCTCGGAATAGCATAGCAGTTGACCCCAGCAAGGTACAGGAAGTCATGGACTGGAAGCCACGCACTTCAGTTCACCAGATTTAAAGTTTTCTTGGACTAGCAGGCTACTATCGGCGCTTCATTCCGGATTTCTCCAAGATAGCTAAGCCGATGACTGAACTGCTGAAGAAGGAGGCCAAATTCATGTGGAACAACAAGTGTGAAGAAGCTTTCCACACCTTGAAACACCTGCTGACCTCAGCCCCAGTTTTAGCCCAACCCGACTCTTCCAGGCCGTTTGACGTATACTGCGATGCCTCTGGCACTGGAGTTGGGTGTGTTCTTATGCAAGACCACTGAGTCATTGCCTATGCCTCGCGGGCGTTGCGACCTCATGAGCTGAACTATTCGACCCATGATCTTGAGTTGGCAGCAGTAATTCATGCCTTAAAGATATGGAGGCACTATCTGATGGGCACCCACTACAACATCTACACCGATCACAAGAGTCTCAAGTACATCTTCACTCAGGCCGACCTCAACATGCGCCAAAGAAGATGGTTGGAGTTGATAAAGGACTATAATTTGGAAGTGCATTATCACCCCGGCAAGGCCAATGTGGTGGCCGATACTCTTAGCCGCAAGATTCATTGCAATTGCTTGATGGAAACCAACTTCACAAAGACCCTGTGCCAGCAAATGGGAAAGCTCAGTTTGGAAATTATTTCCCATGGAACCCTCGGCCATATATCCCTTGAGTCTGTTCTAGAGGACCAAATTACGTCAGCACAATTAGAGGATGAGGAAGTACGGCGAATCAAAAGAAAGATTTCATGGAAGGATGAAGGGTACAAGCAATTCCGACAGGATGAGAATGGGAGAGTGTACTATGGAAATCGACTTGTTATACCATCCGACCCCAATTTGAAGAAGCAAATTCTAGATGAAGCTCATCTCTCCAAGTTCTCGATCCATCCTGGCAGCAATAAGATGTATCATGACCTCCGTCAAATTTTCTGGTGGAGTGGAATGAAGCCAGAGATTGCACGCTATGTTTCGGAATGTGACACTTGCCAACGTGTCAAAGCCAGCCATTTGAAGGTAGCGGGTACCCTGCAGCCACTACCTATTCCCTCTTGGAAATGGGAAGACATCAGCATGGACTTCATTGTTGGACTGCCCCTTACATCGTAGCGACATGATTCCATTTGGGTTATTGTGGATTTTCTTACCAAGTCTGCCCACTTTCTTCCTGTTCACACCACCTACCTGACCAACAAATATGCGGAGTTGTATCTTGACCGCATTATTTCCCTGCACGGTGTGCCTAGGATGATCATATCTGATCGAGGTGTTTAGTTTGTAGCGTGTTTTTGGGAACAGCTGCAAGCATCTTTTGGCACCAAGCTCATTCGTAGCTCTACCTATCATCCTCAAACCGATGGTCAAACCAAAAGAGTAAATCAGATCCTTGAAGATATGTTGAGAGCTTGTGTCATCCATTATGACAAGAATTGGGATAAGTGCTTACCCTTAGCAGAGTTTTCCTATAACAACAGCTACCAGACTAGCTTGAAGATGGCACCGTTTGAAGCCCTATATGGTCGGAAATGTCGGACACCGTTGAATTGGTCACAAGTTGGCGAAAGACAGACCTATGGCCCTGATTTAGTAGTAGAAGCGGAAGAGAAAGTGAAGATAATCCAAACAAATCTCAAGGCCGCCCAATCTCGACAGAAGAGTTACTCCGACAGGAGAAGGAGACCCCTGCAGTTTGACATTGGTGATCACGTATATCTTCGAATCTCCCCGACCAAAGGAGTGCAACGGTTTGGAATAAAGGGAAAATTGGCTCCCCGTTACATTGGTCCTTATGAGATTGTGGAAATTTGTGGACCCGTTGCTTACAGGATCCAACTCCCAGAACAGCTTTCAGCCATTCATGATGTTTTCCATATATCCCAACTGAAGAAGTGTGTTCAAGTTCCAACTGAGGTCTTGGAACAGGAGCAACTTCAAATCGAGCCTGACCTGACTTACACCGAGTATCCGGCCAAGGTTCTCGACCGAAAAGAGAGACATACCCGACGAAAGACTGTGAAAATGTACAAGATACTATGGAACAACCACACAGAGGAAGAAGCAACCTGGGAAATAGAAGAGTATCTGAACAAACACTTTCGAGGTTTTCTTTCCAACCAAGGAGGTAAGGACTGCACACCGCCACTGGTTACCCTTACACCCAAATCTCGGGACGGGATTCTTTTTAAGGGGGGTAGGCTGTAATAACCTTGGTTAATCAGCCGAGTTAATCTTCAACCAAAGTCCCTAATCCCGCTGTCTTAGCTCTCCTGAGCTTAAGCGCTCAAAATCCGGTTCTCAGTCCCGACACCTGAAAACCCAACCCAAAACCGCCGGTTCTTTCTAAGTCCAAAGGCAGTGTTCCTTCCAATCTTGGAGCAGTGGAGAAACCGAGACTGACTGGTGGACCCGCAATCTTTTTCCCCGGTTCTCTCGAGACAGATGCGCCTGAGCATCATGCGCCCGCTTCAGAGCTCCCCCGCCGCGTGGCTTGATCTCTCCGACGCCCGCCGCCTCGCCCAGTCGCCGGCCGCGACAGGATGGATCAACGCGCCCTCCTCCCCAATCGCAGAGGAAGCCCCCTGCAACCCCTTCTGCCTCGCCTCGTCTCGCTCGCGCCCTCGCCGGCCGCGCCAAGGTGCCCCGTCACCGTCGTGGCAGAGTTTTGCCGTTGCTGCGTCAGACCGTCTCGCGACATGTGCCCATCATCTCGCCCGGATCCCCGGCTGCAAGCCCCGATGCCTTCTGGTTTTTTCGCCTCACCACAGTTGCGCCGCCCACGAGCTCGCTCTGCGACGATACCTCGGTGGTGCGTGGATGTCATGACGATACCACAGTTGCGCCGCACACAGGTTAGGGAATTGATGGGGAAGGCCGACACAGGAAACGACCCTCGGTGGTGCGTGGATGTCGTGAGGTTAGGTTCACCATGCATGGTTAAAGAACTCGAATCGATTCGTCTGCCTCTCACAGTTTGAGACTGCTTGATCGCAATGCTACACTGAGTAATGAAGGAGTCTGATGATGACATGGTCTTGATGTTAAGTTTGTATATATTGTTGGATCTATGCTTGCTTAGTGTAAGTTGCAAATATAGACTGGTTAATGAACTTAGAATCTGAGCTAAAACTTTGAAAGTAAGAACCAACATAGTTGCGTTTGGCAAACAAAACCCCTCAGCCAAAAAGCCTTGCATGTCTAGACGTGGTGGAGTAGTTTTCCCACCGGTCGGTTAAGTCTTGTTGAGCTTAGCAGCTCAGCCTTGTTTGTGGCTCTCTTTTCAGGTGAAGTTAAAACTTCCAAGCTTGCTGTTGGCACTTGGCCGACCAGCTCCCTCCTGGGTGGACGGTCGAGTGGGATCCTTCCTCGGACGGCGGGGAATGAGATCATTGATATCCTGTCTGGCCTCACCAGGGACATCCGACCCCGACGATAGCTTCCGCTACATTTTGCTTTCTGTTGTTTCTTTCATAACTTGTAAAACTCTAATTTTTAACCAGTGAGTCATGAATTGTTAATCAAATGGTGGATCTGTTGTATTCTCTGGAAACCACCCACCTTCGTGTGAGCTATGCTAACTCGGTCCTGATTAAGTGGTTAAATCGGATGAAATACGACGGTACATCGAGTTAACTTGATTAAGGCATGAGTATCGCGTGTCAAGCGACTTAACCGTGCTTTAGTTAAGTTAATCCGAGGTGTTCCGCCACACATAGCCTCTCTATTTTTCAGGGATATTGTGAGATTACATGGCATGCCCAAAACGATTGTTTCCGATCGCGACACCAAGTTTTTGAGCTACTTCTGGAAGACATTGTGGGCCAAACTAGGGACAAGGCTGCTGTTTTTCACCACATGCCACCCTCAAATGGATGGGCAAACTGAAGTAGTGAATGGAACACTTTCTATGCTGCTGCGAGCCTTGATCAAGTAGAACTTGAAATAATGGGAAGAGTGCTTGCCACATGTGGAATTCGCATACAACAGGGCAGTACACTCTACAACTAATATATGTCCCTTTGAAGTTGTATATGGTTTCAAACCACTCGCTCCTGTCGATTTGTTGCCTCTACCATTGCAGGAAAGGAGTAACATGGAAGCAACCAAGCGTGCGTCTTATGTCAAGAAGATTCATGAGAAGACCAAAGAGACAATAAGAAAAAGGTCCAGTACTATGCTGCATGGGCAAACAAGCATCGCAAGAAGGTCACATTTGAGCCTGGAGATTTAGTGTGGGTACACCTTCGCAAAGACCGCTTTCCAGAGAAGCGCAAATCCAAATTGATGCCACGAGGAGATGGTCCATTCAGAGTGTTGTCCAAGATCAATGATAATGCTTATAAGATAGAGCTCCCTGAAGATTATGGTGTTAGCAGATCCTTCAATGTTGCTGACTTAACACCATTCTTCAGACTAGAAGAATCAGAGTCGAGGATGACTCCTATTCAAGAGGGGGAGGATGATGAGGACATCCCAACCATGCAGGCCTCACCTACATCGCTGGCCTCCACACCGACCATGCCGAGCACAACTACACCAGCCCAAGTCTTTAAAGGACCAATTACACGTTGTCGAGCAAAGGAACTACAACAAGAGGTAAACGCACTACTTTGTGAAGTTCATTTAAATATTAATGAGAATTATATACTGCCTAAGTTGAGTACATTGCTATTACTCAGCTTTACCAAGTTGGATGACAAGAACACACAAGGCAATGAATACAAAGAAGAACCACGTTCAAATTCGTCCAGTTCTGCAGAACAGTCTGAAAGAAATAATCATAACTTTTGATTCCCAAAAGCTATGAAGGCCAATGGGTACTTGTTGGAAAACTCTTGAAGTCTAGTTTCCATGGACAACAACCTCAACCAGTTTGGAGAAACCGTTATGGCGCCCGACTAGTTTTAATGCATACTGGTCAGAAGCTCAACAGCCTGCATGAAGCTAAAGTTGCTGTGTAAAACTGTACCAATGTACAAGATTTCGTGGAATATACTACACATGGTGTGAAAGTGTATCAAGTTAAGTTTCCAACGCAACCAACGGCACGTCGTTTGGACTTTCCAAGAAGGAATTATGACCAAAACATTGAAGACTATGCAGAAGACCAACAGCCACGTGGGAATAACTCAGGAGCTCTTGATGACTAACTCTTCATTTCTATCTCGTGTTTATACCTATCTAGGAGGGCTGTTCCTAGTATAAATACCCCTGTACTCCTAAGAAAATGAAAGACTTTTGATAATCCAAATACAAAACCCTTTGTTCAGCTATGTGCTAACAAATCCAGAGAGAGATCTCTACCCTTAGCTCTTGTGTTTTTCTTCGCGGAGATTACAGAAGCGGCCGCATCATCAGCACCCAATCCGTGCTCCTGGTCCATTGATTCCAAGTTGCGTAGGTTGGTTTCTTTGAGAGTGTGGTTGGGCGAATCCTTGGTTCAGGCTGCTGTATAGAGATGGTGGTTGGCTCCATGTGCACGTCGTCAGGTTGCACTAGTTATCGCTTCTTCCAGCAAGTTATCAGCCGTTCTTTGGCTAGTTATCAAGACCTGGATCCTACGTCGTGAAGATCGGGACCAAGACGCCATCAAAAACAGGAACGGAAAGGTAGGGGAAGAAGAGAAACAGATCTGCTACAGTGGGGCGTAAACCTAACTGAAAGAGGGCCCTCCAGTTATATCTCCGCCACCTCCGGATTCCAAGTGTCAGTTACGCAACGGAAAGGTTTTAAACAGATTAATTGCCTTAAACACCCAACGGCTACTCTTTTCAACGGGTCTTGACCACTTCAACGATAAAAATCGCCTAAGTGCTCGGGGGCTACGGATACTGTACCCGATGGTTAGAATTTTCTTTTTCAGATCACCAAGAGTAAAACAGCCAAGAAGCAGGATTGACCCTAAGCCTGACTCTTTGACTCAACCTAAGGCTTGGGGGCTACTCCATATGGAGTGCGATTGTCATTGCACTACCATATAAAAAATTCTCGGAACAGAAGCAACTCAAAGGAGCAAGAAGAGTACCTTCCAGCCACGCGACAGTACTCGAGCACTTTGGACTGCAACCTCTACAAAAGAACTACTCGAATAATGCCCACAGTACTCAAGACTGCGGTGCATGACTACAAAGTACTCGGGGGCTTGTCAAGCATGCACCCCAGGTCCATGAGTAGACCTTGGATGGCCCACTAAGAGACGTACTCGGATGCGATCAGGACAAGGGGATAGGCGTATCCCACTCGGATTGGTCTAGTATGTATATGGAAAACTACTCGGGCCATACCGAGTAGAACTCTGTAATTGTACTCGACTAGGACTCAGACTTATAACCCTGCCCTCCCATGTATATAAGGGCGGGCAGGGATCCCTCCTCAAACAGAACAACTCCAAGTGCATCTAAGATCAATACAAACAAAAGACCACCTTGATTCTCGACGGCCCTTACCGCACAAAAGACCACCTAGGGTACCCCTAGGCGGGTTGCCGGTCTAAAACACCGACATGGACCTCCTATCAATAGATGGTTCCGGCTTGTAGATTATTTTGTGTACTCACTATGTCAAAAAGGTTCTAGCAGTCGACACACGGTTATCCGTCTATTTTTTTCCTGGTTAAAAGAGAAGGTAATACTATAATAGATGGATAAATAGATAACCATGAAAGCGATCTTACTATTCAATTAGTAATTGAAGGTTCTTTTTAAGACCTCCAAATGAAGGTACCTAGGAATCATATGTGTGGACACTCTAGAAAAAGAGAGAAATCATAAAAATTCTTTTAAAAAAGCAAAACATCTAGCCATCAATTTGGTAGGCTCAATCATCATAGCATTGGATCTATTATATTTTCTAAAAAATTACCCACCTATGCTATTATGAAAATAGTCTAAACTAACCCCTAAATCTATATCTAAATTACCCACCTCTACCAATATGAAAATAAATTAAAGTAACCCATGATCTTCATCTCAAATAACCCCTTAAATTTGCATCTAAATTGCCCACCACTAACATTATACTCACATATGCCATTATTAAAAATTTGAATCCAAATTACCTTCATTAAAAATATACCCAAGGTACATCAATATATGATTTTAAATTATCGGTTTCTTACACTATTGATATATCGAGTAGCTGTGGACTAGGGGTACGCAGACTGACTGTGGGCCCGCTCTTCGATCTGTGCGTTGGCGACGCGGATACGAGCCCGGATCCGCGGAGTGGCTCCAAATCTGGAAGATTTTCCAGGTCGGTGAAGGCAGCCCCCAGGTTAGCCCAGTAATTCAATATGCTGATGACACACTTATCGTGATGGAAAGCAATGAAGCCCAACTGCAACTGCTTAAAGAGATTCTAGAAAATTTTGTAATAGCATCTGGTTTGAAAGTCAACTTCAGCAAATCAATGATAGTCCCAATTAACACTCAGGAGAAACAATGACATCTCTAGCAAACATTCTAGGTTTTGTGATTGGATCTTTGCCATTCACATACCTAGGAATTTCATTGGGAAATACCAAGCCCTTAATAAAAGACTTCATGCCTTTAGTCAAAAAGAGTGAGAGCAGACTCCTTATTACATCCAATTTACTTCATCGGGGAGGAAAGCTAACCTTAGTGAATTCTGTAATATCCTCCTCCCCTACTTTCCTAATGTGCTCCATGAAACTTCATAAAATAGTGTTGAGGCAACTTGATAAATACAGAAATCATCTACTTTGGAGAGGATCATATCTAAATGCCAAGAAACCTCCCAAAGCGTATGTCTACCAAAGGAAGAAGGAGGATCGGGAGTAACTGATGTTAAAGTGCAAAATGAAACTCTGCTACTAGAAAACTTGCACAAGTTCCTAAATCATGAAGACCTGTCTTGGGTTCACTTGATATGGAACAGTTACTATAACAATGATCAGTTGCTAGGGATAAACAAGAAAGGATCTTTTTGGTGGAGGGATATCATAAAGCTATTAGATCGGTATAAAAGAATAGCAATCCCTGGTCCTAGGAATGGCAAATCAATTTCACTGTGGGATGATCTATGGTGTGGCTCAGTTTTAAAGCTTACTTTTTCGGAGCTCCATTCTTTTGGAAAGAATAAAGGCATCACCCTACACAAGGCAACATCTGTATCTACCTTCCATTCTCTCTTTCATCTACCACTTTCTACTAAAGCTTATAGTTAATACAACTGATTACGAAACTCAGTTCATCAAATGTATAATGCTAGTTCAGAAGATAATTGGACATACATATGGGGAAATGGTCTATATATTCCGAGTAAGGTATACGGAACAATGAAGGGTCATATGCAAATCCACCCAGCATACAAATGGCTATGGAAATGCAGTTGTCAAGTAAAGCACAAAGTCTTTTTCTGGCTCCTTCTGAAAGACATGCTTAATACAAGGGAGTTACTTACGAGGAAATCTATGCAACTACCCTATTACACATGTGTATTGTGTTAGAATAATATAGAGGAATCTGTCTTGCGTCTGTTTCTATATAAGCCCCTTCTCCAAATAGTGTTGGAATTTGATTGGTCTGCAGGTTGATGACAATATGACTAGATATCAAACTCTGAAATCTTTTAAACTTCAATTAGCACAACCCTTCTTCATGGAGGTGATAGTCATCATGTCCTGGAGTATATGGACAACAAGAAATGATTTAATCTTTGAAGATCAACAGCCACAATACAAAGATGTAAAGAAATTTTTAGAGAGAAATTCTCCAGAGTTTTATATAGGGCAAAGGCAAAATATCATCCGGCAATAGGCTCATGGTTATAGTCTATTTTGTAATTTTTCTTTTTTCCTTTTTCTTGTTCTTGACTCTGATGTAAATTTTTTTCTTTTAATATATAAATGTATTTTTTCTTTTAATATATAACTAGTAGGGGCCTACCCTCTTTTAATATATAACCTAGTAGGGGGGCTCCTGTTCCATTAAAAAAAGAACTGGAATTAAAAGCTCCGGTTTGCAAACCAATTAAAAGCAGCAAGGGCAAGATAAAAGTTGACTATCATGCACAAGATAAAAGGTGCAAGGATAACTGGAATTTTGGCATCTCAGTGCTTTTACCAAGGAGCCATATTATTCGCCCTCTCCATATCGAATAGGACCGGTAATTGTGGAACTTTGAATATTTGGTCCATCTTTTGTAGATGCTCCACTCAGTCATCTGCTGCTGGTAAATGCTTTTTCACTGATGCCGCCTCTGCAGTTGCTTCTAGAGTGGCTAAGCTGTGTTACTCAAATATAGGATGCTGTTTATTTGGATATCGACGTGGTTTTTCTAAATGTAGTTTTCACCACTGTCTTCATTAAATTAGACCATTATATTAAGGTGCTACGTCCCGATATCTACATAACTAATTAGCGTGCAAAATGACATGATGTCAAATATCATGTCATAGCAAACTACACAACACATCACTTGATCTTCAGTTATGGGCCTACTATGGCAATACTTGGATCACGAGAAAAGTTGTCTAAAACAACGCCGCCAACAAGAAAACAGTGTATGCGTGCACCATCACGGCCATAGTTCAAACAGTAAAGCATAAATCATAGATTTTTATATATGAATTATTCAAACCAGTCCATTCGACAAGGCCATTGCTAGGTGCAACTAATGTCAGACCTAGAGATTTCTTCTTGAAGACGAGTAATCGGTACCACTAAATCCAAATCCCTTTGTGCTGTGTCCCCTTCTTTCCATGGCAATGCCGCCGTACCACCCAATTCATGAAGAGAAGACGCTTTTCAGGACTTTGTGCTGTGCTGCTAAAACAGAACACAAGATGTATCCTGGAATGGGATTTTCCTCTGCCATCCACTCATCCATAACCATTCCTTTTCAAGCACAAGCAGTACACAAAATCATGTCCCAATCTGTTATTCTCAGATGATATGACCATGGTCCTCTCTTCCTCCTTCCCTTTTGGACAGACATGAAGTGTTGACCAGAACCTCCCAACGTTGGTCCGGAACCAGAGGAGCAAAATTAGGCAGCTCACAATAGCCCACAAACGAGCCTGCTATCGTCATGGTCCATTGCACCATCTCGTTATCCTCACTAGCCTTGGTGATACATTCACACGATTCCATCCTAGTTCAAGTGCCACTCTTCGGAATCAGGCAGTAGATCTATAGCTGCTAGGATGGGGCGTAGAGAGAAATGTACAACGCGCGCGCATATGTGATAGAATTTTAAAACCGTTAGCCCAGCCTCCATGCCTGACCCCCATGCATGCTGAACTTCTTGAGCCTGCCATAGAACATGACGGCCATGAGCGTGAGCTTCCCTTCCCTGCTCCACTTCCCGGAGAAGCCGACCCAGGCGTCCCTGCAGCTGCCGTCGGGCTTCACTTGCCTACCGCAGCTGTACCCGGTGCTGAATCCCACGTTGCCATACGCACTGCCACATGTTA
The DNA here is from genome assembly GCF_005286985.2 of Setaria viridis. Lineage (NCBI taxonomy): Eukaryota > Viridiplantae > Streptophyta > Magnoliopsida > Poales > Poaceae > Setaria > Setaria viridis. Next base: position 24,146,831 of record NC_048267.2, on the reverse strand, counting down.
TATTACAGTGGTTTGGTTGAGCCGAAGATCCATTATTGTGCTTGGAACGAAGATGGAATAATATTGCCTGACATTTTTTGACGTAATAATTAAGCACCTGATGATCTCGACGACGATGTTGCGGACGCTGAAGTTGATTGGGTCGTCGGCGATCTGCCGCTGCTCGGTGATGCAGATGACGATGATGAAGATGGCGAGGCACGAGAGAGGCGACATGAGCAGCTTCTGCCAAATATTTTGGCTGGTGGTGGTCTTGCTCTTCTCGTCGGACTGTGCCTCCCTATGCTGGTGGTGGTCTTCCACCGGCACGGGCAAAAATGTGGTGTAAGGTGGTAGATACCTGCAGACCAAAGACAACATCCGAGTAAGCTTTGTTATGACTCCATCCATTCCAAATCATAGTTTACTTATTATTATTCTAAATCAAACTTTAATCAAGTTTATAGAAAATATAATAACATCTAAGAGACTAAAAAAACTGCACTATTAAGATATATTTTGTTGTGGGTTCAACAAAACTAATTTGATGTCTTAGATGTTTTTTATATTATGGTCAAAGTTAGAGAAGTTTGGCTTAAAACACTAAGGTGAACTATAGTTTGGAACGGAAACAGCATAGGTAGGTGTCTGTTTTTTTTCCTCAAGCGATCAATCCTGGCTCTAATCCGAATCCAACTAGAACTGTCTAATGTTCAACCTCAGCTCGGAGCCAAACTGCTCCTTCCTCGGTCACACACGCGGGCATTTTTTTGACCTATACGTCCCGTCCACGCACTTCCACCCATCTCAGCTGCGTCTCCGCCGCCCTGATCTGCCCTGAACCTGCTTCGCTTTCCCCAGTCCACTGGCAATCCTCCGCCACCCTCAGCCACCGGCACATCCGCTAGCTCGCCGTGCCACCCCCTCCCTCTACCTGCGGACCAACCCGTTTTTAACTTCGGCAACCATGGAAACCTTCCCCTGGGAACCACCCACCCCTAACCTTTCCGGCCACAAACCTGACGCCTGAAAATTGGTCCAACTTCAGGCCCCTGGTACTGAGAACATAGTTTCTCAGCGTGCTTAAGCATGTGTCGTGCATGGCACAATGATTAGCTTGCAGGGTTAGCAAGTAGTACTATATATTTATTAGTAGTGGAACATAATTAAAACATCTAACCATTTGATCTCTGGACATGTTAGTGGACGATGAGCACATGCAACTAATAATAAACATGATGAACTATAACTAGTAGTGCCATGCATATAAGTATTAGCATATATGTTACTGCGCATCATAAGCCTTAACACTGATCTTTCGATCGTCGTATCATACTTACGTACGTACATCATAACCACATAGAGCACGACGACGGCGGACGACACGGCGGCGAGGTCGACGGCCATCTCTCCGGAGTGCCGCGAGTTGACCGACATGAACAGCGCCGCGACGAGCTTCTGGGACGCGGTGAGCCCCCGCAGCCCGTCGGAGCCCCACTCCATGGCGCAGAAGAGCACCAGCTGCGCCGCCACGAGTGCCGCTACGGTAAACGCCAGGTGCCACGTGCGCGCAGCCGGCAGCAGGTGGTCGTACCCTATGGTGGAAGTGGCGGCAGCTCGTCCAGGTCCTCCTCCTCCTCCTCCGCTGACCAGCAGCTCGCCGAGGTCTCGCCTCCTCGTGACCCTCTCGAGCGCTCCAATGGAGAGCCTGAGGAAGACGGGGAAGAGCGTGTTCCCAAGGAGGACGTGCGGCATGGCCAGGAGGAGCATGCCCGGGTAGGACTTGAAGGACACCATCCCCTCGTTCGTTGGCACGAAGCCGCAGTTCGCGAACGTCGAGACGACGGTGAAGATGGAGAAGGTGCTCGGGTTGATCTTCTTACCAATGAGCACCTCCCTCGCGCCGGTGACGGCGCTGAGGTAGATTAGCATGAGCGTGTAGCCGGCGAGGTGCACCACCACATGGTACCCCAACACCACGAACATTAGCATCCTAGTCCTAGCAATGGATGTGAAATCAAGGTTGTTCTTGAACCTTGTCTCCATTTGTTCTAGTGCGGCGACGGCAGCTGGGGCTCCTCCTCCCATGGTTCTGAGCTCTAAGCTAGGCGATGGCGGCGGTGATCCGTTATTACCGTCGAGATCATGGGGTATTTGTGTTTCTCTCTTCTTGAGCTTGGTGTAGGTGAAGTGGAGGCCGAGCATGCTTGTGAACACCTCGCCGCCGAGGAGCATCAGGAGGGTCACGAGGAGGAGCTGGGAGTTGGAGAAGGATTCCATCTCGACGGCGACCATGCTCGACACTGTCGTCGCGGACACAGACGTGAAGATCAGGTCCAGGCCCGAGGGTGTTGGGACCGCGCTGGTTTTCATGGGCAGGGCTTTTAGCATCATGAAACCGAAGAGGGAGATGGAGAGGAAGTACACGAGTTGGATCCAGAACGGGTGCACATGAAAGAGCAAAAGGTGGTAAAACCTTTGAGAACAACTACTACTACTGGGGACGTGCCAAAGACCCATAGTCTCTATGGAGTGTTGCGTTCTGACTTTGTTGTGAAGCAATCAGACAGGCTATTTATAGAGAGAGGTACGGTGGTGGTCGCTGGTGGCCGCTTGGAGTCTTGTGCATGTGTGAGGGAACTTACTGGAATGCTTATCATTGATTGTGCTCAATGCAATCATGCAAGTGCACTATGGACTCTAGAATGCATATCCTATGATACAATTTTCAGGATTTCCCCAACAAATTAGTAGAATTACATATTTTCTGGGAACAACAATGAAATGTAGAGCCCAAGCTTTACGTCGACGTCACCAGTATCAAGTAGCAGCAACGTCTCCCCCCCCCCCCCCCCCCCCCCCACACACACACAAAAAAAAAAAGCAACGTAACCAGTGATATTGTCAAATTCATACAGTGCCAAGTCTCTAACAAGGTCAGGTCTACTTTAATTCTCTCACATTTGTAGCAGCACAAGACGTAGAAAACAATGTTGGCAAAGCAAAAGTATTCATGCTGTGCGACGAAGTCAGATAGATGACACATCTCTGTAGAATTAATAAGTACGTACGCCATACTTTCGTTATATATTCATTCATGATGATTAGGAAAAGAAGTTGACTGGAGCTTGTTACTTGATATAATTCATCAGAAGATTAATTTACAGAAATGGCACTCTTCTCACAAACTGAGCTGACATACAGTTGGATAGGTACCTTGCATTGTGGCGGCACCAGTACTTGTATTTTTTCTAGAAATTAATGGCATGATGCTTTTAGCGTGATAGGCAACCTGCCAGTAACAGTAAATAGATGTTTTCCTCAAAAAAATAACAGTAAATAGATGTTCTGGGAGGCCACAGATTTTTTCCGAGATAATAAGAGGTAATATATTCATGACTTCTTCAAGGATTTTTTTCCTGGGATAATAAGAGGAATATTCATGACTTCTTCGAGGTATTTAGTGCTAGCCTTTCTCAAGTGTGCATCTATTCATGACCAGACTCGTTCGATAAAACTACTAACTCGAAAGCTCCCTTAATAGTATGGTCAAATAGTTGAAAACTATATAAAACTTGTACTCCTCTAAGTGTCATCCATCTCCTTACGACACTCTTGATCTAGAAAGATTATATTCTTATTTTTCATGCATAAACTCTTTCCTTTCTTATTATCAAATCAAATTGAGGGCTCTCCTTTAATAAAACTCAATGTGACTTAAACAATTTTAGTTATCCTTCAAAATACACTTGTTAGTCATAATGATACGGTTCTCATTTATCACCGAAATATGACCTTACCCAAGGTACGAAAGTGTTTAGATGCTTCAATATTTAGATTGGAGCCAATCCAAATTATATAAACAAGTAAACAATGCTGAAGCCATATTATTTACGACTATGACCTGTGTACCCCGGCCCATGTGTCAACAAAGTTTTTAGCACAAGAGAAATCGGAATCATTGTTTAGTGGGATATAACCTTTGAAGTGTGACTATCAAAATAAATTGATTTTGGCTTGACCTACCAGCTCTTGACACGTGGGGGGGCAGGGTCTTTGGCCGCTGGGCAACTTGGGCGAGCAACTAACCACCGGTACCACACGTTAGCTGTGCACCTGTGCCGCCCATGCTTCTTCTAGGCCTCTAGGGCAGTTCTTGCGTTAGCTCGCCGCTCATACTTCAGCACCGAATTCTGAATTTATTATGCCGTTGTAAAATTTATACTTCTTTATAAGAGATTTTTCACTCTGTGAAAAGACTTGTAGGAAGCCCTCAAAAGGGATGTGCACCTTACAAAAAAGGGGATGTGAACAGCCTGGGAGTCGAGCAGAAACATATTAGCGACCCAGTCTAATACTAGAATCACCGTCTGTTCAAAAATTTGGACGATTAGAATCACCATCTGTTCAAAAATTTGGACGATTATGATATTTCATTACTCACTTTTAAGTACAAAAAGGCAACGGACCTGGTCTGAACAAGACAGGCTAGAGATTGTGGAAAAGTGAGCATTAATTCCGGTTGGAGAGAGTCATATCTCTTGAATATCCAGCCGGGACCGATCTTTCCGGACTAAAGGTCCCTCTCTTTAGTCCCGGGTCACTCACCTAGGACTACAGACCCGTGCAGGCGCATGCACGTGGCCTCTTTAGCCCTGGTTGGTATTACAACGGGGACTAAAGATTTTTTTCTTACTCTAAATTCTTTTCCATATTAATGCTAATTGTTGCTTCACTTATATATATATACACACCTATACGTATACATCCATAGTGTACACTATTTAAACATATACGGTTGTATTGTATGCATGCCGTACATATATTTCATGATAGTATATGCATAATATTAATTATAACTGCTATATATACAATTCTTAGTATATTATATAAATTAAACTAGTATTAATACAATTATTATATATACAATAGTTTGTCCTCTTAATTCTTAGGATCCTCCCATCGTGGTGTTGCTCGGTTCGGCTATTGAATGTCCATCGTAATAAAATTCTTCTTTGGGATTTATCACCTCGTCCACCAGAAATCCTATGAGTGCTTCTTGTATTGCCAAAAGCCTTTCCTTCTCCAAGAGTTCTTCGTGAATCCGCCACATCTATAATTTCAAAATATGTGAATATTACACCAACAATTAAAATAAAAAGAGCTATAAAATGATTAATAATTAATAAGTTTATTTTACATACAGTTATATCCTCCGATAGCACCTTGTCCCTCATGAAATGGTGTATGTGCTCACAGATGCAGTATCCACATAAATTATTCCCTTGTTCCTATCTCACGCACTTTAGTGGAAAAACATAAATTATGAAATATTTGCGTTATAGAATGTAAGTTTTTCTTTGAAATCACCATGGTGAGTCTTACGGAATCGTTTCCATGTACTGCGAATTAAAATAGTGAATGATACAGTGTTAGGTGAAAATTTAGGAAACAAACTTTTGCATAGAGATGAAGGTCCATAATTATTACAATTTAAGCATGTCTTGAATGTCTTGGTACTCGTCCTTTGGTTTCCTCAACGAATCAAACACAATAATGTTGCTTTGATCAATCATAATTATAAGGAGAATCCAGTGGAAACTATGTACATAAATGTCGGTGTTTCGTACCGCCAACTAGTGATTATACGCCGCTCTCCTCACTTCCGATGGCTAACACACAAGAGACAAGGAGTTATACTGGTTTAGGAAGATCCCTACATCCAGTTTCGGTAGGAGTCGTGTTCCTTAGATTGAGTGCACTAGGCTTACAATGGGGCTTGTAAACAAGTGATGCGTGGGTACGTGTGTGTGTGAATGAATGCGGGAGAGTTAGAAAAGAGGCCAGGTCAGAGCCCCCGGCTAAAGGTCGGCTCCCTCTGCCGGGCCACGTCCCCGCATGGGGCAGTCAGGGGGGAGCCATGACGCCCATTTAATGCTCCTAGTATGGCGTCGGTCACCCCTGGTCAAGGAGTGGGTAGGGCGCTATGGGCCTCTTGCCGGCTCCACCCCGATCTGACTAGATCGGTAGATTGTGGCCCTTGGCTCCCGACCAGGAAGGTCGAGAAGTAGGCCACAACGTCTTCTGGGCCGGCTCGAGCACGCCTCTTACTATTAGGCCTTTGGCCTTTTTGCGCCTAGTTGCCTTAAATCCCTTCGCTGGGGGGTACCCCTAGTATATGAACCCGTCAGTAGCCCCTAAGGCTTCTTCCGACCTTGTGGTAAGGGGAAGGCTCCTTCGCCCTTTTTGCATGATGTTCGATGGTTGAGGCGTCTTGTGGGTTCACGTGAGCGGACCCACTAGGTCTAACCCTCGAGCTTCTGAGGAATCAGAGATTCGCTCAGAAGGTTATGAAGGCTGGTCGGGCAAGTGCGCTCATTCGAGCGTCACTGGGAAATCTGAGCGGAACCCAATCGCCTCTCCAATTGTAGAAAGTTTGGCTATGTGTCACTGGGAGACATCTCGTTAATCCTGGTTGTCAGCCCGTTTGGTCCCCGACCTCCTACGTGGGAAGTCGGAGGGGTCGTTGCCTTCCCTCATTAGGAATAACCAGGGCAGACTTGTCATCAGTACTTAGATACGGTGGGAGGAGATCGGGGGCCATGTGGCATCCTGAGTCGCAATCACTAGGACTCTCTCAGCCCATCCGTCCCTAACTCTAGGCTTAGTTGGGCCTCAGGATGGCTGCGAGCCTGTTTGTTGGGCCGGCCTTCGTATCCTGGCCTGCTACTTGGGCTTGGCCCAACCACTAGGGCAGAGCAGCTGAGGGGTCATCGCACGGGAGCTGAGGTGCTACCTGGCAGCTATGCCATCATGTCTTGTCGTGCCTTGATGGCATGGGCCATGCGCACACATCGCGCCCTTGGTGCACGTTTCCAACACCGCCTCAGGGGCTAGGCCCACCACCCTGCACGGTTTCTCAAAGGGGACAGCTTGCCTCCTTAAGGCTGCACCCTTAAATCCGCCACCTCTCCTCTCCTTCCCATTCTTTTTGCTTGTTTGTCCTTCCTCCGGCTGTTTGCCTAGTAGCCGTGCTCAAACAGGTAGGAGAGCGAGCGAGCGAGCGAGAGAGAGAGAGAGAGAGAGAGGAAGAAGAAGAAGAGGAGTTGTGGGGGTGATCTAGTGAGTCCCGTGGTTTGCTTGCTGTTGACGCTAACATTTAACTAGTGTTTCTTCCATATTCTTATACTAACCCACCACTTGACACCTGAAATAACCCTATTTTCACATATGCAAGATATTTTGGAGGATATTCTATTTTCACAGGAAATTGGGCTAAATATGCATTTTTTGGATAAAGCCTTGAAGGAGGCACAAAAAGGGCCCAGGCCAATCGGCCTAGGTCTTTTGACCCCCTCCCGTGCTCGTTTTTAGCAAGCAATATTTCAAGATGGCTTACAGGCTAAGCTTGCGAAGATATGACAAGGATCACTTCGTGATCAAGGAGGAATCAAAGAAGATAAAGCAAAGATTTGGAAAGTTATTGAAGATCAATCTCATCCCGAAGCTACCGACATGCTAGGCCCACATGCAAGTGAAAATAAGCTTCCTGAACATCAGAGAAGACTTGGGGATGAAGGAGGGCACGAGAGGCCACAAGGAAGGGATAGGCTGATGGGCTAGGACCCTCCCAGCCTGATCAGCCTAGGGCTTTCCTTGCTCCCCTCGCCTTCCAATTTCTGCCATGCGCTTTCCAAACTATAAAGACCCCAAAATTCACTGAGCTCGGAGATCAATCCACCAGAACTCAATGAAACCAAGAACATCCACCAGAGGGAGCTGAGGGCTGCTGCAAGTCTTTGAAGTTGTCTAGGAGATGGCTTAGGCTGACCCTAGCCGCCATGGCCTCCCTATGCAGTTGTGCCATGGTGGAGTTCAGGATCTAGTTGTGATCATCAATGGTATGTACTCAAAGGTGATGATCTAAATACATCTATTATATGAGCAATATTCTTCATGGCATCGGATCTGTTAGCGATTCAATGCCTCCTTTTATACTCTTCTATCTACCATGAATTCATGGTTAGACTACATAACTTGTTTTATGTAATCATGATGATTAGATCTAGTAAGTTGATCCTTCTTGATAGCTAGACATGTTTACCTTGTGATCCTGCCCTTAATCTACCTATGCTGATAGAGAGGATCGTGACGGGGTCTTTCTTGTGTAAGGTGGGAGTTTTCGGGAGGTTGATCGGAGGTAGTAATTTAAAGATTGCTTTGGATGAGATGCATGTTGTGCTTTCTTATTAGCTAGAATTACAACTAGAAGACGATAGGCTCTTGCTACCCTTGGTGGTGTTATCATATATATCTATGGATGCGATCTACTTTTACTCATACTATTAATCTTTACATCAAGTTACCTCTCATATGCAATCTATGCTTCATGCTAGGATTAGATCCATTGAGCTAGATAGAGAATCCTAATAAGTTCGCTGCCAATCCATGGATCGATAAACCTTGGATGGAATACTCTAAGGGAAAAGCAATGATGATCCGTGCACTTGCGGTTCACAAACTGGCGTGCTAACTACCGTCAACAAGCTTTTCTGGCGCCGTTACCGAGGATTGGCAACTCAAACCCTGGGTTGATCTATCTAATTTTTTGGACTAACCCTATTTTTTCTATTGCATATACCCTATTTTTCTTGTTTGCGTCCTTGAAAGCAGGTAAATACTAGACACCCTCATAGAGTCGGAGTGCCCAATCTTTCGGTGAGTGGAGATAACTTCAACTTGGTGGAAGTAGACCCTTACAATCCGACTACGACGAGCGAACCCGAAGCACCAATGCAATCGCTGAACCAACTTCCTATGGTTACCAACCTTGCCAGCGCAAGATCAGCCTGATCACGAAGATCGATTCCTGTCCGCAATCGAAGAACGAACAAGAAAAAGAGGCGAGCAATCTAAATATCACTCGAAGGTGGAGTTCTAAATCACACAAGGACAGCGTGTATTTGCGCGTGTTTGAGAGTAGCTAAAGCTAGATGTAAAACAAAACTCAAGTCGTAAACAAAAGGAACTCCGACTAAATAAAGGGGGCGCAACCCCTGGAGTCCGGAGGAGGCGCCACGGCAGGAGGGGGCACGCGCGACCAGGGGAAGGGCCGCGGCTCCCAACCCTAGGCGCCCCACCTGGGCTGCCCTATTGGGCCATCTTCGTATTCCGCTGGGCCTTCATTCCTTAACAGCATGATGAAGTGTAATTCTCTCGCACGGGCCCGAGTGATTGGCCCAACTGGATGATCAACTGTAGGCGCCTGAGGTGCTGCTGGTGTAGATGTACTCGTGGTGTCCTCATCATCCTCCCCTTCTTGAACTGAAGTCATCCTCGACGGCAACTCCTCATCTTCGCTCGCATACGGTTTCAAATCTGCAACATTAAAACTCGTGGAAACACTAAACTTCGCAGGCAGGTCAAGGATATAAGCATTGTCATTAATCTTGGTTAGCACTTTAAAAGGACCAGCAGCACGTGGCATCAATTTAGAACGACGTAAAGTAGGAAAACGATCCTTTCTCAAATGCAACCAAACCAGATCACCCGGTTCAAAAGTAACATGTTTTCTCCCTTTACTACCCGCAACCTGATATTTAGCATTAGCAGCAGCAATGTTTTGTTGAGTTTGCTCATGCAAGCTAATCATTTGATCAATATGTGCAGCGGCATCTATGTGTGGGGCATCCTCGGCATCAAGCGCAAACAAATCAATAGGCGCCCGAGGAATATAACCATAAACAACCTGAAAGGGACACATCTTTGTAGAAGAATGTGTTGCATGATTATAAGCAAACTCAACATGAGGCAAGCAATCTTCCCAACGTTTCAAGTGTTTATCTAAAACAGCCCTAAGCATGGTGGACAAGGTTCGATTAACCACCTCAGTTTGTCCATTAGTCTGAGGTTGACAAGTGGTGCTAAACAGCAATTTAGTTCCCATTTTATTCCACAGTGATCTCCAAAAATGACTGAGAAACTTAGCATCACGATCAGAGACTATTGTATTTGGAATACCATGCAAACGAATAATCTCGCGAAAGAACAATTCAGCAACATTGCTAGCATCATCAGTCTTATGACAAGGTATAAAATGAGCCATTTTGGAGAAATGATCAACAACCACAAAAATACTGTCCCTCCCCTTCTTAGTTCTAGGCAATCCCAAAACAAAGTCCATAGAAATATCAAGCCAAGGGGAAGTAGGAACAGGCAAAGGCATGTACAAACCATGATTGTTCAATCGTGACTTAGCTTTCTGGCAAGTAGTGCAGCGTGCAACAAGGCGCTCAACATCAACGCGCATCCGGGGCCAAAAGAAGTGGGCAGCCAGCACTTCATGCGTCTTGTAGACGCCAAAGTGCCCCATGAGACCGCCTCCATGCGCTTCCTGTAACAACAAACGACAAACCGAGCTAGCTGGAACACACAGCATGTTAGTGCGAAACAGGAACCCGTCCTGTATGTGAAATTTGCCCCATGGTTTGCCGTGAATACAATGGGCGAAAGCATCTTTAAAATCAGCATCGTCCACATATTGATCCTTCACAGTTTGCAAGCCAAAGATTTTAAAATCTAACTGTGACACCATGGTATAGCGACGAGATAAAGCATCAGCAATTACATTTTCCTTCCCGCTCTTGTGTTTAATAATGTAAGGGAAAGACTCAATGAATTCTACCCATTTAGCATGACGACGGTTCAGGTTTGTTTAGGTACGAATATGTTTTAAAGCCTCATGATCATAATGAATTATAAACTCACGATGCCAAAGGTAGTGCTGCCAAGTATGCAAAGTGCGCACTAAAGCATAAAGCTCCTTATCATAAGTAGAATAATTCAAGCTAGCACCACTTAATTTCTCGCTAAAATAAGCAACCGGTTTTCCTTCTTGTAACAAAACAGCACCTAGCACAATACCGCTAGCATCGCATTCAAGCTCAAACACTTTAGTAAAATCAGGCAACTGCAAGAGAGGAGCATTGGTTAACTTATCTTTCAAGGTGCTGAATGCAACCTCTTGCGAATAACTCCAAGCAAAGGGAACATCCTTCTTTGTAAGCTCATGTAGAGGCGCTGCAATGGAGCTAAAATCACGAACAAACCTGCGGTAGAAACCTGCAAGGCCAAGAAAGCTTCGAATTTGTGTGACCGTCGTCGGTGTAGGCCACGCCCGAATGGCATCGATCTTGCTGGTATCCACCTCAATGCCCTGTGGAGTAACAACATAGCCAATAAACGAGACACATTGTGTGCAAAACATGCATTTTTCGAGGTTAGCAAATAAATGGGCTGCTCGCAACGCATCAAAAACAGCACGCAAATGTTCTAAATGCTCTTTCATAGACTTGCTGTAAATGAGGATATCATCAAAATAGACAACTACAAACAATCCTATGAAGGGCCTCAGAACGTCATTCATCAAATGCATAAATGTGCTGGGAGCATTTGTCAAACCAAACGGCATAACCAACCATTCATATAACCCAAATTTTGTTTTAAAAGTCGTTTTCCATTCATGCGAATCTGATGGTAGCCACTACGCAAATCAATCTTAGTGAAAATAATGGCACCACTAAGCTCATCTAGCATATCATCAAGGCGTGGTATAGGGTATCGGTAGCGAATGGTAATGTTATTAATAGCACGATAGTCGACACACATACGCCATGAGCCATCTTTCTTTGGAACAAGTAACACAGGAACGGAGCAAGGGCTAAGAGACTCACGAATATAACCCTTTTCAAGCAACGCCTGTACCTGGCTCTGGATTTCCTTCATCTCATCCGGATTTGTACGGTACGGTGCGCGGTTCGGAAGCTGCGCGCCGGGAATGAGGTCGATCTGGTGCTCAATGCCACAAAGTGGTGGGAGTCCCGGTGGCAAATCTTTTGGAAAGACATCAGCGTACTCCTGCAAAATGTTAGCAACCGCAGGGGGAATATCCAAAGATGGTGCATCATCAAGTGAAACGAGCACACTAGAGCATATAAGGGCATAGCAAGGCAAAGGAGCATCGCGTAACTCATCAAAATCAGCACGTGTAGCAAGCAAAACAGGAGCATTCAACTTGATTTCAGAATTAACAGAGGTCGATGGTACAAGTTGTTTAGCAGTTTTAGCAGCTCTAGCAAGATCATCTTTAAGAATTTGTTCAGGTGTCATTGGATGTATAATTATTTTTTGACCCTTAAACATGAAAGAATAGTGATTTGAACGACCATGATGCAAGCTATCAGTATCATATTGCCAAGGTCGCCCAAGTAATAGAGAGCATGCTTCCATGGGAATAACATCACAATTGACAAAATCACAATAAGCACCCATGGAGAAAGGAACACGGACTGATTGAGTAATTCTAATTTTCCCACCATCATTAAGACATTGAATGTGATATGGATTTGGATGCTTACGAGTGGGTAAAGACAACTTTTCAACTAGCGTGGTACTCGCCAAATTGTTGCAGCTGCCGCTGTCGATGATGATGCGAATCGACTGCTCCTGCACAACGCCCTTGGTATGGAAAAGAGTGTGTCGCTGATTCTTCTCGGACGGAGCGACCTGTGTACTAAGAACACGCTGCACAACAAGACTTTCATACCTATTGGTGTCGCCCGGGTTGACATGTACCTCCATAGCTGCATGGTCAGTGGCAAGCATCGCATGTTGAGTATCTTTAGAATCACTAGCCGAAGAGTACTCACCATCATCACGAAGAAGCAAAGTGCGCTTGTTCGGACAGTCCCGAAACACGTGGCCAAATCCTTTGCAACGATGACACTGAATATGCCGTGTACGGCCTGTGGGAGGGGCGGCGCCTGTGGAAGGGGCAGCACTTGCAGGTTTGGCCGGTCTCTCGCGCGGTGTAGTGGTGGGCGTGGGTGGCGCAGGGAGAGCGGGTGCGGAGTTGGATGTCGAGCTTCTTCCTGCAAAAGAGTTAGAATATGTCTTCGAGCGGCGTCCCTGCACTTCACGTTCAGCTTTGCAAGCATATTCAAATAATGTTGTCATATCTGTGTAGTCCTTATAATCAAGTATATCCTGAATTTCGCGGTTCAAACCACCACGAAAACGTGCCATAGCAGCGTCGTTTTCCTCCAATAACCCACAACGAATCATGCCTATTTGTAATTCCTGGAAATATTCCTCAACAGATTTGGAACCTTGCTAGAAATGTTGCATTTTATTAAGCAAATCTCGGGCATAATAAGAAGGCACAAATCTGTGGCGCATAGCAGCTTTTAATTGATCCCAAGTGGTTGGAATGGTATTGGGATGTTTGTGTTTATATTCACGCCACCAAATTAAAGCAAAATCAGTAAATTCACTAATAGCAGCTTTAACTTGAGAATTAGCAAGAATACCATGACAAGAAAATTTCTGTTCAACTTCTAATTCCCAATCAAGATATGCAGCAGGATCATATTTGCCATTAAAAGGTGGAATTTAAATTTAATCTTGGAAAAGGAATCATTACCGGGACGGCGTGGCACGCGGCGGGCACGGCCTCGGCGATCGCCATCGTCCTGGTCCGAGTCACCACCATAACCCTGCTGCAACTCTGTGACTGTTGTGTGCAATGCATCGAGTCGTGCCACAACTGTGTCGAGTGTGGCCTTAGCGGCCATCTGTGCAAGGTCTAGCTGATTGCACTGCTCGGTCGTCGAGGAGATCGTCGAGTCCAGCTGTTCATGAATCGTCTGAATGTCGGTGACAAGCCCTTCAACTTGTGCCCGTATGCCCTGCAGCTGGTTAGCCCCCGCGTCGACATCATCTGCCATGGTTAGCGCAAAGACAAGAACAAAACCGATGACAAAACAGGGGTGCAACGGCTCACAAGGCGCTCACACTAGTGCTGTTATCAAATTCTTATCCGTTCTTACCACGCACACAGGGGTGAACTGCAACCAACCGGTGGAACTCGTGAAAGATTGGAGGAGCGATTGCCTGGAGAAACAAAATCTGCTCGTCGTAGAACTATGTGGAGTTTTGGGAAGGCTGCACTCAAATGAAGGATTAGCACAATCAAACAATAATGCAAAGTTGAAATATAGTGCCAAACACGTAACAAGAGTTGCTGGTAACAAGGGAAACCGAAAGAACAGAGGCAAAGAAACGGCCAAGGTGGAGAGGGCGCACCTTTTTTGTTTTTCTGTTTTAATTTTTTTTTCTCAGGGTGCCCCAAAACTGATAATAGGAACACAGAGGATCTCAAACAGCAAATTGCGGCACACACTTTTTTCGAAAGTATAGGGGTATTCCGGTAAAAAAAGATACTCTCTCTCTCTCTCTAGAGTAAGACGAACCTCAGAAAAATGTACCAAGAAAGAGAGATACGGATATGAAAAGCTGGCACGGGTGCGTGTGGAAGGGCGCAGTATGCGTGGGGGGTTGGGGAGTTTTCCTGGATGGTCGTGACCCAGGGGGGTTCACGGCGCGCGCAAGGGAAGTTTCCACCGAAACAAAACCGGATCACCTTCCTTCTCCCTATTGGATTTTTTTTTTGCTTCTTTCCTTTTTTTTGCACTTTCCTTTTTTTGATTGATTTCTATCTTTTTTTTTGGACAGGGGAGGGGGTGATCGGAGGGGTGGAATGGCGTGGCGCGGTTGTCGCGAGGGGGGGGGGCGGTGGGCGCGGCGTGGTAGGATTGGCGAGTAGTGGAACGGCGGCGGCGAAAACTAGGGTTAGAAGAAAAACAAGAAACAAGAGATTAAACACAAGTAACCAGCAACAATTGAACGAGTAGGCACACAAATTCAACAAAGACACTTATTGAAAGAATGTGCGAGGCTAAACAGTTGCTGGGACAAGGATCTAACCTGAAAAAAAATTTGTTTTGGTTTTTGTGGACTGTAGGAAGGGAAAAACACTCGGTAAAACTCACCGATCAACCTGAAAAGCTGATACCACTTGATAGAGTCGGAGTGCCCGATCTTTCGGTGAGTGGAGATAAATTCGACTTGGTGGAAGTAGACCCTCACGATCCGACTATGACGAGCGAACCCGAAGCACCAATGCAATCGCTGAACTTCCTGTGGTTACCAACCTTGCCAGCGCAAGATCAGCCTGATCACAAAGATCGATTCCTGTCCGCAATCGAAGAATGAACAAGAAAAAGAGGCGAGCAATCTAAATATCACTCGAAGGTGGAGTTCTGAATCACACAAGGACAGCGCGTATTTGCGCGTGTTCGAGAGTAGCTAAAGCTAGATGTAAAACAAAACTCAAGTCGTAAACAAAAGGGACTCCGACTAAATAAAGGGGACGCAGCCCCTGGAGTCCGGAGGAGGCGCCACGGCAGGAGGGGGGGCGCACGCGACCAGGGGCAGGGCCGCGGCTCCCAACCCTAGGCGCCCCACCTGGGCTGCCCTGTTGGGCCATCTTCTTATTTCGCTGGGCCTTCGTTCCTTAACAGCATGATGAAGTTTAATTCTCTCGCACGTGCCCGAGTGATTGGCCCAACTGGATGATCAACTGTAGGCGCCTGAGGTGGAGGAGCAATTGGAGGCACCTGAGGTGCTGCTGGTGTAGATGTACTCGTGGTGTCCTCATCACACCCAATGATGGAGGAAGTGGATTGAACTTAAAGTTCATCAAATCCAAAACCACTCCAACATTAAGATGATGACATCAACATTTGCTCTTTAGCAGTGAAACTTTAATGGAAAAGGAAATGAAAGTCCAGGCCATCTCCCGGCAGTTCTTTTTTTTATGGTCGCAAGCTCGACCATGGGGAATCTTTACATTGCAGCTAGCAACGGTGGTGTAGTTCCCACCTTCACCGCCAATCGTTGATTTGATGTTTAAACTGTAAGGTTAGTGCCACAGTGCATCCACAAAATTTGCAATGCTTAAGATAAATAAAAGCATCTACAACCAACTTCTAAACATTTTGCAAATAAGGATTATAGGGTGGTTGTAGTCCCTGAATGTGCTTGTGGCAGAAAGCATGGCTGTCTATGGAGATATGTTGTGCAAGCATGGTTCTTTTGGTGTTTCAAGAATGAAGCTCCCATGCTTGTCTATGGAATCCTTTCCTTCGCACTCTAGAGTCAGTGCCTCATGAAATTTCCTAGCCCAAGGGTTCTCTATCTCAAGAGGTTCATCGTGAAAGATCATTGCCTGGTCTTGATTATGGTTGAGAACAACATAGTGCGGGCTAGCGGGAAGAGGCTCAAACTCAATTGAGGGTGATGATTATTGTTCAGTTTTATGAACATGTGAAGCAGGTTCAGGTGAAATGAATGGGGATACAAACATCACCTCCTTGAACAGGTTATGCTTGGGATGAGGCTTTGCCCCCAAAATTTCCAGGCAAGAGATAGGAGTGGTGGAAGCCATTTTCCCAAGCTTTTCCTTGAGGCTCCCTTGGGATGATTTTTCTTGGAGAAGTCTTTCCAATGGGTAGCCTATGAGAAAATCAAAATCAAGGATGGGATAGATGTGGAAGTCTAGGTGAACCTCGATTTTGTCTATCTTGATTGGCACGGCCCTTGCGACCCCCCGACATTCAAAGATGAGTCCCGAGGGACTCTTGAGGAGTTTGTTGGTTGGGACTAGGGGCATGTTTCCTAAGAAAGTGTCCATGAAGAATTCGAACATGATACAAGCCTCGACAATGGGGTTGTGAAGGGCTTCTATGGCAGTTCCCCTCATAGAGCAACAAATGGTCATTGAGGATGAGCTAATCGGAATTGCTTCGGAAGAGCGTCTCACTTCCTCCGACCATTCCTCCTTCATGACCTTCTTGAGAAATGATTTGTTGGGAGGAGGAGGTACCGTAGGTCTTTTCTCGTAGAGGTAACTCGAGATGTTTCTATGGTTTTCATAAGGATCACCCTAGAATGGGAAAGAGAACTCCGAAGGTTGAATTTTTTCTTCATTCGGTGTTCGTGGTTCGGGAGAGGGCTCAGCAGACAAATCTTGGGATGTGGAAGGTAATGGTACGGATTTGGCTGCTGAGAGGCTCTCATGGCTCGACTTGGATCCCTTGTGGGGTTCGCTAGGATTGGTAAGGAAGGAAGAGTTTCCTAATATGTAATCTAGGATTTCCTATCCTTCCATCGGAGTTCTATGTGCAAACGAACCTTCGGTGGAGATGTTGAGATGTAGGGCATAAGTCATGTCTAAACCCATGTAAAAGATGTGTAACGATATATCATCCAGTATAGACCAGTCTGGGCTTGATGCTAAAAGGCATGAGAATCTAGCCCATGCTGCACCTAAGGACTCCTTCTCTAATTAATCAAATGCAAGGATGTCACCCTGAAGAGAGGCTATGCAGGATAAAGGAGAGAACGAGTGAGAAAAGTCATCTTAAAGCCATTCCCAATCACCATTCCCATTCACTTTATGCGTGTACCGTTACTCTACCTTCTCTGTGAGAGAGAAAGGAAACAACTTCCACCTCAAGGTTTCCTGTGTCATACCTGGGATTACCAAGTATGAACACAGTTCCTTGAACTCTTGCAAATGATGGAGGGGATCTCCATTTTCAAATCCGAAGAAGGTTTGTCCCCGAACCATGGCTGTGATGCTAGGATGGATTTCATAGCCAGAAGCTATGATAGGCATTGGAGAGTGTGGTGGCTCTAAGAACTCATCCTCGAGAGCAGAAAGTTTTTGAGTAGAGGTAGTTTCCATGGTAAAGAAGGATAAAATAAAGGATACATGAGCAAACTAGGTTCAAAGACAATTACAATAACCGTTCCATGGCAACGGCGCCAGAAATGCTTGTTGGTATTTCTTAACGTTCATGAATAAATCCGCAAGCGCGCAAGTATAACGTTGTAGCACTTCACCTGGAGAGTATTCAGGGTATCATATATTTCTCAGGGAACGGTTGTGCAAAGGTCTTCTAACTAGTTTACCCAGAGAAAAAGAGAAAGATAGATTCGCTTGGGTAGTGTGGTTGCCTAGGAGTAAAAGACTCTCAATAAGGATAAACTCTACTACTACTTGCTTACTTCAGGCACCGGTTTACACCTGGTCTACCAAGTGTCTCTGACTATTAGCTTTATGCCGAACCTGAACGTGGAGGGATACAACGGATGGATAGGGCTGTCACCACCTGCCGCCTACGTCTCAAACCATGGGGAAAGGTAGAAAACAAAGGCAACCTTAAGCTTAGACACCACTTCTATGCTATCAATTACTGCTCAAGCTCTGGCCAGACTCCATCTAAAGACTCAAGTCCTTAAGCTAGAACACCCGTTATATGAACAGACGATGAACCCGCAAGCGAATACTAACAAAACCGTAACCTTACCAAGAACTCACCACCGTAGACGAAACCCGGATACTTAATCAAAGGATTCGTATCTGCCGAGGTACAAGTAGAGGGAGGCCAACAAGTCTGACTCCCCTCTTGAACTTATCCTCACACACTCCTATCCTACTCTACAAAAATAGTCTAAAAGGTGGAGTCCTCTTTTCTTCTTCTCTCTAATGTGTTGTGTTGTGTTGTGTGCTGAATGGAGGAGAGGGGGTCCTTTTATAGTGGAGAGGGAGCCTTGGAGGAGTGGAGATCCTATGGAATATTCCCCTATTCCCTCCACTTGTGAAGGA
Organism: Setaria viridis; assembly: GCF_005286985.2. Classification (NCBI taxonomy): domain Eukaryota; kingdom Viridiplantae; phylum Streptophyta; class Magnoliopsida; order Poales; family Poaceae; genus Setaria; species Setaria viridis. Next base: position 24,128,281 of record NC_048267.2, on the reverse strand, counting down.
ACTGACGTCCAGGTTCATTTGCTTTGCGCCAACTCCCCGCAACCGCCATAGGGAGATCTGGAAGGAGCGACACATGGAGGATGTGCACGAGAGGTGCCAGGGGTGGTTCGGCCAAACCCATGGGGTCACCCCATGCACCGCCTTTCATCCAGGACGCTGTCTAGTGGGCCCTGATGTGGGTACATAGGGTTAGGTGCGGAGTTAGGTTGGTTTTCCCCTGTTTGTGGACCCATGGATCCGTGTGTTTCCCTCTAATTGGTCACGGGTGTGTTTCTTTACTCCTTTATGTGTTTTGAGCACGTTTATCCCTGTGTGCAGATGTGATCTCCTGTAAATAGTTATTCACCAAAGCTAGTGGAAATAGTTAGAATTAAACCCCTATCTCTAGTTTGGTGATTGTTATTTCACTATTCTTTATTAGAGTTGACGGTCATATATGATATTTAAGGACCGTCATCATAATCCCCATGTTCGAATATAGCGTAGAGCTGTTAGCTGGAGGCGCTTGACTCATTCAGGGTAAGCTGGTGCCTGAAGTGAGTATCTTTAATCAAGAGATCGACCTATAACTTGACTCAAGTGCTACCTATAGGAATCCTCTCTACCCTCGCCACCTATCTGTGTGTGTCCTTGGATCGACTAGACTAGAAGTTAGAACACACACATTCCCTTGGATTCGATAACCTTGGAATAATTTGAGGTGAAAGTTACAATGGTATTCGTGTGCTTGCGGATTTATTCGCTATCGCTAAAATACCTAATGAGCTTTCTGGCACTGTTGCTGGGGAACGGTTGCTATATCTTTCTTCGTACCTAGTCATCCTTGTATCTTTTGCTTTTCTTTTCTTCTACATTTACCCCTGCTACCCATGGAGAAGCCTTCCTATCAAAGCCTCTATACCCCAAAGGACGATTTCTTAGAGCCACCATCCTCTACACAACTAATCCTTACATTCGGCTATGAGCTCCTTCCCAACCTTATCGCTTTGGTTCGGGAACCTTCCTTCTCTGGGTTAGAAAGTGGAAACCCATACTACCATCTGCGTGATTTTGAGTAGTTGTGTTCATGCTTTGCCATTGTAGGCATGACACAAGGTACCCTCAAGTGGAAGTTGTTCCCCTACTCTCTTACAGGGAAGGTTGAGCAATTGTACACGTGTACCATAAGCAGCATGAATGACAACTGGGACGAGCTTAGAGACAAGTTTTGTCTTGAGTTCTTCCCCGTCCTGTATCGTCACTCTACGAGAGGATATCCGTTGTTTCCAGTAGAATCAGAAGGAATCAATAGGCGCAGCGTGGTTTAGATTTTCACTCGTAGTGGGATCTTGCCCTATCTTATCGACACCCGATCCCACCTTGCTTCAAAACTTTTATGAGGGTCTCGGTAAGAATTTCGCCTATTATCTTGACGTCATCACTGGAGGGTCATTTCTCCATAAGACTATGGCTGAAGGTAGGAAAATCCTAGATCGTATCATTGCGAACACCTCTTTCATAGTCGAGCCCAAACCCCTCTGAGAAGAGCGTAAGTTGAGCCATGAGGATCTTCTAGCGGCCGAATCTAATCCTTCACCTTCCACATCCTTAGATTCAGCCATAGAACCCTTACCCGAACCAGGAACATCGGAGGGAGAAGAAATTCAACCTCCGAAGTTCCACTTCAAATATGAGGATGTTCCATCTAGAAACCATAGAAACACCTCGAATTTTTTCGATGCCCAATTAGGGGAGGAACCTTCTTCTATCCACACTGATCAATCTAGAAATCCCTTGACCTTCTTTCAAGCCTACGAAACCTCCTTCTCCCCCCGATCCTCCTAATGAAGCATTTCTTGAGGAGGCCATGAAGGAGAAATGGTCAGATTGAGTGAGACACTCTTCCTAAGTGATTTGGATTAGTTCACCCTCTACGATCATTCCTTATTCTATAAGGGGATTACCGTAGAAGCCCATCCTAACCCCATCCTGGAGGTCAATATCATGCATTGGCACTTAGCGTACACTCTTTTGGGCAATGTTCCGCTAAGACCATCCAACAAGCTCCTCAAAAGTTCTCCCTTTGGACACATCCTTGAATGTTAGGGGGTCGCAAGTGCCGTGCCGCTCACAACAGACAAAATTGAGGTCAACCTAGACTTTCACATCTTTGATATCCTCGATTTTGATCTTGTCATCGGTTGCCCATTAGAAAAACTCCACCTAGATGGTGCATCTCAAGGGAGCCTAGATGAAAAGTTTAGGGAAATCTCTTCCGCCACCACTACCCCTTGTTTAGAAAATTCTATGGCGAAGCCTCTTCCCAAGAAAACCCTGCATGAGAAGATGATGCATGTATCTCCATTCGTATCACCCAAGCCATTCTCTTTGAAGTCGCAAAATCTGCCACTCCCAAAGAGTACGACTCAGAAGAAACTCTTCACCTTTGTGAAGGCGAACAATAATCATCACCCTCGACCGAGTTTGAGCCTCTTCCCACTGGCCTGTATCATGTTGTTTTCAACCATGATTGAGAATCAACATTGATCATCCACGATGAACCTCTTGAGATGGAGAATCCATGGGCCACTGTATTTTGTCAGGCGCTGACTCTGGAGTCCAAAAGAAAGGATTCTATAGATGAGCATGGGAGCTTCATTCTTGAGATACCACAAGAACCATGCTCATTTAATGCCTCTCTAGAGTCAGCCACGCTTTGTGCCCCGAGCACGCACGAGGACTACAACCACCTTAAGGTCCTTTCTTGCAAAAAGTTTAGAAGGTTGGTTGTAGATGCGTATGTTTATCATAAACAGTGCAAATTTCATGGATGTAGTGTGGCACTAACCTTGCAGCTAAAGCTTTAATGACACATCAACAATTGGTGGTGAGAGGGGAACGTCATCGTCAATGATAGCTACAAAAGGAAGTTCCCATGGTCGAGCTTGTGACCGTAAACAAAGCACTGCCGGGAGATAGCCTGGACGATTATTTATTTTTCCTTGGAATAAAAAGCAAGAGCGTGTTTCTAGGATAAAGTTTTCCTTCGGATATTTTTGTTTGCTAACCATTTCAGGTGGAGATCAAAAGGAACGATGGATAGGTGATGCCTAAGAACATGGAAGCTACATCAACTACAACACCTTGGTAAGTCTTGGTGAGGGAACGATTACGAAAGGAAGCTTGAGCTCCACACACTTGAGTTGTGTTGCCCAGCAATCCAAACTCCAAGTGTGGGGGAGGTATGTGAGTCCTAAGTTAGTTCTTTTCATGCCAAATCTTATTTTGGTTTGGAAATGGTGTTGGTTCTCGCATCTTGGCCCACTAAAAAATAGAGGAGTTACGACGGTGTCGATTCGGAATTATTCATACCATGGTAAATACCTTCAGGTATGTTCTGCTTTTGACTTTAAACAAAGCCCTTCTGGGAGGTAGCCCGAAGTTCACTAGTCTTATGCTCATATTTATCTCTCTTTGAATATAGCTTGATCATGCTTTCATGCTTCCTTTATCATTGCTCGTATGCTCTGGGTTGAATGTATGTTCATGGCGTACATTCATAAGCCTTTTGAATTAAGCATGGTGGTTAGGTTAAAATGTCTTCCTCAATGAAACATGACATGGTGTCAAGTTTGATTGATGAACCTTTGAGTTGATACTTTCATAGACCTTGGTTGTATATGCGGACTAACCCCTGTAGGAAAATCTTCAAATCCAATCGAGTAAGTCGTTGAGCTTGAGTCAAATGGGAAGGTAAGCCAAGGCATCGGATTCATGTTGCACAACATACAAAGGAGGTACAAATCACCCTTCAAGGGTCCACCGTATGTATACCCTCTTTTGTTTCTGATGATGCAATTTTAATTCAGCCTTGTTTGAGTTAGGTCTCATGGTGAAAATAAAAAAAGATACCAAAAAATATTTGAGTTTGAATAAAGTAAGGTTCCCTGGTTCTTGAACCAGCAGAGTCTCCCTTTTGTTTCCACCTTTTTGTTTGAATAAAGCACCATGTGCAAGCATAAGTGTGGGGGAGATCTTATAAGCTCATCATCGACATACACACTCGAGATCTCCCACAAGGGTATCACACAATATCGACTGCGCCAACATGACAAGGGACAAGGTGAGGACACCAAAAGGAGTCGGCCGTCCCCGTGGGTTGGTCGAATCACCACTGGTCCACCTCGATCCCCATATACTTCGAGAGTGATGGTATGTGCACTCTATCTCTTACTCTCCTTGGTTCATGAGTTTAAATGAATCTCATCCCTTATCATTAAAAATGAAACTCAGAATTAAAAATGAACCTTGGCTGAAAACATGCTCCTTATGGTTGGCGTACCTGTTCTATATTCTTTTCTTGCACCTGTTTGCTTGTGAACCTATATCTTTAGGAAAGCATGCTACCTAGGTTGTTGATGTTTGAGATATGGCATGATGAAATGAACCTTGCTCTGTTCTGTCTAAAGTACTTGGGAAATTTATCTTGAAAAACAATGACTTAGCTAGCTCCTCAATGATACGCCTTCGTCCTACCAAAGCCATATGTTGATCTTATTGAAAAACCTATACACATATGCTGCTTGCCATCATGTTGAGCTTTGCCAAATTGTTGTCACCCTTGTGGAATATTCTTCGTGCTTTCATGATGAAGATCATGTACACTCCACTTTCACATACTAGACTTCTACACTAGAAGCTAGTAACATCCCATCCATCCATCCACCAAAGAAAGCTCCACATATGGTGTGACCTCTCTCTCCAAATGTATCCTTGCAAGAGACAGCCTATGCACAAAGAAATAAAGCCATGCTCAAAGCATAATGAAAAAAAGAAAAAAAGAAAAAGAGAAAAAGATAGCCCATGTCCAAAAGAAAGAGAAAAAGAAGAGAGATGGAATCATACAAAAGGAGTTCATACACCTTTCCACCATATTCTATCCACATACTTGACATGTTGATCAGATTGTATGACTTGTATTCTACTTGGATCCAGTCTTTGGCTTTGCAACATATGTGAGCACTCGCTCCCCTCCTCGATGCCTTCGGGATCAGGTGGGCATGGCTCCATGCCCCCACCTGGACCCTCTTCGACGCCTCTAGATGACCTGCTATTGATGGCTCTTAAGTGCCAATTCTAGGCCTCAACTCCTGCATAAATACCAGAAAGATGAACATCAACCTAGTGGTAGGGGTTTATTACTAACCAATTCCACAAGTGTTGGTGAATATTTGTATGCAGGTCACTTATCCTTACAAAGGAGGAGGAAACGCACCCAAGAGGCAAAGAAACACAACTCCAGCCAATAAGGAGAGAGCACACAGATCCATGGGCCCACATCAAGGGGTAAACCACATTAATTTGGCGCGTGCACTCTACACCGACTTGAGGGCCCACCAGGCAGCATCCCAAACGAAAGGCGGCGCAAGAGGCGGTGCCTGGAGCTTCACCTACCCTTGCTCTTGTGCGTGCATGCAAGCCTTGGCTTAGTCTTCATCTGGTCCCGGCTCTGCATAGCTTCTCTCTAGCAGCTCCTGTGCGCATACAAGCAAGAGGAATGCTCCTCTTCTTTTCTAGGCCTTTGCTGCTGCACGCCATTTGGCACTTGCTCACATGCATGAGATGAGATGCACTTTGCGCTTCCAATCATACAACATTGTGCCAAAGGAGCATACCAACAAGGCCCATGGTTCTTGCACACTAGGCTCATGTGAGACCTAGCCGTGTTGCTTACCCAAGTTCGCATGGTCAAGTACCTTCCTTCGCTAAAATGGAGGAGTCATCGACAATCATGAGAGACCATGACACTGCTACAGCAATTTCAAAGTAGTCATCCTCTCATGCTACCGGTAAGCTCACTCAGGTATGTGCAAGGTAACTCAAAGTTCACCAATCATTCTCTCATTCTTTTATCTCCATGTAAGTGTAGTTTGATCATACAAATTCATGCTTCCTTTGTTTATTTTCGTATGCTCTAGTTTGGATGTCTCTTCGCAAGATGCATCCATAGGCTTTTTAAATTAAGTATGGTGCTTAGGTTAAAATAGCCTTCTTTAATCAAATAAGACATGGTGTCGAGTTTGATTAATGAACCGTTGAGTTTATACTATCATAGACTATGGATGCATATCTTTTGTGGACTAACCCCTACAGAGAAGTTTTCAAATAGATGGGTAAGTCCTCAAGTTCAATTCATCCTGGAGATAAACTAAGGCCCGAGACACGCTTCACAAAAATTGCACGACAAGCAAAGGAGGCGTAGATCACCTTTCAAGGTGCACTGTGAGTATACGGCCAAATGCCCCTTTTATTTTGTTCATGCAATTTTATCTCAGCCTTGTTTGAGTTTTGTTGAAGAGATAAAAAATTGGCGAACAATAAAATTTCAAAAAAAAAACATTTTATAAAACACTTTTGAAAACAAAGTCTCTCGAAAAAATATGATTTTATGAAATAAAGCCATGGCAAGCATTTTGAGATCCTTGCTTCTTGAATTTTGAATGTGGATTTCCTAAAAGCATGGATGTGAACAACAAACCTAGGGGCAGCAATGTAATCTTTTCAAAACCTCATAGCATCCCTCGGATATTTCTTGTCCACTAACATTTAGCAAGGAATAAAAAGACAATCAAGGAGCAGTATCCAATAACAATGACACTTCTGCAAATGCTCCTTGGTCTAATAGGGAGAAAGATGCATGAGGAACCAATCAAAACAAATACAATGCTTTGTTACATTTGTAACTCCAGCATTTCATTCTGAGCTTGGGAAGATCTGTAAGGTAAGTATCCAAAAACATCATGCATCCTTTTCTCATGTTTCCACCCTGGTAAGTTACTCATCATGCCCAATTTTTCCATGATAAAAAACAATTAAAAATGACAACAGTAACAAAAAAATGTTCAGGTGTTCCAAAACACTTCATGCACCTTGACTCAATAAAATTTGGACTCCCAGGTGTTTAAACCTGCAAAGTCCTTGCTTGTTTCCACATTTGTTTTATTGAATAAAAATAGGTACAAGAATAAGTGTGGGGGAGATCTCTCAAGCTTACCAACAAGCGCAAACTTATTCAAGATCTCCCACCAACATGTTGCACAACATCGGATAGTCCAGCACGCAGAAGAATAGGACAGATGGGCTCTAGAGAGGGATGGTTGAACCTCTGGTTCAGCTGAATCACCTCTGACTCCCCTCGGTTCCCTCTTCTTCATCTTCAACAATGGTTTGTGCAACACAACCCTCTAACTCCCTAAATTCTTGAGTTTAAATGAATTTTATGTTGATCACTAAAATTAAACTCAATGAACATTGCTATCTCCTCATGTTGATCATGCCTTTCCTATGGTTGGCTTGCATATTCTTTATTCCTCTCTTATATTCTTTTTACTTGTGAACAATTTATCATAGGGAAAGCATGCCATCTAAGTAGTTGATGAATGAGATATGGTATGATGAAAGAAACCTTGCTTCTTCCAGCAAAGTACTTAGGAATTTTATCATGCAAAAAAATAAAAAAATAGCTTGGCTCCTTAATTATATAATAAATTCCTACCAAAGCCATATGTTGATTTCATTGAAAACCTTATACATATGCTATTTGTTTTTGCATTGAGCTTTGTTAAACTAGTGTGACCTATGTGAGAAACTTTTCATACTTTCATGATCAAGATCATGTACACTCCACCTTCATATACCGACTCCTACACTAGAAGTTACGCAAAACATGCCATCCATCCATCAACTAAATACTCCGTATGTATTATGACTCTCTCCAATCATCTTTACAAAAGCATATGAGCTATGCAAAATGAAGAAAAGAAAAAAAATAATAAGTACATGCTCAAAAGCATGAGTTGAAAAAAAAAAGAGTTGGACATATGAAGGTCCAAGCAAAAGAAAAAGAAAAGGAAAGATAGCCCATATTCAAAAAAATATAAAAGCAAAAGGAGAGTCATGCAAAAAGGAGTTCAAACAAAAAGTCCACAAATTTCCACACACTTGCACATCTTGATCAGATTATATGATTTACTTCTCCACGGATCCGGTTTTTGACTTTGCAATATATATAATACGAGTGTGCTTCCTTTTCATCCCCTACCATGAGCTCCACAAAAAGCCTTATTAGAAGTAGGGAGAAAAGTGGCAACCCAATGCCTTGTAAGGAACCATACACATTGAGCGATCCGAGAGAATCATTCGAGGAGCAAGGCTATGTTTTGATTTAAAAATCTTTCTAAAACTTAAGTTATCTGAGCAAGAGAAGTAAAGGTGACTCGATTCTAATCCATTCCATCCCTCAACCACCCAAGATGGTATGGTAGATACTTCAAAGTTCACAAGTACAGGTGAGGCTTGGAATAACTTATATGCAGGCATCATACCAAACAAGATGTTCCACCTTTGTCCTTCAAACTTTACTCGAGGACGAGCAAAGGATTAAGTGTGGGGGTGTTGTTGATGGTCCTTATCTCCAAACATGACCATCAACTTCTGTATGTCACCAACATAGAGATAGGTGTTATCCTAACCATTTCCACAAGTTTTGGTGAATTGTGGTATGCAGGAACCCAGAAGTGAATATAAGGACAAAACATGCACAAACAAGGATGAAACACACCAAAATACACATGACACGAAACACGAATATTAAAGGGTCCACATGCAAGGGAAAATCAGCCCAATTAAGAGGGGATCCACTAGGGATAGCACTAAGGCCCACAAGGAGGCCCACCAACCAAAGGCGATGGAGAGACGACCGAGCCATGGGTCAGCTGAACCATGGCGGTGCCCACTCAATCCTATCCTCCACATGGCAGCCTCTGGTGAGCTCCTGAAGGTGGTGGCGTAGGGTTGGCGCAAAGCAACGAACCTGGATGAAGAATCTCTCATGGTTGGAGGGAATGGAGGGAATAATGGGAATATTCCTAGGAGCATCTCCACTCTCCCAAGGCTCCTCTCCACTATAAAAGGACCCCCTCTCCCTCACAACCAGAACACAACCATGCCATGTGACACCACACACCACATCAAGGCACACAAGATAAGAGAGGGACTCCACACTAGAGCTACTTTAGTAGCATAGTATAGGGAGTGAGTGAGGATGTAGTCCGGAGGAGGAGTCTCGGGTTTGTTGGCGGCCTTCCTCAGCTTGTACCTCATTGGATATGATCCACTTGAGTAAGTATCCAAGTTCATCTATGGTGGTGAGTTACTTGGTAAGGCTAAGTTTCTTATCATTATTCAATTATGGGTTCATTGTTCGTTCTTGTAGCGAATGCTCTAGTAGAGGACTCCTCATAAAGATGGATAATCCTGATCGATGCTAGAGTAGTAATGGATAGCATAGACGTGGTGTCTACACTAGAGGTTACCTTTGTTTGCTCTGTGCTCCATAATTTGAAATAAGGTAGGCCGCAGGTGGTGACAGCCCTGTCCGTCCTTTGTAGTCCTCCCTGTTTAGGTACAGTTGAGTTTAAGGCTGGAGGCACTTGGCAGAAAAAGGTGTGAATCATTGCCCCGAAGTAAATGCTTAGTAATCGAGTTTATCCTTCCTAGAATCTCTATCCTTAGATAACCTCGCTACCCAGGCCATTCTACCTCTTGTTGTCTTTGGATTGAACTAGCTAGAAGACCTTTACACTCCCATTCCCTGAGAAATTACGATACCCTGAATACTCATGGGTGAAGTGCTACAATGGTATATCCGTGCGCTTGTAGATTTATTCGTGATTCCTTCTTATAGTGTTATACTTGTTTTCTTATATGCATGAGTATTCTATGATCCTTGCTATGTTTATATACTTGGTTTATATGCTCATATGCTAGTCATCTACCCTTGTTATCATAGTATAGGCTTGTATGCTCCCATGTGTGCCTTGAGACCTTGATATAGTATACACTAGTAGTACTTATATCCAAGTTAGATCAATTCTCTTTACTTGCAGGTTCATCACTCTGTATTTATATAGAGTGCTGTAGTTTGCTATGGGGTGCCAGACATAGTTACACTACAGTAATAATCAATAGCATAGACATAGTGTCTAGGCCAGGGGTTATCCTTCATTTGCCTTATATCCCATGGATTGCTAGGGGTAGGCGGCAGGTGGTGACAGCCTTGTTCGTCCTTTGTACTCCCCCATGTTCAGATATAGCACATAGCTATTAGTCAGAGGCGCCTAACTCATTCAGGGTAAGTCAGTGCCTAAAGAGAGTATCTTTAATCAAGAGATCGACCTCTAACTTGCCTCAAGTGCTACCTATAGGAATCTTCTCTACCCTCACCACCTATCTGGGTGTGTCCTTGGATTGACTAGACTAGAAGTTAGAGCACACATGTTCCCTTGGATTATATACCCTTGGAATACTCTGAGGTGAAAGATACAATGGTATCATTGCGCTTGTGGATTTATTCACTGTCGCTAAAATACCCAACACCCACCCCCAGCTTCCAGGCGTCCAACACCGCCCCCTGCTGTGCTAGGTGGGTCGACCACCCCTGTCGGTCCAATGGCCTCGCCCGGTCTTGCCCTGGCCACCTCTGCTGGGCCATAGGCCTAGCCCAACGCATCCCAGGCCACCTTGCTGGTGCCACGCTACCCCCTAAATCAAGATTTTAGGGCCACGTACGAGCGGCACCTTCACGCCCCTATGCAGCATCTGCCACACCATGCACCGTCACCACCGTCACCGCTCCCAGGCCCCTCACAGCTCCAGGCACCTCACCCCCCACCTATCCATCCCATGACAACACAGTCAAAGACAGGATCTCTTTGGCAAGTCCATCCCATGAACCTGTCTACCACCAACTCATCCGCTTCGCCTGTCCCTGTGCTCTTGTGGATCCCAATTGGAGAGCTACCATGGCTGACAAGTATCATGCTCTTATGGACTTGTCTGCCACCAGCTCATCTGCTTTGCCTGTCCCTGCAAATTCCAGGAGTGCTCTTGTGGATCCCAATTGGAGAGCTACCATGGCTGACGAGTATCATGCTCTTATGGACAATGGGATGTGGCAGCTTCTTCCTCGACCTCCAGGTGTCAATATGGTGTCCAAGAAGTGGATATTTAGGCAAAAATTCCACTCCGATGGGTCTCTTGCTTGCCACGAGGCCCGCTAGGTGGTTAGGGGATTTACTCAGTAGCACGACATCAACTACGAGGGGACCTTCAGTTCTATTGTGAAGCCAGCGACTATCCGGACTGTCCTCAGCGTTGCGGTCTCCCATGCCTAGCCCATTCATCAATTGGATGTGAAGAATTCTTTCCTCCATGGTCATCTACAAGAGATAGTGTATTGTCAGCAGCCTCCTGGTTTTGTCAACCCTTCAGCCCTCGATCAAGTGTGCTTGCTGAAGAAACCTCTCTATGGCCTCAAGTAGGCCCCTCGAGCCTGGTACCAATGGTTTGCTACATACATCAATCATCTTGGGTTCACTCCATCAGCATCAGACACATCCCTCTTTGTCTACAAAGCAGGCCACTATGCCACTTTTCTGCTGTTGTATGTTGATGATATTCTACTGATAGCATCCTCTTCAGACCTGCCATGACAGATCATTGGCTAGCTTCACTCAGAGTTCTCTATGACTGACCTTGGTCTATTACACCACTTCCTCGAGATTTCTATCTTGCGCTCACTAGACGGCATGTTCCTTTCTTAGCGTCAATACACCAGGGACCTGCTCTAGCATGCCGGTATGGATGAGTGCCACCCCACCGCAACTCCAGTGGACTCCAAGTCCAAGCTTTCAGCTACGGAAGGTACCCTGCTGCCAAATTTGTTCGAGTACAAGAGTCTCATTGGTGCTCTACAGTACCTCACTCTGACATGCCCCAACCTCGCATATGGCATTCAACAAATCTATCTCTTCATGCATGCATGCACCGTGGGAGCCTCACCTTGCGCTGATCAAGTGCATCCTTCGCTATGTGAAGGGCACACTATCTGCTGGACTTCATATTGGCATTGGTCCTATTGACTCCATCACAGCATATTCAGATGCTGATTGGGCTAGGTGCCCTGACTCTAGGTGCTCCACATCAGGCTATTGTAGTTACCTCAGTGACAACCTAGTGTCCTGGTCCTCCAAATGCTAGACCACGATCTTGCATTCTAGTGTTGAGGTGGAGTACTGCGTTGTTGCTCATGTTGTTGCCGAGTGTTGCCGGCTATGACAGCTTCTTCAAGAGCTCCATATCCTGCTTGATTCGATGACCATTGTCTATTGTGACAATGATAATGTAGTCTACATGATTGCTAACCCGATCCATCATCGTCACACGAAGCACATCGCGATTGACATTCACTTTGTCTGCGAGAAAGTGGCCTTGGGACAGGTTCGAGTTCTCCATGTTCCATCGGTGCATCAGTATGCGGACATCATGATGAAGGGACTCCCTGTACAGTTGTTTACTGATTTTAGGTCAAGTCTTTGCATCCGTGATCCTCCCGCTGCGACTACAGGCGGGTATTAGAGTATATATAGTCATATATTGTGTTGTACTCATCTTACTTGTACTCCAAGCCTATATGGCTACATATATGAAGGTCACCCCACATCCAAGGATGTGGTGTTTTCCCTCTCTCTATCTATCTCTCTACATAAATAAAAAAATTTGTGTGGTGTATCGTTACTCATTTTACCTTTGAAGTACGTACTGCGCATATTCCAAATGTTTCTCAAACAGGCGCAGCGTAGCATGCTTACTGTCCTAGTATGATACATGGCCTAAAAAAACATTGCCAAGAGAAACATTGTCTATTATAATGCCATCCAATAGAAGCACTGGTGGAGCCACGTTCAGGCCAACATTTTGCGTCATTGTTTAGTGCTTGCTAGAGGGCCTGTTTGTTTGAGCTACAGCTTTTGACCTTTTCTGAAAATCTACTGCTGACTTTTTAGTTCTGAAAAGCAAACACTAACTTTTTTAGAAGATGTTTTTAGCTTTCTGAGCTCAAAAGGCTATGGAAATTTCATAAAACTGAGGTTTCCAACTTTCCATATAATCTCAGTTCTTCTAAGCTTCTAGGTTTTTGGAAGCTGCATGAAAAGTTCATTGCTTGTTTGAGCTTCTTGCTTTTCATGCTGAGAAGGTGCTAAGAAGTTCAAATAAACAGATTCTAAGAATCTCATTTCCTCCCATGAGCGTACCACGCCATGCCCTGACTTCCCACATGGTGCTATCTGCATCCTCTACAAGCCTGTACCTTAGCTTGAAATCATTAGATGGCATAAATGCATTCATGGTGTGTTATCCAACTAGTGTTGTCAGATTTGGTAGTCCCACAGTCCACTAGGGGGTTACCCAAGTGGTAGAATTGTAAGCAGGGAGGATTGCGAGATCAAGAACTCGAAGGTAATTACGAGAACACGAAAGTTTAGATAGGTTTGGGCCTCCGAAGAGCAATACCCAATGTCTTGTGTTTTGCTGGTTTGTATTGCTTTGCGCGGGTGCAAAGAATAGATTGGATGCCCTCGGGAGGCGCCCTTGGCCACCTTATATAGGCTGATGACCTAGGGTTACAAGTCAGTCTAAATCTAATCTAGTCAGTTGTTACATGGAAAGCAACCCGAGTCGGATTACAATAAGTATCCCACAATATCCGGGCTGATTTGAATTGCCCGACCTCCTTGACTTGTGCTCTAAGTATCTTCACGTCCATGGCCTGCACGTTCTAGTCGTAGGTCCACTTTCCAAGGCCGGCTAGTATCCTTGTCGGTGAGGCCCCATGGGGTATCCATATCCCTCAAGTGTCTTATCAGATTATCCAAGACATGGGAATCATTGTTCTATGTATGCATTTGACATTTTGGGAGCCAATCAAACTACTATTTCTCGGGTACTATTGCTTTGGTAGAGTTTTGGTAAAGGTTTGAACAAGTGAGGAGCTTATTTGTTGAGGCATGAACCACTTTTCCCAAGTAAGCTATCACTACAAAGCTGGCCATCACTGCCATCCCCTAACCCTACATTACCGCCAATTTGGGGACCGGCAGATAAAGGTTGGTGGTGATGGGAACCCTGTCTCCTCTGGACCATGAACCAGTAATGATGCTTATTAAAAAACATAAAAGAGAATCCCAACCCACCGGCTCTGGCCAACCACACCCCACCGGAGCCCCGACCGCACCCGACGTAGAGAGAGAGGCTGAACAATTGACCTTTAGTACCAGTCAGTAACCCCCCTTTAGTACCGGGTGCCTGACCGGTATTGCTTGTTCAGTACTAAATGCCATGCCATTTAGTACCGGCCAAAATACCCGGTAGTAAATGCGGCATTTAGCACCGGTCGGTAGTACCAACTGGTATTAAACTACGAGCCACGTCGCGCTATTGTGGATGGCAGTTTAGCACCGGTTGGTTTTACGAACCGGTACTAAATGGTTGTTCCTTTTCTTTTCGTGTTTTCTGTTCATTTTAATTCGTATTTGTATTCATATTCGCGTACAATATCCATTTGCATATAGTAGTAATATTACGCTAATATATATTGATCTAGCATAGTAAAGGTTACATATATTATATTTATATACAATTTACATACACTTCAAATATTACAAGTATTCCGAATATAGACTAGACATCATCATCCAAGTCCACATTGTTTTGAAGTTGACCCACACTTTTTCCATTGTAATAAAATTCTCCCTTTAGATTAACGACCTCCTCCAAAACAAATCCCAATCATTGTTCTTGAATTGGCCTTAGTCGTTCTGGGGTGAGGAGTTCTTCTGTCATGTCAGAAATCTATCACATGCAAACATCATCATTTCAAATCCATACATGCGCAGAATGATAAATAATGAATTGTTATGAATTGTGTTTACGTACTTCCCATCCCCGAACCGTCAATTGCTTTGAACCTACAAAGCTGTGGATGAACTCACATGTGTAGTATCCACATAAGTTATTTCCATCCTCTTGTCCCAAACACTATATATGGAAAAAGGAGTTATCAAATATTCAAGCAGTCGTGGTGTTTAAAGAAATGACACTAGATGTCCAAATTGAATTCATATTAGAAAGTTATCCCTGATATGAAGTTTCCTTGAACAGTCTTGGGTATTTTTTATGAAGCGAGCCCATGTCTTGTTAAGCACGTTTATGAAGCTTTAGTACTCTTATTTTGGATTCCACTTTGGGTCTAGCACTGCGACGTGGTTTCGATCAATCTTGATAACAAGCAGTATCCAGTAGAAGCTGTTCATAATCATATACATAGGCAATGTTAAGATACTTATTATTAACTTTGAATAGATGAAAAAAGGGATGAATGACTCACCGAAAGTTTTACAGCAAAAGTATGAATTGCATGTGATGTTGCTTATCGATGAAGTTGAAAATAGTCTCTATGGTCCGAATTGGCCATTTCATTAAGCATTCCTTGTTTATAACACGCGGATCCATGAATCCGACATTATAGTACTGTTTTCTTCAGCAATGTTGAATCTCCATTCCACATGACACAAAATAAAATATGGGATGAGACAGCACACAATTAATGTAGGAGCTAGGATTTAGAAATGAGAGCAAACACTTACAAAACCCATGCACTAATGAGGGATTTGTCAAGGGCATCTTGATGGTACAAGTAATAAATATTGTCAAACTCAATCCATATGTCATCTAGCTCTCGAAAGTAATCACGATCTTTAACCCGAGCAGCAAACATGATGTGTCCATCTGCAGCTGCCTCCATGTACCATTTATGAAATCCATACATTTTCGTTGGTGGGTGATCCACCAAATGTGGCTATATAAGAGGTTCCTCAGCTTAAACTTCCATTTACCAGCCCCTGGGTGATTTGGGATAAAGTCCTCCCCTAGGAGTTGAGCTTTTGTGAGACTGGTCAAGGCAATAAATTCAGCCATAATCTCATCTCTTTTGAAAGCACTTTGAGCGGATCGACCGATTGTAAGGATTGTTCTCCGAGTTGGGGAATGGTGGACCCTGATCTTTTTTTCTTCTGATATGACTTTGTGATTAAACGGTCATAGTCTGACATGGTTCTTTCACCACTTTTTTAACCACCAGGGATTTAAAGTATTTCTTCATTGCTTCATCAATTGGTGGTTCCTCAGGCTTCGTCTTTCACCTGAAGTGAGCAACAACCTCAGCCATAGATATCCGGTGAAATCCCTCATTTGTTAGTTCATATGGCAACTTTGGAGGTGTAGGCTTTTCTTTCTTAGGATGTGGGTTTTTCTTTTGCTTTGGAGGTGTTGGGATCGAAGCCTTTGGGTTTTTCTTTTTAGGAAGTGGAGGCTGAGGCAAAGGTGGACTCATGCTCTGGTCCCTTGTAGCTGGTGGGGGTGACAGACTCATTCTTTGGTCCCTTGTAGCTAGTGCATCTCGGGATGGTGGCGTCGGTGAGTTGTGCCTTGATCTTTGAGGGGATGATGCGGGAACTATGTTTGCTTGCGGAAATCTTATGCAGCTTGGCCCAACAAATCCAAGTGTGGATGGCATGTCCCAATTCCATTTCACCATCGCCTCCAGGGATCTCGAGGTCTAGGTCTTCCCATCCTATTTCCACTCGGTCAACCTAGACTCTAGCATATCCTTCATGAATTGCCCTACCTCGAATCGGTACTTCAGCAATACCATGAGCCACTAATTTGACCCTTTTCCTCACCGTAGTAAGAAGCTCACATGGGGTCCTCATAGTGATGTCGTCCACAGGGTAGTGTTGGTTGTTGCCCACAACCATGTCGGATGATTCTTCTAGTTGGAACTCTATGGCCATGGAAGTGACGCTAGGAAGCGGGGCTTATTATGTCCACATTAGCACCTGATGCAGCTCCTCCTTGGCAAAGTGCTAATGCCTCTTGCAGCCGATCTATTCTTTCATTAGTCAAAGCTACTTGTTCTTATAGGATAAGCAGTTTCTCTCCTGTTGTGGCCTTGCTTCTTCTTCGACTTCTGTAAGACTCAATATCTTCACTAAAGCCTTTCTTCCATGGAACTACACCCATGCCTTGGACACGTCCAGTGTGTTCTAGATTCCCAAGTGCATAAGTCAGCTCATGTTTCTCTCTATCATGATTGAAAGTTCCTTGCCATTTAGCCTTTAGTGCAGCTTCCAACCTGGTGAGTTCTGCTATTAATGAATCACTAGTAATAAACAATCCATCTTCTCTATATAGTGTGCCACCATGAGCGTAGAAAAAGTTCTTTGCTTACAATGGCCAATCAAGAGTTGCTGCCATGATTCCTCTTGCCATTAGGTCATCTTCCACCCTCTGCCATTTGGGCATCACCATCTTATAACCTCCTTGGCCAAGATGATGAAAGTGTTTCTTTTTGCTCGCATTATCTTTGGCTTTTTGAGTTTGCCTATTGGTATCTTTCAACAACTTGTATTTCTTGAATGCTTCCCAATAAGGTCATAGCTTCTGGTACTTGTTCTCCAAATCTGGTTCGATGCTCTTCTTCATAAGTCTTTCAGCAAGTTTATCTTGAATGTCTGGAAAGCAATTGACATCTTTGTAAAGGCATATTCCTTCAGTTCTATTTCTTTCCCTTCTAGATAGGTGAAGTGCAGTATCAACTATTGACAACACATTTTCTTCTCTCACTTAGGGATGATATCTTCAGGTGCATCAGTAAGTGTGGTTGCTCTCCATTTTTTAATGCTTATGGGGATGTTTTCCCGAACAACAAACCCACATTGGTTGACCAATGTCATACACACACTGGAGGGAGCAATTGGTGTGCCTTCATCATCCACTTCTATGATGATGGTATGCCCCTCCAACTTTTTCTTCCCACCTTGTTTCCATTTAGGCCTCGTCAAGGATCTAGATGGATAGAAAACATGCATTAATTATACCTATTGTTGATAGGTAGAGAATTCAAATCATGTTTATGTATATAGGGATTCATATACCTCGGCAATTTCGTCCTCCTCTTTGGCTAGTTACCATCACCGCCATCACTAGTCATATTTAGGTACTGGTTGCCATCATCCTCTTCGCCTGCAACATCATCTACTTCTGTGTTGTAGTTGCTGCCTTCATTAATAATATTTTGCAAGAACTCCTCTTCCTCCATGTCTCCAATTTTAACTAGTATAAGAAAAAAAGGTATCTATAAAGTAATTTAGAATAAATGAAACAAAAGAAACAATCAAGGAGTTTCTAGCCATTACTAAAAGACACAATTAAGAAAGTAATTGTAAATAGAATGTAACTAAATGAAACAAAATAAATAATTCTAGGCAACATGTAAGTAAGTTTCTTAGTCATTATGCAGCAATCTCAATGATTTCTACCAATTTCCTATATTTTCTAATTTCTAGTTGCTGATGTCATCATGGGCCTTGCTCACGTCAGCAATCGAGGTGGGCGGTTGGGGGCTTACATACGCATGCGAAAGGGCTGAGGGTGTGGCGGTGGGGGGCAGAGGCCGGAGCGTGGGGTGCTGGCGGAGGCCGAAGTGAGCTCCTGGTGATAGCGGCCGCGACGAGGGCAGAGGTGTTCTGGGGCGGCCGGCACATGGCGAGCACGGGGGGCCCACCAGGGTGGGGTGGCGGCTGGCATCGGGGAGCGTGGAATCTTGCAGGGAGGATGCGCGTCGTGGTGCCAGGGGAGCGCCGGGTGCGGCTGGAAGTCGAGGAAGTCGCAAAGGAGCCGGGACGACGGCCGCCGAGGAAGGGGGCCAGTTGGCTGGGGCAGCGGGTGGCGTGAACATCGAATAGGAGTGCGGATTGTAGCACGACAGAGTGCACCATGATGTCGGGGAGTGTCGGATGTGGTCGGTACTCGAGGAGGAGTCGGGGCCGTGGCTGGCAAGGAAGGAATCCGGTTGGTCAGGGCGGTGGACGGCGCGGACATCGAGGAGGAGCACGGATTGCAATGGGGTGGAGTGCACCACAATGTTGGGGAGTGTCGGGTGCGGCCGGACGTCGAGGAGGAGCCGGGGCAGCGAGCGATGGTGGATGATGACACCGGGGGCGACGGAGTGGTGGCGGGATCAGGAGAGGGATATTAGTGTTGGGCGGAGGCCTTCTCCGGTACAAAATGGCCTTTAGTACCGATGCTAGCTACTGCCTGGTACTAAATGACCTAAATAGTGTCATTTAGTACCGTGCAAGGCCTTCGCCCGGTTCTAATCTTGCTAAAAAGGTGGGAGCTGAAACTGGGGGAATTTAGTACCGGGCAAGGCCCCCGCCTGGTACTAATCTACCTCCAGTGTTTCCCTGGCCCCCACCTGGTACTTGTATAATTGCCTCTAATTTAATGTTTCAAGACTTTTGATGATCCAAAATAGTGCAAATATTTAATATTTTGACCATGCAAAAATAATTAATGAATTTGTGTATGTTTTATTTGATCCAAATTGTACGAATAATATCATTAATCCAAAGAAATACCACATAATTGTTCGAATTGAACAAAATACGTTACAAACCTACTCATCGTTATTCAATGGAACATTGATAATCTTCTTCTTGATGAGCATCCCTTGGATAATAGGATGATGGGGTCAACCTCAACTGAGAATTGAGGAAGGTCATCAAACTGATCAAAATTTTCTGACTTGTCCAAAATGTCCTCAACTCCAACAATTTTTCTTTTCCCAGGCAGAACTATGTGGTGTTTCGGCTCATCTTCTAACTTTTTTCCTACCTTCATCTTGGGTTTGCTTGACATGTCCTTCACATAGAAAACCTGACTCACATCCTTGGCTAGGATAAATGGTTCATCTCTATATCCAATCTTGTTGAGGTCCACTATTGTCATCCCATAACGGTCTTTTGTTACACCTCCTCCAGCCACCCATTGGAAGCGAAACAGAGGGGCATTGTCTCCTCTATGACACCATAGTAGCTGTCATTATTCCATTATTGTCTATTGCAACTATACGGATACCACTATTTTGATTGGTACTCTTTTGATCGTGGACTCTCGTATAAAATGTATACCCATTTATCTCGTACCTTGGTATTGAAATATCGAGACAGATGGTCCCCTAGCCAACCATTGAAGTTGTTCATGAATCATTTCATTACCCATGAGGTGTTGTCAGACCATGTTGCAAAAGTATATATGTGATGCCATGTAATCCAGGCCTCAAACTTCCCAAGGTTTTCAGACCATACAATATCCTTGTGCTCCTCCATATATGGAGCCACCAAGGATGAATTCTGCAGCACTATGAAGTTTGCTTTGTGGATTTCAGTCTCATGTGTGTTCATATTAGCTTTCTTCCCGAGTGTACCCTTTCCCTTCACGTGGCCCTCATGGTGTGACATGGGGACCCCTATCGTACTAAGTTCATCAATAAATTCAACACAAAACTCAGTGACATCCTCTATTCCACATCCCTTGGCAATGCTTCCTTTTGGATGGGCACAATTGCGAACATACTTCTTTAGGAAGACATGAACCTCTTGAAATGCCACATATTGTGCAGGAATACTAGATCCAGAATGGTTATCTCTTTAACAAGGTGAAACAAAAGATGAGTCATAATATTAAAGAAGGAAGGTGGATAAGACCATCTCAAAGCTGACAAAACATTGGACTACTTCATTCAGTAGCTTTATTAGATTGTTTGGATTGATTGCCTTCTGTAAAATTTCATTGAGGAATGTACATAGCTTTACGATTGCCAATCTCACATTCTCGGGTAGAATACCCCTCAGTGCAACCAGAAGCAACTGTGTCATCAAGACGTGGCAGTCATGTGACTTTACATTTGTGAATTTCTTCTCTTTCACATTTATTATTCCCTATATATTAGAGGAGTACACGGACTGGACCTTCATACTATTCAAGCAAACAAACATGCTTTCTTTCTCCTCTTTGTTGAGAATGTAGCTGGCAGGACATAAGTAGTGTTGTCTGTTCTCTCTCTTTCCGGATGTAGGTCCCCTCATTGTTCTGTACGTTTCAAGTCCCACCTTGCTTCCAATGTATCCTTTGGTGTCCCATAAACACTGAGGAAGCCTAGCAGGTTCACGCAAAGATTCTTCATCAAGTGCATCACGTCAATTGTGTTGTGGACCTCTAGAACTTCCTAATAAGGTAGCTCCCAGAATATAGATTTCTTTCACATGGTTGCACGTCCGTTATCATCGTTCGGAAAAGGTTGACTATCGGAACCCTTACCAAAGACTACCTTCACATCTTTTATCATAGAAAATACACGCTTTCCGTTATGGTGCAAAGGCTTAGCACGAGTGTTGGTCCAATGATTCACAAGAAGAAATCGACGATGGCCCATATACACCACCTTATGACAGTGTTTCAAATACATGCTATCAGTTTCATCTAGACAGTGGGTGCACACCCAATATCCCTTGTTCGTCTATCCCGATAGGTTACTAAGTGTAGGGCAATCATTGATGGTTACAAAAAGCAATACTGTGAGAAAGAAAGTCTCTAGTTTGTCCTCATCCCACACAGGTATACCTTCTTTCTTCCAGACTAGCTAAAGTTCATCAACCAATAGTCCTAGGTACACGTCAATGTTGTTGCCATGTTGTTTTGGGCCTTGGATAAGGACTAGCATCATGATGAACTTCTACTTCATGCACAACAAAGAAGGAAGGTTGAAGATACATAGGATCACAGGCCATGTACTATGAGCACTACCAAACTCACCAAGTGGATTCATTCCATCTGTGCTTAGACCAAACCTTATGTTCCTTGCGTACTTCTCAAAGTCTGGGAATTCTCAATCAAAAACATCCACTGGGAACCATCTGCAGGGTGTCTCAGCTTCTCATCTTGCTTATGTTCTTCTTTGTGCCATCACATCAACTTAGCGTGCGCCTTGTTTCTGAACAAGCACTTCAAACATGGTATTATAGGAAAATGGCACATCACCTTTGCAAGAACTTTCTTCTTGACAGGCAGCCCCTCAACATCACTAGGGTCATCTCGCCTGATCTTATACCGCAATGCGTCACAAATAGGACAAGCATCCAATTTCTCATTTTTCTCGCCGCAATAAAGGATGCAATTATTAGAACATGTGTGTATCTTCTGAACATCCAATCCTAGAGGGCAAATAACCTTTTTTGCTTCATATGTGGTTGAGGGCAGTTCGTTACCGTCAGGAAGTATGTTCTTTACGATTTTCAATAGCTCCCCAAATCCCTTATTGGTCAAATCATTTGCTACCTTCCATTGCAACAATTCCAGTGTGCTACCCAATTTTTTGTGACCCTATTTGCAATAAGGGTACAACAACTTTTTGTGATCCTTCAACATCTTCTCAAACTTCTTTGTCTCCATTGCATTTTCAGAGTCTTTCTGTGCATCTAGCAACACCTGACCTAGTTCGTCAGCTGGTTCATCTTCTGCAAAATCTTCTTCGGCTTCTCTCATTTCAAAATGTGCAAAGGCATCGCCTTGAGCCTAGTCAGCTAGAATGTTGTTATCATCATCATTTTCTTCATCATCTTCCAGTACAACTCCTCTTTCACCGTACTTGATCTAAAGAATATAGTTTTCCATGAAACCCCAATAAAATATATGGACATGTAGAGTATTTCTTTTAGAGTAATCCTTGTTATTTTTGCACATTCTGCATGGATAGCACATGAAACCCTTCGGTGACTTGTTGGCCTCTGCCACTTTGAGAAATGTCTTTAGGCCACTAACAAACGACATGGAGCACCGGTCGCCATACATCCATTGCCGGTCCATCTGCAAAAAGTTTTTAATTTACTTCTCCATTTGTAAAGCAATAAATGTAAAAAAAATTCTGAAAAATATTGCTGACCTTTTATGGACCACTTTCGGTGAGCAAATTAAATCTCTACAAATTTTGTGGGTAATTTCAGCAGCAACTCCCTTTGTCCCAAATTGCCTTCAGATTGAGCTCAACAATGTTATTTATGTAAAGTAAAAAAATTAGTTGATTATTTTTTTTCAACATGGTACTAAATGTAATTAACACAACACATATTTATCAACATCCAATATGAATTTCTCAATATCGAACAGACTTTCATAAGTAAAAAATCTACATTCTCCATACAAATATAAATAAAAAATCTCTCCATTCATCCTCACTCTAAAAAAGCACAAATTTCTCTAGCTACAAAGCATAAAGCATATAATACTAATCATGAAAGGAGGGAGGATGAAGTTGCTAATCTTTAGAATAGTTGGAAGAGTGAAATCCCCATGAATCGTGGAAAAAATGGGTAGCACCTCCCCTAGGTCGCTCATGGAGTGAAGAAGTCCGAGCTCTCAGTTAAAATGTTGAGCTCGGGCTCGAGGAGGAAGAAGGAGCTCATTTTATAGGATGTAAGTTAGTACTGGCTGGTGGTTCTAGCCGGTACTAAATTGTGACATTTTGTACCGGTTGGAGCTACCAACCGGTACACACATGCGTGAACATCATTTAGTACCGGTTGAAGGTACCAGCCGGTACTAAATGGCTTCGAGGGGAATCTGGCCGTTGGACACTCGGTCCTCATGGCGCCATTTAGTACTAAATGGGACTCCAAACCGGTACTATAGGGGCTCCGATAGCACTGTGTGTGACAATTGGTACTAATGCCGCGCGTTAGTACCGGACGAGAAGCGGTCCGGTACTAATGCGTGGGACATGCTCAGTTTTCTAAGTAGTGGGTGGCGTACCATGACACGAGCCTGCTACCACATCCTGCCGCTGCCTGTGCCTGTCTCGCCCGCTATCATCCTCGTATGCCGCTGCCATCGCTGACATGATAGGCTGTTGGTGATAGATGGTTGTGTAGTAGTGTATAGATCTAAGGGGGCGTTTGGTTCCCTTTGCCTATTTTTAAGCAAGTGTCACATCAATGTTTAGATACTAATGAGGAGTATTAAACGTAGGCTATTTACAAAACCCATTACATAAGTGAAGGCTAAACAGCGAGACGAACCTATTAAGTCTAATTAATCCATCATTAGCAAATGTTTACTGTAGCAACACATTGTCAAATCATGGACTAATTAGGCTTAATAGATTCGTCTCGCCGTTTAGCCTCCACTTATGTAATGGATTTTGTAAATAGTCTACGTTTAATACTCCTAATTAGTATCTAAACATTCGATGTGACGGGTGCTTAAAAATAAGCAAACTAACCAAACCAGGCCTAATTGATCGTCTCCTCATTGTTATCTGACAGTTTCTTGCATTGCTCATAAATTCATTATTCTTCGTTGGAATGTCTGTCCTCCATAATTAGGCAAGAACCATCTTTCTCCAGAGCCTTGTTACACCAAATAATGGCCATGGCTTGACCAACACAAAGTATACGGTGGAACGGTGTTTAGACCAAGATTAATGCATGTATGAGTCATGCAAAAATGTGGTAGATGATGATGATGCCATAATCGACATTCTTTATCTTTTCCGAGGACTGGACTTGATCGCGAGGAAAATAGTTCTTGCCAGCTTCGAGTTCTTCCCAGCTTCGAGTAGTACGTAGTAGCAGAGTAGTGACCTATACGAATCGGAGATCTCCTTTTCCTTGAATAGAACTTCGTGTCCTGCAACACACTTATCATGCTCGGATACGGTAATCTTGAGTCCGATATTTGAGCTACCTGGTAGTTTGGCTTTCGGTAATGGTAGTGAACTACCGAAATCTTAAAAAATCGAATGTTTCCGTTGTATGTTGCAATAGTTAATTATTGATGTTGCAACTATTATTTCAGCATGTTTTATAGTGAATGTTGCATGAAACATAGTGTTTATGTTGCGGTGGGAATTTTCTGTCTCAAAGTCAAACCGTATAGTCATGTTTATACATTATTTTCCGTCATACGTTGCAATAGTTAATCATTGATGTTGCAACTATTATTTCAATATGTTTCACAATGAATGTTGCATGAAACATAGTGTTCATGTTGTGGTGGAATTTTTCTATCCCAGAGTCAAACCATATAGTCATTTTTACACATTATTTTTTCATGTTGCAAATAGTGACAGCTGATGTTTCATTAGGTAATTTTTAATGTTTTATCGGAGCGCTCAACGAAAAATTTCCCATCAGACGTCCGGACACTAGCTGCGCTGTTTGGCTTTTATCACATAAGTGCTACAATGTGTCTTTGTCCGTTACTGGGAGGCTAGGATCTAAACATATCAGTAGGTAGCATTAGGTGTAGGATCGATGCTGGCACCACCAAGTGAAAGCTTTTATCACAGAAGTGATATGATGTGTCTTTCTCCATCACTGGGAGGCTAGGATCTAAACATATCAGTAGGTAGCATTATGTCTAGGATCGATGCTGGCACCACCGAGTGAAAAGATTATTGGATAATCATTAAGGGTTCAAATTGCACTGGGTGGAGAGGGATCCTAAGATAAGGTAAATAAAAAATGCTAAAATAATTACTGTCCACCTCATTTACGGAACACTTCGAAGCACTACTTAGCCCCACAAATTACACATTAATCCAATTTGTGGTCCTTCATAGACGTTTGGCTTTTATCACAGAAGTGCTATGATGTGTCTTTGTCCATCACTGGGAGGCCAGGATCCAAACATATCAGTAGGTAGCATTAGGTGTATGATCGATGCTGGCACCACCAAGTGAAAAAATTACTACTCTAATTTGGATAATCCTTAAAGGTTCAAATTGAACTGGGTGGAGAGGGATCCTAAGATAAGGTAAATAAAAAATGCTAAAATAATTTACTGTCCACCTCATTTCCGGAATACTTAGCCCCACAAATTACACATTAATCCAATTTGTGGTCCTTCATAGATCACAAACGGAGGTATCATAGCAACTTTATTTAATTGGATGTCGGAGCATTGGTGGCCACGCTAACTTCAAATGTAGTGACAGTCTTTTTTGCTTCACTTCAAATGTATCACGCTAACTTCATGTAACGAATTTTTGTTGCCATATAAACTTTCCAAGTCATCAGCTTTGTATGTGTACATGAGTTTCTACTGTGGTAAAAGATTGTGACTTCTATAAGTTTCTATACTTTGCCGCCACGCCTAGTGTAACTTTTGTCTACTATTGGAATACTCCTTTGATAAGTGCAATTCTAGCGTTTGAAAAAATTTCATAAAAAAGTGCAATTCTAGGAATTAGATCTAACTACCAGCCTAATTAAGTGGTTAGATTTGATTTGCATGCCAAAACTTGTTGCAAGTGGTCAACAAATGAGGGTATGGGAGTCTTTTCATACCACCATTAATCTGTCTAGAAAAAACTAGAAATTCACTTTTCATGGGACAGAGGGAGTACATGGGAATAAAATCATCTAGTGCAACTTGAAAAGCTAGAGATGTACCTATGGCAAGTGAAATGTTGATTTAAAAAAGTTTTAGATAGTTTGGAACAAATAGATTCCATACAAATTTTGTAAGAATAAAAACATGGCTGGGGGAAAGGTCACCCGCGCTTTCACTAAAAGAGATCAATCGAAGCCCGGCCAAGAAAAAGGTCACGAAAGCTAGCCACGCTCATACATGGAGATGTCGTCCCTTGTAGTCAAGGCGTGATCTGTATTTTGAGACCTAACCTATGACCAACCTCTTACATAAGGGCCCGGCCACCACAGGTTGTCACTCCAACCACTGGATGAGGCTCGTCTGCGGTAATTGTCCCTGCAGATGAATTATTGATGTTTGGGTTAGGACCCACGTATCCGTGACTCAACTGCGGAAGGAAGTATGCTAGGTTACATTGCCCTTCGGAATTTTGTAGCAACTGTTATCCAACTGCTAGGTTACATTGCCCTTCGTAATTTTGCAGCAATATTATATGCATGTGAATTCAAAAAACATGAATTATTAAAAAGATAATTTCCACGTTTCAATATTGACACATGACATGTAGGAGGCTTAAACTTGTTTCCCATTTTAGAAGGCAATCAGGAGGGCAAGACAAAATAGGCAAGATATCATTTGTCGGTGTTTAAACCCGGCAACCTACCGAGGAGGATGCTTGAGGTAGTGTTTTGGTTAGTGGGGCGGCTCGTCGAGATCAGGAACTCCAAGGTAAACATAGACACATGATTTAGACAGGTTCGGACCGCTAGATTGCGTAATGCCCTGCATCACGTGTGTTGGTTGGATTAAATTACTTTGCAGGGTCCCTGCCTCACTTTATATTGCCGGGGGTAGGGTTACAGGTCAGTTGGTTACAAGAATACTAGTCGGATACGATAAGAAGAGTTCTACTCTTATTACTATGAGTACTTAGAATAGTTCCTATCTTTCCATGTAGACTACGCCGTCATGTGCCATAGTTTCCATGTCAGATGCGCTCGATGTCCAGCCCCATATTCAGGACTGTCCAAACCTTCTAGTGGCCCTATAGATGTATGTACAACAAGCTCCTGATTATTTTTAGTCAAATGCAGCAGTTACGAGTACTTTTGTAGACTTCACCGACTAGTTTTGGTGCTCTTTGAGTACTTCATCTGGTTGAATCTTCAAAGGTACCCAAAAACTGACATGCGGCTAGAATGTATTCAGCCTCATTTAACTCAGTTTCATATCCTTTAATCTTCAATTTTATATGGTAGTGCGATGAAAGTTGCACTCCATATGAAGTAGCCCCCGAGCCTTCGATTGAATCGAAGAATCAGGATGAGGGTTAATCTATAATTCACATCACTTTCCCCTTAAAACCGGAGAAAAAACATTTTTGTCGATGGACACGTGGCACACAGGGCCCCAGCCTTTTGCCGACTAGTTTGGTGGGTATAAGGGTCATCCTTTGGTCAACATGACCATCTCTGGAAGGAGATCTTATCACCTCCTAAAATAGAGGTAACTGCCAATCAGGTATCCCGAAATCTGGGGATACTTTAAACTGAAATCCCTTTATTTGTGCCATTGTTACCGTGCCACTGTGACAAATAATGAAGGAAGTTATCCCTTCCATTTTACCTTTACCAGTTGCCTTTCCAATTTCCACACTATAGCCCTAGCACCACCGCCATTGTTCGATCTTCGAACATTTGTGCCACCGTCTCCCTACCAAGTAGCCCCGAAGCATATTCGACTGAAAACTCTTGTGACATCGAAGATGGGAAGGAAGGTTGCTGCGTCCAAAGTGGACGATGGCGAGAAGAAGAAAAGGTTTGACAAGAAGAAAGAGCCGCAGTTCCCGGCACTTAAGTACGGGAAGACCGATCAGACTGTGTCGCCAAATCCCGTCTGTGCCTGGAAGCGGTCAATTCTAAAGGAGGAGGATACCAAGGTGCTCGTATCCACCAATTGACTCTGAGGTTAGGAATTCATCAACTGGAGATCTGCATATGGCAACGCCTGCCCTTTGGAGTCCTATCCCGATAAGACGGTAATTTTTGCCCACTTCATCGAGCAAGGCCTTGCATTGCCCTCTTCAGATTTCTTTCGAGGTTTACTGCATTATTATAAATTGGAGTTGGTGCATCTGAACCCCAATGGGATCCTCCATGCAATCTTTGCTCATTTGTGCGAAACCTTTTCTGGGATCAGGCTGCACTTTCAGTTCTTTCGGAATTTTTTCGTGTGAAGCCTCAACCTTCAAAAGATCATACCTTCTTGGTTGGAGGTGCCGAGATCTAGATGCGGGAGACAATGAGCAACCAGTATTTGGATTACAAGTTGATAGACTCCAATGCTGGGTGGAAGGAGAAGTGGTGCTACATTGGCAACCATGATCCCAAACTACCCAAACTAACAGGGCATCACCCCTCATGGAACAACCGCTGGCTTGATGAGCCAAAGCATGGCGATTGCCTACAAGTACCTAAGCTGGTGAAGCGAATAGCAGATCTGAAGGAACAAGGTTTCACAAGTCTTGGCATTGCATTCAGCTTTATGAAGCGATGGATTCAGCCACAGCAGTACTGCTGTCATTTAGGCTATGAGTACACCAGCTTTGATGATCCTTCCAAATTCTCTCCCGATGAAATCAGCACAGTCAAATCATGGCTAGGCTCAAACAAATGTTCAAGAACGTGAGCGGGATCCCAATTGTTGTGCGGGAATTCAACGCCTCACACCCACCGAAGCCTGTAAGTACCCGTGGCCTCAGCCCCTAAGTACTTATTTTGAATGAACTTGTCAACTAACTTGTCTCATTTTGCAGAAAGATGTTTCTTTTACTTTTCTGCTCCTCCTCCTCCCAGATCCAAAGAAGTCTGTGAAGCACCTCCTCCTTGCATGTTTACATAGGAAGGCATGATAGTCAATGACCAGCAGGAAGAAGTAGTCGAGTCCTCCAGCGGCACTAGTTCTAATGCCGCTGAAAAATATGAAGTCGAGGCCTGACTATTTGCGAAGGCTAGATTATCCTCCGGGTTGAAGAAACGCTTGGCTATAGATGAGCTTGAAGCCACGATCCCTCCACCACCAAAGAAGAAATGGACCATTGCTGCAAAACGGGCCGTGAAGAAATCCATCGTTGTGGATGATGTGCCCCCCAAGGTATACCTATGAGGAAGGACAAGGTTCTGAGTATCATATACTCCCAAAACAGTGTCTCTAATGTCACCATCATGTCTAATTTAGATGATATTGGTGGTTCGCAGGTACTCGATGAGGCGACGGAAGTAGAGAAGGTGGCTGCTGTGGCCGCTCAAAATAAGTCGCTGATCGCCGATGAGTTGATCAAGATTGAGCATGATAAAGAGTCTCAAGATATTGTTCAGGTTTATCCCTAGGTGGTGAACCCCACTGGCGTAGACACAATTCAAGTAGCAGAGGCGAAGCTCAAAGCTGGCCAAGATCCTATTCTGGATGTGCAGGCTGCGCCGAAAGCATCATCTTCAACTATCAAGCCACTGCGACTATTTGGTGAACCCACCCTACTGCTGAGGAGGTCTTCTAACTAATATTTTATGCTCCTTTCGAGTACCAATTGTAACTCAAAATTGTCTTGATGTGTCGCTAAAGCTGTCTTATCCAGGAAATCCTCTAATATGGAATTGTCCGTGGCCTGGCAAAAAATCAAGTACTGATGGCCTTGGCCCCTCAGCAAGAGATCTTGCCCCAGCGCTACCAAACCTCATGCCTCAAGAGCAACCTGAAGGGACAATGACTACTTTGGGTGCAGTAGCCAATGTGGCTGCGTTGATGCACAAGGTAGTTGAGTCAATGGCTGGTGTAGAAGTGCTAGCCCCAAGCCATTGCCCAAGGGCCCAGTGACTACTCCTAGCATCATGACCTCTCCTGTAGTCCCCAAGCCAGTTGTAGAGATTGAAACGGCATCAGCTCTGGAAGCCATAGTGATAGAAGCTACAGTGGCTGAGCCATCAAGTAGTCATGCCCTAGTACCGCAAGGAGAATTCCATGTAGAATCCAGAGCCGATAAGTATATCCATCTAGAGGACATCCAATTGATCGAGGACAATTACTGAACCCTGAGATGGTTTCACTGATAATGGAGTTGCATCATCTCCTGGGCAACTATATGCAGGTATATCCTCCTGCCCTTGTCTTGTTGGATATAATTAATAAATTTGTGCTCATGAATTGCCACGAGTACTGATTTTTGTGCTGCAGGACATAATTGAGCGCTCCTACCGCAAGTCACAGATGCTTTAAGGGTATGGCCGTATAGTACTTCGTGCGAAGGCACTGGAGGTAGAGCTTGCCAAAGAGAAAGAATACTCCTCACGGTTGCTTATGAAGTTTGATGGGACGGCCGTTGAGTACCGCAATCGCATTCAAGAGCTCACGGTGCGAAATGATTGTCTCATTGGGCGGAAAAGGTCCTTGATCCAGAAAGTAAAAGGTAATCCTTTGCTCTTGCAATTTTGTGTCTGTTGATTCGGCTCTGTAGTCTTTGACCTTTATTATATATTTATGTATAGCTTTGAAAAAGGCCAAGAAGGATCTCGAGGTGCAGGTCATGGATTGGAAAAATTCTTATTACCGTGTGACCGACCAGCATGATAAGCTTGTACTTCATGTCAAGAAGCTGAAGCATCACCTTGAGAAGGAGAAAAAGATGTGCGAGTATGGCGAGGGTGACCTTGTTCAAGCTATGTAGACTTTGAAGAACTGTGAGGTAGAGGCAGAGAATGCTTCCTTTGTTCTGAAGCAAATCTGTGAAGCTACCCAGCCCATTGGGGACATGATAGAGCCACCAGTTGAAGGTGTGGAGCCACGTCCTCTATTAGAAATACTCAAGGACGTGCCAGACAAATTGTCTAGCTACATCCAAAAGATGGCCAAGTCAATCTCCCATCAAGTGTTGAGCTTCGTGAAGTCATTCTACCCGAAATCCAATTTGGCACCCATTGCTGAGGGCGTGGCAGGCGACTACACTATAGTCCCAATTGCTGAAGAAGTAGCCAATCATCTGGTCCTTGAGTGGTTCTGTATCAAAGCAAACATTAGTTCTATAAAACATGATATGGATGCTTTATAATATAAATATTTCTATGTCTTTTTGCAATCTTTGTTGCTTTCGACTTGTTGTTTTTAGTGCATCTCACACTCTTCCCTAATATTTGCTCGTACGGTAGATGTGAGTGTCTGCGCACAACACTACTAGATTTTAGGGCTATTGCCACGGCCATCATCCCATCAACTCAAATTTCATTGCAAAAGGTAGGGGTTATTGCAACGATTTTGAGTTTTCGTTGCAACCGGTTGATGTTATTGCCACCATTTGAAAATTTGTTGCAATAGATAGGTGATATTGCCACGTGTGTTTTTCGTTGCAATAATTAATTGTTTGCGTTGCAATATCGACGGGTTATTGCCATGAAAGACGCAATGTTGCAAGGCTTTGACATTTTTGCAACGAAATTGTCACGTTGCCACATAGGCCAAGGCAACAACGGAAAATCTGTTGCAATAGGTCGGTGTTGTCGCAACGAGTTGGAAATGGTTGCGCGTTGCTGAACAAATTGCCACGGTTTTTTGGCATTGTTATAAAGTTTTTTTTTGCATTGCAATATGTAAGGGTTGTTGCCACGAAATACGTAATGTTGCAAGTAGGAAGCAATATTGCAACGAATTTGTTACGCTGCCACATAGCCCATGGCAACAACCAGAAATTTGTTGCAATAGATAGGTGTTGTCGTCACGAGTTAAAAAATGGTTGTGAGTTTTACTTAATGGAAAAATTAAAAGATGTGCAATGAGGGAATCGAACTAGGGTCTCCAGAGTTTGGACTCAACCACCTCACCACCACGCTACACAATAGTTGGGTGATGGATAGGAGCCGAAGTAAAAGAAATAAATTCTATGAAAATATGTTGCAATAGGTAGGCAATGTTGCAAGGCTTTGACAGTTATTCTAGTAACCTCATTCAATCAGTAATTTAATACTATAAATGTATTTGTCAGCTAGACCAACAGATTTATCAAACGTAACATGACAGATGGGGATCATAGCAAAGACATTGATCAAAATGAGGCTTATCAAGCAACATTTTTCCACCATGCACACAGGCAGTCCAAAAGAACATGATAGATGGGGATCATAGCACTAGAGGTTATGTTACAGATGAAACTAAACACTTTGTGAACCAAGACCTACTTAATGTCTTCCTTCTTCTTGCCAAGCCTCTCAACTGCTGCAACTAATGTTTTTGCCTTCTCTTTAGTTATGTCAAGCTTCTTGTCAAGGTCATGGTGCTCCCGCACCACTTTGTTGTACTTTTCATTGGCATGATTCGCGTACTTCTTGAAAGCAGATTTCAACTCATCGAAATCAGTCTGCAATACATCAAATAGTTAAATAAAATCAGTCTGCAATACATTCTAACATTCAATGTTTCTGATTATTTTAGTGTTCAATGATTAATGTTTCAAGGGTTTATGCATGACTGACATTCTAACATAGATACATAGATAAAAACATAGACATTCCCCTGTTCACATTCCTGTCATGTTCAATGATCAATGTTGAATCAGTCTCCCAAATATTGGCTAAATGTTTAATGGTTCAAGGGTCAACGTGCAATACATAGCTACATAGATAAATGTTCAATGGTTCAATGACTATCTTAACCATCTTTGAATTGTAGTACAAATGAGGGATACATAGATAAAAACATATAAGAAAGTAAGAACATTACGATTTCATCGATGCACTGGTCGTACATGTGGTCAATATCGTCATCCGTCTCTGTGTCAGACTCAGTTTCGTAGTCGGAGTCGGCAGTTATCTTCACCTGAAAAGGTTTCCCCAGGGTAAACCCCCTCGACACCGACCGCGTGGTAGGCCTCCTGTTGACGCCGCTGTGTAATTGTTGACGACGTGAGGAAGAAGCATCGCCACGGCGGCCCCAACCTCCTACAGTGTGGGCCTTGGACGGCGTCTCCAACTTTATGAACTTGTTGCCCCGGGCAAAACAACCCCTAGCGTCACGATGGTACTCCATCATTGACCCGGGCAGTGTGGATGGGGAGCGGCGGGGACTTGGGAGGGGATCGGATCTAGGGGGAGGTGTGCGGATCTTGGCGGAGGATGACTGGAGGAGGATGGGGAGGAGGTCTGGGCTCAACGAGAGGAGGCGGACTGGACGAGGACGGGAGGGGAGGCGTTGGAGGAAAAAACAGTTGGGTTGGGCTTTAGTTTTTTCGTGGCGCTGGGCTTTGCTTTATCTAATGACCCTGGTCGTTGCATTCATGCCTATTATTTGGCGTCGCTACCCTTGTCGTTGCCCTAGGGTAATTACAGGGTGGCGACGGCAACAGGGTCTGGTTGCGGCGGCAGCAGGGCAGCGACGGCCGAATGTCAGACGATGTGGAGGTAATTATATATAGATGGAGAAAGCAGGGACTTATTAGCGTACTGATATGAGCAACTAACTGTATATGCAGGAGATTAATGTCGCATAATGATGATCAGAGTTGGATGCGGCTGCCACAAGTATCAGATCAGTGGCAAAAAGGATTCAAGAAATTTATGGAGACTAGATTTCCAGGCACTTGTAAAGGAGATACGGCACCATGTCCATGTACAAGATGCCGTTCCATGTCATACAGAACAGTTGAGGAAATTAGAAATCATTTGCTTTTTAGGGGATTTTCTAAATGTTTCATCCAAGGGGAAGGAGAAGAAAAGGATTCATATGCGAGCATCAATGAAGGAGTTGGCAATGATGGTGAATCAGGGAATGGTCCGTCCATGAATGATTTGGTTTTCTCACTAATCAATGGTGCAATACATGGAGAAATCCGAACTGAAGAGCCAAATGAAAGCACTAAGAAATTCTTTAAGTTATTAACTGAGGTGCAAAAAGAACTATATCCAGGTTGCAAGGAGGCTACTAAGGTCTCATTCATTGTCAAGCTATTTTAGATTAAGTGCATGTTTGGTCTCAGTAACAGTGCTTTGGAGGCTGTGCTTCAACTATTCTCGCTTGTGCTCCCTGAAGAACATTGTGTTCCAGATAGTTTGGATAAAGTGCAAAGGGTAGTTCATGATCTTGGGCTGGACTACGAAAAGATACATGCATGTATCAATGATTGTGTTTTATTTAGAAAACAATATGCTGACTTGGATAAATGTCCAACATGTGGAAAGACTAGATGGAAACATGTTGGTTCAAGTGAGAAGGAGGCAGCTAGTGGTGATGCTGCACCTAAGAAGTGTGTTCCACAAAAAATCCTAAGGTATTTTCCAGTGACCCCTCATCTGCAAAGGTTATACATGAGAGCGACCACATCTAAATATACGCGTTGGCATAAGGAGAGACTTGTTCAAGATAGAAAAATGTGGCACCCTGCTAACTCGATGGCATGGAAACATGTGGATGAAATTTATAAGGAATTTGCTTTGGATCCTCGTAATGTTAGGATGGGTCTTGCATCTGATGGTTTCAATCCATTTGGGATGTCGAACGTGACATACACTACATGGCCTGTGATCCTAATCCCTGACAATTTCCCTCCTTGGTTGTGTTTGAAACACCGTTCTGGATGATGTCAATGTTGATACCGGGGCCAAAATCTCCAGGAAATAACATTGATGTGTATTTGCAGCCCCTTATTGATGAGCTCAAAGATCTTTGGCTCAAACGGTGTTAAGACATGGGATGCAAAGGTAAAGAAGAATTTCACTCTGTGTGTTGTTCTACTTTGGACAATTAATGACTTCCCAGAATATGGCATGCTATCTGGTTGGAGCACAAAAGGCAAGTTTGCATGTCCATACTGCCACAAGGATACTGACTATTTATGGTTGAAATTTGGTTCAAAGCATTGCTACATGGGTCATCGCCGCTTTTTACCAATGGATCACAGGTGGCGCCGCAACAAGATTAGCTTTAACAACCAGGTGGAAACGAGGGAGCCTCCAGTGCCACTGGATGGGGAAGGTGTGATGAAATAGTATGAAAGCTTTGAGCAAGTGACATTTGGGAACACGACTAAAAAGAGGAAGCAGCGTGAAGAGGACACCAGATGGCACAATTGGAGGAAGAAGAGTATTTTTTTTTGAACTGTCTTACTGGGAAAAGTTGCTTGTAAGGCATAATTTGGATGTGATGCACATTGAAAAAAATATATGTGAGAGCATACTGGGGACCTTGCTTGACATGGCAGGAAAATCCAAGGATAGCGAGAAGGCTCGTCTGGACATGCAACATTTGGGCATGAGGAAGGATCAACATCCTTTGGTAACGAATGACAAATACACTTTGCCTCCAACGTTGTACAGTTTGGGTCAAGATGACAAGGTATATCTATGCAAATTTCTGCAAGGTGTCAAGATGCCTGATGGTTACACGTCTAATATCAAGAGATGTGTGGATGTGCCGAGATGTAAGCTTTCTGGACTTAAAACTCATGACTGCCATGTTATATTTTAGAAACTATTACCCATTGTGGTTCATCACGTACTGCCACAAGAGGTTGTTAAACCACTAATTGAGCTTAGTAGGTTCTTCAATGCAATATGTTTTAAGGAGTTGAGCACCGAAGAGTTAGAAAAATTGAACATTTTGATTAGAGAGACTCTTTCTCGCATGGAGATGATCTTCCCACCAGCTTTTTTTGATATCATGATGCATTTGCCAATTCATCTTGCTGAAGAGGCTAAACTAGGAGGACCTGTATGCTATAGATGGATGTATGCAATAGAGAGGTATCTACGTACGTTGAAAGGCTATGTGCGGAACGAAGCCTATCCTGAAAGTTCAATAGCAAAGGGATATATACTAGAGGAGTGCATGACTTTTTGCTCTCACTTTTTGGATGACGTGGACACAAAGATTAATCGTCCAGAGCATCATGAAAGGGCTGCAGTGAATGAACCACCAGTAGGTTTAAGCATATTCAACAACATTGATTATACTAAGAAAGGATTTGCAATTGAGCAACTTACTAGGCTAGATATGCAGCGGATGAGGCACTGGATATTAACAAATTGTGATGAGGTTATTCCATGGGCCAAGTAAGTAGTAACTTTAATTTACTTACATTGGAGTATGCACATACATGTTTTTTTTGTTGACTGTGTATTCCCCCCTTTTTGCCCGTTACTGTAGTATGCATAAGGATTTACTCAGAAAACAGTGTGTCAGGAATGTTGAACAACGTCATATAGAACAATTTGTAGGCTGGTTCGAGCGTAAGGTGAAGTACAATTTCCTCACAGGTTTTATTGCTTTTAGTGCTCATGTACTTATACATTGTTCTTTTATACTTCTTGCAGATGAACATACTTTATGCAAAAAGAAAAATAAGTGATGCCATGCATGCACTTTCTCAGGGACCAGACCATCGGGCACGTGTTTTCAATAGGTGCTTCATCAATGGATTTCTGTTCAGAACTGCTCATGTAGAGAAGAATCTGAATCTGACTACACAAAATTCTGGTGTTGTTGTGAATGGTGATCCTACTACTGGCAACATCGACTAGTATGGTGTGGTCAAAAAAATTTACGCACTAGATTTCCGGACACAAAAGGAAGTCATCCTATTTCAATGTGACTGGTACGACGTGCCTGCTGCCAATAGGAGCAAAGGTAGAGGATTCAACAAGGATCAGTATGGTATTATAGATATCGATACAACTTGATTGTGATATTTAAATGAATCTTACATTTTGGGGACACAGGCTCATCAAGTGTTTTATGTGAAAGGTTCAAAGAAACAAGATTGGAGCACTATTATTAGAATGAACCCTAGAAATGTGTTCTTCATGCCCGAATTAGACAACCCAGAAGAAATTGATGTTGATTCACTCGATGTCGGAGTCGGAGATATGATCAAATCGGGCACACATAAAGATTTGATAAACTGGACTAGGACTAGCGTTGAAGGTGTCACCGGTGACGCATCTGTTATTGAAAAGGCTCTTGCTGAGTCTGTACCCAAACCAACAACTATTGACTTAGCAAATGAAGATGAAGAAGATGACACGGACGACTACATCGATGATGGATACATTGCGCCTATGAATTCTACTATGGACGGAGCGGAAGATGTGTTTTTTGTTTAAATGTCATAATTTGTAGTTCTTTGCAATTAACGGTGAATCTGACAATATAATAAACTGAAGATTTGGGATATGGCGACCTACCCGTTCCCCGCTAGGCGGCAACCTACCCGTTGACCGGAATGCAGCGTCAGATCCCAAGTTCACCAGAAGGCGGTGCTTGATCTCAGTGCGGCGGAAGAGCGGCGACCGGCGCAAGAGCTCAGGGTGGAGAGATTTGGGGCCTTATGTGGGAAGAAGCGAGCGAGACGGGGGAACGGGGAAGAATTTGTAATGGGCCAGCCCACGTATGAAATCTGTTGCGCCAGAGTTCATGGCCACAATTGTTAGTACCACCTCGCTCACAAAGGAGCTCCTTGCCATACTTAAAAAGGGAGGCGCACAAGCACCGTTGAAATTCTTTGACCTACCATCTGATACGCCACCTGATTCGCTACCTGATTGCTTGCTCTTGATGGGCTCGGTTGGGCTCCCTCTGTGGTTGAGCCTTCTATTGGGCTCCCTATGAGGTTGAGCCTCATCGGGCCCCCTTCGGCAGTGGTCCTTTTTTTTTACCTTTCATTTTTTTACTACATATATTGTGCATTTTTTTAGATTAACAAACATTGTAGAACCTACAAAATTCCTAATAATTTTAGTTAAGACTTGTGAAACATATGATTACATGTGACTACGTATGATTACATGCCACTGCGGGGTCTCTTCTTGTGTGTAGATGCGCATTTGGTTTTAAGCCGCTTGTGTAGATGTGCCACTTCAGTAGTACTAAGTGAGTACTAGATGTATACGTGAAAATGGGCTGGGTGACTGATGTGACTTGATGTTGATCGCCACATTTACATTGATTCCACTACCTAACTTCTGCTATTACTGAGTACTCCTACTCAAGTGAGTGTTGGATCCTTTGCACCGTGTTTTTAGGTTACTATGCTAACTGGTAACATTGGCAAAAACTCCAAGAACAAGATAAAACTACTAACAGGTTACCATTACCACTAAAACATAAAAATAACAAGTTCGACAACCGAAGCAAAAGACCAGTTCATTCCATTGACAACATTTACATATATATAAACTAGTTCTAGTGCACCTTCCGCTCCTTCTCCACCGCCGCCTCCTCCCGTTCATTCCTTGCAGCCACGCGCCGGCGGCGTTCCACCTCCATCGCCACCCATTGATCCTTCCTCCGGGCAGCATGCTCCGCTTCTGCGGCGGAGATCTCTAGAGTGCGCCTGAGGATGCAGTCCTCAGTCTCCTTTCTTGTAATGGCACGCAGGTGCCAGTCCTCCTCTTCTTGGTGCGCCATCCCAAGGAGTGGAGGACGGCAACCTCCTCCGGACATAGCCCCTGCTGAGCCATAACCAAATCCTCCTCTTCCGAATCGGTCTCCCGATCTGGATCATCCTCGAGGTTGACCTCAAGGTACGATGAGTCGGATGATGGCGGGGGAGGCGGCGGCGGCTGCGAGCGAGGTGGGGAGGATGAGCGGTCTGAATCATCGGACGACGGCGGGGAAGGCCGCGTCATCGAGGAGCGAGGAGCATAGGAGGAAGGGCTGAGCATGGCCCAAGTAGTCTTCAAGCGGCGAGGCATGGTGGCGACGGCTTGTTGCGGGAGGGTGCAAAGGGCTTGTTGCGGGAGGGTGCAGAGGGCTTGTTGCAGGATGGCCCTGATATATGCGTGCGTGCATGAGAGACAGAGCATTAACGCAACTGCACGTCGGGAGACAAGACGCCTCTTGACTGGGGAAATGAAGGGACAGAGCAGCCAAAGGACTGGTTAAAGGGCAGCTAGGCGGCGCGAAATGGTGCGAGGCAGGGCATCAACTGCTGTGTTAAAATGGGGTATGCATGGGGAACCTGCGTGCATGACGTAATCATGGCACGGGCGCAGTACTACAGAGCCTGCCAACTCCTTCAGGCTCCTGGCACACTACAGCGGTAGTTATTAGGACCGGTCCACCTAAAAGATTGGATAAGAAATCGAACCGAGAACCACCGATTGAACCAGCGGCTTTTAGCAAGAAACCGGTATAAAACCGGACAAGAAACCGGTACAGACCGGAGAAAACCGAGCACAAGGAGCCAGCAAGGGAAAAAGGAGCGCACGAGGAAGAAAATGGGAGGAAAATGGTGTGGTTGGGGTTCGAACCCCCCACCCTTGCCGCCGGTAGCGTGGATAGCAACCATCAGGATGCATCTATGTTTGTGATTTTGGTTGATAAGTTACCATATTTGAACCGTGTTGAACCGGCGGTTCAACCGGTTGAACCAATCAAACCACGAACCAAGAGCTCGACCGGTTCATAAATCAAGATGGTCAAATATGCCTTGGATTGTTTGAAATATAAGCACTTTTAGATTTAATTTAATCCAGAAATAAATCATGAATACGAGGAACATATAGCAGATTAAACTAGACATGTCTACGCAAGATCTAGACAAGTCTATCATTGCAAATAGAATCACATATTCTACCATACTATCCAGTGCTATCAGACTGCAACAGATCATAATAGATTAAGATGGTCAAATATGCCTTGGGAGCACGAGCCCGAACGACAAAAATATGCCTTATAAGTCATTCCATCTTGGAGAGTCAAGTATCTCAAGTTTGACCAAATTGTAAGTCATTCCAAGAATCTTGGAGAGTCAAGTATCTCAAGTTTGACCAAATTGTAAGTCATTCCAAGAATCTTGGAGAGCCAAGTATCTCAACTTTGACCAAATTATAAGTCATTCCAAGAAACTTGGAGTTTCAAAGTACCTAATTGTAAGTCATTCCAAGAATATTGGAGAGTCAAGTATCTCAACTTTATGGTGTCAACTTAATTTCATTAGATTGTTCATTTCTATTCCACGCTAATCGATATACTTTCCAATGCAATCCTAATGCTTTCTCTCTCACTAAGGGATATGTATTATGTTTATTGGCTTCACAGGCATTGGCTTCACCGGTGAAGCCGTTTTATTTAATTTGAGCCATGCCAAAGGGGAGCTTATTGTGTGCGACACTATCTTTAGTAATATATGCTCATTGTGTGCCACACTATCACCATGTAGATCACCACGTGAATATATACATGTACAGATGAAGCAATGTGCATAGTGATTTCAATATTGAACACATTGCTCAAATGTTCCAATTAAACACGCATGAAACATAACGTGTCGATATATACCTAAACACCTTCTCCTCCTCCCCAGCCAAAATTTTCCTGCTTGCCCTACCCAAATTTCCCCCTAGCCCTGCCAAAATAACCCTTCCATATATTTTTACAAATCCCCATCTACTAAAATTCCGGCGCCATTAATCACGTTTCCTTGACATTCGTGGGGGAGAGGGGGGTGATGACCCGACGACTCTCGGTTCCTTGTCGAGATGGTTACTGAAGACGACAACAGGAGGCCGACTTCGCCCCACACCGCCGGCGACCAACAGATGGTGACTGGATTCGACTGCAGGAGGCCGACTCCACCGCACACCACCGGCGACCAAGAGATGGCGACTGAAGACAATGGTCCTGATGAGTTTTGTTTGAACCTCCACGAACCAGGTATGTTTTCTCAGGCAATTGCAAATCCAATCGAAAATTCACATAGGGTTATCGTCCTATGTGATATTGGATGATCTGGATACATGCCTAGGGTTATATTCCTATCTCAAATTGGAAGATCTCGATACATGCCTAGTTTCTAGTGGTAGGGTTATATATAGTCCTCTATTGAATTTATAGATTAATATTCCTGTGTAAGAGTAAGGACATTACCTTGGTTAGTGAATGATTGCATATGAGTTTGATTGCAGACTCACTGGTGAGATGTGGCGTGTAATTATCGATTGCATCGGGGCACCTTCGGGTCATGAAACTGCCCAGTTCACTTGTGATAGGGGTAATATCACATTTTTTAACTTGGTTTGTTTGAAGTCAAAGCTCAGCTACTGTGGACGTGCCTTCTTGTACTATAAGGAGCGATCTGGTAGGAACACAGCAGCCCTCGTCCCTCTTGATTGTGACCACCAAACCCCAGCGATGTTACAAAGCAATTCAAAAGACAGGAAAATCTGGATCCTCCTAACAAGGGATCAACAGACTAACTTGCAGGTAACCATAA
The DNA here is from genome assembly GCF_005286985.2 of Setaria viridis. NCBI lineage: Eukaryota > Viridiplantae > Streptophyta > Magnoliopsida > Poales > Poaceae > Setaria > Setaria viridis. Next base: position 24,086,826 of record NC_048267.2, on the reverse strand, counting down.
CTCCCTTGAAGTGACGAAGGGAAACAACTACAGAAGGACAACGGACAGGAGAACAAATAGATGCTTGCAAGATATGGCTTCAAAACCTGTAGCAGGATGAACCAAACACAGGTAGGTACAATTCCTCCAGTCACAATTTATATAAGCTATGTGTTGTATTATCCATTGCACTTACATATTCGTTACATGCAGAATTTAAAGATGATTACAGGGACGAAACCATCGAGACATATAAAGAATGGTTAAGGCGTAAAGAGTATCTTCAAGACATTAGTAATTTCTATTCATTCATTCAGCAATCAAAGTTAATATTACTTGTGAACAAAAAATTTATAGACTGATGTGGATCCATTGTATGATATGCAGTATCTTATTTAGATCAAGATGACAATGACAAAGTTCAAAACCTTCCTGATGATGAAGGTCTTGCAGCCATGCAATCAGCACCATCAGATAGGCCAACTCATGCTAGGTGTGACAAAAAAGCGATAAAAGGTGTGTTATGCATTGCAAATTTTATTTTAATGTAATCTACATTGCTGCAATTATCTGACCATTTTTTACTTAATGGATTCATAGGAGACTCTAGTGAAGGGCGCAACCAAGGAGGACGTGGTGCCCTCAAGGGTTTATCAGCAGCCACAAAGAGGATAAGGAGCGGCTCACAGAAACTTAAAATTGAATTTTCCACAAAGCTGGGAGGTCCCGTAGGTTCTAACGCTCGATCATTTGTGGATGAAATTGTAATGTTTACAAGGAAAAGGGCTCCACTTATTGGAGTCAACAAATGGAAAGACATACATGAAAATGTGAAAAATTCTATAGCATCCGACATACTGGTACGTACAATGTTTAATTCTGTTGCATGATTGCTATAATAATCCTCAAATAGCCAAATACTTCTCCATCTGAATGTGTTCTCACATAAACAGAATAGGTGGGAGCTTGTAGACGTTGATGATGGAAAGGAAAATATTTGGGCCATCGTGATGGCGCAATACAAAGGATGGAGATCATCACTCAGTGCCATGTACAAGGCGTACGACAGTTACACAGCAAGAATGAAACACAAGCAAGAAGACCTTGACATTGCAGAATGGCACTACCTTATCTTGTATTTTGGATCTCCAAATTTCAAGGTCTCATAGCATTTCCTTTTCGTCCTTCCATATATCCCATGTATTTATTACTAGTTCGATCAATGCACTACTGATTACTTTTTTACTTACACCCTGTATAGAAAGCTAGCAACCAGAACTCCAAGAACCGTAAAGAAGCAAAGACGAACAATGTCATGGGGTCTAGATCATTTTCCAACATGAGCCATGAGCAGGTAATGCTTAGACTTGCTGTATGGTATGGTCTTTTTGCATACATGTCAAGCTAATGTGCTTCATTCACGCCATCTTAGAGAGACCCGGATACAGGAGAAGAACCAAGTGATTTAAATCTTTGGTTGAGTACTCATATGAAGAATGGGCAATGGTCAGATGAAGCATCTAAGGCTGTGTATGTAAGTAATCTACATAGTTCACTGTTAACGACATTATTCTTATTATTTTTAATGTCCAATACCGACACCAATGCTGCTGTTTAAATTAGGACAATGCATGCATAAGGCTTTCCGAGAGAGAACGCAATGATGATACAAATCCCATCTCCACTGCAGAGGAAAACAATGTTTTCCAAATATGCTACAAGCAAAGTACAGGATGCAAAACCCACAGAACCCATGGTCATGGTTACTTGTCGAAAACTCCATCACGCAGTGAATTGCTGAAAGCTCAAATCCAAGAGCAAGCCTGTGCTACAGAAGCGGCCAACAAGAAAATAATGCGCTCCAATAAAAGGTTGACAAGTTAGAAGAACAACTTGCAAATGAAAAGGCTGAAAGGGAAAGGATATTGGAAGAAAAATTGCTACATATTCAAGAAGAGGAAAATAAGAAAAGGCAAGCACCTAGGGAAGATATCATGAAAGAGATGCTATCAAAGTTTGCTGAATAGAGAGAAACCCTATTACTACAGGTAAAGGCAATTTGGATATTTGTTACACAAATTAGCATATTGGAATGTGTTTTGTCCCTAAATTACTTCCACCTACTTTTCCTATGCAGACTGACCCAAGGAGCATCATCCCAAGTGATGCTACGCCAACAGTTGAGAAAAATGCTAGCAAACATAGAACTAGTACAGTGTCTTGAGGTCTTTTTCAAAATAGCAAAAGCAACAATGTGGCAGGAGCATATATTAGTACACGGCAACTACTGAATGCTGCTACAAAACGTGTGCGCACAAGAAGCCAACAGGTATGCAGAAGTAAACCTGATTTATAATCTATGTTTAAGTGCATTAGTAAACTTAGAGCAGTCTCCTGTGTGGGAATAATATGCTCTGTGCCAGACCACGTGTCCACAAGCACAAGACAAATTACCAAGATCATGTTTGTTTAGTACATACTACTGCACTATGAGACCCTTTTGCTGATGCACTGCATTCTTTTTTTTGGACAGGAACATTCTTCTTCAATTGATCGCATGGGCTCAGAGTCATAGCATGGTTGACACAAGGAAAATCAATGTATTGCATGATTCCTGTAGCCTACATTACAAGGATTTAGTATTGTTGATATACCAACACTAGTTATGAACTATTTTCGATTTGGAATATGTATTTGGCACTTTGACTTTATGAATGTCAAGATGGCTTGGTTTTATATTCATGATGATGCAATTCATATTTTGGTGAAACCATTTCGTTGCACAAACGATTTGATATACAAATATATAAAATGCAATCCGTTGCGAATATCATCTTCCAGTTGCGAAAACTAATACATCCACCTGTTGCAAAAACAAATAATTGCAGCAACCTTAGTTCGTTGCAACATCTTTTATTGCATCTATATACTTTCAATTGCACAACAACTTATTGCCACGGAAGATAAAAGTTGCAATAATACATAATAACCTTCACTGCTAATTCGTTGCAACATATCATCTTGCTTCTAAATATTGTCCGTTGCAAAGCAAATTATTGCCACCACATATGTTTCCATGGCAATATAGTTTATTACGACGAAACCAATTATGTTGCCATATGATCTGTCAGAACATAATATTTTTCATTGCAAACTGAATTATCGCCACCAAACATGTTTCCGTGGCAGTATAAGTTATTGCCACGAAAGTAGTTGTGTTGCCATAGAAACAGTCCCAACGTAATAGTTTCCGTTGCAAAACTAATTATTGCCACCGAAAATGGTTCCGTTGCAATATAGTTTATTTCCACGAAAGAAATTTAGTTGCCATAGGATATGTCACAACATCAAATTTTCGTGGCAATATATTCTATTGCCACTATGTATATCGTTGCGAAATACCATATTACCACAGAGTTTGTACATTGCAACTACGTACTATAGCAATGACTGCTTGCATTGCAATACATGCCAATGCGACAAAATCCTCTGTTGCCATACTCTATAATGCAACAAAAATGTGTGTGGCAATTATCATAAGTTGCAACGACCCACAAAAAATGTTGCAAAGAGCTATTGCAATGCCAGTACTTGCCACGCCTGCTAACCAACCAGTTGCCGTTGCAATTGCTAGATATTGCATCGATTTTGGACATATTGCAATGTTTTTTCCGCCGTTGCATTAGACCAAAAATCTAGTAGTGCAAGGCTTCTTTGATGAGCCTCATCAGGCGCTAGTTGTGATTACTCTTGTTATGTGTTCCTTTGTTGCGGTGCATGAGTACTCGAGCTACCTGGGCTATAGACTTCTTTAATAGAGGTCTCTTTAGGGTTTCAACAACTAGAGCCTATCTTTACAACTTGTCTAAGTTGTGTTAATGTTATGCTCTAAAAAGCCTTGAACTGCAGCCTTATTATTACAAGCCACGATTAGACAGATTTGTCTAGTGCATAGTCTCTCAGGTAGTTAATTAACTCATGAGGTACTGATGGCTTCTTTTTTGCAAGCCGCCAATTAACTCCTAAGGTACTGATGGCTTCTTTTTTGCAAGCCACCAAGGGACAAATGTGTCCAATGAGTTAACTAACTCATGAAGATTACTGTAGACTTGCCTTGCAAGCTGCAATTGGATAATTTTCTCTAATGAGTTGAATAACTTAAAAGTTTTGAAGACTCAACTTTTGCCCAGGGAGCTGAATAGCTCATTGGAATTTTGTACACTTGTTATTACAAGCCACGATTTGAGCAATTTTGCCCAGGGAGCTGAATAGCTCATTAGGAGTACTACGAACTTGCTTCTGCAAGCCGCGATAAAGCAGAAATAAGTAGTCGAATTACAATGAGAATATGACTGCTTTGTTTGTAATTCTACAACTAAGGCCAATGGCTGATTTCCATGAATATGCAAATCAAAGTTAGGGATAAAATCGACAGAGTTGCTCGATGTTCCACGAGTTGTTGATGTCTTCACCAGAGAGATGTTGGAGCCTATACGACCCAGGTCTAGTTACCTTGGAGACGACAAACGGTCCCTCCCATGGTGAGTTTAGCTTGTGTAGCCCCTTGGTATCTTGGATACGCTTGAGGATCATATCGCCTATATTGAATGAACGTTCTTTGACGTTATGATCATGATAGTAGTGGATTTCAAGGTACCTTGCACACAGGATGAGTGTTGCACAGTGAGCTTCTTTGAGGCTATCTAAGTCTAGACATCTTGTTTCTTCTGCTGCACCTTCCTTGTACTGCTCGACTGTTAGAGATTTCCACATGACGTCGACAGGTAGGACAGCTTCAAATCCATAGATCAGGAAGTAAGGCAACTGCTCTGTAGGCTTGCATGGCTAAGGTACGGATCCCCCAGAGGACATTGGGTAGTTCTTTGAGCCATTTGCATCCTTTTGTGTTTCCGATATCGTGCAGCCTTTTCTTGAGAGCTTCCAGTACCATCTCATTGGCATGCTCAACCTGGCCATTGGCCCCCCATGGATGAGCAACAGAGACATACTGAACATCAATCTCGCTGTTCTCGTAGTATTCCCAGAACTAGTGATTGTTGAAGTTGGAGCCTGTGTCTATCATAATGTGATTGGGGAAGCCGTAGTGGTGGACAATTTCATTGAGGAAGTCGAGTACCCTGTCTATGTTTGGGTAGGTTACTGGCTTAACCTCGATCCACTTGTTAAACTTGTCTATTGCCACCAGTACTCAGTTGAACCCTCCAGGCGCTGTGGGTTGTGGGCCAATCATGTTGAGCCCCCAGCATGCGAAAGGCCAAGAGGGTGGCATGGTGATCAGCTTGTAGGCAGGGACGTGTTGTTGCTTGGCGAAGAATTGACACCCTTAGCATCAACAGACTAGTTCCTTGGCATCAGCGAGAGCTGTAGGCCAGTAGAACCATGATCTAAAAGCTTTACCCACGACTGTGCATGAGGACACGTGGTTGCCGCAAATGCCTTTGTGGATCTTCTGCAGTATGTCCTTGCCATCTTCCTGTGAGACGCACTTCATGAGTACTCCCGATGATGCGCCTATTCTGTAAAGCTTGTCTCTGACTATAACATTGTTCTTGCTGTATCATAAGACTTGCTCTACTTCTGTCTTGTCTGAAGGCAACTTGTGCTCTTTGATGTAGTTGATGAAGGGGACTCTTGATCTGGTGTGGTAGGACCTCGATCAGTGGTTGTTGATGGTGCCGACTCTATTATGGATGGCTTGTGTAGCTCATGGATGAAAAGCCCTACTGGAACTTGGGCACAAGTAGATCCAAGCTTGGATAGGACATCCGCGGCAATGTTGTTGTCGTGAACTACGTGGTGGAACTCCAAACCAGAGAATTTGTTCTCTAGCTTTCGTACTTCTAGACAGCACGCATCCATGTTCTCCTTATGGTGGTCCCACTCGTTATTGACTTAATTGATCACCACCAGTGAGTCAGCATAGACCAACAATTGCTTTATTCCTAGTGGACTGTCAGGCGGAGCCCGTGCAAAAGTGCCTTATATTCAGTTTCATTGTTGGACACTTCCTAGAAAATATACAGGGCATACTTGAGTTGTTTGCCTTTGGGAGATATTAAGAGTACTCCTGCGCCGGTGCCTTCAAGCTTGAGTGATCCATCAAAATACATGACCCAATGCTCTGGATGCTCCACTGGCATTGGTAATTGATTCTCCCGCCACTCTGGCATGAAATTGACTAGGGCTTGGGGCTTGACTGCAGTTCTTGATTTGAATCCAGGGACAATGCTCTAAGTTCTACTACCCACTTGGACATTCTTCCTGTTGTATCCCGGTTGTCGAGAATTTCTCCCAAGGGGAAGTTGGTGATAACAGAGATCTTGTGCTCCTGAAAGTAATGTCGTAATTTGTGTGAGGTGAGTAGTATCGCGTACAGCAGCTTCTGGACCGGCGGGTATCCAGCCTTAGAATTTGACAACACCTCACCGATGAAGTAAACGGGCCTCTGTACTTTGTATACATGGCCTAGTTCTAGTCTTTCAACCATGATCACCATGCTGATGATGTTAGTAGTTGCGGTGATGTAAAGCAACAAATCTTCTTTGGGGTTTGGTGCTACGACGACTGGTAACTTTGATAGGAAGTCCATTAATTGTTGTAGGGCTTGATCTGCCTCCTCGATCTACTGAAACTTGTCTTGCCGCTTGAGTAGTTTTAAGAAGGGTACGTCCCGTTCTCCAAGCCTTAAGATGAATCTGTTGAGGGCCTCCATCCATTCAGTTAGCTTTTGGACATCCTTGATGCCTGATGGGGCATGCATGTCGATGATGGTGGAGATTTTTTCGGGGTTAGCTTCAATGCCTCAGTGACTAATGATGAACCCGAGTAGTTTTCCGAAGGGCACGTCGAAGACGCACTTTGTTGGGTTGAGCTTCCACCGGAATTCTCGCAAACTTGTGAAATTTCTTCTAGATCCACAATCAGGTTGTCGGGATTTCTGGTCCTTACAACCATGTTGTCCACGTTGTGGTGTAGCTGCTTCTTGAAACACTCCTGGATTGCCCATTGATAAGTAGCGCATGCATTCTTCAACCTGAAAGACATTGTTGTGTAGCAAAAAGCTCCGTATGAAGTGATGAAACACGGTCTTGATATGGTATTCTTCCTTTAGAGCTATCTGGTGATACCCCGAGTAGCAATCGAGGAAATAGAGGAGGGTGCATCTAGCTATGGAGTCGATCACTTGATCAATCCTAGGGAGCCCAAAGGGATCGTTTGGATAGTGCTTGTTGAGGTCTGTGTAGTCGACACACATCTTCCACTCATTGTTGTTTTTCTTTCACACCAGGACGGGATTGGCGAGCCACTCTGATGATATACTTCTTTTATGAAGCTCGCCGTGAGTAGTTTGGCCAGCTCTTTCTTGATGGCTTCCCTTCTGTCTTGGGCGAATCGTCGTAGGCGTTGCCTTTTTGGTGTGGCTTTTGGATTCACCTTCAGTGAGTGCTTGATCAACTCCCTAGGCACCCCCGGCATGTCTGCTGGTTTCCACACGAAGATGTCTCGGTTGGCCCAGAGGAAGTTGACGAGCGCACTTTCCTATTTAGGATCTAGCCATGTGGCGATCAGGGCTGTTTTGGAGCTATCACCAGTCTCAAGGTCAATAGCTTTGATGTCTACTTCACTTGCCAGCTTGACATTGGTTGCCCCTAACTTCTTTTCTAGAAATCTTGAGCTCTGACAGGGACAGCTTCTTAGATGCGGTGAAAACTTGCATCATCAAGTTTGGTACTTGGGTAGTTGCTGCTAGCTCTGCAGCTTCAATGTCGCAGTCATACGACCTCTTCAAGTCTCCCCGCAGGGAGAGTACTCCCTTGGGTCCCGGCATCTTGAGTACTAAGTACGCGTAGTACATGATAGCCATGAATTTGGCAAATATTGGTCTTTTGAGGATGGCATGGTACAATGTTTCATAGTCCGCTACCTTGAACCGGATGTATTCTATCCGGTAGTGTTCTTTGGTCCCAAAGGTAACTAGCAAAACCACCTGTCCGAGGGGTACAGCCGCGTTGCCCGAGACGATCCCATAGAATGGAAGTTCATTGGGGTTAGCACATCGGAGACGTCCAGGCCCATGTTCTTTAGTGTCTTGGTGAATAGGAAGTTGAGACCACTACCACCATCGATGAGTATCAAAGTAAGTTTGAAGCCAACGATAATCAGGTCTAGGACAAGAGGATACCATCCTAGGTCTGAGAAACTAGTCCATTGGTTATTCCTGAAGAAGGTAATTGGCAGCTCAGGCCATTTGAAGAACGTTGGTGTCGCAGGTTCAATGGACATTATCTCTCGAAGAGTGAGCTTCTGGGACTACTTGGTAGTAGTACGCGGGATTCTGTCGAAGATGATGTTGATGGTGTTGGATGGGTTCTGGAACTTGCCATTGTCACCATCATCTTCATCTTCCTTGGCCTCACCCTTGTCTTTGGTGCTAGATGGCTCTGGTAGGTCCTTCATGACTCTTCGTAGACTAAAACAATCTATCATAGAGTGCTTGCGGTATGGGTGTCATGGGCACTGTTTCTTCAGGAGCTCGTTGAACAAGGGTCTGTCTTGATTCTTGCCACCTTTCTTGGATGACTGCGAAATTGCCATGACAGTATTGTCTCGCTTTCACTTGTGGTTGTGACCTCCCGAGTAGTTCTTTCGATTGTCATTGTTGGGGTCATCGTTGCGGTTCTTGTCATTGTGTTGGCCATTGTTCTGATTGTTGTTGTTCTGGCCCTTGTTGCGATTGGACTTGAACCTTTCAATATCCCTGTCTTCTTCATCTACCCACGTTTGTACCAGGATCTTGAGAGATTTGACATCAGCGGGGCATCTTCTGGCGAAGTCCTGGAACATCTGGTGGTTGTGGAGGCCGTTCTGGAAGTAGTCTATAACGTCATGCTCCATGACATCCATGATTGTGGCCTTCTTATAAAATAAATGACGTAAGTAGCTTCGCAGGGTCTTGCCTTCTTATTGTTTAACTTGAGACAAGTCGATCATGTTGCTAGAACGCTGCATTGCCCCTGCGCAGTTGGTGGTGAATGCTACCTTGAGGTCTTTCCATGAGTTGATGGAGTTCTTATCCAACAATTCAACCCATGTTAGTGGTGCCGCCTCCATGTAGATGGGGAATTAGATGACTTTGTTGTCATCATTTCCCCCAGCCACTTGTACTGACAGCGAGTAGCACAAGAACCATTGGACTGGGTCCTACCTACCATCCTACTTGGTAATACCCGGGGGTTTGAATTTTTTTGGTAGAGTTGTCCTCCTCACACGTCTTGAAAAGGCGGGAAACCCGTCAGTACATCTCCTGGGTATTCAACTTCTTGCTCGTGCTTGTGGCGTCGTCCGTCAATGATGGTACGAGCATCGTAGCTGGCATTGATCTTGTTGTGGAGGTCTTCTACTGGGCGTTCAGGCTCTAGCTTAGCCCCATGGTGGCCATGGCCTCTCGAGTGTCCTACCCGACTACCTTCAGCTCCAGATTGGCTTGGTCTGGCACCTCCGAGTTGGCTTGATCTGGATGGAGGGCCTCTATGGTTGCTGCCATGTTGACTACACTAGGATAGGGAGTGTTGGACTAACTGTATCGGATTCTGCTAATCCAGTTGTTCGTTCGCGAGTTTCGCCAGTTGAGCCAACTATCTTGTGTACTTGTTCTGAGGCATCGTGCGGGTGATGATATCAATAGACGTGACGGTAGCCAGGGTAGTACGATGATGACGCGTTTGAACTACTTCAAAGGCATTATCCAGGTTCTAGATTGGTAGGTCCACTGCAAGGCGGCAGCAGTGCTCTGCTCTTGTGGTGTTTCTTGCTCATCATCAAGTTCTTTGAGCTTCGGTCTCTTCTTTGACAAAATTGGTAGTGACTTCATCCTGCGAGATGTCATCTAGGTGATGCTCGTGTTGCGGGTTTCTGTCCCTTTGCTCTTCTTCTTCGTCCTCTTGTCTTGTAATGATGATGAAGAGTTCTCACTTTGGAGAGTAGCTTCCTGAGCTTGAAGTGATGACCTCTGTGGTTTCGCCTTCCTCATAGATGAGTGACAGAGGAGCTCCCTCCTGGTACACGAAAGTGTCAAGGTTAGCGATGAGCGGGTGGCTTCATGTTGGGCGAGTAGACAAATCTACCTTGGGGAGTTTATGTGATTACCAGACCATGCTCTAGACCTGATAAAGGAGTCTTCTCGTCTAGGTCCGAGTAGTAGTCGAGTTCCTAGATAATATCCGTATCGGATTGTGATCTGGAGAGGGCAGCCTGATAACTAGTGGTCGCGTTGTGAAGTCCGAATGGAAATCGACTCAGGTGGTAGTCCAACTCGAATGATGGCTTATGTGCCGGCTCGTGAAAGTCAATCCGATTGGCAAAAGAAGTCGAGTTGAACTCGGACTTGTCTCTCCAGCCTTTGACTAGGTCAGAAAATTAAAATTCACCAAAATTCTTGACGAAATCCTTCAAAGCTTGGTGCTGGAGCTTCATGGTTTGCAGCTTCTTCTCTAGGGGTCGATGCAATGTGGCGGTGCAAATTTCCAGTGCCATTTGCGATGCAAACACAGAAGCCGAAGGCAAACATCGTGCCTACTTCGAACACGATGATTGGCTTGACGATGACTTGTGCCATCGAGTTCGCCAATGGATTCTTGGTGAGGTCCTTACCTGACGCGCCAGCTGTTGGTGTTTAAACCCGGCAACCTACTGGGGGGGTGCCCGAGGTAGTGTTTTGGTTAGTGGGGCTCGTCGAGATTAGAAATTCAAAAATAAACACAGACACATGATTTAGATAAGTTCGGGCTGCTGAATAGCATAATACCCTACGTCATGTATGTTGGTTGGATTGAATTGCTTTGGAGGGGGTCCCTGCCTCACCTTATATTATCCGGGGTAGGGTTACAGGTCGGTTGGTTATAAGAATACTAGTTAGATTCAACTAGACGAGTTCTACACTTGTTACTACGAGTACTTTTCTAATCCTCGACTAGTTCCTGTCTTTCCATGTAGACTACGCTATCCTGCACCATAGTCTCAGTGTCAGATACGTCTTGGTGTCCAGCCCCATATTTAGGATTTTCCAAACCTTGTGGTGGGCCCATAGATGTATGTACGACACTCTGGGCATTATTGACTTAACTAATGTGAAGAATACTTGCCATGAGATATCTCTACTTGCCGGCCATACATCTATGGGCCCACCGGAAGGCTTGGACAATCCTACAATATGGGGCTGTACATCAAGACATGTTAGATATGAAGACTACGGAGTAGGACGACGTGGTCTACGTGGAGGACACGAACTAGTTGAGGATTAGGAAACTACTTGTAGCAATCAGAGTAGGACTCTCTAGTCAAATCTGACTAGTATTCTTGTAAAGCAACTGACCTGTAACCCTACCCCTGGCAATATAAGGCGAGGCAGGGACCCCCTCCAAACAAATTCAATCAATACAATCCAACCAACACACAGGACGTAGGGTATTATGCGATATAAGCGGCCCGAACCTATCTAATTTGTGTGTTTGAGTTCACCTTCGATTTCTAGGTCTTCGGCGAGCCCCACACATAAAACACTACCTCGGGTACCCCCTCGTTAGGTTGCCGGGTCTAAACACCGATAGTTGGCACACCAGGAAGGGACTTTCGCCAAAGATCCACCAGTGAACTCGATGGCTCAAGTCATCATCAAGCCCACTGTAGCGTTCGAAGGGGGCGCGACATTCATCCTTGACTCTTGAGTCTACATCGTGGACAGCGCTTGAAATTTCCACCGCCACATAGTGCCGGTCCTGGAAGAGAAGCATTACGACATCAACCTTCATTGCCAAGCTTTGGAGGATTTCATCGAAAAATTCAACTAAATTTTTGACCTCTTCCGAGGTTCAAGGGACGAGTTCGAGTGCATCTTGACTTCTCTCACCAGTCAAACTGGCTTCCTATGAGCGGGCACTTAAGCCATCGTGTGAATCGGTCTACGATACAAGTCGGTTCCCGTTCAGACTCCGAAACTCGAGTGCTATCTACCAAGCTACTATGTCCAGATCACTGTCCAACTTAGATTCGATCGAGGACCTTGATTACTACTCAGATCCGGATGAGGAAATCCCTTTATCATGTCCGCAGCAGAGCCTGGTAATCACATCTACTCCACAAGGTAGATTTATCTACTGGCCCAACATAAAGCCATCTGCTCTCACCAAGGACGATGAGTCACGCCTTGTTGCCTATCTAGACAACCTTCCATACTAGGAGGGAACACCTCGGTCTCCTATCTATGAAGAAGATGGCCCTGCAGAGATTCTTACATCAAGCTCGGGTAGTTTTTCTCCGGAGCAAGAACTACTCGTGATTGTCTCTCCTCAAGAGGGCGAAGGTGAACAGCCACCAGAAAGGCATCCGCGATGCGAACATCATCTAGACAACATGTTGGCGAATGAGCTCACTGTCACCGTACAAGGAGAAGAGACCGAGAGTCAAAGGGATAAGTAGTGAGCAAGAAACACGGCACGAGCAGATCGTCGCCACCGCGTTACATCTGATATACCCACCATGAACTTGGACCACGCGTTTGAAGCCATTCAATTGCATCACCATCACACTCCTCTCGCCACCATCACATCCATCAACCTGATCACTCGGGCAATGTCGCAAACCAAGTACAGGCAACTAGCTCTATTGGTAGAGCATGCGTATGAGTAGCTCGATCAATAGAGCTCGATCGGCTCAGTTCGGAGCACGTCATCCTACCACGGCAATAGCGCCAGGCCAAGTCGCAACGAGGGAGGTAGGCATAGTCAAAACGAGGTTCTCAGAAGTGAGAACCCCAAACCAAGTCAACATAGGTAGAAGGTAGTCGGAAGGAACCATAGGGAGGCCATGGCCACCATGGGCCCCAGCCAGAGCCTGAGCAACCAGTGCGCGATCTCCGTCAGAAACTCAACAAGAATCACGATGCTCGTGACATCATCAAAGGATGCCATCACGAATGCGAGAAGGAAGTCAACTACTCGGGAGAAGATTCTGATGGTTCTACTTGACAAGTTCAAACTTTCGGGTATTACCAAGTACGATGGTAAGTTGGATCTAGTCCAATGGCTATGGTGCTACTCGTTGTCAGTTCAAGCGGTTGGAGGAAACGATGACACCAAAGTCATCTACTTCCCCATTTGCATGGAGGAAGGGCCACTCACATGGCTTGAATTTCTAGAAGAGAACTCCATTGACACGTGGAGGCAATTGAAGGTGACATTCACAAACAACTTCGTAGGAGCAATGCAACGTCGTGACAACAGGATCAACTTGTCGCAAATCAAACAGCAACAAGGCGAGACCCTGCATAGTTATCTACGCCGTTTCTTCGATAAGAAAGCCACTATCATAGACATCACGGAGTGGGACGTTATAGATTGCTTCCAGAACGGTCTGTATGACCACCGGATGTTCCAATGGTTTGGCAGGAGATGCTCGGAGGACATCAAGTCTCTCGAGACTATGATACAAGCCTAGGCAGATGAAGAAGACAAAGAGATCGAGTGGTTCGAGTCCAGTCATAAGAGAGGCAACAACAACCAGAACAACGGCCAACACAACGATAAGAACTGCAATGATCGCCCCAACGACAATAGAGGCAGCTACTCAGGTGGTCAAAATCACAAGAGCAAACTAGACAATACTGTCGCGGTGATGTCCCAGTCCTCCAAGAAGAGCGGCGAAAGTCAAGAGAGGACTCCATTCAAGAAGATCCTAAAGAAGTAGTGCTCGTGGCACCGACAGTCCAAACACTCTGTGATGGATTACTATAGCCTTCGCAGAGTCATGAAAGATCTACTGGAGCCTTCTAGACCAAAGGACAAGGGCAAGGAAAAAGAAGGCAAAGACAATGACGACAATGGCAAATTCCAGAACCTTTCCAACACCGTCAATGTTATCTTTGGCGGCACACCGAGTACTGCTACCCTGCAATCCCAGAAACTAGCCCTCTGAGAGATCATGTCCATTGAAGCACCAATGCCTACGTTCCTCAAGTGGTCTGAGGTGTCAATCACTTTTTCAAGAATAGATTAATGGACTAGTTTCTCCGACCTAGGATGCTATCCTCTCATCCTGGATCCAGTAGTCGTAGGCTCCAATCTCACGAAAGTACTCATCAATGGCGGCAGTGGCCTCAACATGCTCTTCACCAAGACTTTGAGGAAGATGGGCCTCGACATAACGGATATTCTCACCTCAATGAACTCTCCATTCTACAGGATTTTCCCAGGCAACACAGCTATACCCCTTGGCCAGGTGGTTTTTCCAGTTACCTTGGGGACCAAAGATCACTACCTGACCGAGTACATGCGATTTGAGGTGGCTGATTTCGAAACATCATATCACGCCATCCTCGGAAGACCAGCACTAGCCAAATTTATGGCCATCCTGCATTACATGTACCTACTCAAAATGCTAGGACCCAAGGGAGTATTCTCCTTGCGCGGAGACTTGAAAAGATCATACGACTGCAACACAGAAGCTGTGGAGCTTGCAGTGACTACTTAGGTGCTAAACTCAATGATGCAAGTCTTCACTACCTCCAAGAAACTATCCCTGATAGAACTCAAGATCCCAAAGAAGAAATCAAGGACAACCAAGGTCAAGCTGGGAAGTGAGGTCGATATTAAAGCTATTGATCTTGAGACTGGCGATAGCTCCAAGACAGCCTTGATTGGCTTAGGGCTGGACCTGAAATAGGAAGATGCACTCGTCAGCTTACTCCGGGCCAACTGAGACATCTTTGCATGGAAGCCAACTAGTATGCCGAGGGTGCCTAGGGAGTTGATTGAGCACTCATTGAATGTGGATCCTAAAGCTATGCCGAAGCGACAACAACTACGCCGATTCGCCCAAGGGAGAAGAGAAGCTATCAAAAAAGAGTTGGCCAAACTAGTCACGGCCGGCTTCATAAAAGAAGTCTATCATCCAGAGTGGTTGGCTAACCCCGTCTTGGTCCGGAAGAAGAACAACAACGAGTGAAGGATGTATGTCGACTACACGGACCTCAACAAGCACTATCCAAAGGACCCCTTCGGGCTCCCTAGGATTGATCAAGTTATCGACTCGACAGCTAGATGTGCTCTACTCTGTTTCCTTGATTGCTACTTGGGGTATCACCAGATAGCTCTCAAAAAAGAAGACTAAATCAAGACAATGTTCATCACCACGTATGGAGCTTTCTGCTATACTACAATATCCTTTGGGTTGAACAACGTAGGCGCCACATATCAACGAGCCATCCAGAAGTGCTTCAAGAAGAAACTACACCACAACATAGAAGCGTATGTGGATGATGTGGTCATAAAGAGCAGAAACCCCAATGACTTGATTGCGGATCTTGAAGAAACCTTCACAAGCTTGCGAGCATACTGGTGAAAACTTAACCCAACAAAATGCGTGTTTGGTATACCCTCCGGAAAACTACTCGGGTTCATCATTAGTGATTGAGGAATTGAGGCTAATCCCGAGAAGATCATCGCCATCACAAATTTGCACACCCCATCGTGCATCAAGGACGTCCAGAAGCTGACTGGATGCATGGCGGCCCTCAACAGATTCATCTCAGGACTTGGAGAATGGGGACTACCCTTCTTCAAACTACTCTAGCGGCAAGATAAATTCTAGTGGACCGGCAGACCAAGCCCTACAATAGTTGAAGGACTTTCTTATCAAAGCCACCGGTCCTCCAGCGCCTACTCCCAATGAAGACTTGCTGCTCTATATCGCCACGACTACTAACGTCGTTAGCACGACAATCATGGTCAAAAGACCAGAACCAGACCATGTATACAAAGTACAGAGGCCCATCTACTTCATTAGCGAGGTGTTGTCAGATTCCAAAACTAGGTACCCGCCAGTTCAAAAATTGCTATACGCAATACTACTCACCTCGCAGAAGCTACAACACTACTTCCAGGAACACAATATCTCTATCATCATAGATTTCACCTTGGGAAACATCCTCCACAATCAAGATGCGATAGAATTTCCAAGTGGGCAGTAGAACTTAAAGCTTTGTCTCTGGATTTCAAGTCAAGGATTGCCATCAAGTTGCAAGCACTGGTCAATTTCATGGTAGAATGGTCGGAAAATCAAGTACCCACATCAGCAGAACGCCAAAGCATTAGGTCATGTACTTTGATGGATCACTCAAGCTTGAGGGCGTCGGTCCAGGAGTACTCTTAATCTCCCAAAGGTGAACAACTCAAGTATGTGTTGCAAATCTTCTGGGAGGTATCCAACAATGAAGCTGAATACGAAGCGCTTTTGCATGGGCTCCGCCTGGCAGTTTCACTAGGAATCAAGCGGTTGTTGGTCTACGGCGATTCACTGGTAGTCATCAACCAAGTCAATGATGAGTGGGATCTCCACAAGGACAATATGGATGCGTACTTCCTGGAAGTACGTAAGCTAGAGAACAAGTTCTTTAGTCTGGAGTTCCATCATGTGCCTTGTAACAATAATGTAGCCGCAAACGCTTGTCCAAGCTTGGATCTGCTCGTGCCCATGTTCCAGCTGGGGTCTTCATCCATGAACTACACAAGCCATCAATAATGGAGCCGATACCATCAAAAATCATTGATCAAGGCAAGGATGCACCAGATCAGGAGGTTATGATGATAGATGTAGATTGGAGAACCCCCTTCATCAACTACATTAAGAAGCACAAGTTGCCTCCTGACAAGACAGGACCAGAGCAAGTTTACAGCATGGCATGAACTACGTTCTAGTTGGAGATATGCTCTACAGATGAGGCGCATCACAAGAGTACTCATGAAGTGCGTCTCACAACAAGATGCCAAGGACACATTGGAGGAGATCCACAAGGGCATCTGCGGCAACCACGCATCATCCAGAATGATTGTGGGTAAAGATTTTAGAGCAGGATTCTATTGACCATAGCTCTCACTAACATTGAAGAACTAGTCCGCTGGTGCCAAGGTTGTCAATTCTTCACCAAGCAACAACATGTTCCTACCTACAAGTTGATTACCATACCACCCTCCGGACTTTTTGCATGCTGGGGGCTAGACATGATTGGCCCTCTGCCTATGACACCCGGGGGCTTCAAGCGAGTACTTGTGGTGATCAAAAGTTCACCAAGTGGATCAATGTGAAGCCAGTAGCCTATCCTAAGGCAGACAAGGTACTCAACTTCCTCGATGAAATCATCCATCGCTATAGCTCCCCCAATCGCATCATCACAGACCTGGGCTCGAATTTCAACAACCACGAGTTTTGGAAATACTACGAGAATAGTGGGATCTACGTCTGGTATGTCTCTATCGCTCATCCGCGGGCCAACGGCCAAGTTGAGCGCGCTAACAGGATGTTACTAGAGGCTCTCAAAAAGAGACTACATGACATTGGTAACACGAAAGAGGCAAGTGGCTCAACGAGCTACCCAATGTCCTCTTGGGGCTTCGCACACAGCCGTGCAAGCCTACAGGGTACTCGCCCTACTTCCTAGTATACAGATCATAAGCTATTCATTCCGCCAACATCATGTAGAAATCTCTAGTAGTCGAGCAATACGAGGAGGGCATGGCAGAAGAGACAAGGCATCTAGACCTAGACAACCTCAAAGAAGCTCATTGTGCAGCACTCGTCTAGTCAACAAGATACCTTTAAGGAATTCGCCACTATCATGATTGTAACATCAAAGAACATTCATTCAACAAAGGCGACATGGTCCTCAAGCGTATTCAAGACACCAAGGGGCTACACAAGCTTAACTCAACATGGGAGGGTCCTTTCATCGTCTCCAAGGTCACTAGAGCTGGGTCATATAGGCTCCAAACTCTCACTGGTGAAGAAGTCGACAACTCGTGGAACATTGAACACTTGTGTCGATTCTACCTGTAGTTGACATACTCATGTAAATTGGCTATCGGCCTCAGTTGTCTAATTACAATTTAATAAAGCAAAGTTATATTTTGTTGTAAACGACTAGTCTCTGCCCACTCGCGGCTTGTATTCACAACTTTTCACATATATCTTTTAGGTTATTCAACTCGTTAGACAAAACAAGCAATTTGCAAAGGCAAGCCTCCATACAAAGTCACTAAGCTAATCAGCTCCTTGGACAAATCTGTCTATCGGTGGCCTTCGCAAAAAGAAGTCATCAAGCAACTTGGGAGCTATCTATACTACTCGAGATCTTATCTAGACAAGTATGTCTAGTCGCAACTTGTAATAACATGTCTGGAAATTCCAGGCCTTCGGAGTATAACACCCGAACAACCTAGAGAGGTTGCAAAAGGTAGGCTCCAGTTCACAAAATCCTGAAGAGTCTCCTCTCCTAAGGAGTTTTGACTACCCAGATACTAGAGTACTTGTACTCTACAAAAGGGGCTGCATCCTAACTGTACTCAACATCGTGTATCGGAAGAGGCTTCCAAGAGTAGCCTTGTGTGCAAACACTCACGACTACCGCACAAGAAACTATCAAGGTAGTTCGTGAGATGCACTACACCGAAAAGATTCGAACAAGTCAATAAGCAAATACAAATTGCAACAAGACTTCAAATAATTCACATTTCACATACATAACTTGTATATATTACAATAACTTAATGTTTTTTGTACCTACTCAAGCTCTATTTGACTGGCTACTTCCTTCACATTTCAGAGCAGTCCTTGGTGATGTCTTCCATCATAGGAACCAAGTTGGCTTGCAAGTAGAAAGACTTCACTGTCACTAGCAACTACTTGGAGACCGACTCTGCCATCTTCTGGATGTAGCCGGTGATCCTTTTGGGTACTTCCTTGAGTATCTCCATCAAAGGATAGGGCTCCATTCCTTCTTCTAGGGGCTCCACCATATCGGCGATGGGCTGAGTGGCTTCTAATAGCTCGTTCAGAGTGAGTTTGGTCACCACCAACTCAACCTCTTGCGCTTGGAGTTTCATCATAAGATCTACCAGTTCGACTTCTCTATCGACCTGCAACCTTTTCTCCTTCTCCAGCCTATGCTCCAAGGTCTTGTACTAAGCGGTCAACTTGTCATGTTGATCCATTACTTGGTAATATGAGTTCTGCCAATCTATGATGCTATGCTGGAGATTTTCCTTCTCTTTGGTGGGAGCTACAAGAACAAAGCAAAAAGCAAGTCAGGATCATAAAGACAACAAATTGGTATTCAAAGACCAGTGGCAAGAGACAACTTACCTTCCAAATGGTTATTCAACCCTTTGTTGCACTTCTGTAGGTGGTCTTTCTCCTCCGTAGCTTTCTGCACAATGTTCTGCTGTGTGGCTTGTACTTCATCAGTAGCCGGGAGGAGTACTGCCACTCCTTGGCTAGTTTCTACTCCAGTGCCTGGGCCCACATAATGGTGTCCCCATAGCCTTGGATCATCTTGGATTTCTCGTGAGAGCGCTCGATCAATTTCTGTAAAAACAGGGGAAGTACTTATGTAAACTATGAGTACCAATTTCAAAGACAACAACAACTACAAGAAGTAAAACTTACCAAAATGTACTCTCCTACACGGCGATGCATCTCCATGACCATTGCCTCCATCATAGTGGTGGCCAGAGGATCGGCTATCAGCTAGATCTTCTCCAGGTCCACCCTGGGAGCGATCCAGTCTTCTTCATGCTCCTCCTGCTCCTTGGCAACCGGCGCACCGAGAGGAACCAGTGCCCGGCTAGGTGATGGACCTACCTATGAAGGCAAGAGGGAGGCTGCACCGCGAGTAGTCGATGGCCCCACCTTGGATGGCGGGACAACGGCTAGCACTTGGAGCGCCCCCGCCACCTCCACGTTAGCCTTTGGCTCCGGCTCAGCTTCAGGATTTAGCATAAGAGCCACCAACTTTGTCATCACCGCGGAAGTACTCTCCGTGATGGGCTCGACCTCTTGTAGCTTGGGGGCTGGCACTGCAGAAACGTTAAAAGATGACAAGACATCATGCATAAGGGCTGCTACAAGGGATACCGCACCTGGAGTGACTTCCGGTGTGGGCTTCTCCTTCGATGGTTCACTGCAGGCTCTAAGGCAAGCTCTAGGGCTAAGTGGCTACTGCCAGCAGCACTAGGCTTCGGGCTTGGACCAACAATATCCACGATGGTGGATTTCCTGAAACAAGACAAGTATCAGAAACACATTACGTAGCAACATCAAGTCAAAATCAGTACTCGGATACTTACTTGGTGGACCTCTTTATCTTGATGGAGGGCCCGACACCCAGACGTAGTGACTTCACGGTGGGCGATGACTTCTTCGGCATGGCTCCTTGGGTTGCAGACGGATCCTTGCCAGTCTTAGTTGGCGTCTCCACCACTCGAGTAGTCTGCGTCGGGATAGGGTTGGCCCTGCTGGTAGGAGACTCCCTGTCATCCTCCAGCTTAACAATCGTCGGCAGCTTCTGCTGCACGACTTCAGTAGTCGTGTTCTTCACCTCTGTCTCCACCTCGACTACCTACAAATCGTCCATGTTAGAATCAAAGTTAGGTGTGGTGATAAAGCAAACAACTTATAGGTACTCAATCCTCAAGATCTTGTTCATCTTCAAATGAAATTATCGGAGGTGGGACTTCATCGGCGGATGACTTCTTCACCACCCGCTTGACAGCAACACTACGCGCCTTCTTCGAGGGTGGCACCAAGTCAGATTCCAGGACATCTTCAGCTTCACGCTTGGACATCCCCAAAGATGACCCCGCCTTGTCGGAAAGATGGGGCTTCACAATGTACTTCTTTAGCAGCCTTTGACTTCGAGCGGCCGAAGAAGGACCAATCCTTCGATTCTTCCTTCTCCTCCTCCCCTTCGATCGCTTTCTACACATCCATAAGGGACTGTGCACGTGGAGTAACATTAGCTCTAGGTGGAGGAGGGTTGGAGCAGTACAAGTGGAGTTCTTGTTGCAAACAGAAAACAAGTCCATACATTGACAAACACCTAAATTAGTCCCGTGGGCCGTGGGCCGTAGGCCATGGGTACTTACTGGGTTTGGCGAGTTGTTGATGCAGTGTTCTCTCAAGACTGTAGGGATGCTCGTGACGTGCTTGAAAAAGCGCTTCAGCCGTGCCATCACTTCATCCACGAACAAGTCTTGCAACATCATCCGTGATGGGTCATTTGGACCTGAGTAGTCATATCCACATGTACAGCGCAACTACAGGGGCTGGACTCACCTTCTCATAAAGCTGAAGGCTACACTGATGCTGGTCAGACCTTCCATCTTGAGCGCGGCAATCTTCGGGATCAGCTCCAGCAACTGGAAGCTATCTGCAGTACTCGGCTCGTCCAACCAATGGTTGTTTCATACTGGACGGTGGATGGTTATCTTGGGAAGATAGGGCTCATGGTTTCCAATGTAGAACCACCGTTGCTTCCTGCTAGAATGGGAGGGGCTTAACCCTAAAAAATTTCCTAAACAATTGGAAGTGTGGCTAAATACCGAAGAAGGCTTTGCAGAGATGCACAAAGATGGTGATATGCAAGATAGAATTAGGGTTGAGGTGAAATAATTCCATATTGTAGTACCTCAACAACCCCCGGAAGAACTCGGATGATAGGAGAGCCAGTCCGCACTCGATGAAGTGCGCGAAGATGACTGTCTTGTTGTCGAAGCTCACCATAGGCCACGGGTTGCCGTGGGCCTCCCTCCAGTAGGTGAACTCCTGCTCGTGGAGAAGGTTGGCATCCACCAACGCCTGGATATCCGCCTCTTTCATGATGGACTTCTTCCAGGCATAGGCCTGATTTGGTGACGCCATCTGATCGATCTTGCCGTACTTTAGCACCGGCAGCTGGATCTCCTTCTCCTTCTTGGTAGCCTTGCTCTCTGCCGCCTTGCTGGAGGATGCTTTCTTCAGTGCCATTGCTCCTATGGTCTTTTGCACATGAGCTGGAGCACTAGACAGTGGGGGATGGCGGTGCTTGAGCTCGAGAATGGCAAGCAGTGGTGCTAGGGCTACAGTGCAGAAGGTGAATAGGGACAATATCTCGAGTGAAATGGAAGGGATGAAGTTCCTCTGTTATTTATAATCGTGGCACAGTAGGCGGCCATCTGGTCGTAGGTGCCATTGGTGAGTGCTCTATGTCTTGAGCCAGATGGTGGGACCGGAGTGAACATCATACTTTTTGTTGATAGCCGGCTTGAATGTGGCCGGCCAGTCAACAGCCCTGAGGCGTGGAGTGAAAGCGACAAAGCCGTCGATCGCTGTGTCATCATCGTCATCATCGAGGTAGTACTGGATGGGTGGAGCCTTGGGGCCTCCGCGGTAGTCGTGCCCGAGCGGGTTGTAGGTATCTTCGGGGGCACCGTACATGTAGTCGTAGTTGGCGTGGCGGCGCATCTCATCTTCTTGGCGATGGTGGTCCTCGTGCTCAGCGTTGCGGTTGGGCACAGGAGCGCCATAGTCGCGATGTACTTGGCGCGGCAGTAGAGCTTGGCTTCTTCATGCTCGTGGTGGCAGTTGTTGAGGCCGGGACGGATATCGCGGTGCGGATGGAGGTCGTATAACTCATCACGGAGATCACTTTGCCATCCTGGTCGGCCACGATCCTCATCATCGCCTCTTCTGCCACGGCTGCGGTTGTTGTTGTCATCGTGCAGACGGCCGTTGTTGACGTTGCTGTCGATAGGAGGTTTGGCGTAGTTGTTGGCAGGTGGGTTGGCATTTTGATCCACCACTTCTTTATGGATTAGCTCCATCCAACCTCCCATGTGGTCGCCTCATTGGTGGTTGAATCTGCTATGCCCGGATCGGCTTTGAGAGTGTCGGGTAGCTGTAGACCAAGAATGTGCGGGTTGGTTATTGATTTGCTCCTAGATGTGGGCATTGGCGACTTGGAGCCGTGCTTGGATCTGTCGAATTTGGTCCGAACCTAGAAGATTTCCCAGGTCAGCGAAGGCGGCCCCCAGGTTGGCCTAGGGTGTAGCGAAGATGTTGTGGCCGGCTTGCTCGAGGTCGGCTAGTAGATTACAGGCACGTACAGAGCATCTGCGTCTATCCCAAGCACTGCCTTGTTCGGCATTGTCGCGGTCTTTGCGCGGCTATAGGCGTTGGTCGCCTGCTGGATCTACGTTAGCAACAAGTTGCTGCTGGGCATTGGCTTGCTCCTGTTGGCATCATGGTGTGTGGTTCTGATTCCTGACATTACAACCTTCTTCTTGAGATTTCGTTTCACCATCACAGGGTGGCTTATCAGCGGAGACCATGAAAGCTTCACGATTGGGTGTGAAGGAATTACCCTTATCATCGCTTCCATAGGGATTTGGCATCAGGACAATGCAAGGTACCTGGAATTCGCCACAGTCCGGAAACTGGGTGGGTTGGGGCAGGCCACCAGATTGGATATGGAAAATCTAGTCAAGCCTAGCAGAGTTCCGCAGACCGAAGGCAACGCGGGACGGACCCTGCGCCGACCTTGTTGAGTGTAGCACCGCCTCAAACAAATCTATACACTCAGCAATGGTGCGGCTGATGCGATCTAGCCCAATGATCAGGTCGGAGGGCATGGGTGGACGGGCGACGGTGAGTAGATCTAGAACCTTCTTGGAGAGTGAAAGTCGCCGACCTGCTAGGCAAGCGGCGTGATGATCCTTGGGTGGAGAACTTGTCCCGTCGGGGTGGATCCAATAGAAGCCGAGCTGGCGGCGGGCACCGAGTCGACGAAAGACGCCGAGTCGACGAGAGAAGTGGTCGGGTCGGAATCCGTCAGCATGGTCCCAAAGCGAATCTGGATTGGGTTGGTGAGGAGGTCCTTCATGCTCTCGGGGAAAACTACGTTGGGATGGGATGCCATTGAGGTCGCAAAAAGGATCTCGCAACCACCCCTACCTAGCATGCCAACTATTGGATTTCGTAGCCCAACAGTCCACCGGGGGGTTACCCAAGTGGTTGATTTGTAGGTGAGGACGGTTGTGAAACCAAGAAGTCAAAGGTGATCGCGAGAACACAAAGGGGGCATGAGGGTTTTAGATAGGTTCGGACATCTAGAGAGTAATACCCTACGCCCTCTATTTTGGTGGATTGCATTGCTCAATGTTTGGATACCCTCGGGGGTGCCCTTGGCCGCCTTATATAGGCTGACGACCAAGAGTTACAAATCGGTTTGAATCTAATCTACTCGGTAATTACATGGAAAGCAATCTGAGTCGGACTACAATACGTGTTCCATGATATCCGGGCAGATTTGGACTGTCTGGTTGCCTTGACGTGTACTACTTCATGTCCTCAGCCCACACGGCCTAGTAGAGTGAGCCCACTTGTCAGGTCAGGCCAATATCCTGATCGGTGGGGACCTATAGGGTACCCATATCCCTCAGGTGTTACAGAACAAGAGAATAAAAATGTTCAGAATGGTAGAGCATATAAGATCCAAGAATAACGTAGACAATGATCCAACCATCAGAGATAAGTATGTACTGAGGGGAGTGTTGAATAAAAGCAATGCATACTTGAGAAGGTTGTAGAATAATTGGGAAATGGCAAGAGAGTAGATTTGCCATGCTTCTTGCAAAGTTAAGAATACTCTAAAAGCATGATATTTTGCATGGTAGAACTTATCTAGGAAATGGATAAGGATGATGAAAACTCCAGATTTGCAGAATAGTGTATAAGGTGGACACTTGTCACACCACATGAGACATTGAGTTCTATATAAAGGGGGGTGACCTCTAACCCAAGTCATACCATGCCAATTGGAAGCCATTTGGAGATGGCATAGGTAGCCGCCATATTAAGAGTGACATGACATGGTAGTATGCCATGAGTAGAGTGTATTAGGATAGCCACACAAAAGTGTAAGTCCTTGTGTTGTATCAGGTTGTTGTAGTGGATAACGATTTAGGTTACTATATAGTGTTGGTCTCTTGTATTAGTGCCACTACGAAGGTCTCCTCGGAGTAGTGCGTGTATAGGGTCCACTGAAGAAGTGGTAGCACACTACTTTGGTACCACTTCTTGGATGTCAGTATTAAGCTGAGGGCACCGATTTATCAACAATATTAATACTAACAAAGACCATCTCTAGTCCACCTTGGAGCACCCAGTAAAGGCTAAGCTAGCACATCTACCAAGGATGGCGCCTCTTTTTTCAACTAAAAGGTGGAGCTTTAGCCAAAAGGGCTATAGCCTCCATGTCTTTGTAATAGCATTCACTACTCCTATCCACCAAGTCCGAAAATTTACAAAGTTGTTGATAAGCCACCAAGACTTCAAGGTGCTAGCAACACTAGAATTATTATTACAAGGTTGGATCACTCAATGAATCCAAGGCAACAATACCTAGCAATCACTCTCTAGGACTAATCTAGCACTAACCATACTAAGTATGTGCTAAGTACCTTGGATAATTAATTTTAGCACTTTGGTGGCTTGGTAGCCTTCTCTCTAATACCTTGAAATGGCTGAGTGGGAGTGTATTATATTCATAGCCTCAACAGCAAGAAACTAGTGTTGCTCCGACAGATCTATTAATTTTGTTGTCCTCATTGGATAATCCAACATGAATAGAACTACAAGTGTCAAAACATCCAATTTGTACGTTTCTCAAACTAGCCATTGCAACCTTCACTTCCCTTTTTTGTAACTACTGGATTATCCCGTGTCTATAAAGATGCTAACCTAGCCATTTGCAATCACTTTTGATAAAACTCTGGCATAAAACTTTTTGTGTTTGGCAACAGTTAGTCTGGCCAGATATAGTTGCATATAGTGTAAAAAGTGGCATGTGAAAGATTAGTAATAATAACTATGAACTAGGAAAATGCCCAGCTAAAGTTTTCTGGCAGTGGATCCGTCTGATAGTGATGGTAACTTTTCACATATTCATCCTAATGGAACAGAAACAATGCACCAATCAACACAGTGCATTTCTCAAATCTCAAGCTTCATCTAGGGACATAATTACATTTGTATGGAACAATTCAGCTTTTGTTTTAAGTCGAGATCGACTTTCAGATTTCTATGCCAGAGTTTCAATTCAATTTATGTTTTGTTATTTCAAAGAAAGCATCAAGTCATGCCTTTGTATGATAGTATCAGGTGTCGAAACCTCAAAAGGCTATATGTTCAGATTTTAAATGAATCCTTAGTGTCACTTAATGTTAATTTTCATTTTTTCTTTTGTTTCCGTGTGCCAAAGAAACCCTTTGGTACGTAAGAAGAACAATAATAATAGGAATGTGATGGTGTCTTCTCTGAATTTTTAGACGTCATGCAGGGTGTACTTGTTACCGGAGTTGGATATTACATGCAAATCTGGGTGATTGACAAGAGTGGACCCGTATTCTTGGCCATGACGATGCCAATAACTCTTCTTGTCACAATAGTTCTGTCTTCACTTCTGGGTGAAGCAGTCACACTGGGCAGGTCTCTCTTTAAATTCCTTCTGTTACCCAGCCAGTCCATTTTTCCTTCAATTTTTCCATTGACAATGATGAATAATTCACAAAAATTTAACCCAAAATTCGTCATCTTCCCTGCAGTATCTTGGGTGGAGTTGTCATGGTTGGTGGCCTGTATTGTGTTCTCTGGGCAAAGAAAACTGAGCAAGTAGATGTCAGCAAGGAACAAATGGCTGCTCCAGTCCAAGAAACAGAAGCTTAGATCAAGCTTCAGCCATTCTGGATGTATTCCAGAAGCCAAACGATATTTTTGATCAATATGCTTTTGTCTATACTCTAAACTTTTATTTTTTACTTTGATATCTTATATTAGAGGATTCTAATTTAAAGTTTGATATAAACTTATCGTTTGGCTTGTTGGTGTTATCAGCCATATTATGTACTTTGATATCTTATATTGGAGTTTTCTAATTTAAAATTTCAATCTCTTAAGTTCAGCATAATTTTTTTGGGCAACCTCTATTGGTGAAAAAGGAATTTTAGTTTGTTAACTAAACAAAAGATATTTGATCTTCCAGATTCATTTGAAATATATTTCACGTTCTTCCGAGAATGTGTATATATGTATGCTCGGTGCAAGATTCTTGTGTGGCGGTCATGATCAATTCAGTAAAAAATGTGTTCTACAGGAGCCTTCTTCCCATCCTCTATGTCGCCACCTCTCACTCCCTAACCATATCCCCTTAACAACACAACACCTCTTGTGAACCTCTGCTGCCTTAAGAATGACCTTTTAAAGGGCACATCAGAGCCAATTGTGCTTGCTTCTGAGGCAGAGTCGAAGGTCAATTCAGATGCAAGAGGCGGTGAGAATGCAAAAATTGGAAGCGCGATGAGGCTGATCTGATGGATCCATGTGCAGGTTATGACTGAGAAGGTGTTGAATGAAGAGAGAATAATGTGCTTGGCTGTAACACCAACAATGCACCAAACGAACTGTGGACTTCATTTATGCTATGATCTCATGGTTTTTCAGTGACCCGGGAAATGAAAATTATCTCTGGTCTAATGTTCCCTATTAATCTAACCTGTTGCTATTATGCTTTGATCTAGATGGCAAACCTTACACAAACTGAAATTGTGATGTCTATCAAATAAGCTCTGTTACAGCAGCCACGGAGCCCATCCACTAGTGCATCTGATTAATTTCAACTAGTGGAGGTGAAAAAGATGATTTAACCTGCCATGATGGTTAGGAATTTGCTTTAGTTAGGTCTGCTGGGGTACTAACGGAGCGTCCATTACCCAGTCCAAATATTCTGCTTTAAGGTGGAAATCAGGGAATTAGATTTCATGACTTTTTATGGGTTTTGCTTTATGTAAATTTAGAGGCGTACTCAATAATGGAATATTTAAACATAAATGGAAAATGGAACACACCAGGCCAATGAATATAAGAATGGAAAGTAGCAAAGCGCCACTTTGTTTATTAAGATGCATGGCATAATTACTTACATCATATTCCACTCACTACTGTAAAACTCAGCATTGGTCCTATCTCTTGGTACCGGTTCATTTTTGACCCGGTACTAATGTGAGCATTAGTAACGGGTCTAACGGCTAGTTCCTTAGGAGCCCCTCGCGATCCCTTTTAGTACCGGTTGGAAGCTACAACTAGTACTAAATGTTGCACATTAGTACCAGGTGGAGCCTCCACCTCCACCCGGTACTAAGGTGCAGGCCTGCATCCTTTATATGATACCGCCTCATACAAATATTAGACTTAATACACACACTTCAGGGCAGGTGAAAAATCGAGGTAGTGCCAACTACTCCCTCCGTCCCAAATTACAGTTCGTTTTGGCTTTTTCTAAATACATAATTTTTACTATGTATCTAGACATAGTATATATCTAGGTACATATGTAAAGCTATGTACCTAGAAAAGCTAAAACGAATTGTAATTTAGCATTAACCAAACTAAGCATGTGCTAATTACCTTGGATAATTACTTTTAGCACTTTGGTGGCTTGGTAGCCTTCTGTCTAGTACCTTGAAATGGCTGAGTGGGAGTGTATTCATAGCCTCAAAAGCACAAACTAGTTGTTGCTCCGACAGATCTATTAATTTTGCTGTACTCATTGGATAATCCAGCATGAATATAACTACCAGTGTCAAAACATCCAATTTGTCCGTTTCTCAAACTAGCCATTGCAACCTTCACTTCCCTTTTTTGTAACTACTGGATTATCCCGTGTGTATAAAGATGCTAACCTAGCCATTCGCAACCACTTTTGATAAAACTCTGGCATAAAACTGTTTGTGAAATAAGGTCTCCGGCTGGCGTGATCATTTTGTGATTGCCAAATGACCATGCATCTTGTGAAAAGCTGTGAAAACCGGATGACCCAACGTGTTCATTTTTGTGAACGCGAGATTGTCTGCTAAAGTGCATTTTTGGGGAAAAATTTTCATTCTGGATTCCAATTTTAATGATTTTGGACTCCATGGAAACGTTGCAAAGAGCTCTACAAGATTGTATGAAATCCATAAGTTCCGTTCATTATTATCTTTTTCCAGTTTTGCTGGGTTCTCTCTTGTACTATCATAAGACGTAACCTCACACATTCTTAGTAATAAGCATGTTAGCTCCCATCGACTATGTTGTTATCAATCACCAAATTAAATCACATATGCCCCCCTAAATGGGTGCATTTTCCTCACACCAGTCCTTTCTTTGACTATATAAACTACCAAGTTCAGAAGTTCCAACATACTGCTGTGATCATGGCCACTAGAGCAGCTTTTGTGGTAGCACTAATACTAAGATCCATATATGGAGGCATGAATATAGTGGCCAAAGGTGCCTTTGATGAAGGCATGAGCACATCTGTCTTCGTTTTATACAGGCATGCAATTGCCATTCCGTTCTTGCTACCAATTGCTTACATGCTTGAAAGGTATGTAACACAACTTTTGTAACTTAGTTTCTTGCAAAGCTATCATGGAAGAATGAAATGAAGCTTCTTTCTTCAGGAAAACTTCTCCAGCACTGACATTCAAAGCCTCTTTGAAATTATTTGTGCATGCATTATACGGGTATGTGTTAGTGGGATCTTATTTTGTACTTGTGTGAATTTTTTATGAATTGAATATGTGTTAACCTGAATGCCTGAACCATCACACAGGCCAACAAGCTAGCTGAAAATTTCTTCAAACAAATCTCCATTACTTCGCATATTAATGTTTAACCATGTGTGTTCCATCCTCCTTATTTCAGAACGAAGCTCTAATGAAGATATCTGTGTTTGAGATTCTTTTTAATGCATATACACCTGTGCAAATTCTACAAAAACTGCTATGGAGTCATTCCTATTTCTTTCTTTTCTTGGTTTAAGTTATGATGTTTGCTAATATTTCCACTCATTTCTGTGTCTTGCTTTAGATTAAGAGTTAACTGTATCAGTTTACAAATTTATAAGACTCGCTAGCCGATAAAGTTCAGTTATTGTTGGTGGATATTGAAAAATCTATAGCCAATTTTTCTGGAAGTTCAAAATCATGTTAGAGAATTTAGATAACAAATTTCGATAACTGCAAATAACGGTCAATTATTGACAAATAGGTTGAACTCGTATATTTCTAACTCTTATGGGTTAGAGTTAGTAAGCGTATATATGTACTGTACCCCTTCAAACTCAGAAAATATGTTGCTTTGATTAGGATCCCTCTAACCAAACTTATTTAAAAAATCATCAATATATAAACTTACATAGATTGGCAATGTAAATAGATTCATCATAAAAGGTACTATCACAATATTTAGTTATCTTTATTGTAAAAGTGCCAAGCTTGTCGCAGTGGACCAGTTAGAACATTGAACTCCGAGAGTCGTTGAAACTCCTGCCCCAACTCGAGTTCGAAGCACATCATCTTCTTATTAGAATGAATCTCGTTGTTAAGTTTTTTATTCAAAAAGTCATTGTCACCTCATAGACCTTGTCAATGTTTATAGATCATGTCTTTTGAATCAGTTGGAGTACATTTGCACTCATAATGGTGCATGTGTGACAAAATACATTGTAAATGGTAAAAAATTAGTAGGTTTTTGTCAATTTGTGCTAATAACTACTAGCAGAGAATTCACTAATCATTCTTTATATTTATGTTTCTTTTTTGAAGGATTTCTGGTTCTATAAACGTATACAGCATTGGTCTCAGTTATGCTTCGGCAACATCATCATCCGCAATATCTAATGTTCTGCCAGTGGTGGCTTTCTTTTTGGCAGTTCTTTTGAGGCAAGGGTTTCTATGAAATATAAGGGAACTTTCCCAGCAAGTTTGCATGACACTTTAATAGTTTCTGTATTTGAGAAAGAAACTCTGACACATGGGGGAATACAACCTGCCAAGGCATCTTCTTTTTTTTCTTTGAAAAATAAAGATAGATGTATATTAAAATTTTGGCACAGTACAACCCCAACACCTCTGTCCTCCTGCCGAGACGCATCCAACACTTTGAACGCGCATCGGCCATCCGTACTCATTTGGCAGCACCCCTTCGATCCATCGTACTAGAACAATCCCAGAAGAACGATTAGGGTCATATTCGAGGCCAAAGGCCAGACTGCCTAGGACTAAAACTGGTGTATCTTAGTGAGATCCTTTTCTATGAGAACCAGGGTTTGGGCTGTTGATACCACCATGCCTTTCTCTCTGCGAATAATGATAGCATCACACCTTGTCTACTTATTAGGACCACGCTATGCATGCTGGTTTCCTTATTTTGATTTGGAGACAAATATATATATATATATATATATATATATATATATATATGCATATAGCTTTTTTAAAAGAAAAGGTTCAAGAACTATTTTGATAAAAAAGTTTTTGGTACCTCACTATTCTTTATCTTGTAGGATTGAGTCTTTGAACATGAAGAGATTCCAAGGAATTGTAAAAGTTACTGGTATAGTGTTTTGCTTCGCCGGTGTCATTGTACTTGCATTTTATCAGGGGCCTGAAATGAAATCGTTTAACCACCACCGTCTTCTTCACCAAACAAGTAACTCACATGCCACAGTTATTGTTCATTCAGTAAGAACTTGGTTATTAGGAATTTTCCTAATGACTTTAGGCACTATATGTTGGGCTTTCTGGACAGTGCTACAGGTATGAATCTCTTCATAGCCGCTTTAAAAAAGGTTAAATATTCGCAGCTGATCAAATAATAGTACTCTTGGGGTTGTGCATTCTATTTGTATTACCTATATATACATTACTTTGTTCTCAGGGGCCTATATTGGACGCTTACCCATCTAAGCTGCTCAACACAAGTCTCCAAATTGTCTTTGCAACTATCCAGTCCTTCTTCATTGCCCTTGTCGTGGAGAGAGATTTTTCACGATGGAAGCTAAAGTTGGATATCAGTCTCATTGCCGTGCTTTACTGTGTAAGCTCGATATGTGTCTTCCTAATATGTCGACCAGTGTCTTGATTATTAGGAAGAATAGATTGGGTATAATGGATAGATTGTATTGCATTGAGACCTGGGTCGATATATATAGAGTACAAAGACTTGATGGGCAAGGCTCCCCCGGATACATATGGCCATCTATGATACGTATATCTACAACTACCAAATATACTCTAACATCTCCCTGCAGTTATAGTGGGAGCACCGCAGATGATGAGACTGGAGAAGAAGTCGAAGGCAAAAGCCGACGGACTGACATCCCCCGCAGTGATAATGTCGATGCGGTGCAGATATTGCGACTGGAGAGAAAACCGATGAGTAACTCATGCACATGATAGCCCTTTGTGCTGATGTTGAGGTAGCCGAGCATGAGGACAAGTAGCCGTGGTCGAGGATGTTGTGCTTAGAGTAGCCGTGGTCAACGTAGCTGTCGAGGTTGCCGAAGATGAGGGAACCGCACATGAAGCCGCGGGCGCATGAGGAGATGCCGTGAGGATGGTGGCACGTAGGGGAAGATGCCAAAGGAAGACTGTGACACGTCGAGGCAATCGTAGAGGGGGTCGATGCCAAAATTAATGCAGTCTAACCATTAGGCGAGACATTCCCAGGTTTTCCAGGCCTGGGAACGCATCGGGGATGATGGCATGCACCGATGTTGTCAATACCAGACGTGCAAGGGAGAGTGCACAACTAGGCGCCGTTGTCTAAGGGACCTGCGGAGAAGGCCTCCAAGGCAGTCGCAGGCGCAGAAGAACGGCGAGGTAGAAAATACTGATGCAGCCCGCGGTTGCTAGAGTAGACGAACGAAGTGGAGATTAGACGGTGGCGCTGGCAACGAGGTGGTGCTGGACGAAGTGAGGAGGTAGACCCGAACAATTTGACGCGAGGCCTGATGATCCGGATGATGTGGCGGCGGAGCTCGAAGGAGACGACGAAGAACTCAAACATCATGATGAAGACCATGCGCGCAAGCCACAGTGACTCGTAGTCGATGACGAGGTCATTGATGTGGTTGGCGGCGGTGAGGATGCAATGGTGAAGGCGACCACGGGTGGCACCGCTGTTGCCCGAAGAGGTGATGTAGCGGTAGCCCTCCATACTCGGAGAAGAGGCGCGCAATACGAGGATGAATGTCATGGGAGCCGGGTGGATCACGTACATCGGCTGATCAGACTGAGTATGTGCGAGATGAGACGACAATGGGAAAAGTCGGTGGAGGCGTCCCGATCGGTGGAGGCGACGACGAGCTGGCGGAGGTCGACACGCGGATGAAGCAATGAGGAGGGCGGTGCACACGGGCGTCCGCTAGGGCGCCGTCCATCTCACCAACCGCACAGTCGGAGACAGGACAGGAGCTGGTGAAGTTGATGCTGATGTCAAAGTAGAGGCGAGAGGTCGACGGGCGGTGGGCGACGTAATCCCGATCTCTGATTGGGCAAAAGAAGAAGATACAGTAGCATCTCGTGTAGTACCTCTAGGTGTGTGTAGCACAAGACCCTCATCCTCCTCTTATCTCTTTCCTTGAACAGCGTGTGAGAGAGGAATAGATAGAGGCTTGAGATGGGCGTGGGTATGGGTGGGGCGGATCCGCACCAGGGCGGTGGAGGATTCCGGCGGTCGGGCGTTGCGAGTCCCAACCGGAGGCAGCGGAGGATTCCGCCAGGTCAGGTGGCGTAGGTCCCAGCTGGTGGCGGTGGAGAAATCCATCGTGTTGGGCAGTGCATGTGTTGGCTGACGGTGGCGAGAGCCCGCGCGAGGCAGATGAGGCGGGTGGGGCGGAGCCATACCGCCGGGTGCAGAGGAGCCCGCCGGAGTAGGCGACGCGACCGGCGGGGGAGGGCCCTGTGCGACACGGGATCCGGAGGAGGGGCTCAAGCTGCGGCCCGATGGGGCGGCGAAGATGACAAGGCGGTGCTAAGGTGCCGCCACACCATCCGTCAGCGACGAGGTGGATGCAACGTGCAAAGGCCCCTGCTGCCACCACAGCAGCACGGGGTAGGACACGGGCGCCGCATGGAGACTGTGGCTGCCACCACGGCAGCGAGGGTTGGGGTCGTCAGTGACGGTTTCCATGGCGGATGGTGAGGTACGCTTCGATCTGCTGCTGCTTGACACTGGAGTGCGGCGAATTAAACGGATCCGCCACGGAGATGGAGGGCGCTACCCCACGGTGGAGGTCATGGGCAACCTCCCCGGGGGCGCACTAGAAGGCCGTCGAGGGGTGTGTTGAATGCGCTCCGTGAAGGACGGCCGGTAGCACGCAGGAGGCGGGGGGACGAGCGAAAGTGGAAGGTTTAGCTTAGGATACGAAACCCTAAACTCGTGATACCATGTAGAAAGAATAGATTGGGTATAATGGATGGATTGTATTGCATTGAGGCCTCGGCCGATATATATAGAGTACAGAGACTTGGGGGGCAAAGCTCCCCCGGATACATACGGCAGTCTACGATATGTATATCTATAACTACCAAATATACTCTAACAATTATAACAGTTATGTTTGGCAACAGTTAGTTGTCTGGCCAGATATAGTTTCATATAGTGTAAAAAAATGGCATGTGAAAGATTAGTAATAATAACTATGAACTAGGAAAATGCCCAGATGAAGTTTTCTGGCAGTGGATCCATCTGATAGTGATGGTAACTTTTCACCTATTGATCCTAATGGAACAGAAACAATGCACCAATCAACACAGTGCATTTCTCAAATCTCAAGCTTCATCTAGGGACATAATTACATTTGTATGGAACAATTCAGCTTTTGTTTTAAGTCGAGATCGACTTTCAGATTTCTATGCCAGAGTTTCAATTCAATTTATGTTTTGTTATTTCAAAGAAAGCATCAAGTCATGCCTTTGTATGATAGTATCAGGTGTCGAAACCTCAAAAGGCTATATGTTCAGATTTTAAATGAATCCTTAGTGTCACTTAATGTTAATTTTCATTTTTTCTTTTGTTTCCGTGTGCCAAAGAAACCCTTTGGTACGTAAGAAGAACAATAATAATAGGAATGTGATGGTGTCTTCTCTGAATTTTTAGACGTCATGCAGGGTGTACTTGTTACCGGAGTTGGATATTACATGCAAATCTGGGTGATTGACAAGAGTGGACCCGTATTCTTGGCCATGACGATGCCAATAACTCTTCTTGTCACAATAGTTCTGTCTTCACTTCTGGGTGAAGCAGTCACACTGGGCAGGTCTCTCTTTAAATTCCTTCTGTTACCCAGCCAGTCCATTTTTCCTTCAATTTTTCCATTGACAATGATGAATAATTCACAAAAATTTAACCCAAAATTCGTCATCTTCCCTGCAGTATCTTGGGTGGAGTTGTCATGGTTGGTGGCCTGTATTGTGTTCTCTGGGCAAAGAAAACTGAGCAAGTAGATGTCAGCAAGGAACAAATGGCTGCTCCAGTCCAAGAAACAGAAGTTTAGATCAAGCTTCAGCCATTCTGGATGTATTCCAGAAGCCAAACGATATTTTTGATCAATATGCTTTTGTCTACACTCTAAACTTTTAGTTTTTACTTTGATATCTTATATTAGAGGATTCTAATCTAAAGTTTGATATAAACTTATCGTTTGGCTTGTTGGTGTTATCAGCCATATTATGTACTTTGATATCTTATATTGGAGGATTCTAATTTAAAATTTCAATCTCTTAAGTTCAGCATAATTTTTTTGCAACCTCTATTGGTGAAAAAGGAATTTTAGTTTGTTAACTAAACAAAAGATATTTGATCTTCCAGATTCATTTGAAATATATTTCACGTTCTTCCGAGAATGTGTATATATGTATGCTTGGTGCACCTATTCTTGTGTGGCGGTCATGATTGTTAGATATATGGGCCTGGCCATATAAATAATATCCTTAATAAATCTTAAAGGTCCATTAACGTTAAGAGGGGGTATACCATCTATTAGTTCCGTATTGCTAATAGACGAGGGTGTGAGGGGTTTTCCTCCCTATATATACGGACCATCTCCCTCATAGAAAAGATGCACCATAGACTACTAATATGGGAAGGCTCCCAGGTTAGAGTATCCCTAAGGTGGTCTATACGAGTTGGGTTTTGGCACCGGGAGAGGGCGAATAAGATTTTTGGGAAGCGCTCCGCGCGACTGCTCAAGGTCTTCACCACGGCTCGTCTTCCATCCAAGTTTGGCGTTGAGGCGTACCATCATCTTCGACGTCGTCTACTGCGCTCCGTCCGTAACACGTTGTCGTTTCATCAGCACCGCTTGTCGTCACCGTTGCACCCGCTAAGTACGATACGTCGTGATCCGATCTGTTATTTCAGCTTGTTTTCTCAGATAATGAAGTTGTGCTTGTTGTTGCCTAGTATGTTAGAGCATTGCATGCTAGATTTTACTCTTGTCATGATAAATCTAGTTCGAAAATTAATCATGCAGTTGTCTAATTTTTCAACAATCCAAAAACCTTATTATTGGCAATGTGTTGATTTTGGTATGGCTGGTTTGCTGAGTCACTGCAGCTGGATAAATTTACCGGTGTAAACTTTTAGAGATGGCAAACAAAGATTCATCTGTGGCTTAATATGATGCACATCTGGGACACGAGAAAAGGCAAACCAGAAGGCGAACTGACTGCTGAGCAGCAGCAGAAGTTCGCGGATGCCAATAATCTTTTCATGAGATGTATCATTAGCATTATCTAACCATCTGGTCGATGTCTACATAGACATGATAGATGCGAAGGCACTGTGGGATGCTTCGGTTACAAAATATGGTGCAACGGATGCAGACAGTGAACTGTACCTCATAGAAAGCTCCCGTGACTACAAGATGGTGAACAACCGTTCTGTGGTAGAGCATGAGCATAAGGTGCAGTGCATTGTGAAGGACCTCAACAAGAATAAAGGGAAAAACAAGGTCATTAAGACTACCAAGAAGAAGAATATGAACAAAGACAAGTTGTCTTGCTATACCTGTGGTGAGTTGGGACATCTCTCAAAGGATTGTCCAGATCGCAAGCATAAAAGGGCTAACCATGGATTTGTATCCAAGGATGTCAATACAGTGACCATAGGCAACACTGGAGATAGCTATAGTAATTTATTACCTACTATTCTTTCAGTTTTTAATCTACCAGTTGGTACCTTGATACGGGTGCCAATGTTCATTTGTGTGCTGACATATCCATGCTCTCTTCTTACCAAGTCGCTCATGATTCCTCCGTGCTGATGGGGAATGGGTCACATGCTGATGTTCATGGTGTTGGTATGGTAGATCTGAAGTTTACTTCAGGAAAGATCTTGCAGCTGAGAAACGTGCAGCATGTCCCTACTATCAACAAGAATCTTGTGAGCGACTCAGTCCTGTGCAAGGATGGGTTTAAGGTAGTGTTAGAGTCCAATAAATTAGTCATGTCGAAACATGAACAATTTGTTGGTAAAGGCTAAGGCTTGTTCCACTTTTCCCTTGCAAACTTTTGTAATAAGTCCGTGAAATATATTTATGGCAACGTTAGTGATGATCCGAGTATTTGGCATTCACATTTGTGTCATATAAATTTTGGTTTAATGTCTTGGCTTTCCAGCATGTGTTTAATTCTGAACATCACCATTGCCAAAGGTTCTAAGTGCCATAGTTGTGTGCAATCAAAGCAACCTTGGAAGCCTCACAAGGTGGCTGAGGAGAGATACTTGGCACCTCCAGAATTCATACATTCTAATCTGTGCGAGATGAATGGTGTGTTGACAAAAGGTGGAAAGAGATACTTCATAACTTTGATTGATGATGCGACTAGATTTTGCTATGTTTACTTGTTGCAAACTAAGGATGAAGCATTAGACTACTTTAAAATCTATAAAGCTGAGGTTGAGAATCAACTTGAGAGAAAGATCAAGCGTCTAAGGTCTGATCGTGGTGGCGAGTACTTCCTAAAAATCTTTGATGAATTCTGTGAGGAACATGGTATTATTCATGAGAGGATGCCTCCCTATTCGCCTGAGTCCAACAGGATTGCTGAGAGG
Organism: Setaria viridis; assembly: GCF_005286985.2. Taxonomy (NCBI): domain Eukaryota; kingdom Viridiplantae; phylum Streptophyta; class Magnoliopsida; order Poales; family Poaceae; genus Setaria; species Setaria viridis. The sequence goes on along the minus strand of NC_048267.2, from coordinate 24,049,023 downwards.
AAAAACCGCACACTGACTAACTTGGTTAATTCCATGTTATATATTGTTGGTCTATCTAAGGCATGGTAGGGGGAGGCTCTATTGACTTCATGTCATGTCCCGAATAGAGTTCCGAACAAGAATAAAGATCAAACTCCATATGAGATGTGGATCTGGAGAATACCATCACTTTCTTATTTGCGTACTTGGGAGTGTTTGGCAAAAGTCAATGTACCTATTCCGAAGAAGCGCAAGTTAGGACCTAAGATAGTGGATCGTGTCTTTCTAGGATACGCTCAGAGGAGTATTGCTTATAGATTTTTAGTGGTTAAATCTAAGGTTCCTGATATGCATGTTGATACTATTATGAAATCTCGTGCTGCAACATTTTTTAAGAATATATTTCCTCTTAAGGATATGTAGAGCAACTCTAGCTTTTCTGCTGAAATAACTCCTAAACCTACTGCACTTGTTGAGTCTTCTGAACAACCCGATGAGCATGAGCATGAGAACATCCTAGAAGAGGATGACAGTGAAGCACCTAGAAGGAGCGAGAGACAGAGGGTTGCAAAATCTTTTGGTGATGATTTCACTGTGTATCTTGTGGACAATACTCCCACGTCCATCACTGAGGCGTATGCATCTCCAGATGCAGATGATTGGAAAGAAGTTGTCCAAAGTGAGATGGATTCAATTCTTTCTAATGGGATATGGGAGCTCACTGAACGACCCTATGGTTGCAAACCAATGGTTGTAAATGGGTGTTCAAGAAGAAGCTTAGGCCTGATGGTACTATTGAAAAGTATAAGGCTAGGCTTGTGGTGAAAGGTTACACATGAAAAGAAGGTGAAGACTTCTTGGATACCTATTCACCTATCACTAGACTGACCTTTATTCGAGCACTACTTTCTCTCGCTGCCTCATATGGTCTTATCATCCACTGGATGGATGTAAAGACAGCTTTCCTAAATGGAGAGTTGGATGAGGAGATCTATATGGATCAATCTGATGGGTTTGTGGTGAAGGATCAAGAAAGTAAGGTGTGTAAGTTGTTGAAGTCATTGTATGGCCTAAAACAAGCACCTAAGTAATAGCATGATAAGTTTGACAGAACTTTAACCTCTGCGGGCTTTGTCATTAACGAGGCTGATAGATATGTATACTATCACCATGGTGGGGGTGAAGGAGTTATATTGTGCTTGTATGTGGATGACATACTGATCTTTGGCACAACCATTGATGTGATCAATGAGGTCAAGTATTTTCTATCACAGAACTTTGATATGAAAGATCTAGGAGAAGCTGATGGTATTCTGAACATCAAGCTGATTAAGGATGAGAATGTAATTACTCTTTTGCAATCCCATTATGTGGAGAAATTCCTAAACCATTTTGGTTATATGAACAACAAGACAACAAGCCTTCTCTAGCACCTTATGATTCCAGCATGATACTCAAAAAAAAAAAGTGCTAAAGACCAACTGAGGTACTCTCAGATTATCGGTTCACTCATGCACTTAGCTAGCACAACGAGACCTGACATAGCTTTTGCTGTGAACAAATGAGTAGGTTCATGTCAAACCCGGGTTCTGATCATTGGCATGCACTTGAAAGGGTTATGCGCTACTTGGTGGGTACTATGAGTTATGGGATTCACTATTCCAAGCACCCTGCTATGCTTGAGGGATATAGTGATTCGAACTGGATTTTGAATGTTGATGACCTATATGCCATGAGTGGGTATGTGTTTACCCTTGGAGGTGGTGCAATATTATGAAGGTCTTACAAACAGACCATTCTAACAAGGTCAACCATGCATGCAGAACTTACTACTTTATAAACAGCCACTGTTAAGGCAGAGAGGCTGCGTGGTCTCTTGATGGACTTTCCTGTGGTTGATAAATCAGTGCCGGCAATCCTTATGAACTGTGACAATCAAATGGTGATAGTCAAAGTGAACAGTGCTAAGGATAATGCGAAGTCATCAAGACATGTCAAGAGACGACTGAAGTCTGTCAGGAAGTTGAGAAACTCCGGAGTAATAAGTGTGACTTATATTCAAATAGACAAAAACCTGGCAGACCCCTTTACAAAAGGGCTATCACGGAATGTGATAGAATGTGCATCAAGGGAGATGGGTATGAGACCCGTTTGAGTTGCCGCAGCGGTAACCTAACCTATGTGATCGGAGATCCCGTGAATTAGGATTTGGGAAAAACAAGCTGTCTATTGACTGAGGAGAGTGATTATTAAACCCTCTCTATGTGAAGATGCAATACTTTCAAGTGCTTTAAGGAAGTTTAGCAATATCCTTTAATGTGTTTCTATTGGCTTGATTAAGCGAAGATGCTGTCCTACACAACATTCTTGAAAGAACACACCTATATGAGCCTGACTGTAGAATGTTACAGTCTATGAGATTTGGGTGATCTCTAGTAAGCTCATGAAAGAGACCAGGGAGTACGACGTATATGCTCCACCTGCAGGTAGGCTACTGGCAACCAGGTACTAGTTCCGACTTTGAGTGAAACTTGTCCCCACAAAACTTGCAATTCAAGGCTTAGTCCATTGGTCAAGTTGTGGATAAATGTAGCTTGAAACTCTAGGCGAGAGTTCAACTCAACAGTCCTTGCTGAAACACTAGTATATCAAACAGTACTGAGAAAAATGCAAAACACCTAAATGGGTATTTGAGATCTAGTGGGAGATTGTTAGATATATAGGCTTGGCCATATAAATAATATCCTTAATAAATCTCAAAGGCCCATTAGCGTTAAGAGGGGGTACATCATTTATTAGTTCTGTATTGCTAATAGACGAGGGTGTGAGGGTTTTCCTCCCCATATATACAGACCACCTCCCTCATGGAAAAGACGCACCATAGACTACTATACGGGAAGGTCCCCAGGTTAGGGTATCCAAGGTAGTCTATACGAGTTGGGTTTTGCCTCTTCTCACTGCTACGCCGCCACCCTAGTCAACTCCATCTCAAGCGCCGGTGTGCACCGGCGAATGGGAGAGCAGGTCTCCGGAACCTCTCGCTCTTATGATCCTGCACCGGGAGAGGGCTGTTAGGATATGAGGTAGGCTACACTAGCGCAAATCAAAAATTTCTACCGCGTAAACCAGGAAAAATGTCGTATAAGGATCACGGGATTACCACTCGACGCACTACTGGTGCGGAAGATGTAGATTCGCGTCGATGCAGCGAAGTCGATCAACGTAGTCATACGTAGTCGATCACGTCGACGTCCAGCAGCTCCTCAGCAGCTCGTCCACGTGCAGCAAGATCTCCCTCGTGCCGCGGCTCGTCGTCGGCTCGTCGGCGGCTCGTCGTGGCTCGTCGGCGGCTCGTCGTGGCTCATCAGCGGCTCGTCCAAGTGCTGCAGGCGTAACACCTCCAAGGTATCCACACGTGCAGGGAGGAAGCGTCGCAAGCCGAACTGCTAGATCCATGAGTTGCAACAGGCGAGGGCGTCGGAGGCGCGACAGATGAGTTTCACCAAAAAGGTGTGAACCCTAGGGCGCCCCCACCCCTCTATTTATAGAGGTTCCTAACGGGCCTTTGGGTCCGAGGCCCATTAGTACTTCTAAACCTAATCCAACTCGGATCACATCCGAATTGGGCTTCCAGCCCCTTAAGTGTGCGACCCTATGGGTTCGAATACGTATAGACATGGCCCGAGTACTCCTACTCGGCCCAATAGTCGGTAGCGGCCTCTAGCAAGACGTGCCAACTCCTATACGCACACGAAGATCATATCAGACGAACCATCACAACATTATATACATGCTATTCCCTTTGCCTCACGATATTTGGTCTAGCTTCAAGCCGACCGCTCTTTCTCGATCCTGTGATTCGGAATCCCTTTGTAGGTTGACTCTTAACCGTACGTAGCATGGCCATGCATTTTCGGATCCGATCACTCGAGGGGCCCAGAGATATCACTCTCAATCAGAGAAGGGCAAATCTCATCTTGATTGACCATGTCTCATAGCATGCTTCTTGACAAACCCGAAAGCTACCTTTATAACTACCCTGTTACGGCGTAGCGTTTGATAGCCCCTAAGTAAGTCGATCCACATCTTGAATACATGCGACAATCTCAGGTCTAAGGATAAAGCGTATATGTTGTTTAAAAAAAAGAACTACTTCTCATGTTGGGTCAGTCCTAGCACATGTCTCCACATGTGCCCACATTATTAGTTCAAAATCTCCATGTCCATGACTTGTGAAACATAGTCATCAACTAATACATGTGCTAGTCTAATATTCATGTGTGTCCTCACATGAACTCCGACTAGGGACAACTTTTAGAATAACCATACAAGTAAAGAGTTTCACACACAATTCACATAATTGCAAATCAATTCAAGTAGCCTTTAATGGATATTCAAGGAACACAACATAAATCATGGATACAAATGAAATATCATCATCTCTATGATTGCCTCTAGGGCATACCTCCAATAAGGGCGAATAAGGTTTTTGGGAAGCGCTCCGCGCGACTACTCAAGGCCTTCACCACAGCTCGTCTTCCATCCAAGTTCGGCGTTGTGGCGTACCATCATCTTCAACGTCGTCTATTGTACTCCATCCACAACACCGTTGTCGTTTCATTAGCACTGCTTGTTGTCACGGCTGCACCCACTAAGAATGTACGCCGTGATCCGATCTGTTATTTTTGCATGTTTTCTGAGATAATAAAGTTGTGCTTGTTGTTGCCTAGTATGTTAGAGAATTGCATGCTAGGTTTTACTCTTGTCATGATAAATCTAGTTCGAAAATTAATCATACAGTTATCTAATTTTCCAACAATGATCAATTCAGTAAAAAAAAATGTGTTCTACGGGAGCCTTCTTCCCATCCTCTATGTCGCCGCCTCTCACTCCCCAACCATATCCCCTTAACAACACAACACCTCTTGTGAAGCTCTGCTGCCTTAAGAATGACCTTTTAAAGGGCACATCAGAGCCAATTGTGCTTGCTTCTGAGGCAGAGTCGAAGGTCAATTCAGATGCTAGAGGCACGATGAGGCAGATCTGATGGATCCATGTGCAGGTTATGACTGAGAAGGTGTTGAATGAAAAGAGAACGTGCTTGGCTGTAAGACCAACAATGCACGAAACGAACTGTGGAGTTCATTTATGCTATGATCTCATGGTTTTTCAGTGACCCGGGAAATGAAAATTATCTCTGGTCTAATGTTTCCTATTAATCTAACCTGTTGCTATTATGCTTTGCTCTAGATGGCAAACCTTACACAAAATGAAATTGTGATGTCTATCAAATAAGCTCTGTTACAGCAGCAACGGGGCCCATCCACTAGTGTATCTTATTAATTGCAACTAGTGGAGGTGCAAAATATGATTTTGACTTCCATGATGGTTAGGAATTTGCTTTAGTTAGGTCTGCTGGGGTGCTAACGGAGCGTCCATTACCCAGTCCAAATCTTCTGCTTTAGGGTGGAAATCAGGGAATTAGATTTCATGACTTTTTATGGGCTTTTTATGGGTTTTGCTTTATGTAACTTTACTGGCGTACTCACTAATGGAATATTTAAACATAAATGGGAAATGGAACACACCAGGCCAATGAATATAAGAATGGAAAGTAGCAAAGCGCCACTTTGTTTATTAAGATGCATGGCATCATTACTTACATCATATTCCACTTCCTGCTAGTAAAAGAAATACAATTGGTCGAAGGGATAAAAGATCTACCAAAAGCTAGGGACAAAAGATGGCATCATTTCTCTCGTCTCCCACTTACAAGTAAAAGAAATACAATTCATTATAGGGGTAAAAGGTCTATCATCAAAGGCTAGAGGATCATGTTTGATCACCATGTTAGTTAGGGTCCTTTAAATTAAGAGTTTTGCTATTTATCTGTTGACAGATTTTTAGAAGAAAATCTATCGAATTTTTGATGTTGCAAACACTATTCTTCGATATTTCAAAATATTTCGTCATTTCAGGGGAGGAAATATGGTAGATTCTCCTAATGTTACAGATCCTATTTACTATGTTTCAATGTATTGTTCTTGAATGTTGTATAGTACTTCATATTTTCAGTCAGATGCAACATGGGAGAATAACATCTGTAACATCGAGAATAACATATTCAACATCATAAAATTCCACCAATTTTACTTAAAAAATCTGTTGACAGATATATGGACACTCCCATGAAATTAAAGAGGGGGTTTGCACAGGAACATCTTGGATGAAGTTACAGTTTGTTCTAAATCATAAGGAATTGGATCTCAAAATTTCCTTTCGAAACCAGAACAGTGGGAATAGGTATTAAACAAAATTTGATACAACTCCCGTAGAAATACAGTTCCACGTATGGTGGATGAGTAGTCGCAAGAGGATCGCTAAGGAGAACATGAAGCAGTTCAACACCCTAAGTCGATTTGGAGAAAACGCAGCCTGCGTGAAAGATCAGCCTTGACACGCCTGCATCGTTTGTGCAGAAAATCTGAGCCGAAGGGAAATATGGGCTAAGTCCCTGGTTGAGATAGTTTTAGGTCGCGAAATTCAACCGTGAGATAGCAAGCAAGCTTAGTGTAATATGCGGACCAGCAAGCCTTGTCCAGGTCCTTGTAAAACTCCTTCCCCTACTTAATCAAAAGCATGTGTAGCATATTCTAAAAAGAACAACTGTGATAGCGGCATGCAAAGTAGTGAAGTGTTGTAGCCACATAAACCCTCAAAAAAATAGCGTACTTGTTCCAAACAAGAAAAACTTGAGCAAGCCCACCTTTCTAGAATCAAGCATAGCAGAGGCTCCACATAAAGTAGGGCTCAAGCTTGGCTCGTGAAAGCCCAACAATATTGCAGTTGTATGCAAAAGTAAAAAACCTATATAAAAGCTCAACAAAAAATCGGGCATGTTTGGCTCCAGGGTGCAAAGTTCAGCACCCGTCACATCGGATGTTTGGATACTAATTAGTAGTATTAAACATAGGCTAATTACAAAACTAATTGCACAGATGGAGTCTAATTCGCCAGACGAATCTATTAAACCTAATTAGTCCATGATTTGACAATGTGGTGCTACAGTAACCATTTGCTAATGATGGATTAATTAAGCTTAATAGATTCATCTCGCGAATTAGACTGCATCTGTGCAATTAGTTTTGTAATTAGCTCATGTTTAATCCTCCTAATTAGCATCCGGACATCTGATGTGACATTGCACCTCGTATCAAACATCCCTAAGTAAACTAAGCAATACTTAATTTGTTACGTTCTTGTGGTGGAAATTAACCATCTGGGTTCTAGCTAGTCTCTGACGCAGCATATGGTTGCTCACATTCCATAGGTTCACGTGGTGACTTCGTCATCAAGATCAAGATTTGCCCCAATCCAGTCTCTTGGATGTTTTGAAAAAAAAAACGCTTGAGTAAAAAATAATAAGGCTGACCAGTTGATCTGAAGGTCAGGCCATAACCAAGCATATTAGAGGTTCAGATCTTGAGCTCAAGGCTTGATCTTATTTTATTCCAAGCTCAAGTTGAGCTCGATTTGTGCCTAGAGATGGGTCAGCTTGAGTAGCTCGTGAGCCTCAACCTTTCTTACTACCTTGTAATGGTGGGATCCCGTCCATCTATTACTCTTGCCACATTGCCACGTCACAAAATCTTTTTTTTTACGGTCGTGCCTTAGCAAGTTTTTCATTAAGAGGAAGAGAGTTACAACAACACTACTACGAGAGAACCCTCGTAACGCAAAGTTACAAAGTACCACCAAGAAGGTGGCAAGTAACCTGACACAACACGAACCAGAGCAAGCAAGCAGCAAGAAAGGGGGGAAGGGACCCTGCAACCTAAAAAACTAAAGATAACCTAAACAACTGAACCTGCAAAAGAAAGATACATCATCAATAAAGTTGCCTAAAGGTGCCCAAAGGTGGCGAAGCATCCACCCAAGCAACATGACCAAGGCGGCAAAGCATCCGCCTAAGCACACGGCGGCAAAGCATCCACCCGAACATAACAATTATGGCAAAGCATCCACTCAAGAAGCACAACCATATCGGCAAAGCATCCGCCTAAGCACACGGCGGCAAAGTATCCACCCAAACATAACAACAGTGGCAAAGCATCTACCCGAAGAGCATAAACCGAGAAGCAAAGCATCCGCTCGGAGAAAGCATCATCCAACGTAACGGGGCGGCAAAGCATCTGCTAGACGACAACAACCCAATGTAAGCAACCAAGACGACGATGGTCAATGTGATGCGAGGTAGGCACAGAAGAAGAATCTCCTAGAGAAGAGTTGACGACAACCACCACCACCACCAAGCTGATACCCGGTGTCCCAAGACAGATAGGGATGGCAATCCCACAAACGGATGCACGGGCAGTAACCACATGCCAACAATTGCAGTCAAACCGCCGCCACACAGCAAGCCATGTGGACGCAGAGCCAGCCACCAGAAGGAGCCCTCCCAGAAGCGGAGGATGGCACGGCCCCCACCTGTGGAGCAGAAGCGAAGGCGGGCACTTGGGGAAGCACCAAGTGGGCCAGTCCTCCGGCCACCCTCATCGACAGAGAGGGAAAGTCCCCAACCAAGGCCTAGACGCTCCCATTGGAGGGGGGGCGGCAGGATCACAGCGCAGCAACGGCCACGGTGCGACGCGCCGGCGAAGACAATGCAGCAGCAGCGGGCCTAGCGCGTAGATTCGGTATCGATCCAGCCATGGGAGACGCAGATCAAGCCTCCGGCGACTGGCGTCTACCTCGACTGGCAGGAAAATCGCGACCGGAGTTGACTGGGCTCTAGGATTGAGGAGTAGAGAAAGGAGGAAAGAGAGGGAGGGGGGCGCAGCGCAGCCGCAAGCCGCCGCCGCTGCCGCCACTACCTAGTGGCGGCGGCCGCCGCCAGGGCTCGTTGCGGCGCCCGCCGAGTCACCTGGACGATGACAACGGGGCCCTCGGCTAGAAGAGTTAGGCTAAGGCCCTGTTTGGCAACCCACTCCTAAACTTTAGTACCTGTCACATCGGATGTTTAGATACTAATTAGGAGTATTAAATATAGTCTAATTACAAAACTAATTGCACAGATAGAGTCTAATTCGCGAGACGAATCTATTAAGCCTAATTAGTCCATGATTTGACAATGTGGTGCTACAGTAACCATTTGCTAATGATGGATTAATTAGGCTTAATAGATTCGTCTCGTGAATTAGTACAGAGGTTCTGCAGTTATTTTTATAATTAGCTCATGTTTAGTCCTCCTAATTAGCGTCCGAACATCCGATGTGACCCTCCTAAAGTTTAGTACATCGTATCCAAACACCCCTAAGTTAGAGAATCCCACAAAATCCAAATGTAGAGTTCACTTGGAATAACTTTATTTTCTTTGGTGACACGTATGTAATTCAGTAAAATTCGATGGGCGTGTGTGTTTTGTAGTCTTAACACTACAAGATTCCATTCATTACTATTTCCTTCTCCAAAGGTTGCCAGCATTTTAGTATAATGCATAGGAGCATTTTCCAAGATTGAAAAAACGAATTGCCTATAGAATTTTTCGGATCAAAAATACTAGACAGGAAAGTATAGGATTCCCGTCGGTCACTTGTTAGCAACTCTCAACATTTGTTACATATTGCAGTGTAAGTATATTTTTTTTCTTCTTAAAATGTAATAATGATGCACATTTAGCCTATGAGCTTGTGTACATAAAAGCGATGCCCTAAGGAAATTCCAACGGGTACTACAAGAGCAAATCCCAGAACAAAAGATCTAAACCTGAAAGTTTTTAATTCGAATTAATTAAACGTAACTCCCAGTTGAGAAATACTAGACGAGAGGACAGAAAACTATAGGATTCCCATCGGCCAGTTCCTAGAAACTCTCGACATATGGTTATACATCTTGCAGTGTAAGCCTATGACGATGAGCTTGTATATACAAAGGCGATGCTCTAAGGAGGTTCCAACGGGTAGAAGAACAAAAATCACATTACAAAACATCTAAACCTGATTCAAGTTGAACGTAATTTCCAGTTGAGAAATAGCCGAATTAGACCTTTTGCATTTATATCCAACGACAAATCAAACCACCGGTCACCGGAGACCGGTGGCCGGACGTGATTAATATTTGCGGCCGGCCACGGTGCAGGATATATTTTGGGTGCATACGCCATGCAACCACGTAGTGTAGTTGAAGGATGAACTAGCAGGTGACGATTTTTTTTTAAAAAAAATGTATTAGCTAGTAGGCAGGTGGCGATGCTGAATTAGTCTAGCTAGAGACGTTTAATAATTTAGAAACAAACGGCACAAAAGAACAAGCTCAACGACGCCTGGTGGACAATGTCGAATTAATTGTAAAGTTTGGCCTGTTCCCAACTTACTCATCATTTCTGGACTCTGGAGAGCCTAAATTCAACCAAGTAGCGACGGCTTGTCCCGTGCCCCCGCCTGGGAAACAGACGAATTGAGTGACCATCTTCAAACAGACGAGGTCCATCTTGAAACAGACGAATTGAGTGACCGGCCGGCCGGCAGGCCTGCATCCTTTTTATGATACCGCCTCATACAAATATTAGACTTAGTACACACACTTCAGGGCAGGTGAAAAATCGACTGTAGCAGTGCCAACTAGCTTAAAACGAATTGTAATTTGAAACAGAGGGAGTACCAAGCAGCGACCATTGGCAACGACAGGTATAGGGAGCAGAGTTAGCAATATTACAACTGACCTATGCAATGGACATTAACAGCTCAAGTTAGCAGTCTTGCTTTCAACAGCATACACATTACAATAATTCATCATTACGATGATTCCAGTCTAGATTTTAGCTTGACGAGGGATTGTGAAAACTAAATCCCGAAAGAATAACACAAGTGTATACGCGTACAGTTGTGCGAGTACAATGGGTAGGAATGTCCTTGAGAACAAACTTGAAAGGAGAGCCTCATACAAAAAATTCACAAGGAATGTAATAAATTCACACACGGCAGTGCAAGAACCATTCTCCTTCAAATAAAAATAAAAGGAGTGCATTTTTCTTCCCTGCGTGGAAGCATGACGGTTGATCATCTACCGGTGGAGACACCACTAAATACTTCAGCATCACCACCAAGTGACGCTTCCCACTCAATTGAGGTCAGATGGATTTGAGAAAGAGTTGGCATGATGTCCCTCATCTCAGGCCGGTTCAGTGGATCCTCACTTAGGCACCACATCGAAATGTTTGCCATCTATAAAACAGATAAAGGACAGATTCAACTAAATGAGATGTTTCCATGAAATATAAGGTATACACATTCGCCTTTCACTAACCTTGCACACTTCTTCAATGGGGTAGTTGTCCTTCAAGTTGGGATCAATAATTGTCTCCATAGAGCTCTCTAAATCATCTGATTTGAAGGCTTTCCTCATCTGTTCACAGAATGACATATATTTATTGTTTTCATTGTATCATCGATAGTGCTGAAAATCAGTAAGCAAACCACAAAAATGAATAACATCAGACATTCTTAAGTGTTTTCATGGGCACGTACAATTGAGATTAGTGACTTCATCTTATTCACTTCTTTATTATCCCGCATAAGTGCACGGAGTCCAGTGATGAGCTCTGCAAGAACTACTCCAAATGCGTACACGTCAGACTTGGTAGTCATGTGAAGTTCAAGAACTGATCTGCAGCATTATATATATACGAGTGAGTACTAAAGAAATTCCATCTGCTGGTCGAAGTGCACATCAAATTAAAAAGAAAACTAACTCAGGTGGAAGGTAGCCTGGTGTTCCAACTAAACGAGTCGCCACACATTCTTCTTCATCGCTGCGTTGAACAAGCTTCACTAGCCCGAAATCTGCAACCTGTTAAACAGGTAATAATAAGGTGGTGGTATCTGAGCAAGCACACTAGAATTTGATGGTTCAAAAGAAACTCACTTTAGCTCTTAATCCATTATCAAGAAGAATATTGCTAGTTTTGATGTCACGATGCACATAGCAGTCCTTTGTATGGTCATGGATGTACTCAATACCACGTGCTGAATCCAATGCTATCTGTGTTCTTGCAGTCCACGAAAGAGGTTGGTGACCTAAAAGAAATTCTCATGAAAGCAAGTTTGTTTCTGTTTAAACTCAATGACATGCACTGGTTCATATACTCCATCCTAAGTCGTTCTAGCTTTATCCTAAGTCAAACTTTTATAGCTTTGAACAAATTTATAGAAAAATGCACAAAATACCTACAACTTCAAACTAGTGTCACCAGATAGAACATGAAAAATATTTTGATAGCGTATTTATTTGATATGGTAGATGTTCATATATTTTTCTATAAACTTGGTCAAAGTTCGACAAGTTTGACTTAGGACAAAGATAAAACAACCTACAATTTGGAACGGATATTCTGGCCTCTAGTTCCAAAATTATAACAACAGATATCGTTTGCAATTTTAAATAATTCTGGCCTCTAGTTAATTGGGTAATGCATTTATGAGACCTAATAAATAATAATCTTATGAAAACTTTATCTAGATGGCACGCCTAAATATCCCTAAAAACATTTATTGTTAAAACTATATTAGTCTTAAATTCTATTTACTGGAGGGAGCGCTACCTAAACTTGACATAACTCCATCACTGTCTTTCTGTTGCATACCTTTCAGCAATGGATCGTGCAGATGATCATTAAGTGAACCATTCTGGACATATTCGTACACAAGGTACAGGTGATCATCCCCAGCAGCATAACCAATCAACTCAACCTTTGTGTAATTTAAGTGTTAAGAAAAGTTTCAGTTTGCATGTAAATGATCATCACACAAAGATATTCATTCCCTCCTAGATTCTATGAATTTAAGTACATACCACATTTATATGATGTACTTTGCACAGAACTTTCAGCTCTGCAAAGAACTCCTTTGATTTGCTTGCTTTCATCTTCTTAATTGCAATTTCCTGCGATCAAAATCACACATAAGGATCCTTCTAATTCATGATTATAATATCCCGCATATGATTACAGAGAGAATCTTACATGCGCTCCTATGAAACCAAGGTAAACACTCCCATATCCTCCCTCACCGATCTTTCTTTTCTCATCGAAATTAGCAGTAGCATCTCCAACTATTTTCAAGCTGAAAATAACAGGCCTCTCTGTTTGGAATGGATCAATATCTGCAAACAATCAATTCTGAGTAATGAGATATACTCCCTCCGTCCCAAAATACTATTCGTTTTGGATTTTCTAGATACATAACTTTTGCTATGTATCTAGACATATTATATATCTAGGTGCATATCAAAAGCTATGTACCTAGAAAAGCCAAAACGAATAGTGATTTGGGACGGTGGGAGTATATGTTTAGCAAATATCTATTTTCAGAGTAAGGTAGCACACAAGACCTGTTATTCTCATAGAAGGAAAGAAACGGCTCTCCAGAGCAGCAATGCTTGTGTTGCTAGGAGCTCTCTCCATTTTAATCTCCGGTGCTTCAACATTGTGCTGAGAAGACCTCCTTTTCAGCCGAAGGATGACAGTGAACACACAGAGGAGCAGTATTGCAGCTGATATGGATACTGCTATTATGATTGACAAACTACCAATCTCTAAAAGTGATCAAAATGAAGAAAAGAGAAGGCAAAACGTTAACTTTCAGTGAACGGGGCAGAAAATCACACTTATTGATAGAAGAAAATTAAATTTCACAGAACAGAATCATCTGCTTCTCATATTATATCAAATGTAGAATGCCAGTGGTACAAATATCTTGTAGCAAAAACCATATGAATGAGTTTAAGTATTTTAAAAAAGGTAAATATGAAAATATTTAGTTGGGAATAATCAATGACTCACTTTTCTTAGAAGATCCAGAACTTCCCATCGGGATAAACAAGATCCACCCAGGTTTAATGAAATCAGGATTTTTTACACTTGGATTCAAGTTTAAGATATCTTGTGAACTTGATCTGAACAAGCTTGCAATAGTGCTCAGGGTATCTTCCTCCTGTACTGCATAGGACAAGACTCCATCTGACGCTGTTGAGGAACACCCACAAGGAAGGTGAACAGTTATCGTGTCCGTGTCATTTGCAATCAGTACCTTGCCATCACCAACATCCATTGCAAGACCACTGAATTTGTTGATCTTGACAGTATCAGGTGTATCGTGCTCCTCCACTTTGTACTGAGTATCATGAAAGAAAGCAGTCAGTGTGTTGTTGATAGCCTCACACATGCATGGCACACCCATCAACAGGTCCTCTGAACCAGAGAGTCGCTTGATAGGCTGGATGAGAGATGCATTCCCATTGAAGACAGAGATTGTCTCTGACAAGTTACGCCCTTCAGGAGTGACATAGAGGAATGAGTTGCATGAAGGGTTGATGGACACAGCATTACAGTGCATGGGTTGCCATTCTGCAGTTGATGCTATGCTTTTTCGCGAATCAATCAAAGAAGCGCTAGTATGGTGGTGTTGCAGAAACAAGCTGAGGAAGAACAGGAAACAAAGGTTGGCCATGGTGGGCAAGCGGAGAGGCAAATGAAATTTGGTTAGAGATGATGTTTATTTGTAGCACAAACTTGTCTTCTTGTGCTTGTATGATACCTTGGACTTCCTGGGATGTCAATTGCCTGGCACAACCAGTTATCGTACAGCTGTAACTGTTGTTCCTTGTTAAATCCGCTTCCCTGAAGCTCTACATGATTTGGACCATAGGAAAATGACATTATAGAGTATTTGAGATTTTCACAATGTCCACCAACTCTAGTCCAATACTAAAGAAATTGGCCAGCTAGCTGCAGGCCTCATGGACTATGAAGGAGTCAAGCTTGTCTTTGGCTTCCAACATCTGGCATATTTTGCATGGTTTAGAGTTAATTATTATACTTTTAAACCTGAACATAATAAAACTGAAAAGGACAGCATGGCATAGGCTATTTGCTAAGGGAGCATGTTGACTATTCAGTCATTAAATTCAACACTGATGGATACGGATGAAAATGTGCTATTAATATTTCTCAATAATACTGCAGCACGGCATGAAAGTATGACAACTTTACTGTACAAATAACAAAACATATAAAGCCTGGAAAGAAAGTACTGTGTTTCTGATCTTTTACAAAGTTCATAGTCCAAAATATATCATTTATTTCACATTAGCCAAATGCATGTCACGACAGAGCTACAAAATGGTAGTGACTAGAGAGGCTGTACTTCTAAGGGTATCATTTGACAGGTACTATCCACTTGTCTTACTAAAAAGATTGTGCCAATAAGAGAACTAGAACTACCAGTGCTGTGTGCTGGCGCAGACAAACAAAATTTAACAGTAGTCTACTTTAACTTCTACCCCTGTTTGACTGAGGGAAATTTCTCCAGGATTTACTTCGAATTTAAACTAAGCCCTAGGATTTGAACCCAAATGCCCCTAGCTAAACATGCCCTTAGAATGCTCAATATTTTAAAAAAAATGTAACAGAACGGCTCCCCAATAGGGGACTGCAGCACCCGGCCGCCTGCCCATTGTGTGACCAGGCACAAGAAACAGCCCAACACCTATTGTTATCTTGCGTGTTCACCTGGCACATCTGGTCTTTGATCTTTCTGCATCTAAATTTGGTCGTTGATATGCCGGCTGATTCATCTAGTTTTTCAGCTTGCTGGGGTCAAGTCATCAGAGCAGCACCAAAAGCTTTGTGGAAAGGAATAAATTCCCTCATCATACTGGTGGCATGGGAAATCTGGAAGCATCGTAATTCCTGCGTTTTTGAGGGCGCTCTTCCTAGCATTCAGTTTCTCCTTCAGGCAATAACAAATGAAAGCACCCTTTGGTGCTTGGCAGGTGCTTCTAAACTTAGGGAACTGCTGGCTAGGTCGCTTGCACCAGCCGCCTAGGCGTGGTGTTCTGGGTCTTGTTTCGCGCTGTTGTTAAACGGCGCGCTTGTCCTAGCTTAATAGTGGGTTGTGTGTTTTGTGTTGTGTTGTGTGAGTTCTGGGGGTGTTCTGTGCTAAGGATAGGGGTTTTCCGTTTTCTTTGTACTTTCTTCTCTCTATTAGTGAAATGACATGCAGCTCTCCTGCGTAGTTCAAGAAAAAAAAATGTAACAAAACAAGGGTAGAATTAATATAAATATTGTAAAACTGCTAATTTAACAGTAGCACAAATGATTGGTGTTGTCAAAGAGTGGAGGAAATGACTGGGGGATTTGACGGGTCGAGCTACAAAACATAGACATGGGATTGGTATTGTCATTGATCAAGTTTTGTACGAGAAAGGTAATGAAGGTAATAAAAATATTAAATATTACAATTACAACGTACGGGCACAGCAGTGATCTGTATGTAAGACTACCATATCAGAAAATGAGCAATAGATTTGTCAATTAACTAGTATTTTGAAAACCACGGAGATAAAGGAGTAAGTAATTAGTGTTCCAAATTTAAATTTATACCACAACAAACATGAAAGCAGTAACAAGCAGCATGCAAACTAACGCTTGCATGATTATAACAGAGGACAGAGTAAAGAACATATTAAGCTAAAATTGAACAAGTATAACATTTCATGGGTTTCAGCAGATTTTCTCTACCAGAACATAATGATATTAGAACATAGAGTTCATATGTACTCCCTCCATCTCAAAATGTAAGGCGCACCAATCCAAGATTCAAACATTTTAAACTTTTGACAATACTTAGTCTAAGAATTTATACATTATACCACAAATATTTGATAGCAGTGGGTTTGTATTTGAAAACACTTTCATACGATGTCAATTTTATGATTATATACATTATAATATGAGATATAAATGGTCAAAATGTGACATTAGAGATTGCATCAGGTCAAACCGCGCATTATATTCTGAGATGGAGGGAGTACTTGATATCTGACGTGCTTTTCAGTGACTGATGCCAACCATCATTTCTTTACTTTGCCAACCCAACTTATCCCTCTGTTCTTGTACATTTCTTCTTTTGACAATTCCTCCCTAACCTCCTCAGCATCCCACCACATCTCTTGTGAGGTATAAAGGTTTGAGAGCATGACCCTGTAAGCAGCTTTGTCTGGATTGAATTGAAAAAGCTTTTCAGCAACAATCCTGCCAAGGTTGGAATCACAATGGACACAGCAACCCCAAAGCAATGCACCCCACACACCACAATCTGGTTGTATTTGCATTGTCTGTATAAGATCATATGCCTCCTTCAGCTGGCCAAATGTTGCGAGAAGCCTCACCATGTACACATAGTGCTCCATTTCAATCACTATCTGGAACTCATCCCTCATTCTCCTGAACAACTTCCATCCCTCCTCCAAGTTTCCCACATGACAACAAGCAGCAAGTAAAGCAGAGAAGGTAGCACTATCAGGCCTGAGCCCATCATTGACCATCTCATCAAGGACTTCAATGGCCTTAGTTGCAAAACCATGAGTTCCAAGGTTTGATATGACCGTGTTGTATATGACTGAGTTCTTATTAGGTATTTGGCAGAACACCCAATATCCGAGCTCAGCGAAACCACATTTTGCATATGCATCCATTAGTGAAGATGAGACTGTAACGTCCTTATCAGCTCCAAGCCTAAGCACATAACAATGGACCTCCCTGGTATGGTTGATAGCAGTTGTAGAAGCACATGCTGAGAGAACACTAGAAATCAAAACACTGTCAGGCCTCCTCCCAGTAAAGCACATTTGTCTGAACAAATCAAATGACTCCATGTACTTGCCAGTTTGCAATAACCCAGTAATCAGTGATGACCAGGTAACCAAATCTGCATCTGGAAAGTTATGAAACAGGCTTTGGCCAGATTCCATGCACCCACACCTCATGTACATGGAAACAAGTGCGCTTCTCACATGGTGTCCGGAGTCATAACCCCCTTTGACACACACTCCATGAACCGCTTGACCAAATACAAGCACTTCAGGGTTCCATAAGCATGACACTAAGCCAACCATTGAATACCCATCCGGCTGCTCCCCAGCTCTCCGCATTGCAGAAAACATCTGGAGACCATCATGCCACATTCCCCGGTACCCATACCCAGAAATCATGGAGTTCCAGAGAACCAAGTCCGGCTCACGCAATCCATCGAACACGCGGCGAGCATCGTCCACGAGGCCAAGCTTCGCGTACGCGCTGACAAGCGCGCTCCCAACAATGGGATGCAAGCACATGCCGCGAGACGACGCGACACCATGGACGACCTTCACGGCGCCCGGGCGCAAGCAGTCGGCGCAGGCGCGGAGGACGCAGGCGAAGGTGTGAGCGTCGGGCGGGGTGGCGGAGCGGCGCATGCGGGAGAAGAGCGCGAGCGCCGCGGGGAGGTCGAGGCGGCGGGCGTGGGCGCGGATGAGCGCGTTGTGGAGGAGCGGCGAGGCCGGGCGGGGCGCCTCGTCCAGCAGGCGCCGGGCCGAGGCGAGGTCGCCGCGCGCGGCGTAGGAGCGGAGGAGGAGGAGACGGAGGTCAGCGGGGCCGTGGGCGGCGGAGGGGGGAGCGAGAATGAGGCGCGCGTGGAACTGCTTAGTGTGGGGGATGGATAGAGGGAGGACGGCACCATTGCAGGACGCGATTGCGGCGGCGGCGTACGGTGTTTTCCCGCGCATACAGTGTCGGGCGCAGCAATAGGGCAGTCTTTTCCTCCTAGAATTGTCGTCCTGGCGCCGGCGTCGGTGTTTTTCTGCGGCGTCGGCCCTGTCGAGCGTCGGTCGGAGGAAAACGATGACGCGAACTGGCTTGAGCGAAGGCCGAAGGGGTGCGTTTTAGATGGGCCGGCCTGAATTCGATGATTCTATGGCCCAATAGCCCATTGCTGCCTGCAAAATAACCCAATTTCCAAAGCTCGGGTTCAAAAGTGGATCGGCAATCTCGGGTCCAAGGACGGCCTTCTATGAGAGAATCACGCACGCTGCGGTCGCGGCGCTGCTGTGCTCAAATGATGGCATCAGGGTTAGGCCTTATTTCAATTTGGACCGGGCTGCGCCCATTGTGTGCTTCAGGGGCCCGGGGTTGCTAGGCCGAAACTGGAAGGCCTGTCATGGTCGACAGATGGAAATATACTCCCACCAGAATATTTTGGCTGATTGTTATGTCTGTCCATCTCACCATCTGTGTGTATCGGTTTGTGATGGTTTCCAGTATCCGGGCCGGGTTTACAGTCTATAAGCTGGTGGTGGTGTTTGTCTACAGTCTAGGGTCCCAGAGTCCGAAAGGCCACCTAACAGAAACAGTACCGTGATCTTAATCATTTTCCCACCACTATAAACTTTCCGATCCACCTCCCGCATCATTACCATGCATCTTCATTTAATTTTTCTTTTCTAACTAGGGCACCACAGCACTTGGTTGGCACAGTTGTATTGACATTCACTCCTCCATTGGTTCAGCAAAGATGCGTACAGGTTTGATGCGATGGTCCTCTAATCCGTGCTTGACAAGGACATGTGTACATGCTACATTTGAAGGGTTCTGATGGAACAAGTATGCTGTGGCCTTTGGATAGCTAGCCACTGCCGGTGCAGGATGGTACCGGGGCTCATTACATGCAAGTCGCCACTAGGTACATATATAGGACCAAGTGGGTGAACTCCGATTCCCACAGGTGGAAAACGCGGTTTTAGTCGCGGTTGGATAGAGCCATAGATCCCGAAAATCCAACCAGGACTAAATTTTCGAGATAAAAGGGGGTCCTTTAGTCCCGGGTCATTCACCCAGGAATGAAGAAGGTTAAAAAATTAAAAAAAATGGGCCACCGGCTGCCGCCACCCACCTCGGCTCCGCCTCCGCCCGCCGTCCGGCCGCACCAGCTCACGGGGTCACCTCCGGCTAGCCGGCGCCGCTCCCCCACGCGCCACTGCCTTGCCCTCGCCCCGCTGCCGCTCCTCACTACCAATGAGGGGCAAGCAGAGAGGGAAGGGGAGGGGCAGCAAAGGGGGGAGGGCGAGAGAGGAAGGCAGAGAAAAGAGGGAGGGGATGGGGCGGTGGCGGCGCAGAGAGGAGGAAGGAGGAGAGGAAGGAGAGGAGGTGCCAGTGGAGGAGAAAGGAGTGCTGCGCGAGAGAGGAGAAAGGAGTACTGCGGAGAGAGGAGTGAGGAGTGCTGCGCGAGAGAGGAGAGAGGAGTGCTGCGCGAGGATAAGGAAGGAAGGGTGTGAGAAGATAATGTGGAGAGAGAGGGGGGCCGCGTGGGAAGGGCGTTTTTGTCCCTAACCGGGAAAAAGATTTAGTCCTGGTTGGAAGTACCAATCGGGACAAAAGGTGGGATTTCCAACCGAGACAAAAGAGGGGAGGGCGTTGGTGCCAGATTTTTTAGCCGTTACAACCAGGACTAAAGGCCCTCCTTTAGTCCCGGTTGATCTTTACAACTGATGGGACAAAAGCTCCCCCCCCTCTCCCGGCGGTGGCCTTTGGTGGCACATTTTTGATCCGAGACTAAATGCACCTAGATGGAAGGTCAGTTCTCTACCAGTGTCCATTTCTTCCACATGTTTCGATTATGTATGTAACATTACACCTCCATCGCCTCTACCCTTTGTTCTTGGCTAACATTGGTGCCTCTTCTCGAAGGCCGTCCTCATGCTATGAAACCACTAATGCTGAGGCCAACACCCGCCTCAATCAAACACCTAACACCTACAATTTCAACTCGTGCACCACTGGATTGACCTCCATCCCCCCCACCCCACACACACCTACAATTCCAACTCGTCCACCACTAGATTGACCCCAAAACCGCCCTCCCCCCCCCCCCCCCCGCGGCTCTCAAGCGCTTAGTGAATGAACCCTAACCCTCACATTATTGTCTCGAGGTATCTCTCCACCTCTTGATGTTGGGACGATGATGACCAATCTGAATTGACTGTCATGCGCCGGGAGAATCATATTTTTTGTCCCAATCGAGACGCACCAGCTCGCAAGGATAGTCTCCGAAAGCTAGGTTGCTGCATTCCTAGAACTCATAAAGTTGGAAATAAGGTGCCAGGCATTAAAGTATCAAACTGGTACGCGGAGCAGGGGGTTGAATATTTAACACCTGAACACATACATATGTGGTCAAACATTAATCCAATTGTATGTGATGGTGACCTAAGAAAATATTGTCAAGAAACGTCAGTTCTCTATTTTTATTAGCACATTTTACTAAAGTCAGCATTTAACTTATAATTTGCAATCCATAGTATTCTTCACTAAAAAATGCTCATAGTCAATTGTCTCAATTATTTTTGGACCATGAGAGTTAAACATTAATTGTGTTACAGCACAGTTGGTAGTAGCTAAATCTAACCGAGATAATTTATCTATCGTGGTTCCTCTTTGCGGTACTTCTCTTTGACGGTTGGGGAATTTGTGTCCATGACAAATAAGTGGTTACTTTGTCATGGTTTTACCTAGAACGGTGAGAGGAACATATACGAATGTGCCCATCATGAAATACTCCAGAAATGACCTTGCATCTACTCCCTCTATTTCAAATAATTGTAGTTCATTTTAACTTTTCTAGATACATAGTTATGTATCTGGACATGATGTATATCTATGTGCATAGAAAAATTTATGTATCTATAAAAGCTAAAACAACCTAGACAAAAGGAGTAGAGATCCAAGCTATATATTTTCACACGTGACTTCTAGGTGATTAAATGCTTCATTGTCTCAATGCAGCTTTCTATCTAGCAAGTTCCCTATCAGGTCCCCACACAGCCCTAAGAAAACTTCAGCAAGAACCCTCCATTACCTAACATCATCACCACAGCCCCAAGATTGTTGCCGTTATCATCACTCCAACACTAACGACGCTGTTTTACTCCTACACCACCACCATATGTGGCTCTCCCCTTTCTCATCCCACTCCACAAAACTGTCACCTATTAAATGCACTAATTTAGTTCAATTCATTAAACACATGGAATTTTTGGATTTCAAAATGTAGCTTAATTTAAATTGCAAGTTTAATGTATGATTCAAATACATCATTATGGATAAAAATACTTTTATCATTTTGTCATATTAGCCAACACACAGTACACACTTTGAGATTATTTGTTCTTTTGCCTCATGACCGGAAGGTCACGAGAGTTCGAATCCTCATATTTGCAAAACACTTGAAATTAATGTTATTATTTAATTTTATTGTTTGGCTAGTAGGGTACGCGGGCAGCAAATTACTATATTTTGTATCCTACTTTTACTATGTCTATTTACATGTATGAACCATGACCATAAGTGACAAGGCTCATTGTCTTAGATTTAATTAGATAGTTTCTTTTTACTGTGTGAGGACATATATTGGAAAATCTCGTACTCCTTATACAGTCATGAATACACGCATGGAGTTTTGGAGAACCAAAACAGACTAAACTATAGTGTGTTTTGTTTGTCTAAAACGTCATATATTAATAACTAGAGTTAGTACCTATATATATTGACAGCCCGGGGATCATATCATTTGAGATGACTCTTCTTCTGCAGAGCCGTCTGAGATTATTCTTTCTGCAGCATTTGGTTTTCCGTTGATAATGAGATGTTAGCAACAATAATTGGAAGCACGCAATATTTACGTCAACCAGAAGTTTAGAAGAGAATAATGAAGCAAAGACACATGCATTATGAAAACCATGCCATGGCCCATGGGTGCCATAAATACTGTGAGCTGAACCAGGTAGCCTTTTACCACCGGTAGCTACTAACTACACTGACTGACCCAGGCACCCAGCTCTTGATCTTGACCATCTCAGCTCCGTGGCCAATGAAGAATGAACCCTGGAGACGTTACGTTGCAGCCCTGACAGTCACGTCCCGGGAATCTTCACCACTACAGATTTAGCCATCCCAGCTGCCTTATCATCACCGGTTTTCAGCGAACGGATTTTTACTTAGATACGGCGTGGCGGTGAAAATTGAAACCGGCGGTGATAATTTACCATCACCGTCGGTTTGTATTACGAGCCAGCGGTGATAATTTACCATCACCGTCAGTTTGTATTACGAGCCGGCGGTGATAGGCGGTGATGGCTCTCATCCAGACCCGAAACTTTTCTAAACTGGCATTTTGGTCCAGCTCGCGTCGGCCTTATCCACACGTGCCTCCCTCCTAGCCCCTTCTCTTCTCTCTTCCCGCGCGCCTCCCTCCCGTCTGCTTCTCTCCTCCCTGTGCCACCGCGCGCCTCCCTTCCTCCACCTCCCTCCCCCAGCCCCTCCGCTCCCATTGTTGCCCCCCCCCTCGCTCGCCCCTCACTGGCAGTGAGGAGCGGCGGTGGGGCGAGGTGTGTCGGCGGCGTATGAGGACCAGGTACGGGCACAGGCGGCGGGCACAAGCTGCGGGATGCAGCGACGGCGATGGCGAGCTCCATCAACGTAGGGGCTGCAGGATGCGGCATGCTCCGGTGGGTTGCGGTACTTCTCTCTCCAGGCTCTAGCGGCGGTGCGCGGCGGCCAGATCTGGTGCTGCCATGGCGCTCTGGGCTCTGGCGGCGGCCCAATCCAGCAGGGCAGCGGGGTGGCGGTGGTGGCAGGATAGCGTGGTGGCGGCGGCGGGGCAGCGGATTTTTTTGGTTTTTTTAATAAGACTTCACCGTCGGTTCCGGGTCTAGCGATGATGGGTACCCTATCACCGCTGACCTTTATCCACCGAATCCCAAACCAGCGATGACAGGGTTTGGGGGCCGATGGTGATGACCTATTTTCCAGTAGTGCTGGATATTTGAGCGACATATATCGGCACCTATCTGATGGCTAGCCTCTCCACCAATTAGCAGAGCAATAATCAGACGTCACTACTAGAAAATGGACCTTTAGTCCCGGTTGGTAGGCCTCAAATCTCTCTAAAAACCATCCGGGATAAATTTTTTAAGACTAAAGGGATCCTTTAGTCCCGGGTCATCCACCCGGGACTAAAACCCCACTTTAGTCCCGGTTGGTTACACCAACCGGGACTAAAAAATTTCGAAAAAAAATAAAAAAGAGCCGCCCCACGCCCGCTGGCCGCCCGCCCACTGCCTGCGCGCCGCTCGCCCGCTCGCCCCAACCCGCAGCCTGCTTGGCCTCCTGCCCGCCTGCTTGGCCTCCGCTGCACCTAGCCTCCACCTCCCCCGTGCGCCGCCCGCCCGTGTCCGTCTCGCTCCACCTCCACCTACCCCGAGCTCAGCCTCCACCTCCGCCTCCCCCGCATGCCGCCTCCACCTCCCCCACATGCCGCCCGCTTGCGCCCGTCCCGCTCCGCCGGCCCGCCCACCGCCACTGGCCCTCACCCTGCTGCCGCTCCTCACTGCCAATGAAGGGTGAGCAGAGGGGGAAGGGGAGGGGAAGCAGGGGAGGGGGTGCCCACCCACGCCAGAGGGAGATGAGGAGGAAGGAGAAAGGGAGAGGTGCGCGTGGAGAAGAAAAAGATAAGGATCGAAGAAAGAAGGAGAGTGGATAGAAGATAAGGACCTGGGCACGTGGAGACTAACTGCACCCCTGTGTTTTGTCCCGGTTGGTATTTCCAACTGGGAATAAATCTTTTATCCGGGTTGGTAATTACCAACCGGGATAAAAGGATGACGCATTCGTGCCAGAGCTTTCCACCCAGGACTAAAGCCCCTCCCGTCGGTGTCCTTTCGGTGTCTCATTTTTTATCCGGGACTAAAGCCATTTTAGTTATAGGTCCAAAGTCATCTGGGACAAAAAGGGTTGGATGGAAGATCAGTTCTCTAGTATTGCGTGTGTAATAGCCTACGGCAGGACTAGCTCACATGGTTCCGAGAAAGCACTGAATCTACCTGTCCACGCCAACAAATGAGCTAGGAACCATGCATGGATTATATTTGGATCGCAACAATAACTTCCCCGAGATATTTGTGCAGCGAAGCATCACACGCGCTGATCCTTACGCGTGTGCTAGCTTCACGTTCGCACATGGAGCAATTCGCTGCCTTGATCCGCAGGTCTCTCGCGGCCTTCGCGCGTCAGGAGTCTCTCTGCCCCTTGTCCAAGCCTCCGTGGCCTGAGGTACTGGCAACTTGCGGCAGGGACGTACAGGCAGGAGGGATGAGGGAAGCGTTGGACAGCTCTCTTACCTGCATGGTGTTTGCTCGTTGAAATTTTAAGTTTGTGCAAGCGTGCAGTGAACGTACCACTCTACCAGACGTTTCCTCACGTGACCACATGTTTCAATTTTGCCATGCCTATTTTAAATTGTACGTTGTTTTGACTTTTTAGATTTATAGATTTTGCTACGTATTTAGACATAGAGTATATATAGATGATTAGGTGTGTATGTCAAAAACTATGAACCTAGACAATACCAAACGACCACCTGTAATTTAGTAGGGAGTACTAAGACGTCGTTCTCTAAAACTTGAAATAGTATTGTACTAAGAGTTGGATTATCGAAGAAGCAATGTCCTGTGTCATCTCTAATGACGTCAAATGGCTTAAATCTAGTAACTGTAGCAGGCATCGCAACACCCTGATGCGTGCATGGGCCAAAGCTAGTGCTTAATGCAGCCTGCCTTTGGCGACGTACGCTGTCGCTACCGACTGTAGCAATGGTGAGTCAACACGATTTATGATGCCTCTCGAAGGGACGACGGTTATTGACTTATTGGTCATGAAAAACACACAGTGCTCAGGGCAAGTAGTGTACGTACGTACTCCCTTCGTCCTAAATTATAGATCGTTTTGACTTTGCTAGATTCATAGTTTTTACTATGCATCTAGTCATAGTGCATAGTAAAATCTACGAATCTTAAAAAATTAAAATGATCTATAATTTAAGACGGAGGGAGTACTTGCCACTTGGTTTGTCAAGTCAACCTCACCCAAACCACAATCATGCACTACCGGAAACAGGAAGTTTGCCGAGTGCCCCAGGCACTCAGCGAAGGTCCAAAAACACTCGGCAAACTCTTTGCCGAGTGTAACTCGGCGAACTTTCCCTCGGCAAACAGGGGAGTTGCCGAGTGTCGAACGTCGGGCACTCGGCAAATGGTTTACCGAGTGTCAAAAAGCACTCGGCAAACATTTTCGGAAAAAATAAAAAAACAAAAACACCGGCCGCCGGCCACCACGCCGCCACCGGCCGCCACGCTAGCCACCACGCCGCCTCGCCCGCTGCCGCCCGCCACCACACCGCCTCGCCCACTGCCACCCGCCACCATGCCGCCTCACCTGCTGCCACCACGCCGCCTCGCCCGCTGCCGCCCGCCTTGCCCGCTGCCGCCCGCCACGCCGCCACATCCAGCCGGGAGGGGAGGGGCAACCGCCGGAGAGAAGGGGAGGGGGCCTCGACGGGGGAAGGAGGGGTGGCTGCGCCGCTACTAGAGAGAAGGGGAGGGGGCCTCAGCGGGGGAAGGAGGGGCGGCCGCGCCACCGCCGGATCCGGCCGGGAGGGCCCGCGCTGCAGCCGGATCCGATCGGGAGGGCCGCGCCGCAGCTGGATCCGGCTGGGAGGGGCGGGCCACGCCGTCGCCGGGGAGAGGAGGGGGAGGGGTGCCGGCAGGAGAGGGAGAGGGAGGGAGGGAAGGGGCGCCGGCAGGAGAGGGAGAGGGAGGGAGGGAAGGGGCGGCGACGGCGACTAGCCGGCGGCGGGAAGAGGGAGGTGGGGGGCCGATGTTGCGCGGAGCTAGGGGGCGTCGGGCGTGTCGCGAAGGAAGGAGGCCGGGGGTGCTGGGGTCTGGGGGCCGGGGTTGAAATATATGTTTTTGACGTTTGCCGAGTGTCCGATGTGGGACACTCGGCAAAAAAAAAGAAATTTTTTTTTTGCCGAGTGTGAAAAGAAAAACACTCGACAAATATTTTATAATTACCTTTAATGCATTATTAAAAATATCCATCAGTTCCAAAAAATTAGCAAAATGACACATGAAACAATATATGTTCTCTATTGCATATAAAAAAAGTGTTGTGGTCAAATCAAAACTCGACCGTCACTTTGACTCTAAATCTATTCGAATTCTTCTCAACGCTACAATTCTTCTTCGGAGATGCTTTGGTTCGTAAACATCGTACGTGACAAAATATGCAAAACCTTCTCAATTTTTTACCACAACCTCCACGTATGATATCATCACATCATGACAAATCTCATGATTTTCCGACTTCGTTTGCCTTTTTTAGAATTTAAAAATCATTCGATCACATGTTTGTGGTTATGTTTCCTGAACAGATGTTTGAAATTTCTTTTCATTTTATGGGTAAGGCCTCAAATTGGGCTAAATAACATAAATACAATTTTTCTACTCATTTTATTCTATAATTTGAATATCTTGCGGTTCAAATTTGACTTATACCAAAAATTCCCTTGAAATGCAATTAATTAATTAAATATAGCAAATAAATCTAAAAATATACCAAATTTTAATATGAAGTACCACATGTTGTATGTGGGGAGTAGAAAAAAAATTCAAGGTGAGATGAGAAAAAAAACTTATTGTTTTGCCGAGTGTCAAAAAAAAACACTCGGCAAACCCCCCCACCCCACCTTTGCCGAGTGGCAAATCCCCCTCTTTGCCGAGTGTTTTTTTTTGACACTCGGCAAAGAGACGGGTTTGCCGAGTATTTTTTTTTCTTGACACTTGGCAAAGATTTGATTTGCGGAGTGTTGTTTCTTTGCCGAGTGTTTTTAGCTTGGCACTCGGCAAAGACCTTGTTTGCCGAGTGTTCGAAAAACACACTCGGCAAAGAAAAAATACTCAGCAAACTTCCTGTTTCCGGTAGCGATGGAGGCACCAGACCTGCACGCGTATAGGCATTGAACAACACGGCCAACAGTACTCGAAGTAGAGGTACTAGTATTTCTTTTCAAATGATAATAACAATAATTATGCAAACTATCGTATATCTAAACAAATTCGATCTTCGCCTAGAAAAGCACCCTTATGTGTGATGGTAAATATACGCGTGGGTGCGTGACCTCACCTGAATTCAGAGAGTCCCAAGAAGCCAGAGCCGTTTCGGATCACCGGACGGTTCTAGAGTAAAGACTTCTGAGCGTTCTTTGCTAGTTCTATGCTCAGTTGCATCTTGCAAGTTGCAACCATTAATTTATGCATGTCATCTTAGCAATTTTCTATGCTTTAATTTGTACTACTAGTACGTCTTCATCAAGGTTAAACTTTATTTCGTGTACCAAAATTTTCTCCCCCCATTTGTTCACCCAGAATTTTATTTCCATTTTTATTAATAAAGACTTTTTCCTTTTCTAGGCTGGAAAGTATTAATTTCTTTGTTTGTACACAATGCTATTTTTCCCTACTTGCATCGCTCAAAATTTTTTTATAAAAGTGATTTTGTAGTAAAGTAGATGCTAGGTCACTAACCAACATACTTAAACAAAGTGATGAAAATATATACTCTAAAAAACACGTGATGATTTTATTTTTCTAAAACCAGCTATTTGAAACTTAGATCACACATTGCTCTTTTGTGGGTTGAATTTGGATGTTCTTTGTACTTTTCATGGTAGCGTATTTTTGTTTCTATGTATTATTACAACATCTTGCAACAAAAATTAGAGGTAAATTTTTTTAATAATGATCGTATCCATGTGTAAAACGCCACTTATATGTTATTACTTGATAGGGTAGTTGTTTTCATGCCATCCTAAAATTTAAAGAGAGGATCATCAAGGCATGATATGGGAATAAATTGCATTAGACAAACATATATATAC
Organism: Setaria viridis; assembly: GCF_005286985.2. Lineage (NCBI taxonomy): Eukaryota > Viridiplantae > Streptophyta > Magnoliopsida > Poales > Poaceae > Setaria > Setaria viridis. Next base: position 24,020,404 of record NC_048267.2, on the reverse strand, counting down.
ATGGAGTACATGCATAACCCACAATCACTCTGTGTCGTTTCGGAAAAAAAACACTGTGTCATATCCCAGCCAACCACCCGGGATGGGAGAAGGGAAATAAAGGGAAAAGGCAACGGAGGGTAGCTAATGACAATAATTAAAAAGGTTAAGCACCTTTACCCCGTACCGGCCGGTACTGTTGCCTAGAGCGGACGAATTGGCGATGATGACGAGACGGCGATAATGCATGTGGTGTGCTCGCCCTTGCCCCCACATGCAGCTAGCTAGCTTAGCCTTTGCCACTGCCCTTGCCCTTGCTGCTGGCTGGGAGTTTGTTGCCGCATCGGATTAATGTACTTGATCGCCTCTTCCCCGCACCTCAAGCTACCTGCTTTATTTCCTTAAATCTCCCCCAACCCACCCCCATCCATTAGCCCACGGGGGCCTTGCCCTTACCTTGCTTCAACCCCACTTTATCAGATCATAGTGCCCCTCTTTCTCTCTGTCTTGGTCTATAATCGTCTCTCTCTCCTGCAGATGAGACCACATTGCATGCCTTTATCTCCCTCCCTCTCTCTCTAAACAGTTAGTTTCTCTCTCTTGCTTGCTGCGATGCCACTGCTTACTTTTTTTTTATTTACATGCTAGTTTCTTCATCTTCACTTTATTAAAATTGCAGCTGTTATCGTCTCTAGCTTAAGTCTCAAGCATCGAACTGCCTGCTGTCGCCTGAGCTCAGCTGAGCTGCTGAGATAGCGAGCCAGCCATCGCTTTTATATCGCCCGCCAGGCCGTCTCATCATCATTGTTGCCATCACCTGCCGCTAGCTGGCCGGGCGCCAGCCCGCAGTAGTAGTCGTCAAGAAACTGATCGATCGCTCGCTCCGAGCGCACAACGGTCGGGCCGGCGGCGGGGGCAGCTAGAGAGGACGTTGCAGTCTCAGTCCACCGACCGACATGGGGCGTGAGGCGGCGGCGACGAGGCCCAAGCTGCGGAGGGGCCTGTGGTCGCCGGAGGAGGACGAGAAGCTCTACAACCACATCATCCGGTACGGCGTCGGCTGCTGGAGCTCAGTCCCAAAGCTCGCAGGTGATTGGATTTAGTAATTAACCTGCATTTTTTCAGTTAATTAGTCTCTTGGATAATGCCTGATCTGATTGAAAAATCATTTGCTGTTGCCTCTCTTGCATTGTGCTGTATGTGTTGGTGTAGGCTTAGAGAGATGCGGCAAGAGCTGCAGGCTGAGATGGATCAACTACCTGAGGCCTGACCTCAAGAGGGGCAGCTTCTCCCAGCAGGAGGAGGACCTCATCATCAGCCTCCACAAGATGCTAGGCAACAGGTAATTTACTCACTAATAAACTAGTAAAACTAGCTTCTTTCTTCTTAATTAAGAAATGGCAAGCAGTTACTAGTTAGCACTTAAGTACACTTGCCGATTTTAGTGCTTCACTACTCAACCACTCAAACGGCAATCCTCCTGCCCTGAGCTTCTGGAAGCAATCACACAGTCTTGTCGCGCTCCCATTTACGAAAGCACATGTGATCATCAGGTGGTCCCAAATCGCGTCGCAGCTGCCGGGCCGGACGGACAACGAGATCAAGAACTTCTGGAACTCGTGCATCAAGAAGAAGCTCCGGCAGCGGGGCATCGACCCGGCAACCCACAAGCCGCTCGACGACGACGACGCCTCCGCCGCAGCCAACAACGCCGCCGAGGCGCCACGGGACGACTGCAACCAGCTCCCGGCCGCAACCGACGACCGCTGCTTCGCCATGGGCGGCGCCCGCAGCGACCCCATCGCGCCGCACTCCCCGACCGTCAGCTTCGACCCGCTGTCCGTGACCAACGTCCCGGCAATGCAGGGCTCCTACGGCGCCGCGCACTCCTTCCGCTCGGCGGACAACCTCTGCGACTACGGCGGCGTGGACGTGGCCTCCGACGCCGCCACATACAGCGCCTACACGGGCGGCGGCGCCGACAGCTCCAGCAACAGCAACGGCACCTGGACCTGCGGCGGCAATGTCGTCGGCGGCGGCGAGCCGATGCCGCACATGGACATGTTCGGCCGTGACGCCGCCGAGGCGGCGTACCACCAGTTCGACCCGGCCAAGTACAGCCCCTGGCAGCAGCACGAGGCGGCGAGGCTCCACGACGGGGTCGGCGGCGCGGCGAGCTTCCCGATCCGGTCGATGTCGAGGGACCTGCCGGATTCCTGCTTCGACCTCGCCCGCAGCGCGCTGGAGGACGAGTTCAGCGTCGACTTCCTCTGACCCCCACGCCGAGAGGTCGTTGTCTCCATCGGTCACCCGACAGACACACAGATATACACACACACTTCACTACTACCTCATCACAAGATCACCCAACAAAAGATACTCCAGAAAGCATCCTGCCTGGCATGTTCGTTATTTTCTTCTCTTTTCATCTGCTGGTCCTACTTATTTGGATCAAGTTGTTTACTTAACACACACGTTGGTATAATATGTGTCCATAATAAGGGATATTATATATACTATATACCTCAATTCCTGGGGACCGAAAATTGTATGGGAATCCAATCGTAATATAGCTGCAATCGAGCTATTTAATTTTGGATGATGAAGAACAACGCAACACTAGCAAAAACCATTCAGGGTACCTATAGGACATATGGTATCGCCCATCCCCTCACTTCTAGTTGCTATATATGCACGTAGAGTCTTAGGGTGCATTTGGCGTGGCTCCTTCCGGCTCCGGCTCTGGCATTGTGCGCCACTGTGACAGAGCTGCGGGAGCCATTCCAACACACCACCAGCTCCTCTTGTTCCCTAGGCAAAAAAGAGTGGAGCCGGAGCTCTTTTTTCACTCCTACAGGGAAAAACAGTAGTGCACAGCAGGAGCCAAAGCCATTTCACGGGAAGCCACGCCAAACAAGCTCTTATTATAGAGGTTGGAGTCTTATTATAGAGGTTGTCTCCAGTGCAAACTACAGTGTGTTGGGTACATGCTAACAAATTGTTAGAAATGAATTTTTATGACAAAATCTACTTTTGCTTTTATCTTAGTTCTCGTGGGATATATCATTTTCCCAAAAAAAACTTTGAAGTCAGTGTGTGCGTCAGTGCGTGTATCTATATAAGTGCGGGCGTGCGGCCCAAATAAAGAAATTGGGTTGACTACGTGTATTTTAATAAGCATCATTCATTTGAGTTGGATGCACCGTAGTAATTAAATGTTAGTTTTTTATAACGAAAATATATATTATAACTACTCCCTTCCTCCGTCTAGATCGTTATGATTTTATTAGATTAATAAGCATTTAGACATAGTCTATGTCTACATGTATAAAGCCAAAACCAGTAAACGACCAGGAGGGAGTATTAATTAAGATGAACAGTAGACGCAGGCACTCTCTAAGAAGGTATAAAATACATCCACATCAATTTCGCAAAAAAAAAGAATGCATCCACATCAAACAAAGACAAAAACCAGGTCTGTCTGAACACACACTACCGGAAACAGTGACAATACCGAGTGTTTTTATCTTTTCCGAGTGCAATCTATCAGGACTCGACAAAGGACATGTTTGCCGAGTGTCTCCACATATACACTCGGCATTCAAAATACACTCGGCAAACGTCTTGTTTGCCGAGTGTCATGAATGAAACACTCGGCAAAAACGACAACGACACTCGGCAAACAGAACGCACTCGGTAAATCTCTAACACGTGACTAGCACGCGCGACAGCCGTTACGAAGCGTGCCGGACGTTTGCACTTTGCTGAGTGCCCGTTAGCGGCACTCGGCAAATCATAGCTTTGCTGAGTGTCCGTCTCGAGGCACTCGGCAAATTACAGAGATGCCAGGTGTTAGTAAGCCGCACTCGGCAAATCTCTAACACGTGTCTAGCACGTGCGGTAGCCGCGTGCCGGACGTTTGCTCTTTGCCGAGTGTTGCTCCTAAGGCACTCGGCAAAGTTTATGTTTGCCGAGTGTTTTCTGTAGACACTCGGCAAAATAACATTTTTTTTCTTCCCTGCCGTCCAAACTTTTTCCACTCTCCACACACAACATGTGATACTACATGTTCAAATTTGATATATTTGTGGATCGGTTTGCTATATTTAATAAATTTATAGCACAAATAGGATTTTTGCGGTTACGGGTAAATTTGAACTGCAAGAATTTTCAATAATGGAATAAGGTCAGTGGGAAAATCCTATTCATGTTAATGATTCCACTCTGGGGCCTTACCCAGAAAATGAAAAGAAAGTTCGAACATCTTGATCAGAAAATACGACCACGAACGTGTGGTCTAGAAAAAACAAACGAACTCTGAAAATCATGAGATTTTTCAAGATCTCATGATGTCATACATGGAGACTTTGGAAAAAATTGAGAAGGTTTCGCACCTTTTGTCACGTACGACTCTTACAAACCGGAGCATCTCGAGAGAAGAGTCTAGAAGTTTAGAATGATCTGTTAAGATTTGGAGTCAAAGTGACGGTCGAATTAGAGTTGGACTTCAAAACTTTTTGTATAGGCAATGGACAACATAGATTGGTTCCTTTCAAATTTTCCGAATTTTTCGTATCCTTTTGATAATTTTAATGTATTAACTTCAATTATAGACTTTAAATTGAGATAAATTAAATTTGAGCTATAACTGCGTAAAATAATGGAACAATATTCGTAGAAAAATCAAATATGTATTGTTAAGTGAATTTGACCATGTTTTTTGAAGTACATCGGAAAAAATTTAGTAAAGCACGTTAGGGAAGGTATTTGTACATGAAATTCTAAAGTACTTTGCCGAGTGTTTTACGGTTTGCCGAGTGTCTCGGGGAATACACTCGGCAAACTTAGTGTATGGGCCCACAACAGCGCATATACTGTTTCCAATTGGTTAAAAAAATATATAAAAAAAGTGTTTGCCGAGTGTTCTAGATCCGGGCACTTGGCAAAATATGGTTTGCCGAGTGTTTTGGATGTTGACACTCGGCAAACTCTGGATCCTATCCACAGTGCCCGCACACTCACCTCACTCCCTCAGAGCACTTAGCACACCTCCACCTCCCTTCACCCGCCGTTGCCCTGCCCCGTACCCGCCGCTGCAGCACCCGCCGCCCCGCACCTCCAGCGGCCCGCCCCCGGCTCCCCTCGGCCACCGCCCCGCTCCCTGCGACCGCCCGCCCGGCTGCCCCTGCAGCCCGCCATCGGCGCCGGCCCGGCCGCCCCTCCCCTGCCCGCGGCTGGCTCCCCGCCCGGCGCTCCAGCCACCCCTGCTCCGCTGCGCCGGCACCCGCCCCCTGTCGGTTCCCGCCCCTCCCTGCCCGCGACTGGCGGCCTCCAAGGTAGGAAAATGTTGAAATTAGAAAAAATTACAGTAGGTGATTGATATTAGAAATTAGAAAATGTTGAAAAGAATAGAGAGGTGGTAGGATGTGGTAGGATTTTTTTCAGAAATTAGAGGCATGAAACTAGAAAATTAGAAAATAGAGAGGTGGTAGGATGTCTAGAGAGGTGGTAGGATTTTTTTTCAGAAATTAGGATGTGGTTGTCGGCCGTCGTGCCATTTCTTTGGTGTGGATGTATTTGTCGGACATCGTGCCATATCTTGGTGAGATTGTGGTTGTTGGCCATCATGCCATCTCTTTGGTGAGAATGTGGTTGTCAGCCATCGTGCCGTTTTCTTTGTTGCAGGTTTGGAAACCTCCCCGTGCAGGGGAGCTGCTGCCGAAATTTTGACTTAACAGTACTATGTTTCTTTTCTTGCAGGAGAGGCTCACAAGGACCGTCCTCGACTCGTCACTTTGCAGGATAGCAAGGTGAGATATCTTACACATCTCTTTCCATTTGATGTTCGTATATCACGTAACCTAGTTAGGCGTCTCCCGTTCGAAAGAGATACGGATGCAAATATGTAAATATTTGCATATCTATAACCATATCTGTTTTGAATTGTCCATATTTTTTGGACAGCCCGAGGATGTGTAGGTGCGGTTAGTTTCCATGCTCTACTCCGATCCGTGATAGAGTTTTGGCAGCACCTTCCTGTTGTTCTCCGGATACACAATCTCCGATCCTAGATGTGTATTTGGAGAACAGCGGGGAGGTGCTGCTGAAATTCTATCTCGGATCGGAGTAGGGCATGGAAACTAACCGCACCTACACATCCTCGGGTGGGATTAGGACCTATCTTCACCCATTAGACAGCTTAGGAACATGTAGATACAACGTGATTTTTTATATTACTCATTGTTATGCTAGAGGATGGATGACCGTGAGTAGATGTACACGGGCTGCTCTAGTCAGGATTCATTAACCGATGAATGGATTGAAAAGACCGATGCATTCTTGGAATGGGCGTTTGCTAGGGTCAAATTACCTGTACCAAATAATGAAGATTACAACATAGACCTCAACACGTATGACGGAGAGTTCTTCCAAGAAGATGGGCTCGAAGGGAGTTTTGTGATAGAGTTAACCGAAGGGATTGGAATGGAAGTAGACAATGAAAGGGTTGCTGACGAGGACACTGGAGATGAGGTTTAGAATGCGAAGGACTTAGATTTATTTCAATGATTACAGTTAGGCTATGATAGTGATGACGACATTCCTCCTTTGGAGCACGGGCACGATTATATCGACACACGTGATAGTGATGATGAGACTTATGATCCAGTTAATCCCGATCATGATGATTACTTCTAATACATGTACGATTTTTTATTTGTCATACCATGTTATTTTTTCAAGAATGTTTAGTTTCTTTTGCATATGTTTCTAAATATGTTTTGTTTATATTATGCCGATTGATTTACTCCTTTTAATTGCAGGTGATTGAGCAATGGTGGGCGGTATGAGGAAGGTCGTGGCTTTGTATCAAAAAGTTACAGGTAAAGCTTCAGGGTCCTCTTCAGGGTTTTCTTCAGGAAGAGGTCGAGGGAAGGGTGGACGCATGGGTCGAGGTAGGGGTGGGGCAGAGGTCGAGGAAGAGGTCCAGACTAGAGGCAGGGGTCAAGGGAAGGGTAAAGGGCCGAGGCACCCGTCGCCTAAAATAGAGTCGCCATCTGAGGAGGAGTTACCTTCCGCGCACGGCTCTGGTGATGAGGAAGAGGAGCAGGAGAAGCAGGAGCAGGAGCAGGAGCAGGAGGGGGAGGAGGGGGAGGCAAGGGGTTCGTAGACCCAGATCTGGTTGCGAGGTGCATCACACCATTAGGGAAGCTTGAGCCTTGATGAGTATAGGGAAAAATGGGTACGCGAATTCATTTCTTTTGTCTAATGCTCAATTCAGCAAAATTTCTAATGATTTTGTATTTTTGCCGTAGTCATCCTCACATGATGGCCAGCCTTGCTCCCAGTTCAAGGGATGGATTCTATCCAAAAAGGGTAAGGCAACGGCCAACATCGATGTGAACCTGGACGACCCGTCCGAGGCGTACTCCAATCCTAGCATCCACAGCCACATCACCTCCTACACAACGATGGCAAGGGAGATTCATGGGCCAGATTATGATCCGAGCACCCAGGATCTAGATGGAGAAGTGGTGATGAGGGTGGGAGGAGGGAAGAAGCATGGCCGATATTGGATTGGCGATAGTGTAATCGACACGGCCTCTACTCCCACTCTCTCCCAGATCCGAGCAAGGAGCACAGACTCGAGCCTAGCAATACGCCCACAGCCGACCACTGCACAGTTTCAGATGGAGGCTCTTCAGGTTCTTTCTATTTCATTCATCGTTCATTGGTTGTTACGTACTTTACCTTTGCATGGTAATATTGCGATGAAAAATTGTAGGCCCAAGTGGAGAAGCAACAACAGGAGATAAAGGCGAGGGTGGAGCGGATGGTTTGGCAGAGGATGGAGGCTGAGCGGCAGAGGATGGACGAAGAAAATTGGTTGAGGATGGAACAAATGTTTCAATACATGCAAAATATTACTACTGCTACGAGTATGGGTACACCACTGCCACAACCACCGATGATATTCCCTCCACCTCAGCCACCCACACATACTCCTGTGAGTCCCTTGAACTTTAGTTTCAATACTTGACTTAGTTAGCTCAAACATGACTTAGTTACCTCAATTGACTTAGTTAGCTCAAAGATGACTTATTTAGCTCAAATGATATCAATCTTGTCTCACACGTCTTCTTTTATGTGCAGAATCAATCGGTGGCCTCTAATTCCCAAGTTAAAGACCTAGATTTGTCACAGCGGTTCGCAGGGATGCCACCTCACTGAATTGTGCATTATTTGTGAACTTAATCTCGAACATATACTTGTGGAATTGTGGTTTGTTGAAACTATCAATCATTTCTAGCTTCATTAGGTTGTCATCAAGATCTAGATCTAAAAGACAGAGGAGGGAAGAGAGAGAAAATAACTAGAAATGGATTATTTTTATAAATAAAATTCTATGGTCATATTATAACCCTTACAATGCTATGTTTGTCATTTTAATGTAATATAGAATTAAGTTTGATTATATTTTTCTTACTTATTAATTAATACATCCATAGTTGATTGAATTAATCTATAATTGATTTTGATTTTTTTCCTTCTTCTTATTAATTATTACAACCATGGTTTAAATGAGTCTCATGTAGGGTAATATACAATTAGTTTTTATTGTATTTCTTCCTACTTATTAGTTACTACATCCATAGTTTTAATTAATAAAGTTGATTAAATTAATATATAATTGAGTTTGATTTTTTCCTTCTTCTTATTAATTATTACATCCATGGTTTAATTGAGTTTCATTTAGGGTAATATAGAATTATTTTTTATTATATTTGTTCCTACTTATTAGTTACTACATCCATAATTTAATTTAGTTTATAGAATTGCAATCCATTGTTAATTAAATTAGTTAATATAACATAGATAATTTCATTTAGTTTATAGAATTGCGATCCATAGCTCATTAAATTAGTTAATATAACACAGAATTGGTGTCATAGGTTGTTAAAGATGGATCATAGAGCTTGGATGTATGGCATACGAAGACATTCGCATACTTTCATGTAAGAGGTATCAAAGTTTGTGGAGGCGGCGAAGAAGAACGCTCGCATTTGCAAGACAAAGCAATTACGTTATCTGTATTTTACTGTAGCAACAATATTGTATGGGAGGATACTGATGTCATCAAGAGGCATTTGATAAAGCAAGATTTTGTGGATGGATACACAATTTGATCCCACCATGGTGAGGCAGGAGGTAGTTTCAACAACACAGACATCATACTGGCTGTGATGAAGTGAGTCAGAGAAAATCAGGCGGTTCCCCAGATTTTGTAGGAGGCCTCATGATGAGGATCTCCCAAGCTCCTCACATTCTTCTACTATGGCTGCTGCACCGAATGATCAAGATAATAATTCCAATGCATACATAGGGCCAATAACACGAGCACGGGAAATACAAAATAAGGTGAATCTGTTCCTTAGTAATGTACATATTTTTTATGAGGATAGTATACTACCTAATGCATGTACTTTACTTGTTCTCAGGTTTGAAGGACTAGTATCATTGGAGGTCAAGACCAAGGAACAAAACAAGACGCTTGCTGAAATGAAGTTGTGCCTAACAACACAAGCATCTGATGGTGGAATCATGAGGGAGGAGAGGGAGTATGGTTCCAACACTAGAGGGAAATTTCAAAGGCTATGGGAGATGTCCTATTGTAGTCCTACATGGATTCAAGCCGAGCCAATCACGAAGACAAAAGATAGAAGGAGTTTAATTTCATTCGGACTCGGTTTGAACTCTCTAGACAGACACGGAGTAAAAATAGCATAACTCCTCCATATTAAGTCGGATTGGGGTGAGTAAATACTCGTTGGAAAGGTTATTTCATAAATTTTCCAACGGATCCAGCCCTGCTATCATATTCCTTCTGAGGTAGCCGCAATCGTCGAAGCAACGCGTCGGTTGTAACTTAGGTTTTCTGTTCTGTAACATAGTCGAGTCCAAGTCGGCCCAAAACTATTGTAGGGTTATATATAACCATGTACATGACCTGAGAGGTCAGACCACGTTTATTATTCATCAAAACTTGCAGCCTATGCTCTTGTCCTCATCTAGAGTTTAGCCTATTGCAAACTGACAACTAGATAGGGAATTGGGAGTTCCTGCCATAAGGTTGTTCTTGCTTTTCTGCTGGGAATTGAGGGAGCAATTCAATTCACTTCTACGTGGTCAAGTGGATTGCTTATCAACCATGTGGTTTTGCGAATTCGAGGTGAAAGATGTGTTGCACGGGCAGCGTGTTGTTCACCCAACTCGTTGGATTTCACGGCATATCCAGATTCTATTTCGAGAAGATCGGGCATCCCGTATCATCTTGGTAATCAGAGCAAGGTTTTCTCGGTAGGATCTTTACCCTAGCTACATATTTGTTCATTGTCCTATACAAAATCCAAAAAAAAATTATCAACCCTTAGTTTGCAATTTGTTGTTCTTGTGAGTTTTGTTAAGTTTTAGTCCATTGGAATCGTGTTTAGCTTGCTGATCATAATTCCTTTGCGTGCCCTTTTGTGCCATTCTTTATCTTATTTCATCGTGTTAAGTTTTCTATTCTGTTTAGAGTCTATAAATTCAAAAACAAAAAAAATAGTGAGCCAACATCTATCCTTTGTGACAACTTTTGAACCTATTGAGACTAGCTGTAGGAAGTTGCTCGAGGGCTTTGCACATTATCACCTTTGTGAATCATATTATAAATCTGCTGTGTTGACCATAGTAGCAAAAAAAAGAGGAAGAAAAGAATTCAGTAAGGAAAAAAAAGAAACAAAGAACATGCTTTGGTCCCATATATATTACATATTTGCTGTTGATCAGATTTAATTTGCTGTGACACTGTGCAAATCTTGTAGCCCTAATTGTCTGTTTGAGCAATTAGCTAGCGTCTCTCCATATCGTGTGCAACGTGAGCTCCTATTTCTTGATTTCAGATTGTATAGCTCGTTCATTGGTTGCATCAAGATCAATTTATCTTTGCGTGTGTGTTGCTTTTTTTTCCACTTATATCTTTGATCAGCAACTAAGCATTGTGTTCTAATTTGGATTACTACTTAACGAGACAACATCAAGAGTGCAGATTTGCTAGGATAAACACAGCCCTCCAAGCTCCACATATTTACTACTCGTGCAATTACCCCTGAACGTTGAATTCGCTTAACCATCACCTTTTGATTTTATCAATACCACCAGAGTTTGATCAGCCCCTTATCTCATCGGAAGGTAAGAGCTTCAAGTGGTAAGGGGGTGAGGTTGAGTGCTTTCCACATATTTTTTTTGCACATATACATTTGCTGTAGTAGATAGGAATTTAACTATGACAGGAACTAGCGGAGCAAAAGATGTTGATGGGAAAGGCAATGATAATGAACCTATGACCCATCTCCAGTACAATGCATTGCGAGATGTGCTACGAAAGGAGATGACTTCAGGGCTGAATGAACCACGAGACAAGACAGAGGAGCTATCTAAAGAAATCAAGAAAATTGTTAAGGATTTTGAAGAGCAAGCTAATGAATACATGGTGAAGCTAAGGCGTGACATTATCGCTGATGTGAGGAATCTAATCCAAGCTGATGAGGAGGAAGCAAGTGTTCATGGGTCTCCTAGAGGTGAAACAGATGAGGAACGTGCTGCTCGTTTACAATTAGAAGAACAAGAACGTCGTGAACAAGATGCTACCAATTCTATCCATCCACATGGATGTGGAGGTGGGAAGGGAAGTGGAAACGGAAGAGGTCTTGGTTGTTTTGGCTATCGCAACGCCTTTTTGGGTGAACATCGTGATGGTGGATTTTAGTGGAATCAAACAACTAATAGATTTGAAGACAGATTTGGGAAGCTTAAGATTACTATTCCTAAATTTTGTGGGACTAATGATCCTGAAGCATATCTTACTTGGGAGTTGAAAGTAGAGAAATTTTTTTGAATGCACAATTACACCGAAGACACCAAGTTACAGATGGCATCACTTGAGTTTGATGATTATGCGTTGATCTGGTGGGAATAAGTGTTGAACCAAAGAGAGCAGAACAATGAACCTCCTGTTGCTACATGGGTAGAGATGAAGCAAGAGATGAGGGCACGTTTTGTTCCTTCTTATTACAAACGTGACCTTTCTAATAAATTGAAGAATTTGAGCAAGGGTCTCGCTCTGTGGAGGAATACTACAAAGACATGGAACAGGCCATGATTCGAGCCAAGGTACAAGAATGAGGAGCAAACCATGGCATGTTTCCTTGTTGGTCTGAATTACTCTATCAAGCGAATTATCAATTTTCATCCATACAACAATGTGGTGCAGCTGGTGCATCAAGCTACCAAGGCTGAATGACAAGTGCAAGAAGATGCAAAGCCAAGATCTACTCCATTTTCTGCATGCATCACATCAAGTGGAGTTAGAAACTCTACTCCTAAATTCAACTTGAGCAAGAACTTCACTTCTGGTGGATCCAATGCACGTGGTACAGCAAGCAAGAAAGAAGAAAATACCCCAAGCGTTAGTAAACAGTCAGCTGAACCTGCTGCTAGTGCATCATCTTCGATTGGTTCAACTGCTAAGTCAAGTTCAATTCAATGCTAGAAGTGTTTAGGACGTGGGCACACATCTAAGGACTGCCCAAACAACAAGACAATGTTAGCAATGGACAATGGGGAATATGATTCTGCTAGTGAAGACGAATCTAAACAATAGCTGCTCCGGAGCGATTCAGCGACGCACAAGATGAAGAGGAGGCACCAGGTACTGTTTATTGTGATTTTGAGCAAGGACCTACCCTTATCGTTGCACCCACTGTCCTTAGTGTTCAATACAAGATTGATATGCAAAAGTGCTGCAATTTATTTCATACTAAAGCTAAGGTCAATAACAAGGTATGCAGCGTTATAATTGATGGTGGTAGTTGCCACAATTTGGCTAGCAAAGAAATGTGCGAGAAGCTTGGTCTGAGATTTTTGAGACACCCTCATCCTTATCATGTGCAATGGCTGAATGATAGTGGAGAACTAAAAGTTCAGTATATGGTGAAAGTACAATTTCAGATTGGAGATTATTGTGATACGGTAGAGTGCGATGTGGTGCCAATGACTGTGTGTCACTTGCTGTTGGGAAGGCTGTGGGAATTTGATCGTGATGCACAACATTCAGGCCGGAGTAATGAATACAAGTTGAAGTGGAACATCAAAGATATAGTGTTGCGTCCAATGACTCCTTCTCAAATTTCACATGAGAGTGGGCAGAAGCTAGAGAGCACACAAGAAAAGGAGAAAACGAGTGCCAAACCAGAACCGGTGAGTGAGAGCCACAAGCCAAAACTGAGCGGAAAAGGAAAGAATGAGAGAGGTAAATTAGTAATGCTAGCCACCAAATCTGATATTAGAGAGATGCGAGTTGACCCCAATTTAGTGCATTTGGTACTCCTGTACAAAGACACATTGCTTTCTCTAACGACTTAACATCTCTTCCTAGTGCTCTCTCTAATGTGTTGCAGGAATATGAGGATGTATTTCTAGATGCCACCAGTTCATGGGATCGAGCATCAAATTGACTTGATTCCAGGAGCATCACTTCCCAATCGTCCACCTTATCGCACCAATCCCACAGAAACAAAGGAAATCCAGCGACAAGTACAAGAGCTACTAAGTAAAGGGTATGTACACGAGAGCCTTAGTCCTTGTGCTATTCCCGTTATTCTTGTTCCTAAGAAAGATGGTACATGGCGCATGTGTGTCGATTGTCGAGCAATTAATAGCATCACAATTAGATACCGTCATCCTATTCCTAGACTTGATGATATGCTAGATGAACTTTGTGGTGCTGTTATATTCACTAAAATTGATCTACGTAGTGGGTACCATCAGATTCGAATGAAGGAATGTGATGAGTGGAAAACAGCCTTTAAAACTAAATTTGGCTTGTATGAGTGGTTAGTAATGCCTTTTGGTTTAACTAATGCACCTAGTACATTCATGCGTTTAATGAACCATGTTTTGAGAGCTTTCATAGGGAAGTTTGTAGTTGTGTATTTTGATGATATTCTGATATATAGCCGAACAATGGATGAACACCTTGATCACATTAGGCAAGTGCTAGAAGTGCTCAGATCTGAACGCTTGTTTGCTAATATTGAGAAGTGCTCTTTTTGTAAAGATAAAATGGTATTTCTTGGTTATGTTGTTTCTGGATAGGGTGTAGAAGTTGATGAATCTAAGGTTGAAACAATTAAAAATTGGCCTATACCTGTTAATGTTAGTCAAGTGCGAAGCTTCCATGGTCTAGCAGGCTTCTATAGACGTTTTGTGAAAGATTTTAGCACTATTGCAGCCCCATTGCATGAATTGACAAAGAAGGGTGTGCCTTTTATATGGGGTAAGGCACAAGACAATTCTTTTAATGAACTGAAAAGGAGATTAACTGAAGCACCATTGCTTGTTTTACCTGATTTCACTAAAGCCTTTGAGGTTGAATGTGATGCTAGTGGAATTGGTATTGGTGGCGTTTCAATGCAAGACGGTAAACCGGTAGCATATTTTAGTGAGAAACTTGGTGGTGCTCAATTGAACTATCCTATTTATGATAAAGAGCTGTATGCTCTAGTGCGTGTTCTAGAAACTTGGCAACATTATCTTTGGCCAAAAGAATTTATTATACATTCTAATCATCAAGCTTTGAAATATTTAAAGGGTCAAGCTAATCTGAATCGTAGACATGCTAAGTGGGTTGAATTCATTGAATCTTTTCCATATGTTGTGCGTTATAAAAAGGGAAAGGAGAACGTTGTTGTTGATGCGTTATCTAGGAAAAGTACAGTTCTAAATCAATTGGAAGTTAAGGTTCCAGGTCTAGAGACTTTGAGGGAATTGTATGCTGCTGATCGTGAGTTTTTAGAACTATTTTCAATATGTAAGGCCGAGAAAGGTTGGGAAAAATATCACTTGCGTGATGGGTTTTTGTTTAGAGTTAATAAGCTTTGCGTTCCAGAATCGTCCGTGCATTTGTTATTGCTGCAGGAATCACATGCTGGTGGTTTGATGGGACATTTTGGGAGAGAAAAGACTTACATGCTGCTATCCGAGAATTTTTATTGGCCTAACATGTGGCGTGATGTTGAGAGGTATGTGCAGAGGTGCGTCACCTGTCATAAAGCAAAATCAAAACTGAACCCTCACGGCTTGTACACTCCATTACCAGTTCCTAATTCACCATGGGAAGATATTAGCATGGATTTTTTTAGGATTACCTAGGACTAAGAGGGGGAGGGATTCAGTATTTGTTATTGTTGATAGGTTTTCAAAAATGGCACATTTTATTCCCTGTCACAAAAGTGACGATGCATCGCATATAGCTTATCTATTTTTCAGGGAAGTTGTTCGTTTGCATGGAGTACCACGTACTATTGTTTTAGATCGTGATGTCAAATTTATGAGCTACTTTTGGAAGACTTTGTGGGCTAAGCTTGGGACCAAGTTGCTGTTTTCGACAACTTGTCACCCACAAACCGATGGACAAACCGAGCTGGTGAATCGAACACTTTCAATGTTGCTGCGGACAATGCTCAAGAAAAATTTAAGAGAGTGGGAAGATTGTTTGCCGCATGTGGAGTTTGCATATAATAGGGCGGTGCATTCTACTACTCAGCTCAATCCGTTTGAGGTGGTGTATGGCTTCAATCCAATTACGCTACTAGATTTATTACCGCTGCCACATCAAGAGCGTGCTAACATGGAAGCATCACAACGGGCTGATTATATGTAGAAAATACATGTGAAGACTAAGGAAGAAATTGCAAGAAACGCCCGTTACTATGCTGAAAAAGCTAACAAAACTAGAAAAAAGATGTTGTTTGAACCAGGTGATTTAGTTTGGGTGCACCTTCGCAAGGACCATTTTCCTGAGAAGCGCAAATCCAAGCTTATGCCACGTGGTGATGGTCCATTCAGAGTTCTTGAGAAGATCAATGATAATGCTTACAAGATAGAGCTTTCGGAAGATAAATACGATGGTCCATTCCAACCTTCTTTTTCAACTTCTATCAATCATTTCTAGCTTCATTAGGATGTCATCAAGATCTAGATCTAAAAGACAGAGGAGGGAAGAGAGCGAAAATAACTAGAAATGGATTATTTTTATAACTAAAATTCTATGGTCATATTATAACCATTACAATGCTATGTTTGTCATTTTAATGTAATATAGAATTAAGTTTGATTATATTTTTCTTACTTATTAATTAATACATCCATAGTTGATTGAATTAATCTATAATTGATTTTGATTTTTTTCCTTCTTATTAATTATTACAACCATGGTTTAATTGAGTCTCATGTAGGGTAATATACAATTAGTTTTTATTGTATTTCTTCCTACTTATTAGTTACTACATCCATAGTTTTAATTAATAAAGTTGATTGAATTAATATATAATTGAGTTTGATTTTTTTCCTTCTTCTTATTAATTATTACATCCATGGTTTAATTGAGTTTCATTTAGGGTAATATAGAATTATTTTTTATTATATTTGTTCCTACTTATTAGTTACTACAACCATAATTTAATTTAGTTTATAGAATTGCAATCCATAGATCATTAAATTAGTTAATATAACATAGATAATTTCATTTAGTTTATAGAATTGCGATCCATAGCTCATTAAATTAGTTAATATAACATAGAATTGGTGTCATAGGTTGTTAAAGATGGATCATAGAGCATGGATGTATGGCATACGAAGACATCCGCATACTTTCATGTAAGAGGTATCAAAGTTTGTGGAGGCGGCGAAGAAGAACGCTTGCATTTGCAAGACAAAGCAAATACGTTGTCCGTGTTTTACTGTAGCAACAATATTGTATGGGAGGATACTGATGTCATCAAGAGGCATTTGATAAAGCAAGGTTTTGTGGGTGGATACACAATTTGATCCCACCATGGTGAGGCAGGAGGTAGTTTCAACAACACAGACATCATACTGGCTGTGATGAAGTGAGTCAGAGAAAATCAGGCGGTTCCCCAGATTTTGTAGGAGGCCTCATGATGAGGATCTCCCAAGCTCCTCACATTCTTCTACTATGGCTGCTGCACCGAATGATCAAGACAATAATTCCAATGCATACAAAGGGCCAATAACACGAGCACGTGCACGGGAAATACAAAATAAGGTGAATATGTTCCTTAGTAATGTACATATTTTTGATGAGGATAGTATACTACCTAATGCATGTACTTTACTTGTTCTCAGGTTTGAAGGACTAGTATCATCGGAGGTCAAGACCAAGGAACAAAATAAGACGCTTGCTGAAATGAAGTTGTGCCTAACAACACAAGCATCTGATGTTGGAATCATGAGGGAGGAGAGGGAGTATGGTTCCAACACTAGAGGGAAAGTTCAAAGGCTGTGGGAGATGTCCTATTGTGGTCCTACATGGATTCAAGCCGAGCCAATCATGAAGGGCCTGTTTGGTTTGAGTTGCTTATGCATAAGCAACTTAAAAATAAGCAAATAAGTTGCTTATGAACCAATCACTCTTGCTTATAGAGTTGCTTATAAGTTGCTTATGCATAAGCAAATAAGCAACTCTTGGGTTGCTTATGGTTGCTTATGGGGCACTTTACACGTCCTACCCTCATTCAATGCACCCTACCCCTTTCTCTCTCTCCTCTCTCCCGTCACCACTCAGGCATGGCGCCGCTTCCGCCCGCCGCCGCCGCTGCGCCGGCCGCCGGCCGCCTCCGCGCCGCCCACCGCCGCTCCCGCCCGCCCGCTGCCACTCCCGCCAGCTGCCGCTGCCCGCCTCCGCGCCACCCACCGCTGCTCCCGCCCGCCGCTGCCGCTCTCGCCCGCCCGCCGCCCGCCCGCCTCCGCGCCGCCCACCGCTGCTCCTGCCCGTCCTCCCGCCCGCCGCCATCACTCCCGCCCACCCGCCCGCCACCCACCCGCCTTCGCGCTGCGCGCCCGCCGCCGCCCGCCCGCCGCTCGCGCCTCGCCGCCGCCAGCGGCCTCCGCGCACCGCTCCCTCCCCGGATAGCCGCTCGCGCCGCGGCCCGCAGCTCGCGCCCCGCTCGCAACCCGCCACGGCCCGCTTCTTCTGGCGCTAAGGGCTAGGAGCTGGGTAATTATTAGGGGTAGAGGGAAATGGGATGGCAGGGGCAAATATGTCAATAGCAATCAGATAAGCAACCCAAACCAAACACCTAGAGCTAAAAATAAGTAACTACAATAAGCAACTTTAAGTTTCTTATAATAAGCAATTGAAATCAAACAGGCCCGAAGACAAAAGATAGAAGGAGTTTAATTCGGTTCGGACTCGGTTTGGACTCTCCAGACAGACACAGAGTAAAAATAGCATAACTCCTCCATATTAAGTCAGATTGGGGTGAGTAAATACTCATTGGAAAGATTATTTCATAACCTTTCCAACAGATCTAGCCCTGCTGTCATATTTCTTCTGAGGTGGCCGCAATCATCGAAGCAACGTGTCGGTTTTAACTTAGGTTTTCTGTTTTGTAACATAGTCGAGTCCAAGTCGGCCCAAAACTATTGTAGGGTTATATATAACCATGTACATGACCTGAGAGGTCAGACCACGTTTATTATTCATCAAAACTTGCAGCCTATGCTCTTGTCCTCATCTAGAGTTTAGCCTTTTGCAAATGGACAACTAGATAGGGAATTGGGAGTTCCTGCCATAAGATTGTTCTTGCTTTTCCACTGGGAATTGAGGGAGCAATTCAATTCACTTCTGCGTGGTCAAGTGGATTGCTTATCAACCGTGTGGTTTTGCGAATTTGAGGTGAAAGGTGTGTTGCACGGGCAGCGTGTTGTTCACCCAATTCATTGGATTTCATGGCATATCCAGATTCTACTTCGAGAAGATCGGGCATCCCATATCACCTTAGGGCTTGCCCGCTAGCACAGACTTTTCACCAAATTTTTAACCAATTTAAATACTTGATAAATGATTTTAAAATTATTTCAAACTTCTACACATGAACATAAATGTTATATAGTGAATGCTCATATATAACACAAATGTTTTGACTAGTTAGTTCACATGTCACTATAGGTTGAATCACCTCATGAGTTATAGGGTGATTATAACTTGGATATCCATTTGGGAAAGTTGTACTGTTACACTATCTCAAAATTATCTTATTATTTTTGGTCCATGTTGATGCACCGGTAAAGTGGTTACATACCAAATATGGACCAAATTATATTTTATTAAAATTTAGTTAAATCGAAAAGTAAATGGATTTTCATGTTAAACCTTTGAAAAACATCCATATTTAAGAAAATTTGATCATTTGAGATAAAAAACTAAAATGTATGTTAACAAGAAAACAACAAATCCAAGGGGGAAGGTGGATTGTGCCATTCCACCTAGGTTTCTTTTAATTTTAATAAAATATAAATTTGTCGAACAATCATGATATTTGGCATGTAACCATTTTAGCAGTGCACCAACGTGGACCAAAAATAATAACATAATTTTGAGATAGTGTAACAGTACATCTTTCCCAAATGGATATCTATGTCATAATCACTATATAACTCATGAGGTGTTTTAACCTATAGTGACATGTGAACTAACTGGTCAAAACATTTATATTATGTATGAAATTATATTTTTTACATTCACTATATAACATTTATGTTCAGGTGTAGAAGTTTGAAATAATTTTAAAATCATTTATCAAGTATTTAAATTTGTTGAAAATTTGGTAAAAAGTCTGTGCTGGAGGGCGCTAATGCCACCCGCCAGCACAAAAGCTCACTGCTAGTGGGCGGTAGTAGCGCCCACTAGTACAGAGGAAGCCCCATATAACTTGTGGTCAGGCACCAAAATTTCTAGCTCCTGGTGCAAAATTTTCACTACGCTGTCAGGCTGCCAAAATTTCGCGCCAGAACCGCCGCCCTTCTCGACGCCGCCGCCGATCGCCCGAGCCCCGTTGTGCCTCCTGGAGCACTACCGTGGCCCCCTCCCTGACGCCTCCTCCTCCTCGCTGCTGCCGCTGCTTAACCGTGCGCCGCCATCCGCCACTACCCCATCTCCACCGCCGGCCGCACGCCCATCTCCACTGCTGCCCTCCTCGACTCCATCGCCTCTCACCCGTGCGCTGTCACGCCTCTCGGAGCACCACCTCGGTCTCCTCCCCGACACTGCCTCCTCCTCGATGCTTCCGCCGCTCACCCGTGCGTTGTCATTCCTCCCGGAGCGCCACCGTGGCCCCCCTCCCCGACGCCGCCTCCTCCTCGACACCGCCGCTGCTCACCCGTGTGCCATCATCCGCCACCACCTCGTCTCCACCGCTAGGAGCATCCCCATCTCCACCATGGATCTACCTCTTTCTCTCCACCGCCAGCCCCTCCTCCCCTCGGCCCGTGAGCTCGAGCCATAGGCCCCACCCCTCCGCTCCTTCCCGACATCGCCGACCACCTCCCCGACGCCCGACGCCACCGCGCCTCTGCTTCTCCCCGATGCTTGACGCCGCCGCGCCTCCCTCCTCCCCGGCACTCCTTGATGCTATGCCACCGCTCCTCCCTGAGCCCTGACTCCTCCCCTACCACCGGCATGCCGCTCCTACCCAAGGTGCCACCCGTCCCCGAGGCCCCCGCACCACCGCTGCACCTCCCCGAGGCTGCCGCACCCCTACTTGCCCTTCCCCGAGCAGAAGCACCTCTTCCTCTCCCCGGGGCCACGTGGTTAGTTTTTTTTCATGTAAATATAATTACTTAATTGCAAATTATTGTAGAAAAGAAAATGTAATAATAAATGCAGTGTTTAAATGAAATTTTGAAAGGAAAAGTTTGTTGTCGATATGCATAAATTCATGAATAATAAACATGTATTAATTGTGGAAGGAAAAGTTTGGTGTACAAATATTTATTGATATGAACAAATTCATGAATAATTTTTAATTGCAAATATTACAATTTTGCATATTAATAGTGATGGACAACAATGAGAACAATGTTGAATCCTCCGAGGAGGATTCTGATTTTGACGATGATTATGGATCATATTCTACTCCACCTGAGTACAAACCAAGCCCACCTAGGTCTCGCAGGAGTCTAGATGAAGATGACCCTGAATACGATCCAACCGCGGATCATCAGGTACCTGCATGCACATTCATATACTAGCTAGTGATATGTTGTGCACATGAAGATGATAAACTCCAACTATTGTTTTCTCTATAGAACGATAACGAATCCCCGGTTCATTCCCCGCCGCGACATCGTATAACATTTGCTCTCCATGAAGAGGAGGTAGATGCCTCTACACCACAACCTTTGGCTACTGAAGCAGTAGTAATTTGAAAAGGAAACAAAGCCAAAACCAAATCTCTAAAAAAGGTATTCTCGAAATAGAAGAGCTTGGCGCTAAAGGTGAGCCCATATTACCTGAGGTGATATCTGCTAGGTTTCGGAACGTATGTGGAGCTATTGTTAGGGATAAATTGCAGACCTGGATCATGACTAGTAATTGAAAGAATGTGCCTACCACTGCAAAGGTGTATTCTGGGCCACATTGAAAGAAAGGTTCACTTTTCCTGCAGGTAAAGAGAAATTCGCAAGAAACTTTGCTGAGGACCTCCTTGGGAGATGTTTCAGGAATTGGAGGTCTACTCTTAATAAAGAATATGTACAAAAAGGCAAGAATGCTAGGGATGACTTCAGTAGGATTCCTCCAGAAATGTGGGAAGAGTTTAAACAACAGAAGAACACACCGGAAGCAAAATCCTTGAGGGAAGAAAATACCACGAAGGCTATGAAAGCCACCCAGAACCCCCATCACTTGGGTGCGGGAGGGTACGCTACCAAGATTGCTAAATGGAGAAGAGAGGGAAACGAATGGAGGAGAATTGGTTTACCGGATATGTTTGAAGGTTTGGATGAGCGCAGCAAGAATTCGGTACTAGTTCGAATTCCGAAAGTAACACCCGACGGCAAGGTTAAATTCAAACACCCAAAAACAAACCAAATTTACAAGAGGTTGAACAGCTTGTCGAGGCGCAAAAGAAGGGTCTTTTCAAGCCGGACAGGGAGAAAGATCAGCTAACCGCCACGATCGGAACCGCGAAGCACTATGGGCGTGTTCGAGGGATGTCATCAACATTGCCCTGGGGTAAAGCATTCCCCAACGACCAAGCAAGCTACTAGAAGCGCAACCATTATAAGAAAAACCTTGAGAAGAAGATGAGAGAAATCGCCAAGCAGGAGTTCATGGATTTCTTGGCCAGCTAGCACATAGCAACAATGGCTGACCCGACAGTATCCGATGGTCAATGACAGGCAGAACCAACCATGCTGCTTGCCCATACAGGATTCGTTGCTCTGAGTAGTGCTGGCTCCATTACAAACGTGAGGTATCCCGTTGATGACATACAAGTGGATACACCATGCAGGTTGGTTATATCTTATGGAAGGAAACAAAATAAGTTTCAAGAGGTCACAACCAGCAGGGCAGTAACAGGTCATGTGTTCCCAAAGGCACCCTCACCAGAATACGCCTAGGTGCAAGTTGTTACGATGTTGGATGAGACGTGCGAGATAGACATCCTTACTGATAAGGGGATTGAGGTTCTCGGTGATGCAATGAACCAGTACATACTGTGGCATCGCCTAGATATCATTCTGAATAATGCATCGCCAGAAACCTCACGGTCAAGTCAAGAACTACCCCTTCTAGATTCAAATGTTGACACGGAGCAGCCGACGTTGTCACATGTGCAGGGAGCTACCAATGAGGACAAGCAGCCAATGCTATCACCTATCCGAGAAGCTCTCAATGAGGACGATGGGACATTAGCACTCCAATGCGATGAACGGGTAGATGGTTTAGAAGTTATTGATCCAATATCACCTTCGCTTGCATCTCCAACTCCCCAGAGGCTAGCGGTACCTCGTATGATCAGCATATATGATCAAAAGGCTCCATCAACAGAAGTTGACAAGTTTTTAAACATATTGAAGAAGAAGGCATCATCTTCTGGTGAAAAATCTATAACTTGCAGTACTTCTCGGCAAAACAAAAAGGATCAAAACCTCAATTTCTTTACATCAGATGAAGTCCCAATCGATTATGAGCATGGCAAACTATTCTTGTATAGGTGGGATCTGCTAGAGGACTCATGGGAACCGAATAAGCTGCATGGATGGATCATGAATGCAATGAAGCAAGGCATTCAAGCAATCATCGCGCATGTCCCAACTAAGGTTTTCGTTGGCGTTCTTGATTAGCAGATTGTGATTGATTTTGAGAAATTTGCACAGACTTTATCATCGACAACACCTCGACGTGAATCTCATTTTTGTATGGTGCTTATAAGTCCACATGTATCGCATACACGAGTTTTAAATACATACGCATATATTTTATATGTCAAGTACCTAAGCGACCTATTCTGTATGATACAAGCGAGGGAGGAAGAATTGACGAACGGTAGGTTCAACGTAGGGTACCTTGACCCAGCATGAATAAGCGAGCACAAAATGATGGAAATAGTCAAATCACAAATGGAAGCAGCACATATACAAGTGGAGAAAAATGCTATAAAATAAAAGTCCACGGAGATGAAATGCACAAATTATCCATATACATTACTAATGTAATGAGGAAAAAGGCTGACAAGGATCATATCATGGCTCCTTACAATTTTGAATAAGCTAGATAGTTTTAATTACTATATATATACTTGGTGCTATTTAATTCTGTCTATAATATAAATTATTTTAATATAATGCAGAGACCACTAAATTTGCATCATTATTTTACCCAAGCTAGGAGAAGCAGTTGTCCTCGACTCAGCCAGCTTTAGTAGAGATAGGTACAAAAATTTCATAGGCATTATACAAAAGCAAGATATTTCTTGATAGTACTTAAATGCATCTTGACATTCTATGAACCTAAGTTGTATTACTAACTCTTATCTTTATATCCTCAAAGTGCATACAAGCTTTACATACTAAAGGCAGAGAGCACAATCCAAAAAGGAAGAAAGCTATGAAAATAATATATCATAGATTCGTAAGAACATAAAAACTTGGTTTTTTCATATAATGTAGATTTGTCATTAATAACAACTCATCATTTTTCTATTTGATTGCACTGCCACAAGCAACCTCCCGGTACTGCGCTATGCGTATATTACGTGTGCGAGTTCGTTAGAAACAATGGTAGGTACCAGACGAATCCTGAAAATGTAAGTCTCTTATACAGTGTCATGTGCTAACTTCCTAATGGTAATACATCCTAATCTTCATTTACTGTATACTTGCATATGCCTAGGATCAACAGTCTCAATGCCCAGCTCGAAGACAAACAAATTGACAACATTTGTAGGGATATGGCAAGGTTATCCTACGCAAGATTTGTCATGAGGATGGAGCAATGGCGGACGAGTGCACAAATCTTCGTAGATGGACGTGGTAGTTTTAATATTAGCGTGGCAAAGAATAGCTCTATTCCAAATGTTGGATTTTTAATAATGTGAATTATATATTATGTACGATGCAATTTTGAATAATGTGAATTATTTATTATTCAAGTTTGTTGTTATGTGGTTGGAGATACATATTTCAATTTGACTGCTAATAACTGGCGGGAAATAGAAATTATAAATAAATTACAGAAAATAATATATTGAATGGGAAAATACCTATTCCTGGTGGGTGGTATAAACACCTGCCAGCACAGAAACCATCTGTGCTGGCGGGTGATGACAAAAAGCATATGTGCTGGCGGGTGGCTAACGTTGCCTGCCAGCACAGAGCGGTCTGTGCTGGTGGGCGTGCACCCGCCAGCACAAGCGCCAGCACAAACCACTTGTAGCCGCCAGCACAAATCTTTATGACCTAGTGCTTGGCAGTGGGCTTTTTCATTTTCTAAAAAAAAATTTGTTCCTGATTTTATTCAAACTTTTATGTATAACTTTTTTTTGAGTTTATGCTAGGTGGGCGAGGTGCAGTTGGTTGAGCCAGGGGATTGGTGGTCTGCCGGTGGATGGAAGAGGACTACGTGGGAGGCCGGCATGTCACAACATGCGTCATTAGAGAAAAAGAATTGCACGCTGTCAGATCGACCAGATGCAAGCCTCCATCCCATCGCCCGTAAATTAGACTCCCCTGCTGAGGAGCTGCGGCTCTGAGTGTAATGCAACTGGCTCAAGTGTGTGGCGCGGCCAGCTTAAGCGCGCTTCTGGTGATGACTTGGTAAGAACACACAATAAATTAACTAATTAATGTAGTATATTTACGTCAGTTTAAGATTGGTGGATTTCTTTTGATATTTTTTAATATTTCAAATTTATTTCTATCTTTTCTTCTATGTTCCAACTATAAATAAGTTTTTCTCGAGTAACTGAGACTCACGTTTAGGCGTTGGGAAGGGAGTCTTTCCATTGAAAGCATGAGTTCAGAAAGATGGAGTATGTTAAGCAAGTTCTTTTGTCAATATGAATGAAATCCTAATAATTCAAAGTTGGATAAAATGCCGTTAAACCTAGGGGACGATTTCGGAACTGCCAATGTTGGGAAGAAATAATTCGACATTTACATTTTGGCGTGGCCGATAAGCTGAACAAATGTATGCATAACTACTAGCTACATTTTCAATCTAGATTATACACTTCTTCTTTGAAATTCAAGATGTCACCTCTGCAATCTCTGAATTTTGGTCAGAGGCACAAAAGCAACGAACTAGTTTTATATATATGGTACGGTTTTAGACCAAGCATAAATATAAAAGAATAAAAAATTTATGAAGTCTTTTACCAACCAACATTAACACTGCCGGCTCGTAGATTAGCAAAGTACTATGGATACCCTAATACCACTATTGGAACGATAACACAACCGGTAACAATACTTGTACCGATGTCAAAAAAAAATAGCAGCGATAAGATCAAATTCCTACACCAATGCTTAAAAAGCACGGCACTAATAATTGATGAGGACCTATTCGCTTCAGCTTATAAGCCGGCTGAAAAGCTGAAACGGCTGATGTGTTGTGAGAGGAAAATACTATTTGGTGGCTGATAAGCCAGCTGAATAAGCTGAAGCGAACAGGTCATGATCAGTATTTGTGCTGACCTCTCCTGCATCGATAGACTCCTTGATGGCTTTTTACCCGGCAAAGATAAATTTCCTCATCTGTGCGTCCCTCATAGTGCCAGCTCAAGAAACCGGCAAGAATGAGGTCGGGTTAAGCGCCAGCGCATATGATGGTTTCCGCAGTAGTGTTCGTCTATAGTAACGCATATGCATGGTTTCCGCAGTAGTGTTCGTCTATAGTAACGCATATGCATATTTGCTAGTACTATCCCTTTCTACATGCATGTAAAGATACAGTTTGGACGTCCTCAATTCATCTTGGGTAAGCTTCATGGTTGTCGATATTTTTATAACGTTTGACCATTCGTCTTATTTAAAAAATTATTGCAAATGTAAAAAATATAAGTCATATTCAAAAATTCATTGCAAATGTAAAAAATATAAGTCATGTTTGAAATACCTACAAAGTAAGTCACAAATAAAATAAATGATACTTACATAGATGAATAGTTAAACGTCGTGATCAAAAGTTAACAGCGACAATATTTTGATATGGAGGTACTCCCTCCATTCTAAATTATAAGTCATTCTAACTTTCTTGGAGAGTTAAATCATTTTATATTTGATCAAAATTATAGAGAGGCTCACAAAGGTTTATTGCACAAAATAGATATACTATGAAAATATATTTAATGAGAAACTAATGGTACTATCATGAATGTTAGTACTTTATTGTATTTGGTCAAACTTAAGATGCTCTGACTTTTTAAGAAAGTTGGAATGACTTATAATTTGGAACAGAGGGAGTAGTATTTTTTTCCAAGGCTTACACTTCTTTTTCCTTTTTTCCTCGGAGAATTTTGCGATTGAATTGAAGGACAGATTTATATTATTGCATACCGGCACGAGTTGTAACATGGCACAAGTTTCTAGTACGTTTTCCGTTGCCGTCTTTCAAATTTAGGGGGTGTTTGGATACGAGGTGCTAAACTTTAACAGTATCACATCGGATATTCGGATGATAATTAGAAGAACTAAACATGAGCTAATTATAAAATTAATTGCAGAACCCTGTGCTAATTCGTGAGATGATTCCATTAAGCCTAATTAATCCACCATTAGCAAATGGTTACTGTAGCACCACATTGTCAAATCATGGACTAATTAGGCTTAATAGATTCGTCTCGCGAATTACACTCTAACTGTGCAATTAGTTTTGTAATTAGTCTATATTTAATACTTCTAATTAGCATCCAAACATCCGATGTGACGGGTGTTAAACTTTAACAGGTTGGAGCCAAACAGGCCCTTAAACAGCTTGAATCGATCTTTTTTCCCTGAAAGCGACTGCGCTGTTCAATGCTAAACAAGACTGTTTCGTCCCTTTTCCTTCACTTGACCTGCATCAGGGTCCCTACTAATGTCCACTGTAGCCTTTTGTGCCCTTTTTCTACTGTTGTGCAGTGCCTGAGATAAAAGCACACAGTAGTACAGTACAACGCGCGCGCCAATACTGTGCACAAGAGTATACAAAACTACGCCCTTGTTTACTTCACCCCCAACTCCCAACTTTGGCACTATGCAAAAAGAAGATTCCCCATCACATCAAACTTGCGATACATGCATGGAGTACTAAATGTAGACAAAATCAAAAACTAATTGCACAGTTTTGTTGTACTTTGCGAGACGAATCTTTTGAGCCTAATTAGTCAATATTTAGACAATAATTCACAAATACAAACGAAACGCTACAGTGTCGCATTTATGGCAAAATGCCAATTTTGCCACTCCCAAATTGGTAAGTAAACAAGACCTACGATTATATATAGGCCGTTTGGTTCCATGGCTAAACTTTATCCCCTATCAAATCGAATGTTTAGATACTAATTAGAAGTATTAAATATAGACTATTTATAAAACTTATTGTACAAATGGAGGCTAAACGGCGAGACGAATCTATTAAGCCTAATTAATCCATAATTTGACAATTTATATTTAGTGCCTCTAATAATATTATTTTGGTTCAAGGATCCAAACGCTCCCATGGTCTGTCTGCACCCGCCGGGAGTCTTGGTGTGCCGTCCGCCAGTACAACGGCTATGTGAGAGAGATGAGCTTTACTGACCCCTTATTTACTTTCCTCCAAACTCCCAACTTTGACACTATACAAAAAGAAGATTCCCTATCACATTAAACTTGCGGTACATGCATAGAGTACTAAATGTAGACGAAATCAAAAACTAATTGCACAGTTTTGTTGTACTTTGCGAGACGAATCTTTTGAGCCTAATTAGTCAATATTTGGACAATAATTCACAAATACAAACGAAACGCTACAGTGTCGTATTTATGGCAAAATGCTAATTTGGCATCTCTCAACTTGGGAAGTAAACAAGGGCTGACATGCATTTGGATCACTGAGGAATAACAGGAAAAGAAGTACGGTGCAGTATCGTCATCAGGGAATAATTTATTAATTTTACGGTAGGCTCATGGCAGACCAATGTACGTTTTGGCGCGCTCCGCCGCCTATATATCATGCTTGCATGTTGCATCTGCATCTGCAAGCTACATCATAGTCATCGGAAAGCCACTTTTTGCCATGAGATTCACAGCGCGTCGCGGCAGCTTTTTGGGCCTTGTCCGGGCATTGCGGTACCCGTTTCGGAACCCACCAACCACCACTCCCGGTTCCCCCCGGACACCAGGACATCACTGCATCATGAATTCATGATGGCTCCACGACCACGGGTAAAGCGAACGCAACGCACCGCTCCTATCTGCCTAGCTCATTTCTTTCTGAAAACTGCTAGCTATATATGAAATCCGTTTTTGGTGTGAATACAGTCAGGCCCGTTTGTTCTATGATATATTTCATATCGGTTGCCATTTTTAAAATACTTTTCTGTCGGTTTTTTTGCTTCGTATGAGCTGAATCCTAGCTAGCTTCTTGTCAGCTCGAGACTCAAGTTTCCTCATGCTGATGATTCTGCTACATAAGACAATAGTTGGCCTAAGGCACGAGGTCCGTGGGCTGGCCACGGCACAAAATTTTGGCCCGATACAAGTCTGGTCTGGAACAGTCTTCGCTGTGCCCATGCTGACTCGACCCTGCATGATTAACGGCTAGCTCGCTGCGGCCCGCTGGAGGCACGTCTAACGGCCGCAAGCCTTTGAATGTATTTGTGAAGAATGCCTTTAAGAATGTAGTTGTATTTTCTAAATATGTTCGTATGTGCAATACCTCTGAATGTACTCCCTCTGTCCTGAAAAGGATGCAACTATGGTATGCGTGCCAGTTAAAGTGCTTCACGTTTGACCAGGTTTGTAGTAAATAGTATTCACATTTATGGCTCCAAATTAATTTATTATGAAAATACATTTCGTAATTAATCTAATGATGTTTATTTGATATTATATATATTTATACTTTTTCATCTATAATAGGTCAAACTTGACACAGTAAATCATGACACTATTCCAGAATTGCATTCTTTTGGGGACGGAGGGAGTATATATGTATGTGTTTGTAACTTTGTATGTGCAATGACTAATTTTTTGCCTTTGAAAATCTAATTTGGTGAAGGATTTTTTTTATGGTTGAGTCGGGCTACCATAGGCAAGGTGTGCCCTCATGGGCCCATTGGGCCACCCAACCGGCCCGGCACTGCTAACACCCGGGCCTCCCGGTCGGCCCGGCACTGCTAACATTCTTAATGCTAGCCCGGCACAGTTACGGTTCATGCTTCACCGGTGTCGGGGATAGATCCCAAGTACCCGCAAGAAAAGAAGAAGACGGACTCCTAATAGGATTCCTCTGTAATCCTACTAGAACTCGTACCATGTAATCCTACTAGGACTCTACCTTGTAACCGACTAGTAATCCTGCCCCTTTAGTATATAAAGGAGGGCAAGGCACAATATACAACACCCCAAACAGGACGTAGCGTATTATGCTACTCTAGCGGCCCGAACCTGTATAAATTTGTGTCTTGTGTCCTCGCTTTTACCTTCGAGTTCCAGATCCGACAATTCCCCACCAACCCATCTACTACCTCAGGATACCCCTCGGTAGGTTGCCGGGTATAAACACGGACATCTGGCGCGCCAGGTAGGGGTGATCGTCGAGATCATCGGGCGAGCTTGAAGGACCTCATCATCAAGATCAATCTACTCGAGAAGAAGCAAGTTGCCGAGTTGGAGTTCCGAGCAGACAAATCTACGTCGAGGCAGAATTGATGCGCTCTATGTTCCAATTGAAGATTGAGTCGGTTTCCGCCGCAAGCTGCTGCATACTGCTCGTCGATCAAGTCACGTGCAGATTAAAGCAAATAATGAAAGTCACCGACGACTCCTTCAACTACTCGTCTCAACTAGAAAACTAGTTGAGGACGGTCTCCTTCGACTACTCATCTCGACTAGAAAACTAGTTGAGGGTAGGTTCCACGTGATCAACAACTAGTCGGAATTGACTCCGACTAGTTGGCTTCATCAACAATTAATACGGCTTCGTCGACAATCATCCACAAATCAATCACTTTTTTAATTATTTTCTATCTCGTTTTCCGCATGCAGGGCAACGCGCCAACTACTTATTTGTGCACATCTCTCAACAGGAATTACCTTACAGAGCTACACTTTGCCAACTTATCCTGGGGCATGTTGACCGACAATCACCGATTTGGTACACCGAATTACGGAGGCTACAGCCACGGGTTTGGTGCATTAAGTTTTGAAGGCACCGCCACAGGTTTGGTATATTGAATTTTGGAGGAAATAGCCACATATTTGATGCATTGAATACTGGAGGCTCACAACAGCTACATCCTAAGGAGGCACAAATCCTATGCGCACAACATGCGCTCTACTCGCTGGAGGGCAGCAAACTCTTACGCGCAATCGCGCAGTCTTTTTGTCGCAATGTCGACTACTTATTTTAAATGTCTTATCTTAGCGGTCGCCAAATATCCTTGAGCAGAACATGCCTCAATTCATGATAGCCTCGGATCTTCTGTCATGCCTAAACGCTAGGACACGAGACAGAGATCTCCGTAGCAGCAGTGCTAGTGCACGTACATGAGACAAAGATCTCACACATGCAATGGCAACGGCTAAACAGGGACTGAGAGCCTAAACATAATAGGCTAACTA
This sequence comes from Setaria viridis, assembly GCF_005286985.2. Taxonomy (NCBI): domain Eukaryota; kingdom Viridiplantae; phylum Streptophyta; class Magnoliopsida; order Poales; family Poaceae; genus Setaria; species Setaria viridis. Next base: position 23,989,213 of record NC_048267.2, on the reverse strand, counting down.
CTCGGAAGAAATATGGTCGAAACAAGGACATGACACACAACATTCACACTATATTCATCACTGAATAAATTTCAGTAGTTCCAAATTCTACAAATATACTTACAATGTATGCATTTCTTTTTCAGGTCAAGTTTCGGCGACGACTCTCTAGGACGCTCAGCGTACCTATAATGGCTCCGCTAGCTCCCAGGCTCAGGGGCTAAGCGTCAATTACTACTCGGAATACCTTTGGTAGCTTCGCTACCTCTCAAACTCGGGGGCTAAGCGCCAATAACTACTCGACGTGGCTCCTACGCCTCACCTAGCGCAAATGCTCGTGGGCTGGACGCCGCAAAACTACTCGGATGATGACTTGTGTGAATACTAAAGACCCTCAGATTGATTAATTAATCATTCTAAGGCTCGGGGGCTGATAAGCTACACCCAGCAGTTGATTTTTTCAAGATGAAAGAAGAAGATTCAAGATTTTATTGACCCTCAGTTTGATTCTTCGATTGAACCTAAGGCTCGGGTGCTACTCCATATGGAGTGCGACTTCCTCCGCTCATAAAATCAAGATGATCAAGGGCTTGAGTACACCATAGCCTCATGGTAGCTTTGAGGAACTTTGAAGATTCAGACAGATAAAGTACTCGAAGAGCACCAAAACTACTCGCACGAGAATCTAAAAAGTACTCAAGGCTGCTACATTCGATTATGAAGCGCTCGGGGGCTTGTTGGGGATAGATCTTCAGTACCCGCAAGGAAGGAAGAAGATGGACTCCTACTAGGATTCCTCTATAATCCTATTAGGACTCATACCATGTAATCCTACTAGGACTCCTATCTTATAACCAACTAGTAATCCCGCCCCCTTAGTATATAAAGGAGGGCAAGGGTACCTAGATGGCGAGCTCAGAACCATCATCAATAGCCAACAATCAGGTTACACAACACCCAAGTGCAGGGTACAATATACAACACCTCAAATAGGACGTAGGGTATTACTCTACTCTGGCGACCCGAACCTGTATAAATCTGTGTCTTGTGTCCTCGCTTTTACCTTCAAGTTCCAGGTCTGACAATTCCCCACCAACCAATCTACTACCTCGGGATACCCCTCGGTAGGTTGCCGGGTATAAACACCGATAATCGGGTCGAGCTTAAATGTGCTGAGCCAAATCATGCCCAGGCCAGACCACCCGTTTAGCCAACTATACATATGACCAAGAATCAATAGACAAAAAAGGGGAAAGCTAGCTGAATGCCTGGTTTTTTTCCTACAGTAGATGTTCTCCACCTTCATCGAGTTGGATGGCCCGAAGTCTTTCTTCTTCCTAGAAGCATTGTTCTCTTCCTCTTTTTTTATTTCTTCACATCCTTGCCCCATCCCATTTCCTAGATCAACTCTCACGCACCCTAGTCACCATGCCAAATCGACCCTATGTCGTTTTCCCCGGCCACATCACATAGCCCATCGGTTGTCTCCCACCACCCACAGTGACACCACCACTACCTTGCATCCCTACCCCTGCACGTATCTACTATCAGTCCCATCTACCAGCTCCCAAGGATCGTCTTTAGAGCTCGATAGCCAAAGAAAGTTCCACCAAAAAAGTCGTTAATAACTATATATCGCGTGCATGACATAATGTTATTATTTGTTGCCCACACGCCGCGCGCGAGCCACTGGCAAGCGAGCCCCATCAGTCAGCTCCCTCCTTGCACTCATGCTACTGCTACGATGCGCCTTTAGGGTTTTGGAGTCGGGATTGTCTCCGGTGAAGGCTTAGCCATAGAGGAAGGACATTGGGTGGTAGCGGACCGGTGGTGGCGACAAGTTGTGGGTAGGGGCAGTGAGACGGTAGGGCGCCACCGGTCGCAGACAGTGGAGGACAATGGTCAATGGGTGGGGTGGTGGAGGAGGGGGGAGCGTGATGGTGAGCTTCTCGACAGAACCAGGTCAAGATGGCGGTGGACGGTGGCAGCAAATCCGGTGGCAGGAGCCACCAGAGACGGTGGAGGATAGTGGCGCACGGGCGACTAGAGGGAAGGGGTTGAGTTGACCGGAGGTGAGGGTGGTGGCCAGTGGCTGCGGATCCGACAGCACGAACCACATGAGATGCATAGGATGGCGGCGCGGCGAAAAGCGGCACGGGGAAAAGCGGCGAGGAGCGGCATCGTTTCGTCTGTGAGGACTGAGGAAGATGAAGACGACCTCCTCCTACTAGGCCGTCTCGTGTTGGGCCACCTCCGAGCTTCTTCAGTATGGTTGTGAATCCGTCACCACCTTCAGCAACGCATAACCGCATTAGAAAAAAACTGCTCAACCCTAACGGTTACTATTGTGCCTTGTTCACATGGATGTTTGAGAACTTCAGAGTCTTCACTCTCCGAGACTGAAGGAGGTATAGAAAAATATCAATAAAGCAACCAATGATGCTCAGCACATGGATCAATTGGACATCGTTCGTGTTGCTCCCTGGTCGATGCGTACGTGCTGCCTAGGATGCAACAGCCGTCATTCACCCTCGTGGCTTAATGCGCGCGCGAGCAAACCCTTCTCCTGTCCTGACCTCAATGCAGGTACGGTGTGTGTACAGTCTGGTCTGCGTGTGCGTATCCCACGTGCACGTACTGTTGGAGCTAGCATGGTGTACTGTACGCATATGTGTTTTGCTGGCGAAAGAACGAGAACGATGTATGCTGGCTGTAATGATAGAGCTAAATTTTGAATTTCAAAACTTAGCTTTTCTTCTGACACGTTACTTAGTTGTGTGGTTATAAGAGTATCTCCAGCAGTTTTCCAATAAATCTTTCCTAATAACTAGTTGATTGGGATATCCTAATATTCCATTCACTGTTTTTAGGAGAGTTGCTTTTGCAGTTCTCCAATACTCTCATCCCAATCCAACTACCGTATTGGAAGAGTTCACAACTCTCTCTTTATTTAGGAGAGTTGGGATGGATTATTGGTTTGTCTCAATAATTATTGAGAAAATGGAAAGATAAAGAGGATCTGCTAGAGCACTAGTTTTTTCGAACATTTCCAGCACGATAGTTGGATTGGGAAAATGAAAATAGTTAGAGATGCTCTGATAGCCAGTAACATCCGGAGAGATTCAATTGTAAAATTTAGCATCCCCGATCGTCTTCAAGCTTATATGTTAGGTACAAAAGAAAGAATTTTTACGAGAAATGAGGAAGGGACGAATAAAAAAGATATATAGCACGTGACTATTAATTTGCGCATCTTCTCTCTTTAACAAGGATGCATTCACGCATGCTTAGTTAGAACTAACTGTGTAATCTGATGAAGAGTACTAATGCAAAGTATAAGTTAAGTGTGATGTATGCAAAGCTTCACACTAGCTACTTCATCATGTCCTTTGGCAACACTAAATAGACTGTGCTTGTCCTTCTGTAGGGTATCGACTATCACTGGTTATTGGAAAGCTAATAACATTCTACAATGCTAATGTTATCGTTTAATTTATACATTCTAGAAGCAGATAATGTTTTCGCCTACCTTGCATTGGCCGGGAAATGCGACGTTCAGGACATGTTAGGACCAAAGGATATATTTTGTGGAATTGTTTCAGATTTAACAGAAATATCTTGCTTCTTTAAATCTACCTAGGATGATGCCTCAGCACAACCCTGTCGAGGAATGAATGTGGCTACCACATCAAACTGAATAATTATATAAGCTCATGTGGCAGAAAAAAAAATCTTTGATAAAAATAAAGATAGTAAAAGAATCTATATATGGAGCAGAAGTGTGTAGTCCTTTTAAGTATTCATGTTACTATTTTTTGCGACGGTGCCTTGGCACGTTCATTAAGCAGAAGAGAGGAGGAAACAACCACAGAGTTACATGGTGGTCATCTGGAGAGATGACCGTGCGAGCGTTACAAAGCAGGCTGCTGTTACATAGACATTATGGCGTGACCTGAACTAACAGCAGCAGCCTGGTGAGGGCCTAGAGCATTAGCAGTATTCGAACCTGGCGAAGCAAAAGGCGCTAAGCAGCTGAAGGGGCGTTTGGTTCCTTTGCTTATTTTTAAGCAAGTGTCACATCAATGTTTATATACTAATTAGAAGTATTAAATGTAGGCTATTTACAAAACCCATTACATAAGTGGAGGCTAAACAGCGAGACGAACCTATTAAACCTAATTAATCCATCATTAGCAAATGTTTACTGTAGCAACACATTGTCAAATCATGGACTAATTAGGCTTAATAGATTCGTCTCGTCGTTTAGCCTCCACTTATGTAATGGATTTTGTAAATAGTCTACATTTAATACTTCTAATTAGTATCTAAACATTCGATGTGATGGGTGCTTAAAAATAAGCAAACTAACCAAACCAGGCCGAAGTGTGCAGAGACCCACATCAAAGCTTCCTCGGTGATCCCTTGTATCAGTTGTATTACGTTCCTCTCCGTGCTGTTGAAAGTGCGAGCGTTTCTTTCTAACCAGATACACCAGGTCGCAAGAACGATCATGGAGTCGAAAGTTTTCCTGTCCTCCTTGCTCACCCGTCTTCTAGCTTTCATCCACCAGTCGGCTAAGGTTTGTTCACCAGATGAAGGAGATAGCACCTGCCAGGTTAGTCGTGAAAGATATGCATACCAAATTTTCTTTGTAAAGGAACAGCGTAGTAGCAGATGGTTGATAGTTTCTTGTTCCTATCCACACAAGCAGCAAGTGTCGTCATTCTGGAGGTTGTGCCTCTTACGCCTTGCCGCAGTCCAACAGCGACCATGTAGTGCAAGCCAAAGGAAAAATTTACATTTACCTGGAGCGCTTGCTTTCCAGAGAATCTTAACTCCTGGAATCCCATGCTGGCCAATGAAGAAAGCTCGATATGCACTCGCTGTTGTGAAGTAATGGTCCCTGGTCCACTTCCAAAGCATCTTGTCTGAAACCCCTTGAAGTGTTATCACCTCTACGGCCTTGTTTGGGAGGAGGGGCTAAAATTTAGCCTTGGCTAAACTTTAGCCCTCTCAAATGTTGAGGCTAAAGTTTAGCCCTTGGGGTGTTTAGGTAAGGGACTAAAGTTTAGCACTTATGTTGACAAAAGACCTATTTACCCATGTTGGAGGAGTGAGAAGGAGGAGAGAGAGAGGGGTAAGGGGAGGAATTTTGGATAAGGGGACCACTTTTAACCCCTTTAGTCCATTTTAGCACCTCTTGAGGGGCTAATGGATTATGGGGGGGTTAAAATTTAACCCCTCCATTTTAACCTAGGTGTTTGGGAGCACTAGTGGCTAAAAGTGACTAAAATGGAGGTGCTAAAATTTAGCACCCCTCTCCCAAACACCCCTACAATGTTCCAGATGTGCAGATAGTCAAGGAGGACTTGTACCGTGAGTGCTCCAGAAATATCTTTCACCCACCTCCTGTGCTACAAAGCCTCATATACCGTACCTCCTGTGCTACAAAGCCTCATATACCGTTCTCTTCTTACATATCCGTGGGCCGACTGTCTGAAGGAGGCATGGCGCGATCTCTGCTATAGAGAGTCCCTCAATCCATCTGTCTGTCCAAACCGTGGAGTAATGGAACAGCTGTGCTACTAGTGTTTAAATTTTAGTGTTTAAATTTTGTCAGGTAGGTAGAACCATGGCCTTGACGGGTCTGTTCTTTTCAACCAGAGCCCCCTCATGCGCAAAGCATATCCCATTAACTGGAGATTAGGGATCCCAGCCCCTCGTTCAGGGAGTATTCATGTTACCATAAAAATAGTGTACAAATTAGAGTTCTGTGAAAAATGTGGCATTCATTTTGGTTTGGATGTAAATGTCAAACACTCAAACTACACGAGGAGAGGGCACGCCATTCATGTTTGGATCTATACATCTGACGGCGCAATGTACAGGCAGTGGGAAGGAGATCCATATGCACCAGGGGCAGTCAAGTTTACGGTCGATCTCCGACCATCTGACCCAACCCCCACGTGCGCGCATGTGCGTGGTCCCGCAAGCAAAAAAAATCAGAGAAACGCATCGAAAAACAAAAATTAAAAAAGCACCAGAAACAAACCGTGCGACCGGAAGATTTAGAAAAAAAATGTACGCACAAAGATTTTGTCAAAAGATTTGAAACAAAATTTATCAAAAAATCTAAAACAAAATTTCGGGCACAAATTTTTGAAGCAAAACTTTGGCGGTAAATTTCTAAAAAAATATGCAAAAAAATGGAAAAAAGTTGTGTAAAAAACTTTTGCACCAATAGTTATAAAAAAGAAAAGAAAAACAAAAGTCGGGGCGGCCGCCCGCGGCCGCCGGAGGGAGCCGCGTGCCGAGGTTGCTCCCCGCCACCGCACCCCACGGCGGAGCAAACCGGGGCCCGCCGCCACCGGGATCCGCCCTGGGGGCTCGCCAGGGACCTCCGCCGCGCCCACGGCGGCGGAGCTCCCCGGGGCCTCCGCCCCTCCCGCGCGCCGCCGTCCCCCGGCGGGAGACCTCACCCCGCGGCGCCGACGCTCCCCCGCATGGAAGCTCGCCCCAGGGACCGCGCGCCGCCGGGGGAGCTCGCTGCTCCTGGCGGTGGGCCGCCCCTGGCCAGCACGCCGCCGCTCCCCGCGGAGCTCGGATACGCCGGCCCCTCCGCCGGATCTGGGAAAAGGGAATCGGGGTGGGAGGTGAGGAAGTAGAGAGAAAAAGAGAAGGGGGAGGCCGGGAGAGAGAGTGTGTGGTGAAGGAGAAAGAAATCTGTAGGGGAGCTGCGGGGCCCACCTCCATGGGCTGCTGGGAGCGGCTTGGATTGACCGCATGGACGGAAACGTCCGGTTGACTGCAAACTCAGCATTGTGAATGCTGCAGTTGCATTGCATCAACTTGTTGACTGCAACTGCCATATATCAGTTGTCCACGCAATGTTCCTGTTGATACGACGTTAACAAGTCGTCTTGATGGACACTCTGTTTAGCCTCATTGACTGGTACGTCCTTGCTTTTGCTGTGACACGAACGCCCGATGTGTCGCATTCTCCTTTCTCCTCTCGCTGCTGCAACAGACTTCCCGTAGTGGGTCTACTGCCTGACGACTTTTCTCCACCTTGTATGGGTAGTGGATTCAGAAAAATGCGTCGTAATCACTCTCCATTCATCGCTCCTCTGCCTACAACTGCGACATTCGATCCGTGGGAAGGAGCCCACCGAGCAACAGGTACAGCAACTAAAGCTTTCGATTAGTGGCTTAGGTCTAATCATGTCACGCGCATGAATGGAATACGAGAATACGACTGTCACGGTGCTAGCAACGGAAACATATAGATCCAAGCAGGATTGATGTCCAGATGAAAGGAGACGACAGTCTGGTTCAGAAGTACCGGTGACTATTCTTTAACCTCATCACCAATGACCCGTACACACTACATACGGACATATGGTTCAGTAGGACCCTGAGCCAGATTACGTAAATGATACAAGTTACATTGATTCAGTAAACTCAGGCAACGCAAGAATATTATGTTTTAATATTAATACTAAAAAAAGAAACTACAACTACCACAAAACTACGCTATCTTATCTAGGGGAGTAGCACAATCAGGACCAGTTTAGACTTCAGACCAAAGTTAGCATTCTGCATGGCTCAGCTCTACATTTCATCAATTCTTGGCAATCCGTGGATGAATTGTAGACCAGTCCACATCAATGCGGCAGATGGTGCGTATCGGCATCAAACCCTCTTCACATTGTCTCCATGGATAACAACAGCACCTTCAGTCATCAGGGTGCCAAGAGCACCGCGAAGCTGTAATAAGTTACCATGCAGACATTAGCGTGTGCCAAGCTAGCACGGTATAAACATACAAGGTAGTGCAAGCTGAATTTCACTTACATCGTGCAGCTGAATTTCCATTGAGCTCTGCTTCCTCATTTCTTCCAGCAGCTGCGCACCAGTCAGGACAATACTCAGCTCACAGCTGGGGCAACTAATGATGATAGCAAGGAAAGAGGCAGGATCACAAAGCAAAGGTTTCTTTACCTCTGTCATACGCATTGAGGGGCCTCCAAGCTGCATTTTCTCCATGATAAGATTACGGGTTGCTGCAACGAGGTTCTCCCGTCTCTGCCTTTCGCTTGCAGATATTCCCGTCATGATTAGATCCATGTCAATCGTCCCTTTTATCATCCATCAAAAATACCATCAGCACTAGAAACGAAGGTTGCAAGGGAAAACTGAGCATGAAGAACAAAACCAAGCAAGTTGATCTGACCTGTTGCATGATCTGTTGCAGACTGCTGCATGGCAACTTCAAGAAGCCTGAAAGCCTCCACAACATCTCGCACTTCGACCTGTAAACAACGACATAAAAAATTCAGTCATAGGAACCAAAACTGCTATGTAACTAACACTAACCAGGATCTCAGAATAATGTTTTACCACTTCAGAGAACCGCATTCGGGCCAATGCTTCACTGAGACGAATCAAGCTCTCGATTTGTCTAGCTGTTGCAGTTATGACCTATCCACCAAGCAGCAATGTATTAGGGGCTTAAATGCTATTGAAACAACTAAGCGCATAGTAGAACAGAGATGCTACCTTCTTTCTGCTCCCAGGGCTATTCCCTCTTTTCCTCATCTCAACATAGCCACGAGTCAACTCTTCTGCAGCTTCATCAGATAACTGTGGCTGAATATACTTCCTTGCATAGCTTATGTAGGCAACTAATGTGGGCAAGTCCAAGACCTCGAGCTCCTCTAACTGCACAACAGGATGAATGCACAACTAATAAGACACAGGATAAGCTGAGAACAGTGTTGTATTTGTTAAATTATTAAAAGCTACTGCATCTATTTCCTTGAAAATGAGAAGTAACAGAAACTTCAGGTATAAATGTTGAGTCTGGTGTTTTACATTTGGGTTCTCGAAATGCAATGAAACAATATGCTTTGCCAGGCGCCTATCAGTTTGCTCATCTGCCTTGTCCAAGATAAGATAAATCAGATCAAACCTGCATATTGAATCGTGTCAAGAGTTAAAACATTTCCATGTCACACATTCACTTTGAAATATGCAGGCATCCTGTGTATTCAAGAAAAAACAAACATGCAGGCATTGAGTTAATTACCTTGAAAGAAGTGTTGGGGCAAGGTGGATGTTGTCGATTACGGAAAGTCTCGGATTGTAACGTGATTCTGTAGGATTCGCACATGCCAGCACAGATGTTCTAGCATTTAAAGATGCGATTATTCCAGCCTTTGCAATGGATACTGTCTGCTGTTCCATCACCTACAATGATCGCAACAGTTTGTTTACATGGATATTCATATTTTGTGATGCAAATGTAGATAATATTTCAATAAGACAGACCTCATGTAACATGCTTCGGGCATTATCAGACATCTTATCGAACTCATCTATACAGCAAACACCTTTGTCACTTAAAACAAGTGCTCCACTCTCAAGAACCTGAAAGGTAAACAGGTCATGGCTTAAGTCATTGGAGCAACTCAACAAGATAAAAAAGAGACCAAAGCAATAATGTCAAAAAAAATAATGTCACACATACAGTTTCACCAGTCTCAGGATCTTTGGCAACATAAGCAGTAAGACCAACAGCAGAACTTCCTCTACCACTTGTATAGATACCACGAGGAGACAGTTTATGCATGTACTGGAGAAGCTGGGATTTACTTGTTCCAGGATCACCCACAAGTAAAATATTGATGTCACCTCGGAAACTAGCTCCAGAAGGAAGCTTCAAGGGATTGCCACCAAAAAGCTTCACAAACAACAGTTTCAAGTATGCTACGGTTAGCTATGAGACAAACTTTCTATAAGGACATCTAAATATTCCACGATGTTACCTGGCAAAGGAGGCCTCTTTTAACATCATCCAACTCCCATATGTTTGGCGCCAATGATCTAGTCAATCTGTCATAGATATCAGGCAACTTCGAAAGCTCTTTTAGTTTCTCAACCTGCAACAAAGAAAAGAAGAGCGTTAACAAGAATTCAGCAAATGCAGTTGAACAAAGGCGTAGGTACAAAACAATACCTTATCACTAAGAAAGTCCTCTTCAGTAGAATTGTTAGCGTTGGAATTGTCAATATCCATAGTGTCCACGTGAAGCCTAGACTTGTCGGTCTTCTTTACGTGAAGGCAATCAATGTACGTCTGAATGAAGACGATTACCATCAGAAAATGAAGAAGGAATATCAACAAACAATACTTCACTACAAGATTGAATGCCATTGTGCTAAGAAGAAATCCAAACATGAGAATGCAACAAAGTTCTGTATTTTTAACCTTGAATATAGACTTCACTGTCCTTTGAGCAGGTCCAACTCTAATACTCATAGCCCTATATATTCCAGTGATCTGTAGTAAAAGCAGAAGGGGTTAAATTGACAATTTGCATAAACAAGAACCACATGCCAAGATTTATAATACTGATCACTAAGCAAAGTTCAATCCGAACCTCAACCCTATCTCCAGGCTTTCCAGCATCAACAAGTTTATCATGCATCAGGACACTAACTGTATGTGGAGTACCACCTTCTGCTATCTCATCTGGTGTTTCCTGCAACTTTATGATCTGCTTGTCTGCAAATCTAGTCATGTAAAAAAAAATGTTACATGCAATGTGATAATGAATCTGTTAAGAATGCTAGCAAAGACAAAAAATGGCAACAAGTAGAGTATAGCTACCTGCATCGGTTATGCACCAGGGTCATAGAATTTGTGGCTTTACATTGTTCTTTCTGACAAATGTGTGGTTCAGTTACTCTCCCTGAAGAAAACAAAGCCACTTCATTAGTTCCATGGCATTATGATACAAACTAACAAACTTAAGTTATCTGTCTATGACATGCATCTTTCTACCAACATGAAGTACTGAATAAATTTTGTATGCATCTGGACAGTATGCACTTTCAAAGCAGCTATTTTATTTTTATAAGAAAGAAGCAGCTACTATTTCAAAGTAAAAGGTCAAAGCTTCACTTATTCACTAAAGACTAATAGAGTTTACAAGTTACCACATTTGCCCAGATGAACTCAGTAAAGATGAGTAAGTGAATAACAGCACCTAGTTACCACCACACAATCTAAGCACTCCCAAACCTTGGACAGACAATAAGAACAATTTCTGAATTTGGTGATTCACTAATAAGATGCCCAACAGAAAGGAAAACTAACAGACACGACGATATGTTTAAGTGGAATCTTTATTTCGATGTGCCATATTTTTGGCTGCAAAGGTCAAATTGATTCAGAGAACAATTGCATAAGATATTTATCTACTGACAATAGCATACAAGGACAATTGGACTGAGCACAATCATGTTTGTATAATACCTGAGAAATCACCATAAAATGCAAGATAATGTGAAATTGATTAATACAATTTAGGAGTTTCATTGAAAATGAAACCATAAGCCAGAATTGCATCAATGAACATGTTGATATTAACATCATACCTCTATCAACCATGATGGGCTCTGAGTAGAAACCACAAACTAGGCAGCGAAACACAGCCTCCCTGAGCTCTGGTATGACCGAGCTGCATCTAATTATCATGCCCTTTATCGACACCATCTTCTCAATGTCTAAAACAAACAGGGTATCACAAATTAGATCAGACAATGTGGAATTTAACACAAGAAGTTCGAACAGTGACAGCTCTGCCAAAAATAATAATCAATTTACCAGATGGGTTGAGATTCCTCAAGCAAATGGACGACTTGAGGTTGTAGATCCTGGTCTGGATGTGCTTCTCGAAGAGTGGCTCGATGCGTGCTACGAGGTCCATGAGCACGATGTCGAAAATGGCGAGCACCTCGAGCGGGTAGCGCACCATCTTGCTGTACAGGTCCGGGTCATGGTCGAAGACATCGTGCGCGTCAACGTCGAGCGACTCCCCGCCCTCGAGCTCGAGGATGCGGTGGATGGCGCGCATGTACTTGCCCTCGTCCATTACCGGGTCGACACGGCCGGCGTCGCGCGGGTCCCTGAAGTGGCGCAGGAACCGGAGGATGGCGGCGTTGACGTCCTGCACGCTGATGTTGGTGCCCCAGACGAACACCGGGGTGGCGTCGACGCCGGCGCCGGCGCCGTCGGTCTCGTCGTCCCCAGCGTCGGAGGACGGCGGGATGTCGTCGGTAGACATGGGGGTGGAGGGCGTCGGCGGGAACCGGCCAGTCCAGTTCTGGCGCTGCTGCCGGGCGGCGCCGGCCCCGGCGCCGGACGGAGTGCGGCGGCCGGGGTGCGGCGGCGTCTCAAATCCCCCGAGGGAGGGGGACGAGGGATAGGGGCTGGCGGACCCGCGGCGGCGCCGCCCGCCAGACCGGCGCGTGGACTGGGTAGGGGAGGAATTGGTGACCGGGAACGGGCTCGACGGGCGAGCATCCGGCGACGACGCGGCTGCAACCAAAAGCAAAGATGAGATTTCCCCCCTCAGAAATCCAAATCTTAACAAGAAATCTGTAATGGAATAAAATTGAATGCGATTCTCAGAAGAAATGGCGATTGGATCTTACAAGGTGGGGAGCTGCCGCCGCCGTTAGACGCCATGGCTTGCGCGCAGAGACGGACGCACCGGCGGGAAGAGAGAGGACGACAAGGAGCCGAGGAGGTGGTGGGAGACGGGGATGGGGGGTAGGGGAGGGTTTCAGGGTAAAATGGCGGGAGGGGCGGCGGCGGGAAGAGTGGAAGGGCGGGAAGGAGCGTGGTGTTTCCCGCCAAGTGCTGCGCTGAAATGGGCCCGCTCGGCCTTTTGTTTCAGGTTTTGATGGAGTGGGCTCTATTCTTTTACATTGGGCTCTACTAAACGCTTTTTGTGTGCCACTGAATTCTAAAGGGGCAAGACTTCTGAATTGAATTGCGGTAGTCCACCTATCAAGTATTCAAGTGTGTAGAACTGTAGATAGCTGCTACAGTATGGGTTTGTAATTGAAAGCCCACGTTTGATTCAATGGACACCAAGCACCGTGCATTGACTCGAAAAATGCATAGCCTCGGTGTGGGTGCAGGGAGCTGCTAGATTCCGCATGGACATCAATAAAAAAAAATTCGAAAAAATATTTATTTTTTAAAATGATAAAACACAAATGTTCGTGGGACTGGTTGAGTGGGATAAAAAAGCAGTGAAGTTCCAAAATTTGGTCGGGGTTGAGTCTTGGGCACATATAGCTAAGCTAGCTGAAATGAGATAAGTCACGTTTTTCAAATTAATCTACGCGGTTGTTCTTCAATGGTACAGTTCCACCCCGCTTCTGGTCATTGTTGTAAAAGGAAGGGGGGCGCTAACACATCAAGGTGAATGTGTCAAATACCACTTTGATACAAATATTTGCAAAAGTATGGATGGATGCTCAATAGTAGGCTATGTGCTTTAGGTTCTTTTATTATTTTGTACCATGTTTGGGTGCGTTTGCTTTTTTTTTTTGGACTACTGAACGTCCCTGTGGTTGAATGAACAACTTTGTGCATCCTCACATAGTGTAGCGCCTTGAATAGTACTATTCTTTTTTTGTGAGAATGTCATATGGGCATGGCAGACCTCTTGTCCAACGCTATTCGCTGTCACTTCATAAGCCCTGCCGAACTCTTTGAGTCTTTACTCACCGAGAGTAGAAAAGTGTTCTAGCCCTTTCCGCCGCTTCCAGATGTGTGCGTGGTTTTGAAGAAGCAACTTGGCACCATGTCTGTTGGAGTCTGGGCATTTTTGAGGAATATCCTGCACGAAACCTTGGACATGCACGTCGGTTCTCGTCCAACTATACCTACCTGCCTGTTCTCATCTGCCATCTAAAGATCCACCCTCTGGCCAAGAATGTTCTGCTGGACTAGCATAGCAAAAGCATTTGAAAGATTTTATATTTGATCATGAGCGAATCAACAGCGTTAGCAGTGCCGGCGGCTTCATTTAGGTTCTTAATAAAAAACCTTACAGATACTGACCCTAGTTTAAACAATATACATGCATAGCGACTTTAGTATTAATAATACACAGATAATACCGGATACAAGTTTTTTTTTCCTTTAAGAAAGCAAAACCAGCTCCTGCATCAAGTTTGCACTCACATTGTGGAATATTCTTTTATCCGAAGAATCATCGATCTCGCGTAGTCTCCCGTTGCAACTGCAAGTGTGACGTCTGATTTTTATGAAGATAGCCTATGTTTTCAGGTAAATTATATTATCGCTGTGTAATTATCTGTTTGCAGCAGTGTGTCATCAAGCACCAAGTGCCTGCAGAGTAATGAAGAGGAGTTGCTGCTAACAATGGGTTGACTCCTGTGTGACGTGATCTGAAATAGCAAGGGCGGCTTGATTTGTTCAACGCTTCGCCGCTTCTGCAATGCGTTTCCGAGATCTCATTTTGACTTTTGACCCATTAGAAGCAGCTGCCCCACAGCTGAATTTCATAATCCTCTGATGCCTGCTAAAAAAGCCAGTCTATGCAGCATACTTTGCTGATAAACTCATCCTTTTTTTTAATTGATGAGGAATAAACTCATCTTCCTAGCAAGTGTCAAGTGTCTCGATAATATGAGAAATTATTCAGAATGCCGTCCAGACCATCAATAACGATTTTTCTTTAGAATTTAATATCATTATCTTTTAGTGTTATTCGGACGTCCATGTTAGTAAAACAAAATGCCGAATTCGTGCATCGAATCCATGGACGAATTCGGACGCCTGTCTTGGTTCCGTGTCGGATTGAATGTGTCACCCTAGTCCTAGTCAGGGGTTCGGATGTCCATGCACAATGTAGGAGCCGTGATCAAAGAAGAAAAGTGCAAAAGCAGAGTCTCTGAGAAACTATCCTTTCATAAATTACAGCAACACTGTACAATTTTTGCACCAAATTCAGTATGAATTTGAATGCTCGCTCACATCTCACCTTGGTACTTCCACTATTTAGTTTAGTACAAGCTAGTACTTCGTGGATAGTTGCTGTTTCTGACTACAGATTTGCACTGGAAGCAGGCCAAAACTTTTGTTAGAAACGTCATGTAAAGAAAAATGGAGGGAGTACTTTGTTAGGAAGTTGGATGGTACCGCATAAATAGAAAGAACTTAAGAAGCTTGGAAATTACAGGCAAGAAAGCAGAGCATCTCCGGCGGGCGGGGCGCTGCCAAGTGCCAAGAGGCGAGAAAAACAGAGGAGCGAGGAAGGCAATTGACTACTGTCATTGGGTGGGGATCGGTGCCGCCTGCTGGAATGACCGGAGCCAGTCGGAGTCCGGCAGGTTGAGCGGCGGCAGCGAGTGTCGGCCTCTGGTGGAGCTCCAGGCGCGCACGTCCTCCATGGTGAGCAGCGCCGCCACGGTGTTCCGGAAGATGCTCTGCTCGGCGACGGCGAGCGCCTCCTGGTCCTGGCGCGCCGCCGCCTGGCCCTCGGGCGCCTCCGGGAACACGGCCTCCATCATGGCCTCGCACTCCCGCACCAGCTGCGACACCGTCTCCGTCTCGAAGAAGGGCTGCTCCAGCACCGCCTCGATCACCGGCAGCCGGAGCACCGCGCCCGTGCGCTTGTCGTGCTTCTTCAGGATCTTGGCCAGACCTGCAAAGCCATGGCCGCCGGAGTTTTTTTTTTTTTTTTTGGCCGGAGTTGTTCATGAGAAAACGAACCAAGAAGGAAGACGAATCTTTGTGCTGATGGCTCTGGTTAATCAATCACGCTACCTATGTAGTTGATGCTGCTGTAGTTGAGGAGCAGCACCATGACCCCGTGGAAGTTGACGATCTCCCTGCGGATGGCGGCGACCGCGGCCTCGTGCTGCCCCGGCGTCACTAGCCCGGCGGCCTTGCGGTCCAGCGCCCTGCTGATGTCCTCCTGCAGCTCCCGGTGGTGGATGATGAACTCCTCCTCCTGCTCGAGGAAGAAGGCGTTGATCTTCTCCATCTCGGCGTCGAGTGTGGCGATGAACTCGGCCTCCTCCACCGGCGACGGCGGGCAGCCTCCGGAGACGGCGTTGACGCAGCGCTTGAGCTCCTTGTAGCGCAGGAACTGATCCCGCCACTCCGGGAGGCTCTGCTCGATCTGCCTCTTGAGCCACTTGCCGAACTTCATCTCCTCCGCCAATCGACTCGCACCTACTAATTAGTAATTACTGATAATCCCCCAGTACAATCGATCGTTGGCTACTAATTTATTGGCCCGATTGTTGATTGTGAAGGGTGGTGGGGGTGCTCGTGATATAGGGGAAGAGACGAGGAGTGCCGGTTGGCGGGGAGGTTGTCGGCCGTCCCGCGGTTCCCCGAATATTTAGTGGCATATGCTAAGTGTGCTCACGAGGGCACAGGGCGCGTGCCGGTGCGTTGCGCGAGGTCGCGCATAGCTAGCTAGGCGCGCCCACCCGGCGGGCAGCGGGCTACTTGGGCCTCCACGTTTTCTTCACCTGCAAGGCCGCAACACGAGCATGGTTGACATCAGGGATTTTAAGTAGCAGACTATCGCCGGTACAACGCCTGCGAGCTGCGGCTAAGGGTTGAGAGAAGGCTGCGGCTAAACCCTACAATCTACTATATCATACTCTTTCCGTCCTAAATTATAAATTGTTTTAATTTTTCTGGATTCACAAAAATAAATTGTTTTGATTTTTCTGGATTCACAATTTTTGCTACGACACTTAAATATACGCTATATCTAGATAAAAAATAAAAATCATAAATCTTAAAATAATAAAATCAATTATAATTTGGGATGGAGAGAGTATAAAACACTTGAGAATATGCAAGTATAGAAGGCTACTTTTGTGCAAAGCTAATGTTACAGCCGATCGGCGGTTTGGAAACAAGCGGTCGATCTAATCACACGCGTCCACCCACTATCAATGTGTCGGGGAATAGCTGTCTCTTCCGTTTCACTGCTCCCCTCTTTCTCTCTCTCTTCTCTTTCTCTTTCTTCACCTCGAAGCCCTCCATTCAACCATTCCCCACGGCTCCCTACCTCGGATTCGGCGAAGAAGTGGCATCTTGATGACGATGGCGACCTTCAGAGGCGGGGGGCCATGGGGAGCAACGAGCATGCCGCGGTGATCAGGCGCGGCAGCGGCGGCGGGCCGCAGCGAGCTCCCAGAGCGGCGGCGCGTGGCCCCTGCGACGAGCTCCAATGCCGGAAGTAGCGGCGCTAGGCCGGGGGAGAGCTTTTCCACCAGGAGTAGCGGCGCATTGTTCTTGGGGCGAGCTCCCATGCAGGGAGGCGTCGCCAGGTCGGGGGAGAACTCCCCTTCCGAGAGTGGCAGCGCACGGTCCCTAGGGCGATCTCCTCCGCAAGGAGCGGTGGCGCATGCTTGAGGCCGAGCTCTCCCGCTGGCTCTGCAAGCGGTCCCGCCGGGCCTATTTTTTCCAAATTATTTTCTAAATTTTCTTTCAAGATTTTTTTCATGAATATTTTGTTCCTAAATTTTCTCACAATTTTTTTTCAATATTTATTTTCAAAACATCTTTTTTTTTCAAAACTTTTATCCCAAATATTTTTTTGCAATTTTTTTCCTCTAGTTTTGTTTCAAATTTTTCTATAAAAGTTCGTTAACAAACATTTTGCACACAAATAATTTGTATTAGAGTTTTGTCATATAAATTTTATTAGAAGTTTTGCAAATATTTTTTGTTCATTTATTTTTTCTTGTTATTTTAAAAGTGAATGAGGAGGCATGGACTCTCGTCACGTGGGTCAATGCACTGGTCGGACCGACAAGCTGTCCGAAATCGACCAGACAAAAGCCTCGGTCCGGTCGCCCATAAACTAGCAAGCCCCAAGCTCATTGTTTATAGTCTTTGTTTGGCGCTTACTTGGCTTTATGCCACTTGTAAATATTTTGTTCCAAAATTTAAGAAACTATGTAACTTCTTTTTCATTACATTAGATTTAGCTTTAGGTGTATCAGCTATTCTGATCATTAAACCGTAACTGCTCACAATAGTTTTGAGGTTTTGTCAATCCATCTTAACTTTATTTAAAAATTAGTTTCTATAGGTTGAATTTGATCTTTGAAAATGGCATGAATATTATTTTGAGAACATGTTTCATAAAAGTATGTTTTGGCTATGTTTGATAAATATATTTAAAATAATTATCATATCCAAAATGTCAAGTAGTAATCATACAAGTCCCAAACATATGGCAGTGCAGATGTATATCTAAGAAAGAAAAAAGTACAAATTACTTCCTTCAAGTATCGCGGAATTCCAACTTACCCTATAATACAATTTGTTCTTTTTGTTTCTCCATGCACAAATTTTGTGGGGTGATAGTGGGCATCACAATCTATGTTAAATAAATATTATGAATTTTTCATCATTCTTTTTCATAATATTTTGTATCTCAAGGATAAATTTATTATTGAATATCATATCCTATCCAAATAATTATAGGAAAATCATAATGTATTTTTCTAACATGTCTTATGATGTTTGCTAACATCTTGTAAAATTGTAACTTAAGACTCCACTTGTGCACAGAGAAAGAAAAGACAAATCATATTATGGGGTAAGTTGAACCAAATAGTATAGTTTGTGGGGTAAACTGAATCAAAAAATAGTTTAAGGGTTATTTGGACTTGACCTATACTTGAGGGGAGTAATTTGGACCTTTTCCATCTAGAGGAAAAAACATATGAGGTGTGGCGAGGAGGTCAAGTGGATGCTAGTAAACTTCTTGTGTGAAGAGGAGATGGAGATTGATCTTTTGGAGGACGGATAGAGAAACAAAGAGTGGTGATGAAAATTCAAAGCATATACACAGCATATTCCCAACCACGAACAATTCAGAAACTATTGGTGGCAAACAGCGACTTTAGTTTCTGTCTATAGTTGTTGTAGTTAGAGGCAAAGGTTCTAGAATGGGATGATTCCACCATGGGATTTTGGAGCTATTCAAGTGTCACCTAGGCAGCTTTCTCAAGTTCAAGTCTCTTGTGAGTTTCATTCTTAACCTTTTCGCTGATAAAACCATAAAAGCAAGGGGATTCCCTAACATTTGTTTTCTGACGACATCATTTGCCCAAATCTTAGTATGGCCGTGAGAGCACTATACAACATGATACTTCTGAGCCATCATTTTTTGACACTGTGGAAGTATTTCAAATTTATAGTGTCGGTTCCAAGAAAATGGAAGGATGCATCAATTTGTTTTCAGACCCTTATGAGTTTTAAATTAATAATGCCAATTCCAAGGAAAGGGAAGGAAGACATCAAAGCATAAGTGGGAAAAGGTTCAAGAATGGAAGTTGTTTATTACATTGGTGGAGGAGCTGGGTGTGGGCGACAACGAAGCGATGGGTTCCGAATCCGTTGTGAGATACGCCGCTGCTCTAGGAGACAATGCCATGGTGGGGAGAGGAAGAGGCACGCTATCAGACTGGTTTTTTTATGGTTGCAAGAACGAAGAAGTAGCTTGCTCGACAATGCGCTACCCTCATTGACAACTGGTCTCCACTATCGCTACCCTCATTGATAACTAGACCCCACCAAATTTGATGGAGTGTTTCTTGGTGCTATTTACAAGAGTCCCACATCATCTTAAGATGTTTATTAGGTTGATTAATGATACAAATACAATTTCATTTCATGATGACCAGTTTCATTTCATGGTTTCTACTTCAACTCTCCATTGTTTGATGGAGTGTTTCATCATGCCATTTCCATGAGTGCCACATCATCTTTTGAGGTTTAGGTTGATTAATGATACAAATACCCTAATTTCAAACAAGTTGACAGTTTAGTAGAAATGGGCCCTAGAAGAGACTTATCAATTCAAAAAGGTCCTAAGGATAGATGTTGTAGAAGGTTTTCTGCACTATTCTATGCTTGGGTACTATCAAATGGAGATCATTGCAGTAGGGATTGATTTGCGTATTCTAAGGAGCTCAATAGAGTATTTTTTTCTTAGTTGTAAATTATTTAAAAAGGTGATCGAAAAGGTTATTTGGCAAATGAGGGGTTTAGTGATTGGACACATCTTGCTACTTGACTTAACAGAGCATGGGACAAGTGCATATCATGTTTTGAATATAACCAAATGTTATGAGTTGCGTACTAGATTGCAAAAGGATAAAAATATTGATAAACCTCCTTAGGGACAACTCTAGAAAGGAAAAGACCACTAGAGAAAATTTTTATTCAGAATTGTTTCGATTGTAAAATTTCTTTGCGAAGCATAATCTAGCATTTTCATGGTAGTAAGAGCAAACTCTATGATCATAGTAATGAGATTTTTTTGGTTTTGGTAGAGATGATGGCTAAATTTGACCTTATTTTTCAAGAGCATGTTCATCGTATTCAAATCAAGAACCTCAAGTTCATTATCTTGGTCCTAGGATTTAGAATGAGTTGATACACATGCTTGCTTCTGCTATTAAATTCAAAATTATTTAGAAAATAAGGAGTCCAAAGTATTTATGTCATACCTTATTGTACCCCTAATGCAAGTCACCAAGAACAAATGTCTATAATTATAAGATATGTCGATACATCTTCAAGTCGTGTTTCCATTGAAGAATCCTTTCTAGGATTGGTAGATGTAAATGATACGACTAGGAAATGACTTTTTGATGTGCTATGGAATGAACTAAAGCAATTTGATCTTGATATAGATGATGTGAGAGGGCAAGGCTATGATAATGAGTCAAATATTAAAGGAGGCAATAAAGGGGTACAAAATAAATTTTTAGATGTAAATCCTAAATCTTTCTATTCTGCTTGTGGTTTCCATAGCGTTAATCTAACACTTTGTGGTATGGCCAAGAATTGTGGTACAGCTAAAGATTTATTTAGGATGATGCAACGAATCTACACAACATTTGCTAATTTCACTAAGAAATGGCAGATTCTAGAAGATAAGATCACATGACATGATGGATTATTAAGTTAGTGTTAGCTACATGTTGGTAGAGTCATGTTAAAAGTGTTAAAGCTATCAGATTATTATGGTATCTAATATAGATAATGATGTAAAAGGAGCACTGAGGCTAAAGGTCTGTCAATTAATGAACTTGGAGAGTATGAATTTATAGTGGCGATAGTTATTTGGTATAAAGTATTATATGATTTAAATTGAGTAACACTTGCATGCAAATGATATGCTTATTGATATTGCTATTGATCGAGAAAGTGTAGTGGCTGATTTCTTTCTTCAAAGGGAACAGGAAACTAGTTTCTTTGAGGCATTGGAGATAGCCAAGGGAATAGCACTTAATATGGAATCTTGTGCAACATTTCGCACGAAATGAGAAATTAAAAAAACAGAAATTTTGATGAGAACCCAGATTATACAAATGCTTCCACGCGTAGTCTGCAGAGGAATCATTTAGAATCAACTATTTTCTAAGTATTGTTGATCAAGCTATTTCCTAGCTTACAACAAGGTTTAAACAATATCAAGGTTACCAGAAAATTTTTGGTTTCTTATTTACTTCGAACACATTACAATTATTGGACAATAAGACCTTGAAATCTCTTATTGTGAAAATCTTGAGGATGCCCTTACAAGAGAGAGGGAATCTGATATTGATGCTAATGAACTGTATGTGGAATTGAGTTTCTTCAAGACTTCATTCCAAATAAAAATATGGGCCCTGTTGAAATTCTAAAGTTTTTGAAGCGACATGATTGTTTTCCCAATGCAACTATCGCATATAGAGTTCTGTTGACCATTCCTGTGATGGTTGCTTCTGTGGAATGGAGCTTTTCTAAGTTCAAGCTATTGAAGTCCTATTTGTGTTTTACATTGACACAAGAAAGACTTAATGATTTTGCCATGATAGCACTTGAGAAAAGAACGATGATGTTCAAGTAAATATTATGCAACCAAGATTAAATATACACAATTCTTGATATGTCATGTTGCTGTGTTATAAATTGTACCATATACATTTTTTGAATTATTTTGGTTACTTAGTAGACCTTACTTTAGGCCTAGTTTTTGCTGGGACGGCCCTGCATTCCAATGGTCTTTAGCACACTCCAACAAACTTAAATGGGTGGTAGAGGGTATAAATAGCCCAACACTTCAAAGGAGTCATTGCTCCAATAGCTATTAAAAGCTAGTGCATGAGCACCATATGATCTGATTGAGGCATTGCCGATTTGTTACCGTAGATGGTCCATGTGAATCCCAGTTCCTGCTGTCCTCACATGCGGCGTCCCTCACATAATTGGCACAGACGACACCTTGTTGATGGGGGCGTGCAGTGGCTCACTGCTAGGGAAAGCACCTTCAGTACCGGTTCCTAACCCCCTTTAGTACCGATTGTGCAACCGGTATTGCTAGTTCGGTACTAGGAGGGCCTTTAGTATTGGGTCAAATAACCAGTACTAAAGGGGGCCTTAGTACCGGTTGTTTATACCAACCGGTACTAAAGGTCTTTTTTTATTTTTTTTCTCATTTTCTTTTCTATTTCTTTATTCTATATAATATTACATTTGAAATAATATTATATATATAGATATATTGTGCATACATATATATGAATAATATTACATTCCATCAACTTTTCAAGTTCAATATTTTGGATCAACAAATATGAACCCGAGTCCTAACCGTGATGCAGATTTGATCCATCATTATGGAACTCCCCAACTGGATTTACTACCTCATCCAAAAGAAATCCACTGAGTTGTTCTTGAATCACCCTGATTTCTTTTCTCTCGAGGAGTGCTTCCTTTATGTCTCTCATCTGTGTCATTGGCAAAGGTTACTATATAGTAGATAAATGGGTCTGCACAATTAGAACTAATTTATTGTTAAGAAAGTTATATGCGTACTCTGAATTTGTGGTCGGTTATACGCTTGGGACCTACAAAGCCATGGATGAACTCACATACATAGTATCCTCATAAATTATTCCCTAGATTTTGTCTCAAACACTGTATATATGGCAAAAGAAGTTATGAAATATTTGTTGTGTTCAAGGAAGTGTCACAAGATGTGGAAATTCAACACATAATGGGAATTTAGGCTTGAAATCATGTTCCTCCTTGAATTCATCTGCTTGATGTCGATGGAAGCGAGCCCATGCTTTGTTAATAATGTCTATGAGGTTTTTGTATTGATCTCTTGATTTCCTCAAAGAGTCCATGATATAGACCGCGCTTGGATCAACTGCAATAACAAGGAGTATCCAGTGGAAGCTATACATATATGCATAACCAAAGCTAGTTAGTCTTATGTTTAACTGCTATTTTGAAAAATAAAAGAGATGGGAAATACGCTCACTTGAAGTTGTACAGTAGAAGTATGTACTTCTTGTAATGTTGGTTTTCTAGGAACTTATATATATTTTTCAAGGTCCGATTTGATCTATCTCTTATAGTTGACTTATTTATAATATCCGGGTCCATGAAGCCGATGCGTATTCTTTCCTCCAGCAAGTTTAAATCTCCATCCTGCATGATATAAAATCGAATAGGAGTTAAGACATCGCACAATAACTAGAGCGGGGATTTTGAAGTTAGAGCAAATTAAAGACTTTCAGAACCCAGGACCTGATGAGTGACTTATCAAGTGCGTCTTGATTGTAGAGGTAATAGAGTTCCTCTAACAGCACATTTATAATGGCATCACCATGGAAATAATGTTGATCTCTAATTCGAACTTCGAGCATGAGTAAACCATTGGTTGAAGCCTCTATGTACCATTGGTGCAATTTGTACATCTTCATTGGAAGACGGTCCACCAACTGCGGCCACACAAGCGGTTTCCCTAACTCAAATTTCCATTTAGCAGCCCTAGAGTGCTTTGGGACATGATCCTCCCCTCGAAGTTGAGCTGGGGTGAGATTTGTATCTTTGGCGAATAGAAGCAGGTTCTTATCAACCTCCAAAATCACCAAGAGCGGGGCAATCGATTGGTTGGATTGGGTTCTAAGTTGTGGAATACTTGACCCACTTTTCTTCTTCTTCTGAAAAGCCTTTGTTATTGAGCAGCCGTAGTCAGATAGCGGTGGTTTCTTTGCCTTTTTCTCCATGCTTCTAATGAAAGCCCAAAATTTAACCTGATCAAGTGGTTGATCTTTTTTCATGGGAGACTTTGGTGCGAAATGAGCTTTAACTTAAGCATCCACTACTGCGTGGAGTTCCGCATCAGTCATATCATAAGGTTTCTTGGGCTCCGGTTGCTTCTCCTTTAGCTTATTCTGCATCTTCTTCGTAGCCATTGTAGGCGGAACTAAAGGTGTCTTTCGCCGTGTAGCCTTACTCATAACAGAGGGAGGTGGACTCATGCTAGGATCTCTGTCAGCTGGTGGACTCATGCTAGGATCCAAGTTAGCTGGTGGACTTGTCTGGTAGTGGAAAGGGTGCCCTGGCAGATGGCGTAGGTGATCTTGCCCTTGAACCTTGAGGAGATGATCCCAAGGTTGGGGGATTTGGCTGCGTAATCCTTATGTAGCGCTTAGGCCATAGAATTCAACCATGGATGGCTTCTCCTAGATTCTTTTTCCCATCACCTCCAGGGATCTCCAGTTCCAGGTCATCCCAACCGTCGACCACTCGGTCCGCCCCAACTTTGGCGTAATCGCGAGCTGGAATTTTCACGCCATGAATTGTTTGGCTTTGTGTCAGTTGTTAAACCACACCATAAGCCATCACGATGAGTTTGTTTTTCACGAGAGTAACAAGCTCACAGGGGGCTAGCCCGGTGCTGTTGTCCATAGGGTGGTGTTGGTTGTTCTCAAATATGTCAGAAGATCCTCCAGCTGGTGCTTCCGTGGAAGCGATGCTGCTTCGACGCTGAGAGGGGCTTATGTCAACATTAGCTCCTCATGATGCAACTGCTTGTTCACTAGCTTGTTTGCTAGGAGCTAGAGCCACACGCCAGTCAATTGCTTCCTCCATTTTTGCATCTATCAAAACTATGTGTTATTGCAACTCTCACAACTGTCGTGTGTGTTCAGCCTTACTTCTTTGGTGACTTCTGTAGGAATCAATGTGCTCACGAAAGGCAAACTTTCATGGAATTACTCCTTTGCCTCGACAATGTCCAGGGTGTTCTGGATTACCTAGTGCTAGAGTCAGCTCGTCCTTCTCTCGATCAAGCATGAAAGATCCTTCGGTCGTTGCCTTTATTAACTCAACAAGACTCGTAGCCGCTACTCTTAATTCTTGGTCGAACACAAATAATCCATCTTCAGGATTGAGAGTGCCGACATGAGCATAATAGTAATGCTTTGCTTGCTTCGACCATTCAAGAGTCTGTGGTACTATTCCCTGAGCAATTATGTCATCTTCCATCATCTGCCATTTCATGATCCCCTTCTTGTAACCTCCTGGCCCAAGATGATGAAAGTATTTCTTCTTCTAAGCATTGTCGGTGTTGGTTTTAGTTGCTTTAGTGATCTTTTACGACTGCTTGAACTGCACAAACGAATCCCAGTGATCCCTTAACTTCGGATGCTTCGTGAAATCTGGTGTAAGGCCCTTCTTTATGTAGTCTTTGTTCAAGTTCTTCTTGTACGTCTGAAAAGCAATTGCACCCTTTCGAAAGCTCCAATGTTTCACTTTTTCTTTGTCTACACCTTCGAATGTGAAGTTTTCTTTTATCTATTCCCATATCATTTCCTTCTCTCGCTCAAGGACCATGCTAATGGGGACCGTACTTGTGGAAGCGACGCTCTCCTCGATTTCAGAGCTTTTTCAATTCTGAAAGCTTATTGGGATGTAATCTCTAACAAGAAACCCAATTTGATTCACCAATTTGGTCTTAGCATTGTGTGGAGCATTTGGTTCACCATCTTCATCAATTTTCATGATGATGATACGGCTCTCTAACTTTTCCTTCTTGCCTCATTTCCGTTTAGGCCTGCTGCTCGATCTAGATGGCTGAAAAATAAAAGAACTATTAATTCCCAATAATCTTGATAAGTAGAGAATTCAAATCATGTTTATATATAATAATTTCTATACCTCGCCGTGTTGCCCAACATTGCCTTCCTTGACAATTGGTTCCTCCATGTTGCCATCACTAGACATGTTGAGGTAGATGTCAATCTAGCTGTGATCGACCTTTTCATTTTGGTTGATCATTCGTGCCACCTTGAGCAATCAAGTCCATTAGGTATTCCTCGTCCAATCGGGCCTGCTCGTCCTCTGATATAATATAAAAGGAATTATTCTAAGAAATAGTAGGCATCAACAATAAAAATAATGACTACAAAAAAGAAATAAACACTTGTACAATTTGTTACAGTGAATTGCTCGTCATTCACAACCATCATCAAAATTTTTGTAACTAATATCATATAAAAAGAATGACTACAAAAATGAACGACAAATAGTTCTACATTTTGTTACAACAAATGACTAAAAAAAGAATGAAACAATTATACAATTTGTTATAATAAATGACTTAAAAAAGGAATGAAACAATTATACAATTTGTTACAATAAATGGCTAAAAAAATATTTATAGTGAATTGCTAGTCATTCACAACCATCATAAAATTTCTTGTAACTAATATAATATAAAAATAATTATTCTAAAAATTAGTAGGCTTCAACAAATTTCTAATATTTTATGCACATTTCTAGCACTACTTATAAATTGTGTAACAACAAATGACTAAGGCAATTTGTAGCAATAAAAAACAAATGACTAAGGCCATTATAACTAATATAATACAAAAAGAATTATTCTAAGAAGTAGTTGGAACTTTACAATTTCTGGCACTATTTATATATTTTCTAGCACTATCCACTAATTTCTTACGCTAATAAAACAATGCATGGCAATAATGTACATTTCCGAGCATAATTTATAAATTTTCTAATTTTACAATGAATTGCTAGTCATTGACAACCATCATCAAATATCTACGAAATAAAATAAAAAGAATTATTCAAAGAATTTATAGTAGGTATCAACAAATTTCTACTATTCTAACATTTTTCCTATTAGTGCTAGCTATTTTAAAATTTTTTCTATAATTTCTAGCAATTTTAACATATTCCAGAAATAAAAAAGAAAAAGCTAATGTCATCCGACCACGGGCTTACGTCAGCATAGACGAGGCCTGCGGTCGGCGTGGTGGGGGACGGGCGACGAAGGTCGCGGGAGGCGCTGGGGGCCTAGAAGGGGGTGGTGTCGGTGTCAGGGTGGGCGACGGCCGTGACGTGGTGAAGGTTGGCAACGACGGTGGAAGAGGGACGGCGGAGTGGAGGAGGTGCCGTGTGGCAGAACCGCCCAAATGAACCTAACTAAAATGCACTTAAGTCATCTGACACGCGATCATGCACTTTAACCAAGCCAACTTGGTCGTCCGTCGAATTTCATCCGATAAACCACTTACTCAGGATCGAGAAGCATTGCTCACACGAAGGTGAGTGGGTACAGAGATTACAACATTCCCATCACATTAACATAGTTCAGCAAATTATTACATCAGAGTTTACGAAATTCAAACAGAGTTTGCAAGGTGGTAGACAAAGAAGAAGTAAAACAAGCGGAAGCTACACAACGATACACAATACCATGGCAAAGCCGGCCATGATATCAATTCCCACGATCCACGCTGTCTGAGGACGGTTTCCACTCGACCATCCAACCCGGAGGGAGTTGGCTAGGCCAAGTCAAACTTGTAACCATTTCCTCGAAATCAGCACTACCTGAAAACATAGCCACAAGCAAGGCTAAGTATACTAATACTCAGCAAGACTGCCTGATAGGTGATAACTACTTCACCAACTCCTAGACATGCAAGGCTTTTTGGCTGTGGGTTTGTTTTGCCAAAAGCGACTAAAGTTGGTCCTTACTTTCAATACTTTAACTCAAGTTCTAAGTTCATTAACCAGTCTAGATTAGCAACTTATACTAAGCAAGCATAGTTTCCAAACAATTAAAGGACAAGCATCAAGATTAATATCATCATCATGTTCCATCTTTACTCAGTGCGGAATAGCGATCAAGCAATCCCAAACTGTGAAAGCCAGACAAATCGATTCGAATTTATTAACCATGCATAGCAAACCCAATCCAATGACATCCGCACACCACAAAGGGTCGCTTCACTTGTTAGCCATCCCCAACGATCCCTACACACGTGTCAGGTCCAAACTTCCTTTGGCATGCAATGCTCCATAGTCCCGGCCTTTGCCGTACTGTGACCGCACTTGCACCCACATGATGCACCATGGGAACGACGTTCCAAGGACAGCAGGGATATAAGCCACGCCCCAGTTCAATCAGGTACTAGGCTTCCCCATCCCATACTAGGTATGAGATTAGTACTTTCAAACACTTGATCACGAACGCTAACACGTTTCAACCTTAGCAAGTTCATTACTAGACAGACGAGGCAAATCACCACATTGGAACCATTCCCAGTCCCGTCCGTCATCCTTATAGTGGTAGTATGAGTAAACAACAACTCCTATAACTCGTGAGTGACAGGCAATCACTCAACTTTTACCGAGTCCTATTTAGCACAGCAACTACTCGACTTTAGCAACTAGTGTTCAGATCAAAGGTACTAAGTTCATGCATCTAAGGTTTCAATCAACTCCTATAGACGTAAATGCACAATCATAAGCATCAACATATTGCATAATTTAAAAATAGGGACGCATGCACCGGGGCTTGCCTTCAGGTTCAGAGAAAGTTAGCAGGTCTTTGGGGTCTTGATCTGGCTCGGGCTCAACTTCTGTGTGATGTAGCTCCGCAGCGGGTTCCTCTTCCGGCGTGGGGTGGAGCTCGTAGGTTCTGTCGGCGATATTAGCTTCTACACGACATGCATATGTAGAAATTTCAAATTTTCCATGCTTTCATATGAAGGATACGAGACATGACTTATTGTTGAAGTGAAAGTTGCATTTCGGCCGCATTCACCTAAACAAGGTTCTAAACTTTCATTATCTTCATGAAGTAAGGTGTGTTATGGTTTAAAACTCGAGGTTGACTTTGATGGTGATTGTGTACATATTTAAGGTTCTTACAACTTAGAACTTCACAAGGAAGGTGGGGGTCGCTTTAAGGATTATTCGGGGTTCATTTGCAAGGTCACTAGGACTTAACATTTTCTTTATTCATTTAAGCCGATTCCTCATCCAAAATTTGTTTCTACAGTCAAATAGTAACATATGACACTGATAAATTAGTAGTATCTGAATCATGTCATCAACGAGTTACTGTAAAAATTTGGGATCCATTGGATTAGTACAAAAATAATTAAAATTATTTTATTATCCAAGGGTAGCATATACTTAACCATTTTTATCTCAAAACCTACCGTGATTCTGAGGGTGAAACTTTAGTAGTGGGTTGAAGGCATGTTCCAGAGACTTTGGTGATTTTTTCATGATTTTTAGTGAAGTAAAGCTATTTCTCATATATTAATCCTATTTCTTTTTCTCTAAAAGGAAAAGTGGGTTTCTTTCTATTTTTGACCAGGTTCTAAATTTTTCCTACAAATTACACTTCACCACTGCCTGTTCCAATTGGTTTCACATTTTTATTGTCTTTGGATTAAAACCTATGCAAAAAGAAAGGTCTACCCGCAGATTTCAATTAATAAACTAAAACAGTGACTTAAAAGTCTATGCTAGACTCCTAACCATTTTTCTAAGTTCCTACTCTCTAAAACATACACCTGAGAGTTGGATTTACCTTTTTATCATTTTTCTTTGATTTACTATGATTTAAATGGCCTAGACAAGGAATAAAACATAAAACAATACTTCTAATAGTAACATGTGCAAGATTATTTTTATATGAAACTAGATAGTTTACTGAGTCCAACAAAAGTGGTTTGGTATTTTTCTGGTTTTTCTACGATTTATGGTGCATTTACAAAGTTTAATCTATTTTCTACCAAATTAAATCAATTAACCGACACAAACTTACAATCTAAGCCTTACAGCTATGGTTTAATTGCGCAGGGGGTCCCTAGTTTTTGCGCTAAAGCCCCTGAAAAAAGGTGGGAGACACAAGGAGGTCCTTGTGGCGGCCGGCGGCGAGCTAGGCTCGATTCCGGCGGGTCCCAGGGTTAATCGAGGGCAAGAATAGGCGGGGGAGGCATGGGAGCTCACCGAGAAGCGATTGGCAGCAGTTGGGGTGTTGGAGGAAGCTCGGCGGAGGCAGAACGGCTTGGGGATAGGGAGCGGCTCAGCGGCGGAGTCCCGGCGACGACGGGGCTTCAGGAGGGCAACAAGTTGCTCGGGTAGGAGCGTGTGGTGGTGGCGGAGCTGGTGGTGGAGGTGGCGAGGCGTGGGGTGGCGCAGACCAGGGGGCTCCATGGAGGGGTGGTGCGTCGGCGCTTAGCGCAGAGGAGGCAGCAGAGCTTTGCGGGTGCGGGGAGCTGCGCAAGTGGCACGTCGTCTCCTTTTATAGGGCTGGGGAGGTGCGGAGGGCGAGGGTGGAGCCAATGTTGGTGGCGGACGTGGTTGGAGGTGAGCGGCGGAGAAGAACAGGGTGGCGCCATTGGCCGGTGGCGCTCACTGGCAGAGGGAAGGTGCAGACACGTGCGAAGATCTTCCGGCGATTTGACGGGAGAGATAGGAGGTGTTCGAGATCTTCTTTGTCTGGCGGAGCGATTGGGCAAGCCAGGCGTCATCCTGTCACCATTGAGTGGTGGATTGGGGAGGCAGATCTCGGCCAACATGCAGCCATGGCATGGCGGAGGGAAGCGGCAGAGGCCCGGCGCGGCATTGGGTGAAAGAGATGCACGGGCAGGGGGAGGATAGGGTCACGCGGTCATTGGGCGTCTAGGTGAGCGAGTTGTCCCATCGTGGCCGTCGATTGGCCATCGGCGAGCTTGCTGATGAGCGAGAGCCATGAGGTGGGCGGTGCACGGGCGAACATGCCAGGAGCGTTCTAGGCGCGCGCTGGAGCAGGGTGTGCCTCGGGGCAGACCAAAAGGGTCAGGTTTGGGGGCCTTTTGCTCAAACCTTTTCAAAAGAACTCGTGAAACTCCAAAAGTAAAACATGTAGCCATAATGTCCAGCTCAAAATTTTACAAAAAGAGTTTTCTCAGAAACGAAACAGATTTGAAGTTACGAGGCTCCAAAGTTGGTGGGACTTAGGCGTTTCAGCAATTTGGCTGATTTTCAGGAATTTTGGCCGGTTTCGATGCAACTTTTGAGGGGTTTAGGATTTGAATTAGGCAAGGGTGTTATTGAAGGAATTTTTCTTTGATCTTAGTACTTCAACTTATATTAGGGACTTTTCTCGAGTTCAGTTCAACTTTTAGGAGGAACGGGCTTGCCAAGATGCACGCTCTGGATGTTCTTCTGGACTTAGTGCAGAAATGCATTTGTGCTGGTTTGACTGTTTTGAGTGATTTTGACCAAGCTTTTGAATAGGTTTTGTTGTGAATTAGACTTGGGTCAGTATAACAAAGTTGTAACACACTTGCAGCACTACAACTTCTATTAGGGGTCTGACTCGAGTTCAGATATAGAATTGTGAGATAACAGGTTGCAAAGTTGAGGAAAAACAAGAATTCCAAGACTTAGGTCATTTGTAGGATTTTGATGTACTCCTGATTTGATTCTTATTTTTGAATTTCTCTCACTCCAAATTAGCTAAAGTACTATTCATAAAAGTTGTTTGAAATTAAAATTTTTACAACTTCTATTATGACAAAATTTCAAGTTTGTATATAAAATCTCAAGTTCCCTATTTAACTCAAAAAAAGCTTTTTAGGGGCAATTTGGACATTTCACTTCCTCTTCTTAGTGACTAATGACTTCCTTAAGTTTAACTACACCTAATTAAAGTAGAGTTGTTACATGCTGGTGGCCAGGTCGGGGACGGCAGCGACGAGGGGAGCCTGACGTGGAGGAGGGGCTGTGGCGGAGGATCCAATGAGATGGACGACGATCGCTGCTAAGTGTTGGGGAGAAAGGGGATGGAGTTTTTATACCCCCCCCCCCGCGCGCCAAGTACCGGACCTCACCACCACCCGGTAATAGTGCCCTTTAGTACCGGGTGGTGATTACCACCGGTACTAAAGGCCACCCCTTTAGTAGGGGGCGAGCCGTGCGCGAAACGAAAGTGACCCCTTTGTACCAGGTGTACCTACCACCCAGTACCAAAGGGGTTGTAGCCCACTATTTCATTTCCCGTCAAGACAAATATTTTATTTCCTTTCCTTTAAAATTGGTATTATATTTATTTATTGCATAGTAAATCAAATAACGTTCATAAAATTGCAAAAAAAAAGTTTGTTATATTGATGTTGATTAGATCTACACAATAAAAATATTAGATGCAGTTAAATATCAAACATAGTAAAATTAGTAATAGTAAGTTAGTAATAGGTTATAAATTATCATAATACTTTGACCATGCAAAAATCTAGAAAAATAGTGCCCGTAGTGTTATTAACATGTTTACCATGACTTAGTCATTTACTTGTTTAATTGTATCTAAATTTATTATTTAATTTTTAATGGTGCTAAAAAAATCAAAATAATTAATGTTTTAACCATGCGAAAATTAGTTCTTGTTTAATAACACCATAGAACGTTATTACATTACTTTATCACTTTACCAAAAAACTTTGTCACATGACCACAATACATTACATATCATTACAATGCGTTATTACATTAATTTGTCACTTGACCATAAAATACAGTATAATGATTCTAATACATCACACAATATCATCGAATGGAATGTTAATAACCCTCCTCTTGACGAACGTCCCTTGGTTGTGAGTGCGACATAAGTATGGAGCATCCTCTTTGGCTAACCAGATGCTAGGGTCAACCTCGACTGAAAATGGAGGTTGCACATTAGTACCGGGTGGAGGCTCCACCTCCACCCGGTACTAAAGGCCCTCAGGCACATTAATACCAAGTGGAGGCTCCACCCGGTATTAATGGGTGACCATTAGTAGTGGTTGGAGCCCCCAACTGATACTAAAGGGGGTCACAGGGGTCTCCTGGGGAACTAGCCGTTAGACCCGGTATTAATGCTCACATTAGTATTGGGTCAAAAATGAACTGGTATTAAGGTCAAGGACCAATGCTCAATTTTTCAGTAGTGGCTAGTGATGGAGCGGAGGAGCATTGGCCAGTATTGGGGTTGAGCGCTGACAGGGATTGATCGAGTGCCAGCACTGTTGCATTTTACGAGTCTGGGGTGCTGGGGTGAGGGAGGATGGGGGTTTCGCAAGGTAGGTCAAGAAAACAAGGTACGTATGTGGACGGCGGAGGGAGAACAATCGGGGAGCGAATAACATAGTACTACCTAGCCTTTAGATAGGAGAGAAGATTTTCCTCAACCTCATCATCCTGCAGAATTGCATTTTCCTAAACCCCATTATCCTGCAGATTTGCATTTTCCTAAACCTATCCTCGAATGTTTCTCCATGATGGATCCACCTAGTGTAGGTGCTTGTCATACCAGTTCTAAGTAAGTGGCTGTTCACCCCTTCTACAGTACATCTAGATTGAATCAGGCATCAATGATATGGGCATAGTATTTGTTCATCGTTAGAGTATCTATTCTTCACAAATTTCATGAAATCATTGACCCCTTTCTCATGCTCGGGGGTAAATAGTCGACAATCGTGTATCCAATATCTATCCATCTGGGAAATTTTGGTGAATTCAACTCAAAATTATTGACTAGATTGAAAGACTTTAATGCGAAATGAAATTTTGGCGAATTCAACTCAAATTACTGACCAGATTGACGCGCCTCAGCAGGAAGCACAAGATTTGTGCTGCCATTGGACCTAGCTGCCGCGGGGAGGTGCAGATCTCCGCCGGAGTGCTCCAACCTGGCCGCCTTCTCTCTGTTCTTCTTTTTCCCTATCGTGGAAACGTGGCAGCAGACAAACTATTTTTTGGCTGCAGCACGGGCTTCTCTACCACCAACTACCATACTCACCTGAAACTTATTTTACATGTGGGATCCAGTCGTGGTGAAGACTTCCTATTCGATGGATAACAGGTTCGACCCACGGAAGGAGCACGTTCTTCATTTTATTTTACCGCTCTATTTATCAGCTTAACCTTACATGTGGGATTCTGGTTGGTTTATGACGTTTTCGCGGACCTTATATCATCACAAAACCACCATGTAACAGCGAGTGTCCATTTCTTCTTGGCTACAGTGGCAACTTTTATGTTGTTCCATAACTTTGTTAATAAATTTGCTCGGATGTGAAATTTTATGACATTTTCAGCCAGAAACGTCATAGATCTATGACGAGAACAAATGTGTCATAAAATTTTCATCATAGATCGGCACATTTCTTGTAGTGTTTTCTTTTCAGAATTTTCCATCCATATAGATATAGATAGATAGATAGATAGATAGATAGATAGATAGGTAACATATATTAACATATATGAATGCGGAGAATAGTTAAAATAAAAGGCCACAATGCATTTTATCTTATTCAATAATAAACAACAAAATGGATACATTTTTACAAAATATATGTATGAAAGTAAACCACATTATTTGTAGGGAAATTAACAAATGCAATGACTTTAGGTGGTCGATCACGCATTGGCACGCGGAATGGTGGTAATGAGTGACTCTATATACTACGTCAACGACATGGGGTGTTGGTGTAATTCTTGATTAGGTCTACTGTTTGGTAGGGGCACATGACTTTTTGCACTTGTTGACCTGAGCAATGTCCGCCCCAAGCTTCTAGGTGCAACGCTTGTTGCATTCCTTGATGCGGACAAGCACGTTGCATTCCTTGATGCGGACAAGCACATGCCTCCTTGCTCTTGCCGAACACGGTGGGGTCCTTCACATTCATGACACATTTTGTATAGCAAGCACCAACGACAAGGGACACCTTGGTGGCGTCGTCGATGATTTTGCAGGGCTCCATGCACGCCTTGATTTGAACGACATCCTTTTTGGTCTGGTAGAATTCATTGCACTTCTTGGTCATGTTGTAGCCCCTCCTCACATCCCTTTCAAAGCCATAAGCCTCCTCACACTGCGAAGCGCACGGGGTCTTCCTTCTTGTACTTGGTGCATTCTTTGTAGTAGGCATCAATGGCATCTGCGCCCACCGACAAGGCCTCTACTGACGCTCATTATTGACACACTTTTACCACTATTTATCTTCAATAATGATATGAATTTAATACCTAAATTAATGATCACACCTAATAAACTGATCATTTTCACATGTGCAACATATTTTGGAGGATATTCTGTAATTGCAGGGAATCGGACCTAAAAGCATAATTTTGGATAAAGCACTGAACGAGCATCGAACCAAACGAAGACGAAGGCCAACGGGCCTAGGAAGTGCTTAGGCCAATCGGCCCAGAGGAGCCCAAGCCGATCGGCCTAGGGTCCTCTAGCACCCCCTGACGCCCATCTTTGGTAAGCAATCCTCCGAGATGACTTAAGGGCTAAGTTTATGAAGTTATGGTAAGGATGACTTCGGGATCAAAGAGGAATCAAAGAAGATCAAGAGGAGATTTGGAAAGTTATTGAAGATCAATCAAAAGTTCAATCTGGTTCTTGTATATATGTGTTTTGCTTTCACTAACGCTAATAGGACATGAACGACTACCTCTCCAACAAACCAAAAAAATTTGTGGATGATCCAGAAAAACTTTACAGGCAAAGAATACGATTAGCAAAAGCAAGGAAGCTGGAGATCGAAGCTTCAGCTATCAAGGAAGAATTGAAAGTATTGGGAACATCATCATATACTCCAAAGTCGACACCACTAGCAACTCCAGGAGGGCGCCAGTTGCGCCAGTTGTACCTGAAGCACCTGCAATAGGAGATCAACCTGAGCCAAAGCGTACTATCGGGGAGCTGTGCATCCCAAACATCATTGACTTACCTATCCATGAGTTGGGTGGCATTGGGCAACCATTCACGATCCAAACTTCAACACTAAGGATGGTGCAGAGTTCACCTTTCACTAGCAAGGAGGACGCTAATCTTCATCTTCAAGCGTTCATGCAATTATGCAACACCTTCGACGTGCATGGAGTTAACTAGAATCAACTAAGGACAAGGTTGTTTCCCTACTCTCTACTTGGAAGAGCGCTTCAATGGTTTTATGATCTACCTACAACAACAATTTAAAATTGGGATGAGTTGATGAAGGCTTTTATAACAGAATATTATTCACCGCCAAGACTTAGAATCTGAGGAGCAAGATAGCTGCTTTTGCTCAATATGCTTCTGAAACTATTGTTGAAGCCTATCAATGCTTTAATGACTATGTCCGTGTAGTTCCACATCATAAATTCCCGAGGAAGGATTTAGTCCAGAAGTTTTATCAAGGGCTAACACCAGCATCAAGGGTAATAATCAATGCATTGGCTGGAGGATTAATTATTGACCTCACCCCAACTCAGGCCTTCAAGTTATTCAAGAAAGTTGCAAACAACGATGCATGGGCATCATCTGGCGCCTGGTCAAGGTGTGTTGCAAGTGGGGAATGATCAACTACTCGAAGGGGAAATCGACTCGTTGATGAGGAGACTGGAGAAGATAGAGATAAACGAAGCTCATGCTATAGACCTGAAGGTAGCAGAAGCAAGATCAACATGTGAGGAGTGTGGCGACTATGGCCATGTCAGGAAGAACTGTCCATAGGAAGCAAAGTTGCTAGACTACATGAAGAAGGGAGAGTGCTTTCCACCATTCAATTATCGGTATGGACAAAATAGACCTCAATTCAATGCAAGCTCATCCATCTAGAACACAATGCCTCTACGCATTTAGCTGAACGAGTTCATGGAGGACCAAAGCAAGATCAACAAAGACACTATCACTAACTTTAAGGCTATGGACAAGAATTTTGAAAATATTGATAGCAAGGTAACAGTGGTCGAAAGTTCGAACCACCAAGTGATGAACATGATGAAGATGCTGGAAACTCAAGTTACACTGGGAATTTTACAAGTAATGAAGGAAAATTGTCGGGACAACTGAAGAATCCAGAGTCAGCTAAAGCTATTCAAACTCGCTCAGGAAAGGAAATAGAAGATCCAGTAAATAAACCCCTTCCTATATATGTTACCACTGTGGATCTATGATAGAAATGATTGGCCTTTGTTTCTGAAGATTCAATGCAGGCAAGAGCAATGCATATGCAGAAACCGTCTCCTTTAATCATTTTATAATTTTTGGCTCATCGTTCAATTCTCTTTGTTTTAGTTTCTTATTTGGGGTCATTATTATTTGTAAATTATTGGCAAATGGATTTCCAAATTATTATCCTTTTGGGGGGACTAATAATGTTGATGCAAGAGGGTCAACAAGTATTGGCTAGTCTATTGGTTAAGCAGGACAAGTTAAAGATAGTCGTCATAATTGCTTACCAAGATAACACTGCTAGGGCTGGCAGAGCAACTCAAGGCTCGTGAGCTGACTCACCTCGTTCATAGGTTTGGCTCGGTTCAGCTCGGCTCGACCTTTAAACGAACCGAGCCAAGTCTCAATAAGAAATTTCAGCTCATTTTCATAACGAGTCAGCTCATGAACTGCTCGCGAAATGTTCATTTAGCTCATTAGGCTCGATAAAGATGAAAATACCAAAATTATTTTTAACAAAATAAACTTGTTGTTCAACTTGTAAGTCAAATCTAGTACTTTATTTTGAGTCTCCAAACATCTATATTATCCCAATCTATTGACTTATAATCTTTATTTCCGTAATATCATCATAAATTAAACTTTTAAATATTTTTAGCATACTTAAATTATCATATATTGGTTAATATCATGTTTGGTCATAACATTAATGTTCAATAATGCTAGGCTCGTGAGCCAAATGAGTCGGCTCGAACTTTCAAACGAATTGAGCCAATCTCGATTTCTAGCTTGTCAACCTTAACGAGCTGAGCCGTGCTAGCTCGTTATCTAACGAGCCACCACGAGCTGAGCTGGCTCGTCAGCCACCCCTAATAACTACTTGCCAAACCATATGTCAGTATCCATGCTGTAGGTAGGAGCACGAGCAATCTAGCAGCTAGCTCTCCCTCTTGGTGTCTCTTCGCTATTTAAACCCCATCCACCAAAGTCAGATGTGCATCTACCCACCATCAGAGCGTGTCCACTAGAAGGAGGGGAAGGGGAAGCAATGGCATCCAAGCTTGCGGCTATGAAGGCCCTGGTGGTTCTGCTGCTGGTGGTGAGCACTCAGGCCCAGGCGGCACGGTCTTCCCGCTCAACCAAGGGAGGAGGAGGAGGACTTCCTTCTTGTGAAGGATTGGGAGGTACATCCGTGATGTCCCTAGGGCCCTGCTCAAGGAGTACGCCAACCACTATGGCCAGATTGCCGTTTCAGAGTGCCTCAAGGTGCGTAACCTCGAATGTCTCAAGATGATCTTGGAAGAATGTGGTCTCAAGCCTTGAGGACCAACCAATTGTTGGCTGATGCGGCGAGCGAGCGAGTCTCTCCGTCTTCTCTCTGATAATGATCGATAAGAATATGTACTAGTACATACATATGTAGCTCCCTTTCCAGTTGCCTCGCTTGAGGTAGATGGATTGTAACAGAGTGATGGATCAATGAAATAAAAAGGTGAAGATTTGCCCCTGCATGCTTTACTTAGTTCCTGTCTGATTGATGGTTTTCTTATTACTCATATGCACCATGCATGAGTTTGTTTGACACTTCCATGGGGATCTTCTTGGAGCAATATATACGAGTGCGAGCAGGTTGCTTTTCCAAGGTTTAACAAGGTGGCCATCTCTTATGAGTTTCATTTTCACTGATAATAGCAATGGGATGACTTAAGATTTGCTTTCTGATGGTATCTTTGCACGTGCCGCTACGCCAGATTTGATTTATGCTGGCACATGGAATTTAGCGTGCTAGCAGGCGTGATTGGCACCCGTCAGCACAAAGCTTCCTTGGGCCGGCGGGGGAGCACCCCAGTACAGATGCCATTGTGCTGGCGGGCGACCTAAGCACCCGCCAGCACAATGCACCCCATCTGTGCTGGCGCCAGCACAGACCTTGCCCAGATAAGGCCGCGGGTAGCTTCTTCCCCAGCTAACCTTCCATTTGGAGCTTGCCCGATAGGAGCTCGGGAAAGCTTCAAAAACACCAAATCTAAGGGGGAAGGTTTTGCACTTGATTTTTCTTTGGAGAAGGTGGCTATATAAGGTGAGTTTGTCCCATTCCAACCTTCTTTTTCAACTTCTATCAATCATTTCTAGCTTCATCAGGTTATCATCTATATCTAGATCTAGACCTAGAAGAGAGAGGAGTGAAGAGAGAGAAAATAACTAGAGATGGATTATTTTTTAAATAAAATTCTATGGTCATATTATAACCATTACAATGCTATGTTTGTCATTTTAATGTAATATAGAATTGAGTTTGATTATATTTTTCCTACTTATTAATTGTTACATCCATATTTTTAATTAATGAAGTTAATTGAATTAATATATAATTGAGTTTGATTTTTTTCCTGCTTCTTATTAATTATTACATCCATGGTTTAATTGAGTTTCATTTAGGGTAATATAAAATTGATTTTTATTATATTTCTTCCTACTTATTAGTTACTACATCCATAATTTAATTGAGTTTATAGAATTATGATCCAAAGCTCATTAAGTTAGTTAATATAACATAGAATTGTAGTCATAGGTTGTTAAATGTGGATCATAGAGCATGGATGTATGGTATACGGAGACATTTGCATACTTTCATGTCAGAGGTATCAATGTTTGTGGAAGCTGCGGAGAAGCACGCTCGTATTTGCAAGACAAAGCAAATACGTTGTCCATGTTTTGACTGTAGCAACAATATTGTATGGGAGGATACTGATGTCATCAAGAGGTATTTGATAAAGCGAAGTTTTGTGGATGGATACATAATTTGGTCCTACCATGGTGAGGCAGGAGGTACTTTCAACCGCATAGACATCGATACTGGCTTTGATGAAGTGGGTGGTGATGATGCAAACGAAAATGATCATGTTATGATGGATGATGATTATGACCGTGGAGATCAAAATAGTGATCAAACAGATGTGCATGTGGAACACCTCAACGTGAATCTTATTTCCGTATAATGCTTGTAAGTCCACATGTACTGCATACACGAGTTTTAAATACATAAGTATATATTTTATATGTCAAGTACCTGAGCGACCTATTCTGCAGGATGCTATGGAGGGAAGAAGAATTGATGAACGACAGGTTTAAGGTAGCGTAACTTGACCCAGCACGAATAAGCGAGCCAGAGCACAAGCTCAAAATGACGGAAATGATCAAAGCACAAATAGAAGCAACAAAGACACAAGCGGAGAAAAATGCTATAAAATTAAAAGCCCACAAAGATGAAATGCACAAAGTGTCTTTATACATTGCAAGAGTAATGAAGAAAAAGGCTGATAAGAATTATATCATGGCTCCTTACAATTTTGAGTAAGCTAGTTTTAATTACTATATATATATATATATATATATATATATATATATATATATACACACTAGGTGCTATTTAATGCTGTCTATAATATAAATTATTTTAATATAATACACGGACCACTGGATTTGCATCATTATTTTACCCAAGCTAGGAGAAGCAATGGTCCTCGATTCAGCTAGCTATCGTAGAGATAGGTACAAGAAATTCATAGGCATTATACAAAAGTAAGACATTTCTTGGCAGTACTTAAATGCATGTTGACATTCTATGCACCTAAATTGTATTACTAACTCTTATCTTTAAAGTGCGTACAAGCTTTACCTACTAAAAGGTGGGGACCACAATAAAAAAAAGGATGAAAGCTATGTAAATAATATATCATCGTCAAAGTACGTACAAGCTTTAATACTAAAAGGCGGGGACCACAATCCAAAAAGGACGAAAGCTATGTAAATAATATATCATCAATTCGTAAGAACATAAAAACTTGATTTTTTTCATATAATGTACACTTATCATTAATAACAACTCATCATTTTTCTATTTGATGGCAGTGCCACAAGCAACCTCCCAGCTCTATGCTATACGGATATTACGTGTGCGAGTTCATCAGAAATAATGGGAGGTACTGGATGAACCTTGAATACGTAAGTCTCTTATACACTGCCATGTGCTAACCTCAATTCCTAATGGTAATACATCCTAATCTTCATTTACTGTATACC
Organism: Setaria viridis; assembly: GCF_005286985.2. NCBI lineage: Eukaryota > Viridiplantae > Streptophyta > Magnoliopsida > Poales > Poaceae > Setaria > Setaria viridis. Next base: position 23,948,198 of record NC_048267.2, on the reverse strand, counting down.
TGCAGATGCCTACCATCAACAGTAACTATAGCAAGATAGAAGACAAACAAATCGACAATATTTGCACGGATATGGCGAGGTTCATCCGATGCGATATTTGTCATGAGGATGGAGCATTATTTGATAAAGATGGCGGATGAGTGCACAAATCTTCATAGATGGGCGTAGTAGTTTTAATATTAGCGTGGCAAAGAATAGCTCTATTCCAAATGTTAGATTTTTAATATGTGAATTATATATTATGTATGATGCAGTTTTGAATAATGTGAATTATTTATTATTCAAGTTTATTGTTATCTGGTTGAAGATACATATTTTAATTTTATGGCTAAAAACTGGCGGGAAATAAAAATTATAAATAACTCACAGGAAATAATATATTGAATAGGAAAATACATATTCCTAGAGGGGCGGCATAAGCACCCACCAGCACAGAAACCATCTGTGTGGCGGGTGGCTAATGTTGCCTGCCAGCACAGAGTGGTCTGTGCTGGCAGGCAAGCACCCGCCAGCACAGACGGTATTTGTGCTAGCTCAAGGTTACTGATAGGTGTGATACCCGCTAGCACAAACCTGTTCTAGCCGCTGGCACAAATGCTTCGTGGCGTAGTGTGTTTGGTACCCTAGCACAACCACAGAGTGCACCTGAACCGAGAATTGCGACGCCTTATAAGAATCTCAAATTTAGACAGTTGGGTAGCTTGTGTGAGATAAAGCTTAGAATATTGGCAAATTTAGTTGAGGTGCCATATTGAAGACATAACTATTCTCAATTATTTACTGGATTTGCGAGGATGCTCGTTTAGCTGGTCCGAGAGACCGAGACAATAAGCAACTCAAAGCATTCAAGATCAGGAAATGAAGAACAATCAGAGGACAGAGAAGTAAACTTGAGGATGCGAACTTGCCATCGTAATAGGAAGGTTTGTGATGTCGATGTTCCCTTGTTTTAATGGGCCGCAAGTATTTCTTTTGTGGGGCGTGCCAATTTAGAGTATGGGCCGTGTTAGGCCAAGAAAAGTGTTGATGGGCTTTCTAGAAACTTCGTTAGGGATCACAAAAAATTGCAAATTACTTTCCTAAAAATATACCTATAACTAAACAATTTGGTAGCATGAAATTTATTGGTTACCGAATTTGGTAGTACAAATGCCCAATTAATTTGTGCTGGTATGACCCAATGGATACACATATGTGTCTTACAAAATAAACAGAGGAAGTTATGGGGCTCTCGAAAGTACATGGCTAAACATTTACTTTATTCACCAAATTTTCTTGGCTGCAAGCTGATTTAACCAACAATAATGTCCCTCCAACTTACAATAGAAATGGATTACTCTAGCAATGCAAGAACAACATTTCCATAAGGGAATAAATAACAACACATGGACAAGAAAAATACATACACAGTTGAAGAGAACAAATGGTAAATCTCAACAAGCTGATGAGAGCACTGAATCAACAAACCAAGCAATCAAAAGCTGGAGAAATAAGCAAATCGAAGCACTCGGCCAATTTAATTTCCCAAGTGTCTCTGAACCAAACCGCGATCAGTTCATTTGTGGTTGACCCTCCTGCAGTGCTTCCTGATCTCGCCGTCGGCCCCGGTGAGCGGCGAGATGTTGCCCATCTTGACCATGGACTGCGCGAAGTGCTGGAAGAAGATGTCCTGGTTGGCGGCGTAGAGCTTGACGAGGTCGGCGGTGGCGGAGCTGCCGGTGAGGAGGACCTCGTCGGAGGCGAGCAGGCCGCGGTTGGCGAGGATGTTCTTGTAGTACTGGTTGTCGAACTTGAAGGGCGTGACGGGGTCGAGGAAGAAGAGGTTCTGGTCGCCGCCGGAGCGGGGGCAGCGCGGGCGCAGCGCCGCTGCGTAGGACGCGTCCAGTGTGAAGTCCGGGAGGCCGTTGCCCGTCTGGTTGTACAGACGCTGCCGGAAGCTCGTGCACCGGGAATCGCCGATGGTGTGGCTACCTGTATGTCATCATCAGAGGAAGAGTTCTTGTCATGTACTATTATTGTTACACACAGCAATGTAGTAACAATCAGTCCGGCAAACCGATCATATTGTTATGTAACAATCAGTTAGCATCAAGAACAAATCTGGCAATGCCGTCAAATCATCCAACCACAACAATGTACTTGTCCGGACACTATGCACATATGGACTGTGTACTGGCTGATGCCGTCCACAACAGCGAGGTATGACTTTTTGGACCAATCAGCCAAGTGTTGTCGCTGCCTAGCCAGCTCATCTAGCTTTCAATCAGTTGGCACAGTACTCTCTTCGGAAAAAGCAACGCCAACACAGATGGTGGCATGGTGGCTACCAGTATTGCCACACAACATCTATCCCACTGATCCACACATCATCTACTAGCTAGCAGCTTTCAATCAGTTGGCACACTCAACACAGACATTCATGTGTGTACGTGTGATCGATGTGTACATACCGAGGAGTGCGACGAGGTCGACGATGTCGAGGCCCTGGAGCTTGAACTTGGTGATGATGGTGGGGAGGGTGTTGTTGGGTGCCGGGATATCGTTGTTGGAGCCCTGCACGCTGGCGCCGCGTGAGTCCCTACGCCCCAGAGGCACAATCCACCCGGGCCCACCGGTCTGCAATTTCGTGCAGCCAATGATCAGAAATGTCAGCAGTTAACTTGATGGTGATTTCAGTGAAGCAGTCGGGGACGCAATGTAATTAAAATTGGCAGTAAAAAAGAATTCGCGTATCATTTGAGCTAATACTACAGTGTTGACAAGTCTAAAAAGTAGAGATGGCATGGTAGCTAGAGAGGCCCTTTTAGTTTACCCTGTCTTTATCCCATGGCAGACATGAGATGCCATGAGGCTTTGAAACTACATGCACTTTGGCGCTGCTTTACCGAGCACGGTGCCGTGCCCCCCACATGAACTTTGTCTCTTCTTTACGGTGTGGCACAAGGAATCAGCAATGTAGATTTTGTACTGTCCTGGATAGGGTGAGAGTGAAGACTGGAGAGGACACATCATTGTGCAGGGGGCCCGGCGGAGAAACAGCGAGCGGCCGGGTTTTGCATGTGCCTTGTGGTACATAGGCCATGGAAATCACACTCGCTCGTGTATGCTCACCGACACTACTACAGTGGGTCAATAATGAAACTATGGGAGAAAAACTAGATAGGGGTATACAATAATAGAGTATTATTGCACGCATGTAACTAATTTGTTCATGTAGCTATGTGGACAGCTGCAGGTAATTAACAACTCTTTTCGCTTGACATGCCAATCTTTAAGTTCATTTTTTTTGTTTTCTCAAAACGTCTTTGGAATAAATTGTGCATTAATACTCCACAAAAAAAGGCATGTCCTTTAGTTTCACACATAATAGAGTTTAATAAAGCGTTTAAGGTCTTGTCATCTAGGCATGCCAATCTCTAGGCATCTTATGCGATGCGTGCTGCGTGCATATATTTTCCTGATTGGATCGCCATGATAAACACATAAGAAATTGGGAATATGCATAGCGCAAGCGCAACAGAGAAAGAAACACAAAGGAGCTGATGCGCGAGAAATGGTTGAAAGATTGCTGAGGTGCCGCGCTCTGCACGTGACGTACCATGACGGTGGAGTCGCGGGCGCTGAGGGCGAGGATGTCGGCGCAGGAGACGGTGCCGGGGCAGGCAGCCTCGAGGGCGGCCTTGATCTCGTCGATGACCTCGAAGCCCCTGGCCGAGTCCCGGTTGGGGTTGGACCGCTTCTCGCTCACGATCGACCCGCTGCTGTCAAGCAGGAGCGACGCGTCGCAGCCCTGATGGATACATCGTCAACTCATCGTCAAGCTCGATAAAGCACCGGCCGGCAGAAGGAATGTTCATCAGACAAGACAAGCGACGCGCGCAGCGGCACGATCTCGTGTACCTTGACGAAGCAGTCGTGGAAGTGGAGGCGGAGGAGGGAGGCGGCCATGCGGGGGTCCTGGTAGTGCGCCTTCCCCACGATGGACGCCACGATCTGCTGCGCCTGCGGGCACGAGTGGTCGTAGAAGTGGGGGTCCAGCTTCCCCCACTGCACAGGGGACGCCGCCGACGACGGCAGGGAGGAGAAGAGAACCGCAACGGCGAGAGGCACCAAGGCCAAGGCCGCCATTGCACCCTTCATCTCTCGAGCTCAGGCAGCTGATGCCAAAGCACACTAGCTACAGCACTAATTGGTCTTGATTTGTGCTGTGTGCTTGCTGCAATGATGCTGATGGGACGTAGGGCAGGGTTTATATAAGCCAGGGAAAGAGGGGGCGTAGCCTGCCCAAGGGTTTCTTGCGCGTAGCTATCCAGCTGCCTTGAGCAACATGTGAGCTTATTCTTGGGACAAACAAATATTTTGTGGGACAAGCAGTATGATATACAGGGTGGTGTCACTGGCCATCTCCTTGAAGCTTCTTTGCCTTTTGCAGCTTTTGATCGCCGGTGGGGCGTGGCAATATAATTCGTTGAGCTGAGCAGATAGATGCAGGTGTAGACACGCGACGGGCCTAGGTAGCTGTTATTCTGGCCACCACACCGTCTGCTGCAGCGACCAGTAGAGTATGTATGGGCTTCGAAGAGGTACCTACCAAATACCCTTGTTCCCCAGTGGCCAAGTTATTCTATCAGCATCTTCTTTTGTGTGCAGTAGATTTATTATTTGTGCATGGATGTAAAGGCAAAGGGACATCGGCCAAAGGCAGGAAGGAAAAGGAAAAGAAAAGAAAGGCCTTGCCATAAACTGGACATGCCGTGTGCAGCAGAACCAATATTTTGAAGGTGGCAATCATTCGTCTCGCTTGTGGTACTTATCTTCTTTTCACGTATTCTTTGAGAAAAGCCACGCGCAGCGGAGTGGCGATAACGTATTCAAAAGAACATAATGCAAACCAAGTAAAAATGCTGGCGTTATTTTCCATGTACGAAGTTGGATCTTATTTTTGTTAAGTAGTTGCTGTAGTTGGAGATGCTGAAGACACTATTTCAAGACAATCTATGAAGACACCTTCTGTTCAGATCGAAATAAGCTTTAATTTCATTACATTTCTAGCTCCAGGTATTAGCTTCAACCCAGCCAATTGACATTGAATTATAAAGCTTATAAAATTCCAGGTTTTGCCACTTCTTGATAGATTTTTTCTGAAAGCTAAACTGTCCATTTGTTCTGAAAGAAAATCTATCCAAGGGGAAAGATGTCATCAGAACCGATTCATGAAGCCTTTAAATACTGACAATGTTTTCCCTTTCTGACTGAAATTAAGGAGGTTAGGTATCTCTCTTCATGCAGTATTAATAATAGCGTGCATGTACCTACTAAGCTATTTCAAGAAGTATATTTTCAAATTTTATTTCTGTCTGCAGCCATTGTAAAGTCTTCTATATTTGTTATTCAACAAAGAATATAATATTACTACTTTAAAAAATGGATAGTTTTTAAGAAAATGTAAGGAAAAGTTACTAACAAGTTGTTCAAATTTTGATAATTTTTTTTGAAAAGGCAAATGAATTATACTAGCTTATGCAAAAGACTTGCTGAGTCCAGGTTTCACCCCGAAAAATAACTAATCAGTTTCTACTACATTTGGGCAAAATGTGAGAGCCTAGTGTTCAAGGGACATGTGTCGGTACCATTCAACATGTTTGGTAGAACTCTGAATATTCTCATGAAAGCATGATGCATGGCATGGCATGAATCTTTTTAAACTATATGAGTGATATTTGTAGGCATCGAAAGGAGAAAGAGAATTCCATGTTTTATTGCCTGAGCTTTTTCATCTTTGCAAATATTCCAAAAGATACACTTTAATGTAGCAATGGTGACTTGGTGAGCACCAAAACTGCTTTCGCGTGTATATTCTTCACTAGTTGCTGTGCATGGGAACATAATTGGACCTGCATCTGTTTTGGCCCCTTACATTAAGAACCATATGCCTAGTTTTCAAACTCATGATGCTACTCCCTCCGTACCAAATTACTATTCGTTTTGACTTTTCTAGATATATAGCTTTTGATACGCATCTAAATATATATGTATGTCTAGATACATAGCAAAAGTTATGTATCTATAAAAGCTAAAATGAATTATAATTTGGGACAGAGGGAGTATTAAGAAATTTTTCCGCAGGTATAAAACATTGGTAAAGTTGTCATGGGGAAATTATTAAATTAACACTAAAATATAAAGTGGCCAAATTTTGATCTTTCGAGGAGAGTAAAACACATCCAAAGGTAGGCACACTAGAGTTAAGAAACCTTAACAAGGCCCCCAGGGTGCATTTTATTTGACACCCAAGGGTTGGCACACTAGGGAAAAATGCATTTTATTTTACATCACTTAACACCCCAGGAAAGGACAAGTTAGCATCAGAGAGATTCAGAGAGGTAGTTTGCTTATTTGTAAAATGGAAATATAATATATGTCGGATTACAGTTCTTCACCCACTCACACCTAACGGTCTAGGTAGTACACTAATGAGATATGCTGGTTTCACTGCTAGGCCAAGTATTCATATGGCATCAAGCTATTCTTTTCTTGTGGCACCAGCATGACATAATGTTACAAATTCCAGTCGTAGGAGGGCAAGTCAACTGAACCTTATCATCTCCTGACCACGCAGCTAGCAGTCTCCAAGAAGAATTACTTTCAGCAGAGAGGAAAGACCCCTAGTCTAGTAGGCTAGTATAGTAGGTAGCTGTGAGCCTGTTTGGTAGGAGTAGGAGTGGAGTAGGAGTGGATAGATAGGGCGCGGCTAAGGCGACAAATCTGCGACCATCATCTCAATAAACGCACTCGAAGTAGAAATCACTAGCGATGGGCCGCGTGTTGGCCCGTCAGCCCAATTAATTAGACTGCTCTTCAATGCAGTCCTATACTGTTTCAGCACGGTTGATTGTCGCTGAGTAAGTGCATGCATGTAAGAATAGATAAAACTGATGATATCATTCCACATGCAAAACCAATTGAAACTTAAAAAAAATTATAAATCTTAAACTGAGCATCAAAATAAATTCCGATTGCGCCATTGTATTTGTGACACTAAAAACTTCACAATAAGATCCCACTTGATTATATTTGGATGAACTTTTTTTATTCATATTTTTTAATCAAGGTTGTATATTTTCTGTGAGACATATACATGTAGAACAAATTCTAAAAACTCACGGAATAAAATAATCATACGCATCGAATAAAATATATGAACTCAAATAACAAAAATGTATACTCTTAAAATAAATTATACAAACTCAAAAACAAATATAACCGGTGCATGCTTGGAATGCAATAGAGGACGAAATTGATGATATCACCCCACGTGCAAAGAAAAGTTTGAATTAAAAAAATCTATAGAACCCTACATCTAAATTAAATTCTAATTCCACCAATAAGTTTCTTACAACAAGATCTTCAAAACAAGACCCACTTAGTATATTTGGATAAATATTTTTATTAACTTTTTACCAAGTTGGAAATTTTTCTCAAATATATAAATCTAGAACAAATTTTATGAACTCACAGAATAAAATAATTATTATTGGTGGTAGAATAATTATTTCTGACTCTGCGGATAAATGACTATTTTCTGCGAACAAAAAATTAAACACGACGAAAAAAAAGTATAATGCGAACAAAAAGATTGAGCTTCACGAACAGAACATTTGATTGTCTAGGAAAAGAATAAATAAAGGATAAAAACAAGACTTAAGGGGAAAGAGAAAGACAAATAAGAAATAAAAAAGAATAATTACATAGTAAAGCATGGGAGGGACAGAGGAGGAAAATAAAAAATATAAGAAGGAGTTAGTATTATCGACATAACAGGGAGAAATTATTTAAATATTTTCCTAAATCATGCTAATTACAACTCATTGAGTGGTGTAGTGGTGGTTGAACTCACTCCCAAAAGTGACACCCTCCTTGCAGCAATATTTTTGGCGCATTCTCACGAAACAAAAGATCTATATACTTTGAACAAATTGCAGAACCCACGGAACAAGTATTTATACATGAACCCTCCTTGCAACAATATTTTTGGTGCATTCTCATGAAACAAAAGATCTATATACCTCGAACAAATTGTAGAATTCATAGAACAAGTATTTATACACCTAGAACAAATAGTATAAATTCACATAACTAAAAAATATACTCCTAGAACAAGTTATGCAAACTCACAGAACAAATATAAGTATATACAGTTAAAATTATACAAGTCATCGAACAAAACAATTATATGCATCGAACAAACAAACTAAACCCACGGAGCAAAAAAATAATTATACATATCGAACAAATTATATGAATTCACAGAACAAAAATATATACTCGTAGAACAAGTTATGCAAACTCACAAAACAAATATATGTATATACAGAACAAATTATACGAGTCATCGAACAAAATAATTATATGCATCGAACAAATGATATAAATTTAAATAAAACTAGAACACGTTGCATGAATTTATGGAACAAAATATTATACATGGAATAAATTATACAAACTTATAAATGTAAAATTTATACACAGCGAGAAATTGTACGGACTCGCACAATTAAATTTAACTCATGTATCAATAATTTTACTTGAAAAACATACATTATGCACATGTGCAATATCAAAACCTTTTCGGTCCCAAATAAGTTGGTGTATGATAGAGTAGAAACTCAAAAGGAACCACTTATCAAGATTAAAAATAGTATAAGCAGCATGTTATTATAATATATGAGAAATTAAAATATTAATTTTAATAGAGGAAGAAAGGGCAGATCAAAAACTACACAAAAAGATGAAATAAGAGGATAAATAATAAAATAAATAAATAATGGAATAACAAATAGAATGAAAATTGAAATGAAGTATTTGATAGTAAGGAAAGGCAAGTGAAATGGAAGATTAAAGGAAGAAGAAGAGAAATAAAATAGAAAAATATGCATGCATTTTCTGGTTTAGAAAACGAAAAATATAGAAAATGATCATAGTCCTACGTGGAAAGGAATGTATGAATGAATAATACATATAAGTACAAATCAGAGAAAGAAGGGGAAAAGATAATAGAAAAATAAAATAGAAGTGAAATGAATTGAAAAGGAAAAGGAAATAAATGTAGAAAAAGAAGAAAAAATGGTCATAATAGAGTTGTGTGAGCTCGCGAAATGGATCCTGCCAGGTTGCCGTGCAAAGAAAAGAAACAAGTAAAAAAGAAAATCCTCCATAAGAGAAAGGGAAAAGAATGGAAGAAAATATGAAAAAAATAATAAAAAGAAAAAAGAATGAAAGAAAACATACCGAATAAAATGAAGCAAATGGAGAACGGAAGTAAAAAAGACAAAAAACACGGCACAAATGGCTGGACGGAAAAAGAAATAAAATGAGTCACTTCCAATGTCCAGAAAAAATACTCAACTAGTGTCAGCGTCCAAGAAAAAAAATATTCAAAACAAACAAAAAACACGGGACAAATGGCTAGATGGAAAAAGAAATAAAATGAGTCACTTCCAATGTCCAGAAAAAATGCTCAACCAGTGTCAGCGTCCAAGAAAAAAATATTGTAAGGCACGGTACTCGTTATTCGTAAAAAGACTGTTTCTACTGCAGACTGACATCATTTCAATTCTAGTTGTAGCATTCCATCCTGCACTTTTTGGTGGACCAAACAGTTAGAGAAACTAGACCTGAAATGACTATTAGGCTGTAATAAATAATAAAACAAACTGTCCCACGCGGAGATCCTTCAGACGATAAATCGATTTCCATCGCATATGCCATGCATAGTCGCGGCTGGGTCAATATTGGGCGCAAACTTTACCGGTGCAATCGTATAGAACCTCTAATTCCATCCGTCAAACACGAAGTGTGCGATCCAGATGAGATCGCCAAACCCAAAGCACATCATGCGATTAAAACCCCGCGCTCTAGTTGGATATTTCGCACGGAACACCCTGTACGATGAAACACTTTGACAACACACCCTCTCTCCTGACCTCTCCTCTACGGACCTTTTCCGAACGAATCTTCCCATCTAAGCTGCTGCTCCTCTCTCCATCCGCTCTCCTCCGCCGCAAGCCTTGCGCCCCCGCCACCGCATCACATCACTCTCTAGTCGGAGGCTGCAGCCGTAGACGAGGCGGCGCGGGAGCTGCGGGAGGCGGCCGCCACCCTCGTCGCCCCACATGCCGCGGAAGACGGCAGGGGTCGCCTCCGCACCGTGGTGCTCGACGCCGACGTCCGCGCCTACAAGGGCCGCTCCCTACCCTCGGCTCGTTCACGGTCGACGAGGTCATCCACGCATGTTCTTCCGGATTGACACCTTGCACCATTTAAGCTCTATCCTTGTGATGTGTTTCTTTGCAGTGGGCATCAGCTAAATCTGTCATTTGTACTTCTGTAGATTGAGGAGGAATTGATGCGTGCCAGGTTAGGCATTACAGATAGTGATGGGGCTTCGTTCTCCCTCAGATCACAATACTGTCTGTTTCAGTTTTTTTTTTTTTTGTACCTCTGTAGTGATAACTTATGGATTCTAATGATTGTGCAAACTAGCTTAAAATCTTAATTTTCTGAGCATTATGATAGAGAGTCATACACAATGCCACCTTTAATATGGAACTGGTTACAAAATTTTGAGAGCAAGTGAAATCATCTGGGCAAACATGGCAAATTCAGAAAGCGTTCCCGTGAAACATATAGCCTGTTTTCTATGACACATTTATGTTTTGTAAACCGGTAATTACTACGAAAGCACATTTTTTTCCTTGGTGCTTGTTCGTCAGATATGTTTGCTAAGCAAATGTGTTGCTTCATCCTGTGTGTTCTCTGTATATGAACATACTATATGCTTTTCATATATATGGAGGTGCAAACTTACAATGCTTTCCATGTCTTTTCAGTTCTAGAATGGAGTGAATTAAGGTGGCAGCGGCAAGTGAGAGCACTAACAAGTTGAATCATAGCTAACTAACTACTTTAGGTATGAGAAGTAATCTGGCATGCACTTATGTGCCATAGTTAAGGTCACTTGGTTCATAATAGGTTTCCTGCTAACTGAACTTTGTTTGTTTCCCAATTCTTCAGAATTACAGCCTTGTTGATTTTGTTTGATAAATTTTCCAGTTGTGGCAAATACTGATTTGAGAAGAACATCTTCCCTATTCTTAAAACCATGTTTAATTGCAGGTTCAGTGGAGGAGATCATTGATGCATATTCTTTTGAATATCAGGTTAAGGAAGCACACTGCAGCTCCATAGTGCCATGAAGAAACAGATCACTGCTGGTTACTTTCATCCTGGTTTTACTAAAGCAAGTTGCTACTGCAAATTTTCCAGTACCATGAGATGGTTTTATACGGTCAAGTCAAGAAGCATAATCGGATGTGCTGGCCAAGCATCTAAGTACTAACATATATTCTAGATCTGTCATATATACTCGTGAAACTCAAACCAAGCAGCACACTGAAGCTGTACATTGCCAATGAAGAGAGGTGAAACTACAATTGACAGGTGCATGAGTGTAAAATTTTCCTTAGTACTGCATGAAGCAAAGCTCTAACATCTTCATCCTTTTTATCGAAAGGATATATACACAATTCATGACTCGCGTAGATTCTGGTTGAACAACTCTAACTATTTGTTGAATTATCATGTGACCATTAATTATAGTACCGTGAACTCTAAATATGATGGCTTCAATCTTTCATACAAGTGGTGAGGTGTTGGCTATTAGCATGAAGACATTCTTTGTCTTCAGTATCTCGTTAGATATGTGTGGCTCAACTATATATGCCTTCATATAATAAACCTCTCTCTTACTCTTGGGACTGTACTTGCTTGGTCATTCGCTAATCTAGAACAAATGCATGACCAGTGAGAAGGAATAGACTACATTAGTCAAACAATGGGCATAATATATTTTAGCTTGTGTAAGAACACATGAAAGTACTAATCTTCAGTAGAATCGGACAAATGCATGGGAATGAAGTAGTTACAGAATATATTTGCATGGGAATGGGAATGGAATTGGTTGATCAAAGGAGTGACAAACTAAAACAGACAAATGTTTGTACTACTGTCTGAATTTTCGTAGACTATGAAACGTGAGAGATGTACACACTTGTAGTCAGCGAGATAATTGCAGATTTTTGGAGCAAGAGAAGCATTTCAAGCTGTCAAAGAAGATCTACAAGCTTCATAGACAATATATGTTTCATGGTTTTCTGATTGTTTACAGTCTGTCCTTCGATTATGCATTTTAATATGAACTGTAAAGTACTAGATTATTTTACAAATTCTGTGTTTATGGGATGCTTTGACACCGCAAGTACATGCATTTTAGAACAGATGATTCGATATTCCTCTGAAATAATATATCAATGCTACTTTTTTTTTGGCTGTCATTTTCAGAGAAGCAGATTAAATTATCATTTGCAAGCCCGTTGTCTCTTTCAGTCAATAATTATTATTGTTGCTTTTAGTAGTGCAACACAAAACATATGTCAACGGATTATGCATGATGGGACAATATATTACTTAACGGAAAGTTTTCTCTGCCTTTCTCCAGCATCTTCGGCGAAGGAACATGAGTTGCATACTATTAGTGCAGCCACGGTTTTATATACACAGTATAAATTTGTGTCGGCTGCACTAATCTACTCAGCCCGTTTCATTTGCCCCTGTGATCTCAGTTTTTACACTAGTCGTTTCTTCTCCAGAACCATCTCGATCGTTCAATGAGATCCACCTCTGGCTACCTGCTCCTGTTTAGGTGGACGAGTGCTTTCAAGCCCGTACCATGTCAAACTCGATCGATCTGCTAAGTGCTAACTGTCGGTAGAACCGTTCATTAGCGACTGATAATCAGATCGTGCCTTACACTAGATCATGAGTGCTACTGGACACCGGAATATGATGGACAAATGTCCTGTTGATGGAAACAAAGAAGAGCAGAACCCGATGAGCTTTAGGACGCCACCACGGCCACTGGCCGATTGCCATGCATCCATGCTTCCCCTTTCCCGTTCTTTCCGAGCTGAGGGCAATATCATATTCTGATGGGCAGGGCGGCAGGCATATCAAACCGACAACGCAAGAATATATGTGTGCTAGAACATTCCCAGAGGTCACATAACCTTGAGCCCAATGAGATGGGAGACAGGTGTTGCAAGCAGAGCATACATATAATTACTCATGGTACATGCAGCAGGATTGAACAATAGGCCGGTCTTGGTCCACCACTCTCAAACTAGAGGATCATTCTCTTCAACTTTGAAATATTTTGAATGAAATTGAACATCGCCTAAACAAGTGACTACTACAGCACCTTTTCTTTTTGGATCGACAAAAGTAAGCAGCAGCACTTTTCGTAAAGGACAGATAGGCCACCTTTTGAATCCACGGCCGGGCCCATCATTACTGAAAAACTCAGCAGTCTTCCCGATGCTTAGTACCAGTTGGTTTTTGATCCGATACCGATACTAATGTCAGTATTAGTACCGGATCTAACGGCTAGTTCTCAAGGAGCTCCCGTGACCCCCTGGGTGGAGGCTTCACTCGCTACTAAAGATCACCCATTAGTACCGGTTGAAGCCACCAACCGGTACTAATGTGCCTGAGGCCCTTTAGTACCGGTGGAGGCTTCACCCGGTACTAATTGTCAACCTTTAGTACCAGTTGAAGCCACCAACCAGTACTAACTTCCCTCCTATAAATTAGGCATCTTGTTCCTCCTGCTTGAGACATTTCCTCCAGCTCGGGCTTCATCTATTCATGGCGAAATAAGGGAGGTGTTGCCGGATTTTTGACACATTTCATGGGGATTTCACTCATTCAAGTATTCTAAAGGTTAGGTTAGAAACTTCATTCTTCCTTGATACATGGTTAGTATACTAAGTTTTATACTTTAGAGTTGGAGTAAATTATGATTTTTAGAATAAGGTACAATGGAGAAATTTTCATTTATATGCATGTGTTATATATGTTTGAGCTACAATTTTTTGGATGCTATGTTTCGTATTAGTCAAAGAAATTGATCAATATAAGGTTAGAGGAATAATTTCATAGTTTAATCATTTACAATATGAGCTAAATAAATTGTGGGGGAAAAATATAATTTGTTCATATTTTAGTCATTTGCAAATATGAGCGAGATAAATTGTGGTACGTAGAGATAATAAGATTAAATAGACGTATGTAATTAATCATTTTTAGAATAAGCTACAATGGAGAAATTTTTCATTTATATGTTATGTTTGGGCTAAATAAATTGTGGGAAAAATATAATTTGTTCATAGTTTAGTCATTTGCAAATATGAGCTAAATAAATTGTGGTGCATAGAGATGGCTACTTCTGCTGGAGGGAGTGGCGATGGTGAGGGTGATCGTCGTTCCTCTCGCGGTAAGGGGAAAACCATAGTTGGCCCTCATGATAAGACGAAGAAAATGAGCACGTGGGAGAAAGCAATGCTTAATTATTTGGAAATATGTCATAAAAATGCTATTGTGGCGGGTCAAGAACTTCCTTTTGGTGGTCATTATGCTCCACCACCAGTCCTGAGGGTTTCAGGTCCACTGAGTACTACCATCACAGGAGGCACAAATAATCCACAGGATGAGACTGGGTCAGCTAAACCTTCATCTTCGCCACCCAAGGATGCTTAAAGTCCTCCTAGATAGTACTCAATGGATGGTTTGTCGTACTGTATCTTGTTGTTTGGGTCTAAAATTTAAATTTGTATATTTCTATCTAAACTTTCAGCAACATTTGAATTTATCGTAGTGTATCATGTTGTTTGGGTCTAAACTTTAAATTTGAGTATTTCTATCTAAACTTTTAGTAACATTTGAGCTTTATGAAATTTGTATGATGTTTGCTATGCTTTTGCATGATCAGAATATCGTTGATTCAGTAATACTTTATAGATGAATCGGCAATGGATGTACAACACAGACAAACGCTCCATGGAGTACATTAATGGCTTGCGTGCTCGATCTGGCAGAATCCAACAAGCCGCCATCCAGTTTCATTTATTGTCCATGCAAAAATTGCAAAAATAAGAAGGATTACTCATCCAGAAAGACTATTCACGCCCACATATACAGTTCTGAATTTATGCCTAACTATTTTGTTTGGACCAAGCATAGAAAAAGAGGAGTTATGAGGGAAGATGATGAAAAAGAAGAATATGACAACATTCCTAACTGGACTAAGGAGATGCCTTTGCAGATGCTCCAATGGGAGAGGCTGAAGAAGAAATGGGCGAGGCAGAAGGTCATATCGATGATCTAGGTCAGGTGTTGCGAGATGCAAAAGAAGACTGTGAGAACGTGAAGGGGTCAAAGAAGTTCGAGCGTATGTTAGATGAACATAAGAAATTGTTATATCCAGATTGCAAACAGGGGCACAAAAAGTTGGGTACCACATTGAAAATGCTGCAATGGAAGGTAAAAAATTGGAGTTTCTGACAAGGGTTTTGATGAGTTAATGAAAGTCATAAAGAACATACTTCCCGAAGGAAACAAATTGCCGTCCTCAACGTATGAAGCAAAAAAGGTTGTCTGCCCTCTAGGTTTGGAGGTACAAAAGATAAGTACATGTCGTAATGACTATATCCTCTATCGCGGTGAGGAATATGAGAAATTGGAGACTTCTCCTATGTGTGAAGCGCTGCGTTATAAGATCAAGCGAGATGACCCCAGTGATGTTGAGGGGTAGACTAGCAAGAAGAAAGTTCCTGCGAAGGTAATATGGTATTTCCCTGTAGTACCACACTTGAAGCGTTTGTTCAGAAATAAGGCACATGCAAAGTTGATGCGTTGGCATAAAAAAGAACGTAAGTAAGATGAAATGACCAGACACCCCGCTGATGGGTTCTAGTGGAGAACAGTTGACAGAGAATTTTCCGAGTTTGACAAGGATGCAAGGAACATATGGTTTGGTTTAAGTACGGATAGATTCAATCCATTCAGTGAGTTTAGTAGTGGTCATAGCACTTGGCTTGTGACCTTATGTATGTTCAACCTTCCGTCCTGGATGTGCATGAAGTGGAAGTTAATTATGATGCTGGTAATTATCTAATGCCAAAAACAACCTGGCACTGACATTGATGTTTACCTAAGACTGTAGGTTGATGAACTTTTACTGTTATGAAAGGAAGATGGTGTACGTGTGTGGGATGAGGACAAAAATGAGACTTTTAATCTATGAGCATTGTTGATCGTAACCATCAATGATTGGCCGACGCTTGGTAATCTGTCCGGACAGACAAATAAGGGATATCGAGTCTGCACGTACTGTTTAGATGATACTTGCAGCATTTTTTTGAAACATTGTAGGAAGGTCGTGTATACAGGCAATCATTGATTTTTTTCTGCTAAGCACCCGTTAAGAAAGAAAGGGAAGCATTTTGAAGGGGAGGAAGAAAAATGTAATAAGCCCATTCACCGTACTGGTAAACATGTATTTTCTATGATAAAGGATGTGAGGATAGTCTTTGGCAAGGGCTCTGGTAGCCAACCTGTTCCGAACGACAAGGACGGACATGCACCCATGTGGAAGAAAAAGTATATATTTTGGGAGTTACCTTATTGGGATGCCCTTGAGGTCCATAATGTAATCAATGTGATGCACCTGACGAAAAATCTTTGTGTGAACGTGCTTGGCTTCATGGGTACATATGGAAAGGCAAAGGATACAATTGAAACACGTCGAGACCCGAAACGTATGAAACAACGAGATGGTTGGCATTCAGAAAAGAGAGATGATGGACATTACTTGCATCCTGCCATTTACACTCTCAGCAAGAAAGAGAAGGAAAGCATGTTTGATTGCTTGAATATTATCTAGGTCCCATCAAGCTACCCCTCGAATATACAGGGAATTATAAGTATTAAAGAGAAGAAATTCATAAATCTAAAAACCCATGATTGCCACGTCGTGATGACATAATTGCTGCCTGTTGCACTGAGAGGTATTCTACCAGAGAATGTGAGAATGGCAATTGTGAAGCAATGTGCATTCCTCAACATGATTTCTTAGAAGTCAATCCATCCAAACAATCTACTAAAGCTGCAGATTGACGTGGTGCAATGCCTTGTTAGCTTTGAGATGGTCTTTCCACCTTTCTTCCTTAATATCATAACCCACCTTCCAGTCCACCTTGTTGAAGAGATTTTTATTCTTGGTATTGTATTTCTACACAATATGTTCCCTTTCGAGAGGTTTATGTCAGTTCTGAAAAAGTATGTTCGTAATTGTGCCTGTCCAGAAGGAAGGATCGCAAAGGGATATGGAATAGAGGAGGTCATTGAGTTTTGTGTTGACTTTGTTGATGACCTGAGTTTGATTAGAGTCCCTGTATCACGCCATGAGGGGAGACTCAAGGGAAAGGGCACACTAGGGAGGAAAGCTCGGATGGACATCAATGAGAGTACATTTCGTAAAGCACACTTCACGGTCCTACAACAATCATCCCTGGTGGCTCCATATATGGAGGAGCACCAGATCATTGTACGATCCTCAAACTAGGGGAAGACTGAGGCCTGAATTACACGTCATCACATTGACACTTTCGTCTCTTGGTTGCGGCGACGATTGACAGGTAATGACACGATTGAAGAGCAACTAGCATAGTTGGCTAGGAGTTCATCAATCTCAGTATCGACATTCCAAGGATACGAAATAAATGGGTACACATTTCACAAGAGCCCAAGACCAAAAGAGCTCAAACCAAAATAGTGGTGTCCGTATAGATGTAATAAATAATAAAGGAAAAAAAGATAGATACTATGGTATCATTGAGGAGATTTGGGAACTCGACTATGGACCTTTAAAAATCCCTCTGTTTCGGTGCTAGTGGGTGAAACTTACTGGAGGAGGTGTAACAACAGACAACTATGGGATGACAATAGTGGACCTCAACAAGATTGGATACAGAGATGAACCATTCGTTCTAGCCAATGATTTGACTCAAGTTTTCTATGTGAAGGACATGTCAAGCAAACCAAAATAGAAGGTGGTGCTAATAAGTCAGATGACCAGCTAAAGCGCTGCATAGTTCTTCATGGAAAAAGGAAAATCATTGGAGTTGAGAACAAGACTGACATTTCAGAAGATTATGATCAGTTCGATGATCTTCCTCCATTTTTAGTCTAGGTTTACCCAACCATCCTGTTAGCTAAAGAGGATGCTCCATACTTACGCTGCGATCACAACCAAGGGATGTTCGTTAAGAGGAAGATTATTAACATTCCGTTAGATGATGATGTGTAATGTATTAGAACCATTATGCTGTGTTTCGTGCTCAAGTGACAAAGTAATGTAATAACGCATTGTAATGATATGTCATGTATTCTATGGGTTTATGCAATTTTCTTTTTATTAACAATACTATTTGCAAAAATCTCACCCTATTAAACAAGAACTAATTTTTGCATGGTTAAAATAGTAAATATTTTGATTTTTTTAGCACCACTA
This sequence comes from Setaria viridis, assembly GCF_005286985.2. NCBI lineage: Eukaryota > Viridiplantae > Streptophyta > Magnoliopsida > Poales > Poaceae > Setaria > Setaria viridis. Next base: position 23,929,732 of record NC_048267.2, on the reverse strand, counting down.
ACTATTAAATAATAAATTTAGATACAATTAAACAAGTACGTGCTATAGTCATGGTAAACATGTTAATAACACTACAAGCACTATTTTTCTAAATTTTTGCATGGTCAAAATATTGATTTTATTTTCCAATTTTTTAGTTAACATTAGTATTATGACCATTTATGACCTATTAATAACTTAATATTATTAATTATACTATGTTTGATATTTAACTGCATCTAATATTTTTATTGTGTAGATCTAATCAAAATCAAGATAACAAATTTTTTATAGCAATTTTATGAACATTATTTGATTTACTACACAATAAATAAATATAATAGCAATTTTAAAAGAAAGAAAATAAAACATTTGTCTTGGCGGGAACTGAAACAGTGGGGTACAACCCCTTTAGTACTGGGTGGTAGGTACACCCAATACTAAAGGGGTATATTATGTTATCGTGGTTGATCGATGCGCGGTTTATATCATGGACTCTTTGAGAAAATCAAGAGATCAGTACACCAACCTTATAGACATTCTTAACAAAGCATGGGCTCGCTTCGGTCGACATGATGCAGGTGAATTTAAGGACGAACTTGATTTCAAGCCACCATTCCCGGTATGTATTGAATTTTGCATATCCTGTGTCACTTCCTTGAACACAACAAATATTTTATAACTTCTTTTGCCATATATATAGTGTTTGAGACAGAATGAGGGGAAAAATTTATGCGGATACTACATATGTGAGTTCATCCATAGCTTTGTAGGTCCCAAGTATATAACTGACCACGAATTCAGAGTACGTAGACAAATTTCTTAACAATAAATTAGTTCTAATTGTGCAGATCCATTGATGTACTATATAATAACCTTTGCCAATGACACAAATGATGCACATGAAGGAAACACTCCTCGAGATAGAAAAAATCAGGGCTATTCAAGAACAACTCTCTGGATTTCTTCTGGACGAGGTAGTAAATCCAGCGGGGGAGTTCCATAATGATAGATCAAATCTGCATAGCCATCAGGACTCGGGTTCAGAATAGTTGATCCAAATGTTGAACTTCAAGTGTTGATGCAATGTAATATTATTCATAAATGTGTATGCACAAGATGTTTATATATATAATATTATCTCAAATCTAATATTATAGATCAAATACAACTTTATATATATTAGCGTATTAAAACTAGTATACGTAAAGGAAATAAATACGAATATAGAATAAAGAAATAGAAAATAAAATAAAAGGAAAAGGAAAAGAAAAAGGTGCTAGTAACCGGTACTAAATTGGTCTCTATCACGCGTAATGTGGCAGCTAATTTAGTACAGGTTGGACAGACCAACCGGTACTAAGGCTCCTTTAAGTACCAATATAGCAGTACTAGTTGCACAACCGGTACTAAAGGGGATTTGAAACCGATAAGACGGTTTCCTAGCATTGTATGCGCGGATCACTAAAGTAGATGGTGGGTTCAAAGTTGCAAGATGTGATCGAGCAGTTGCAGGAGAGGCACAAAGTGCAGCCTAGCCATCATTTTGTTCCCTGGCTCCTTCATCATTCGTGCAGATGGAAATTTTATTTCTCCAGCATCCCACTATTCATACCGATCGGCAAGTGATGTGTTGGGCCACTTGGAATCTTGAAATGCTCTGGAGATTGAATCGCCCGCCGTGCTGATGATTTCCAGCCACAAATCGGGAACAGATGCGTATTCGGTCCACACAAACCCTATAGATAACAAATTTGGAATGGGTTCCAGATGCACACAGCGTTGGTGTCCGTGTGGGGTCAAATAGTTGGGTGTCTCCATTCCCACTCCCCAAAGACTATAAACAAAATGGAATTGGAGAGGATTTTGCTTCATATACTAGCCAGGTCCTTCTGGTCTTAAAGAAGAAAGCACACAGCTTCACTGCTGTGTTCAACAAGCAATTAAAGACTATATCAGTGTTACTAGGGACCACTATTGCAATGAGAACGGCCACTGAACTTAACCCATATGGTCATTGCTCACCTTTAACTCCAAGGACCACTGATGCAGCGAGACTCACATTTGTGTTGTGCTATATGAGCCTGTGGTTCTCTGCAAGTGGTACAAGCTATCCATTCATCATCAGGGTTCTAATTAACAATTTAACTTGGGGTGACTAAGAGACCGGTTGTTTCCCTCCTAAATTATATAAGTTAGATTATAGTCTAAGGGTAGTAGAGTAAAAGATCATCATTGGACTACAAATAATCTAAAATAAGTTGCCCAAGACTAGCTTATTTTAGATTTGGTCCTAATGTGATTTCTAGGTGATCTTTTTCTATAGCTCATAATCCAACCTATATAATCTATTTCAAACAGGGAGATTGTGTTTCTAGAGCAACATGATTGATATACGGTGTCATAGGGCCGTGTAGCAGATGGTTTTGTGTGCAATTGTGGTTAGGCTTGGGTTGTCGAATGGCATTGGGTTGGGCCTTCCTCGAAGTAGTTTCCAGTGGGCCGTAGTGAGTGAATGACTGGGGAAAAGAAGGGAAAATCTGAGCAGCGAATTTCATCTGGGACTTACTCACGAATGCTTCTTAATGGGCCTCAAGCTGTCCGTCTGACAATGTTGAGAACATTTAAAGCCTGTTGAACCAGCCCACGGCCTACGATTCCTTCCCCGAGTCGTCGGGCAAAAGAGCAGAATAGCTTAGCGGACACAGAGGCTGGGTCTAAACTTTTGTTTTTTCTTTTATCCCCTTTCCATTCCATCCTTCTTTATACGTTTTTCTTCCTATACTTCCACTAATTCATTAAGTTTATGAACATGTGCGTTTCAACAATTTGAAATTTTCAATTCATCAATTTATAAAATCTATTTCAACATTTGTTTACACATGTCAATTGAAAATGTTGAAATTATACATTCAAAGATTTGATTAGCTTTTACAGCTATCAATATTAATTATGAAACACTTGATTGAACATTTTATGAAATCTAGATAAATATTTAAAAAATGTTGCCTCAACTTTTCAAAAAAAAAATGGTGTTGCACAAGTGTTTTAATATCATTGATTTTTTAAATGTAAAAGAAATAAGGAAAACATATGCAACAATCCATGAAACCTAAATCAATGTTACAGATAAACTAGTTCAATATTTGATATGAAAATGTTAGAATAGTATATCTAAAATGTTAAACTAGTTCATCCTAATGTTGATTTAAAAAATAATAAAACATATATATTCATTCTAGATCTCATTGTATTGAATTAATTACTAACATAGTGATTTAAATGGATTCAAAAATAAGTTCACGGTATAGAAGGGCAAGACATTTTAAGTTTGAAATCCAAAAGTTACCTACACCTTCCATTCCGCGATACATATCAAGTGACTCTCTCTCTCTAGGCGATGTGGATAGGAGGAGCTGGGAGCCGTCGTGCATGGATGGGAAGAGTAGCTAGGGGGCCAAGCAGCCGGCGGCAGGGATTCCTCACCTGGGCCGCTGGGCGCGTGTGCGGCCCCACGACTGTGAGCCCGAGACCGGGATGGGTACCCTTGTGGCGGCGGGGATGGGGAGTGAGGAATGAGGGTGAGGATGGAAAACCCTAGGATTGCAGTATATATACATATTCACTCGATGGTCCACACATCAGACTTGTTGGAGCGGGTTTGACGGGTACGCGGTTGCGGGGGACAAATTTATTTTGAGCAAATCGATTTTATTTGCCTGTTAGTAAATATCCATTAGGCTTAAAATGGTACCCGAATCCATGCCCGAGTTGCCCATCGGATTTCTTGCCAGCGGGAGGGCGGGCGTTTTGTGCCCGTTGCCATCTTTAGTTTGCACTTATCACAAACATAAGAAGACATGTAGGTATTTTTCTTTGAAAGATATACAGATATGATTTCTTAAGAGGCGGTCGGTGGGCATTTGGTTAACTGAGACCAACCGGTTCGGTTCCTCAGTTTTCTTAAAAGAATCGGTCATCTAGAAATCAAGATCGATCGGTTCCTGAGAATTACAAAGACCGAGCGGTTTGGTTTCAATCAACTCGGTTCGGTCTTCAATCTTAACCGAACTGACCGATATATTTACAAATCAAGGAAAACACAGCAAAGATCACACAAGTCATATTCAAAATCGCAGGAATCATAGCAAAATTTGAAGCATCATTGTCTTCGATCTGCTTGTAGTTTAGTTCTTCCGTCTCTTGCACACGGCATGCCAAGGTGATGCTAGGCTGCCGAGCTTGCACGAAGAGCACCCGCGCAAGGCGGAGCTCCTGTGTCGTGCCGCCACGTGTAGCTCCTGCCAACCGCCGTGCTTCACTACCCTTTGCTGGATGTGAAGAAGAGGGGAAAGAAGGAAGGGGGCTGCCGCCACTGACCCACCGCTATGTTAGACGAAAGCAGGTGCGAGTTGGGACGGAAGGAAGGAGAGCGAGTAGGTGCGGGCGGGGCTTCCTGCTCATGTAGCTTGCGGGTGTGGTGGCGGGCGGCCGGGCAAGTACAGGGAAATGGGAGGGAGAGAGATAAAGGTGAGGGAGGCTAGGGAGTGCGGTGGTCAGTGGGTGTGTTAGGTTTAATTTTGAGGTAAGCTTGGACCACATGAGCTGTACTGGGCTGATATGTGGAGGTCATGAGATACTTGCTCGACCATGTATAATTTGGTCAGATAGGTTATTTTGGCTACCTGACCTCTAAAACCGAATTAACCTATATTAATTCGATTTATTAGAAACCTGAGATAAACAAAATGGTTCGGTTAGTTTGGGTTCAGTCCGATCATTTCAGTTCATCGGTTCCGGTTAATAATTATGCCCACCGGATCAGTTGAGGTTTGATGACGTGACCTGGCACAGTTTTCTGGCTTGTCTTGTACTCTTGTGCCAGGATAAAAAGGACCAGTAGAACGAACCTGTAAATTAACTGTACTTGATCAAACCATTGAATGTCCCTTTTAGCATGAGAGCAACACTATAATGCAAATCTTATTCGAAAAAAAACTATTCTTATTACAACGCGAGGCAGCACCGCAGCAACGTACCACTTGCCAGTTGCCACACGCACTGGAACTGCCATCCATCCATCCATGCTCTAAGGGCGTGACTGGTTCGTTGGTCCAGCGAGCCTAGCTCGTACCGGTGAAAACAGGCTATCGATAGCCATGCTCCGTGGATACAAATGCAGCTGTTTGTTGCCGGTTGGCTTCTAGCCTGGATATGCAGATGCGCCGCGCAGCACGCGTGCTCACGCCGGCCAGGCCCGGCGGAAACGAGAAATTTTCTTGCATGCGCGAAGATAGGCTGAGGCGCCTACTGCATCACGTTTTACGAACCAAAGATTATGCAGTGAAGGCAATCAGGATAGGTCCAATCTGGATCAAAGGTTTGTGGTCCTGCCCCTGTTTTGATATCTGAATCAGCACCTGAGCGCTTAGCATAATATCGTCCATATACAAACTTTATGTCATACCGTATTATGTACGCGGAGATGTACTGGAAAAATACATTATAAATGTACCTGCCGTCTCTTCCCACCCTTTCAAGTTCATCTGAAAGCGAGTCTCCCCTGCCTGCCTGACGCAGGTGCGGGGTGAGGCTTCACGATGCCCTCGCCTGCTTGCACCCCTTGCCGCCGCGGTGACGAGGGGCAAGGATCGGGGCGGTACGTCGCGGGGGCGTGATCTACCGAGGCGCGGGCTGCCTGCTTACCGTATAGATGTACATTCGGGCCGTCCGGGCTGGTCCAGCATGGGTCCGGCAGGACTCGTTAATCCATGTCAGCCCACGGACCTCACCAGTAGCCCAAGCACGGGCCCGTAAGGCCTTTTTCATGCCGGGCTGGCCCGAAGAGCCCGGCTAGCTTCGGGCCCCGTGAAGCACGGTGGGCCGCCGCTGCTACCGTCCCCTCACGCCGCCTCTAGGGGCCCTACCGTGCCGTCCACCCGCGCCGTCGCTGTCGTCCCCCCGCACCGTTGCTGCCGTCCCCCGCGCCGCTGCTCCCCGACCCCCACGCTGTTGTCCCCTCGCGCCGCCGCTGCCGCTGCCGTCTTCCCGCACCGCCGCTGCCGCTCCCCGGCTCCCGCGCTGCCGCCGCGGTCCCCTCACGCCGCCACCGCTGCCGTCCCCTCGCGTCGTCGCTTCCCAGCCCCCCACGCCACCATCCCCTCGCGCTGCTGCTCACCGGCCCCATGCTGCCAATGGGGAAGATGCGTGAGATGGGTCGAGGACTAGAGTCTTGAGGTTGACGGGAGGTTGGAGATGCGGTGGGCAGTAGATGTGGTGGGCAGGGCAGTAGATAGGAGAGGATGGGGTGACGGCCTGACGGGTGGGAGTTAAACGCAGATAGCATTTTTGTTGTTGTTGGGCCGGTAGAGAGGAGGTTAACGGGCCATTTCGGACCGGGATGCTAAAATCATGCCGGACCGTGCCGCTCGTTGGGTTGAGGCGCCAGCCCACGCTCGGCACGAGCCATCGGGCTGGGCCAGCCTGAGCCCGAAGAGTTACAGGGCGGACTGGGGTTGGAACGGATCAAAAAATCAGGCTTCATGTCGGGCTATCGGGCTGCGGGTTGCATGGTACCGACGGGACGAGGCACGAGTCACCGGGTGCCGACGAGGCACGGTGCGGGGCGCGTGGGCCTCCAGCTCCGCCGTCCGCGGTAGGGTATAATAAAAAAACTGAAAACTTATGTACAAGATTATTAAATTGTCCATCTCCTTTTCAAAATTTAAAATCCGTGTATTGATGAGATTCCCTCCAGCAGTCCCATCGATTGAACAGCTGTGGGCCGGGTCTGTACCTTGAGAAAAAAATCAAATACACCTTGAATACATGTGAATGGGACAAACAGTCACGCGCACCGAGGGAAGATCTCCTACCAGGATTGGATCAGCTGGGGCTTCTAGGTAAAAAAGGCATTTCTCCGCGTTTTACCGGATCTACAAGCAAACAAGTCATCGCGCCGGCCAGGCTCGGTCGGTCCAATCAAACGCATGTCGCATCCCTTGACCCAGCCAATCACCCATGTAGCTTTGGCCCATGTCGAGCAAAGGCCGGAAGTTTACCACTGCACCACAGTACCACTACCGCACCACAACAGTCAGGCAGCGCACCCGTGCACTGCAATCACCCATACTCAGGCTGCATATTGATCCATTATTGCCCTGCACGCGCAGCATGTTGCAATCGTTCTCGGAGGCTCGGTGCTGCCTGTTCGATCTCCCTGCCGATCCTCCTGCGCACGCGTAGCAGTAATTCTCGGCACCCGGATCACTCGCACGATTGCATCGCACCCCTCTAACAAAGACCTTGTTTGGCAGGGCTTCGGGAGCAGCTCCTCAAGCGACTTCTCCCAAAGTCCCACCAAAGAACGCGCTCCGGGTGAAAGGGCTCTGGCTTTGGTTCCGGAGCCTCGTGAATCCCGCTGAGAGGAGATGTTTAGGGGAGGCGGAGCTAAAAAAATCGACTCCCGCAGCTCCTCCCCAACCATTTCCCATCGTGCCCTCGAGGAAGGGCCCGCAGGCAGTGGAGCTGGCAGCAGGTAGGCCGGGAGGCGGCGACTGGCGGGAGGCTGCCGGTGGCGGGGAGGTGGGGGCAGGCGGAGACGGCGATAGGCGGGAGGCTGCCGGCGGTGGGGAGGTGGGGGCGGGCGGAGACGGTGTTGGCGATGGTCGGGAGGCGGGGGCGGAGGTGGCCGATGGCGACGGCGGGAGGTGGGGGCCGGCCACGGGCGGTGGGGGTGGGCCGGCGGTGGGAGATGAGAGCTAGGTGACGGAGGCTGGAAGCGGATAGAGAGCCGACGGTGGGAGGTGAAAGAAATAGGAAGGAAAAATAGGAAAACGAAATAGGAAGGAAAAAAATAAATAGAAAAAAATAAAAGAAAAAAGAAAGAGTATTAGTGGTATTTCATCTTATCTGATCATTTTAAACTATACGGAAAAACTGTTTTGACAAACGATTTTCAAAAAAGAGCTAGAGTCGGAGTGGAGCTAGATCGTCAGATCTTCCCTCGCGCCACTTACGCTAACCCTACCAATTTGTTCCGCCGATCGAGCGAGTCACAGCCCGCTGCACCTGCCACATGGGCGACGACTGCCGCCGTCGCCACGGCGCGGGCGACGGCGGCGTCGACCGCATCAGCGGCCTCCCCGACGACCTCCTGCGCCGCATCCTCCTCCGCCTCCGGTCCACCCGCGCCGCCGCGCGCACCAGCGTGCTCTCCCGCCGCTGGCGCCGCGTCTGGCCCCACATGCCCGACATCCGCCTCGGCACCTGCGACGACCCCCACCCGGGGGCGACGCGCCTGGACAGCGTCGACGCCGCCCTCGCCGCCTACGACGCCCCGGCCGCCCGGCGCCTCGACGTGGCCATGCACTGCCACGGACTCCGCGTCCGGGCGCGCCAAGTCGCCCCGTGGCTGCGCTTCGCCTCGGAGCGCCGCGTGGCCAAGCTCAACATCGAGCTGCCCTCCCAGACGAGGTTCTTGTTCGTTAGGCGGCGCAGGGCTGATGCTACGGAACTAGAGGAGGAGCTCGAGCTTCCCGTGTGGGATGAAGCGAAGAGGATCACGCTCACGCTCGAGCAACGGTGGAGGCTCCGGCGCCGTCCGGCCGGCGTGTTCACCGCGCTGACCGATCTGTATATAAGCCTCGCCACCATGGAAGCCAGAGAACTTGGCGACCTCGTGTCCTTGCAGTGCCCGCTCCTGAGGAACCTGTACCTCTTCGTCACGCTGGTTGCTGCGTCCAATGTCTCCATACGCTCCGATTCGCTCCGTTCCCTGCTGTTCCGCGTCGAGAACGCCCAGAGGCTAGAGGTCGTCGCCCCTAACCTGGAAGAACTGACCGTGTCTGACGCCACCGAGGCACATGTCTCTGCACCGAAGCTCAGCGAGGTAACTTGGTATGGTGACATCGCCTACGACCCTCGCCGCCACTGCATTGCTGATGCTGGCCGTCACCTCCGGCTGCTGGATCTGGGCTCAAAGTGCGTAGTCGCTTCCCTGTTGCAGCGATTCGATAAAGTTGATGTGTTGAAACTGACCCTGAACCTCTGCGATCAAACGGTGCGTTATTGGCGGTATCGATGAACTACTAGTTCCTCAGAAATGAATTGTTTTGCCTGCTGATCCTGTGATTACCTTTTTTGTCTGATCCTTGCAGCAAAGACAAGGATACACGAGTTTCGTGAATGAAACGACCAAGCTTCCCGAGTGCGAGACATTACGACTACGAGTGACATTAGGCGATTATTACCACAACTTAGCGTCAAGCATGTTGCATCTCTTGAGGAGCTGCAACAGTACTAGGAAGCTTTCCGTAAAAGTCGATTCTGGTCTTCCCATGCAGGTAATTTATATGCTTTTGAACGAGTCTCTTTAGTTTTAATGATTTGATTATTTGCTTGGTTGATTGCTAACTTTGGATTGTTATATGTGGATGGAGCGAGCTCCTAATCTCATGGGCGGATCCAGGATCACACGATAAGGGGGGTTCAATTTCCTCTTCTTCTTCCTCCCTCCTCTCTTTTCCTCCTTTTCTTCTTCCCCCTCTTCATCCATGACTACCATTGGGGGGGAGTGGGGTTGGAGCTATGACTACCGTTGGGGTGTGTGTGTGTGGAGGGGGGGGGGGTTGCAGCTCCACTGCTTCAGCCCCACGGTGAATCTGCCCCTTCCTAATCTATTTCCTTTAGGTGGGGGTAGAGTTCCCCCTCTCCATCCATGACTACCATTGGGGGGTGGGGGGGGGGGGTGCAGCTCCACTGCTCCAATCCCACGGTGAATCCGCCCCTTCCTAATCTATTTCCTTTAGATGGGGGTAGAGTTTATGATTCCTTATTTAATATTTTATAAAAATATGACCTTACCCAGTAGACAACCTTCAATATTTGCGAAGATTTGTGACTTAGACAATACCTTCTTGTTTCATATAATGCTCCCTCTATTCCAAATCGTAGGTTATTTCGACTTTTCTAGGTTCATAGATATTATTGTGCACCTATACATACACTATATCTATATGCATCATAATATCTATGAATTAAAAAAAGCTAAAACGACTTACAATTTCGAACGGAGGGAATAGTAGATTATGGTTCAGCCCCACAGTGGATCCGCCCCTGCCTAATCTATTTCCTTTAGGTGGGGATAGAGCTTATGATTCCTTATTTAAAATTTTATAAAAATATGACCTTACCCAGTAAACAACCTTCAATATTTGCGAAGATTTGTGACTTAGACAATACCTTCTTTTTTCATATAATACTCCCTCTGTTCCAAATTGTAGCTCTGTTCCAAATTGTAGGTCATTTCGATTTTTCTAGATTCATAGATATTATTGTGCACCTACACATACACTATATCTAGATGCATAATAATATCTATGAACTAAAAAACTAAAACGACCTACAATTTTGAACCGATGGAGTAGTAGATTATGGTAGACTAATTACAAATGGAGGTGTGACCAAATTGGTGACATCGGGACCGCATTATTGACATCTAGAGCAGTAGAAGACCAGGAGACAAATTTGGTCTGGCTAGCAAAAGTTAATTTAGGCGGAGCTGACAGAGACAACGAAGCCATGACAATTAGGTGGTTCCGTGGGTTTACAGTACTAAGAGTAATGAAGACAGATCAACATGAAAGAACTGCTTGCCACAACTGGGATTGCTAGATAAGGATGAAAATAGAGTAGAAGGGATAGGAATTTGGGCGATTGGATGTTCCATTGTAATTATCGTCCTAGAAAAGTGATTTGTTTATGTGGGGAAACATAGTAGCTCGATAGGCAGAACCTCTTCATACAGAACTCTTCACATCTGTATGTGCTTTTCAGTTTTCATTAATATATATTGGATTTCTTAATTCCAGAGGTACTCTTGCCTGTTGTCTTGCCATTGTCGCTTACCAGAGAGTTGCAAGGCTGATGACATTACTCTTGACGCCCTTGAAGAGGCCAAAATCACTTTCATTAGAAGTTCCTATGAAGAAGTGCAGTTCGTGGAGCAGCTTGCCGGATGCCATGCACCAAGCCTGAAAAAATTAGTCATCAACTGTGAACGATGGAGCGATGGTCCACCCACCAAGGAGATACAAGAGAAGGTCCGCAGAATGTTTCTTCCAGATGTTGAAGTCAAATTCAATGTTACTTAGCACGAGACGGGTGTGTCTGTTTTGACCGAAAGCTTGTGACAATACTGTGTAATAATGGCCATCACTAGTTTTTGCATTCGTGCTCTTACCCGTTTGAATTATGAGGATTGTTCAGAAGCTTTTGAGGTTTACGTCAAATTTAGACTTTTTGCCATTCTGCGTCTGATATTCTCGACATTACAAGACGACATTGAATTGCATGAAGCCCAATATTATCGGAGACAACCAGACAAGTGTAATGCGTGGAACGTAGATCATGCATACCGCAAATAGAAGCAGCATCGGCACATTAGCCAAACCTTGTTATCAGATACTCCCTCCATCTCAAATTATTATTCGTTTTGACTTTTGTAGATGCATATCTTTTGATATGCATTTAGATATATATTATGTCTAAATACATAGCAAAATTTATATATCTAGAAAAGCCAAAACAAACAGTGACGGAGGAGGTATTAGCCAAAGATCAACGACCGTTTGAGGTCGAGCATCGTAACACCCCAAAAATTTAAAACAATTAAAAATGAGGACTTTTTAAATTTTTTCAAATGACTATAAAAGTCAACTCCTTTCCTCTCAACACTCAAAGGTCATTATAAATATTTATGTATAAACATATACTAATATGGGTGCATTTGAGTGCTTTATAGTTCTAGAAGTGATCTAAAACCCCAAACCCAACCTCCATTCAAATTTAAATTCAAAATCAAGTCAAAAACCTATTCAAACAAATGAAAAACCCTTATCCCTTAAATAGGCCGCCGACCCCCTTTCTTCTCCTCCAGCCTAGCCAGCCCGGCTTGCTTCCTCCTCCCGCATGGCCTAACAGGACGTTAGGCCCGCGTACACCCAACGACGCGGCCCGGCTTGCCCGGTGCCATCGTCTTCCTCCTCCCTCCCTCCTCGTGTCGCCCGTCCATCCCCCCTGGCGCGCGATGCCACCGCAGCGGATGCGCTCCCTCCGGCCACCTCTCTACCCAGCACCGCGCGCGCCGCAATGCCGTGCATCACCCATCCCCACTCCCCCTGTCAAAACACCCCCTCACAGCCTTGGCTCACCCCGCTTGCGCGCCTGATGCTGCGGCATGGCCGCGATGGCCACTGCCCTGATCTCCTACACCCCGGTCGGATTCCCTCCCCAACCGAGTGCGCCACATTCGCCGACTCCTGGCGCACCCTCTGCCCCAAGTTCATCCCCGCGCGAGGCAGCTCCCTAGCCCTCCCCGTCCTCATCACCCGTGCCACGCGTCGCTAAGCCCCGCTGCGCCATTAACGTCCCTCCTGGCCGGATAAGCTCGGGAGAGATACTCTATGCCCCGCAACAGCTTCGACGAACTATAAATAGCTCACCCTGCCTCTCCTCACCTTCCGCCACTCCTCTTCCACCCTAATTACCCTCTCGCCGGACTTAGGAATGGCGCCACTCCGCCTCCACCCGCCGCCGCGCTCTATACCCTAGAGCTGGGCTGGGTCGAAGCCGAGGTCGATGCGCGGCCCTAGCCACCCGCCCTTGCATTACAGTGCTGCTCTGCCGGTTGCGCCCCGCGAGCTCGTCGCCGCCGCACTCCAATGATCCCTCCCGGCCGTCGTGCTACCCACACGCACGCTCAAGGTGCCATTCTGCTCGTATCCACGCCCTTTCTCGAGTCTTAAGCCCTCTCTAGCCCCTTCTTCCCTTTTGGCCGTGCCGCCGTGCAACTCTGGCGAGCCGCGAGCTCACCGCCGGCCTAGCTCCGACGTCCATGTCACCCCCTATAGGTCCGCCATGACCCCAGCTATTCCACCGGCTACTCCCTGGCCTCGCCCGAAGCTCCACCCCAGTCCATGTGCCCACACACATGGTCCATAGCACAGTAGAGCACCGGTTCACCCCGCTAACCCTTTTGACTCGACCAGGCTCACAATTGAGCCAAAAACGTGAGTACACCCCGCAAAGTGCACACCAAAAGTTATTCCACCCAACTCTTTTATCCAAAAAAATCCACTAAAATTCTCAAAAATACTAGATAAATCCACAAACCTATTAGATCCATCCAATCTCTTGTTGCACTTCATTAAGATATTAAACCAAATAAAACCCCTTTCAGCCAATAAGAAAGCCCCATTAGTGTACACAAAAACCTCCCTTTCCTATTTCTTAGCTCCAAAAATACCCAATAAATTCTTAAAACTACTAGGAAATGTTCTAAGTACTACCATAAGCTCACATCCCAAAACTCACATCATATGAACCTAGAATGGAAAAACTACCCAAATAAATATATAGAAAACCTATTTCTTTTACTCTAGAAATCATATAGAAATTCCAAAATAAAACCTTAGAAGTTCTTAGAATATGCCTAGACCCCCAATTATAGAAACTATCCTCGAATCCTCCCTTAACCCATGTATCCACATATAGAAATCACGTGAAGCTTAAGAAAAACCCCATCAAATATAAGCAAAACCACATAGAACACGAAGCCGCTTCACTCACACCCCTTAGAAACGTTCCACCCTATCACCAACCATTCCAAAACTCTCCCTTAGTAGATTTTGAATTGTTATTACTTGGTGATTGATTGTGTGATTGTTTCATTATTAGTGCCATAAGCCCTCTCCGAGAATACAATGCTTTAACTCGGAGCTAGACACTCACTTAAAGATTTGGATTCTCATCCAACAAGCAAGGCAAGTCTTAACACCAACCCCTTGATCCTACTTTTTATCCCATATTTCATAATGCCAATAATATGAAGTTGCATGATTTGTAACTATTTTAAAATATAAGGATAAGGCATACCCATAAAATAAGCCTTCTATTCCCCACCAGAAAACATAGAAATAGACTTAATACTCAACACTCACTAGAATTAGATGGCTTAGGACCATATTTGCGCATCCAAACTATTGCTAGCGAAATGTACAAAAGTGTGAGTTTTCTACAAAGAGGATGTGATAAAAATGACTAGCAACAAACTATGAAGGATATAAGGTAAGGTGGATAGCCTTGTGGGAAGCTCCTATCCAAAGGCTTACCTTGGTCACCTAAGGACCGGTTCACTGAGTAAGTCTTTCCAGTATATATGTAACCATACGAGCCAAAATGTTACAGCCTTCAAGAGTACCCATTATGTGAGGACTTGATTCACACCCCGCCAAATAATCTAGTAAATCATTCCAAGGGGTCATGGTGGGCAACAGATAGACCTGAGAAGGACCTTCACTTAGTCCTAGATCTGGTCAGTATGAGTCATTGGTTAAGGTCTGGAGGACCTGTTGCAATAGAATATCATGATATGATGCATCTTACCCGGGATAATGTTCGAGAGCCGATGAGGAATGACTCTTGCTTAGATCCCAATGTTGTCCCTAGATGGAACAAGAGGATGTTGTCTAGAAACAGACGCCGGTGGGTACAAGTCTCGTAGGGTAGCACCAAAGGTCTTGGTATGGCTATCTGATCGTATGGATAAAGTGTAAAAGCTTTACAGAGTTAAACAATCTATTCAAATAGCCGAGGTTCTCGGTAAAGAACCCACATGCCCAAAGCTCTCCCTGATTAGTTTCACCATTTCTAAAAGAAGTAGAATGCAGGAAAGTAGATGCCTTAAGCAGGACCCCGACGATCGCTGCAAGTAAAACTTGGGAACTGGTAAGGGAGGTCTGATTCCCTCTCCAGGGCCAAAACAACAAATATTCTTAAAACTTATTTTTTTAGAAACATTCCAAACAGTGTAACACTTTGCATAAAATAGCCTTTCCGCAAATAAATCCTAGCATTCTCCGTGGACTCCATTGCATATCATTAACGTACAACGTTAAGATACTTGCTAAGTACTTCTAGCAAATATACTCAACTTTTCTTGTTTTGCAAGATCTACTAGAAGCTCTGTGTACCATCTATGTTTGCTGCTTGTTTGTTTCTTAAAAGGTGAGTTAGCACCACATTAATTCCCTCTATTTCTATTCTTCTACTTTGATAATCATTCCAATTAATGCTAGTGCTAGTTATTGATCTAGGGAATGGCACTGAGATGCATTAAGTGGGAACGCCCGAAGGGTGGTCCCCGCAAGCATCTCCAGTAGATTGCTCATGTCCCATTACCAAAATAGTTTCTCTCCCTCTCCAATAGTTGATTTTGCGTTTTTAGTGATCACCGCCGTAGTAGACTACCAAAAACCAATCTCCAATACATCCTAGCATGTGGGGTCCACAAGCAGAATTTTTTTGTTGTTTTTTCCTAGCCATGCGCCCCTCTCTCCCGCCCCAGCCATGCGCTCCCCTTTTCCTCCCCTGCACATGGCCTGACGGCGGTACCCTTCTCCTTTACCACCGCAGTCGCGCTCCCTCCCAACGGCGGCGCTTGCCCAACGGAACTCGCCGGCCATGCCCCTTTCCCACGCATTGGTTGTGCACCCCCTCTATCCTCCCCCGTGCAGGGCCAGACAGCGGCATCCACGCCACACCCTTCTCTAGCCCCCGCGCAAGCCATGCCCCTCCGGTGGTGGCGTTCGCTCGCTCCTCCTCCCTATGCTAACGTCTACCGACGTGCCCCCTCACCGAGGGTAGCCATCTCTCTCTCTCTCTCTCTCTCTCTCCCTCTCTCTCTCTCCGGGCAGGCTTGGGTGTCCAAGGATGGCAGACATTCCTCAACACGGCAGCGTCATGACCGAGCAATGGCGCGCGGGCAGAGTGGACGTGTATCGTGTGCCAAAACCAACTGTTGATAGGAGAGAGGGGGTGGAGAGGCTGCTTCTCCCCTACATCAAGGGGAAAGGAGCTGAGGTTTTTGCAATTGCCAAAAAGATTTTGGTTGGGGAAAAGATTGTAGTCTGTTGGAGCTCTCTTTCATCTCCAAAATCTCCTAAATGTGCTAAAGATGCTCTAAGAATGACTGCGTTTACTGTTTTACTGCAGTTGTATTTTTCTAAATCCATAAGCTTTACAATGTGAATCAGACGTGTATTTGTAAACGATCTGGAATTGAATTAAGCAGACGTAATCACGTTGCCTCATCTCGTGCGCGTTGCTGGATTTGAGGATCGACATCCACCCATCTTCTAGCAGCACCCGGCCGGAGAAACTTGACCCCCAAAGAAGGTAGATTTTTTTTTCGCAAAAACTAACGAATAATCCGTGTTGCAATTTGATGGACCACGTGATCGTATATATGTGCCCGCATTCCATGGCTATTCACTTGGTTCTGGGTCAAGATTTTCGGTTGCAGCCACGGGCTGACCAGCGAAGGAAAGCAACGTACCACGCGTTCTCCTAGAAATCCGATCCGAAGGCGATAAGCATGGGCGTGGTGGCAGGCTTCCGTTTGTCCGCAGGAGCTTTGCACTCTCAAGAATTTGCACCGGCCAGCCGGTCCTGCATCGTAGAAGGCAGGTCACCCAAGAGAGCATCTCCACAACACTTGGTTAGAGTAGGAACAGTGTTGACAGTGATGCTGCCTGCGTGATCAATATCCTCGCTCCGGCTCGTGGTCACATTGCTAATAAACAGGATGGGAGTAATTGATTAGGACCAGGCTAGTACAATCCTGCCTTGATTAGTGCAAGACCTTCGTGTTTGCATGGTTTGCTTGTATTGGGTTGGTCGTTTTTTAGTGCCGGTGTTGCTTTGAGTGCGATCGCCTTTTCTTATATTCTTTTCTTTTTGTTGCGGTGAGTTTAACTCTATCTCCTGTTCTCCAAGCTGGACACCCCCTCCAACGGCCTTCTGAAATTCATGAGCTCACCATTTGAGCAAGGCCACTGTTTATCGACTTGGTGGTATGCCAAGATCATTCGCAAAACTATAAACTGAAAAATGTATAGTCATCTATAATTCCGGGCCCGTGTGTGGTCGCAGCTGCTCAACGCGCCGAAGCGCAAGCCATATATAAACAGTGTCCTGTCAAATGGCTTTGGTGTAAGTGAGCACTCAACTGGGCTGGAAAAATTGCTGAACGACGAACATCGATGTGGATTGGACCGGATATACGTATACACTGGATAGCCGACTCTGGGAATCCAACAGGATCGTCAGAAAGACTCAAGTGTTGATGAATGGGTTGTATGTTGTAGGGAGCGCGTAAACACTTCTGTCCTATCTCACTACCGAATAGCAACAATGGATTATTCAACCGTGCTTGTTAGCTGAGTATTGACGTATAGATCAGGAGAGGCAGCAAAGGTTTTATGTCCGGTTTATTGGTCATATTGCCATTAAACATAGGGCATCCCTATATGCCGATGACTTGGTCGTGTTTCTATCTCCTGTGGAACAAAGATCTCAGGCTGATTCGAGCATTCTAGAGTGCTTTGAGGGGTCTCCGGATTGGCGACGAATATGTCAAAGTGCCATCTTACGCCCATTCAATGTGACGAGTCACACTTGCAGCTAGCACTGCTTATGTTCCCATGTAAAGTGGCGGAGTTCCCAGTTCAATACCTAGGGATACCGCTCTCGATACATAGGCTGCGGAAAGCACACATACAACCTTTTGTGGACAAAGTCGCTGACAAATTACCAATTCGGCAAGCATGTTTGGTTAACTCTGGAGGTCGCATGACTCTAACACAAGGTAAATCTTACGTCGATTATGACGTACTTCTCGATGTCGCTCACTCTACCTAGCTGGGCAATCAAAGTAATTGATAAATTATATATGCCGAGGTTTCTTGTGGAAGGGGTCGGCGGTAGTTTTCGGGGTCATTGCTTTGTCACTTGGCCTATAGTTTGTAGCCCTACTAAAATGGGAGGGATAGGCATCATTGACCTTAGGGTCACGGGATGGACTCTTCGCCTAAGGTGGTCCTAGCTTAGTCGATCCGACCCTAATAGGACGTGGATAGACCTTCTTGTAGCTCATGACAAAGAGGTGGTTGCTTTGTTCGAGGCCTCCATATTGATCGACGTAGGTGATGGACAATCCGCCTTATTCTAGTCGGACAGATGGATCAATGGATGCTCAATTAAGGACGTAGCCCTGGATCTCTACCAAGCGGTGTTGTAAATCCAGAACCATGAAGGATGCCATGATGGGTCGTAAATGGGTTAGAGATTTAAAAGGCGCTCTCACGTTACAAGTCATTGTCCAATACCCCCACTTGTGGGACCATCTTCAGGAGGTACACCTAAACCCAGAAGCCCCTGACTGTTCCATGTGGAAATGGTCGACGGATAGAGCTTACTCGGCAAAATGTACATATAAAGCATTCTTCCACGGTCGTACCTATCTATCAGGTGGGAAAACAATTTGGAAAGCCCGAGCACCTCTAAAATGCATATTCTTCTTTTGGTTGGCAGTTTATAAACGCTGTTGGACATCATACCCTTTGTTCCGACATGATCCGCCAAACTACGGTAATTGTGCACTATGTGCATAAGAAGTAGAAACGATCGATCACCTATTGCTAGATTGTGATTTTAGCAGGAAATGTTGGTTTAAGCTGCTACATACCTCTGGAAACCAGGCCCTCACACCTAACATATGTGATGAGCTCTTGGAGCGGTGACTACAAGGTCGTAAGTGGTTATATAAAGCAATCCTTAAATGATTTGATTCCTTGATTATGCTTACAATTTGGAAGATTTGGTTGGAATGGAACAACAAAGTTTTCAATGGAAAGGCATCGCCGGTATCAATGGTACTAAGTGACATCATCGTAGAAGGAAGATGTTGGAGCGCAAGCAGGATGGTGGATTGTCGTTTTTCTTTAGTTCCCATGGCTAGTTTTATTGTTTCTTTAGTGCTAAGTCGTTTTTTTCTTTTTTTTCTTTGTAATGGATGTTTGTGTTGTAAGTAAGAGGTCATAGGGTCCTTTATACAAACTCTTGCTTCTTCTTGATGAAACACTTGGTCAGGTAAGTTCTTGAAAAAAATGTCCGATTTATTAAGCATGACATTAGGAACAATAACGGGGGAGGAACATGCAACCTTGCCAAAAGCACCTTCAATGTTTTGCCCGATCACTATGTTAGGTATTCTAATCCTTCGAATTCGGATATTTCATTACATGTAATTCATAACAAAGTTCCTGCTTCTAAAAGTAAAATCCTGACCAGTGCAGCGCAGCGGAATCAAAGGATGTGGCAGCGCATCGTAGAATAAAGCAGCAGCGCCTATAGTTAGATTTTAGAGCGACGATTGTATGCGAAAGGAAATCCAGACTAGATTTTGTTCCGAGCTGCCGTTTAGTTGTTGCCCACCAGACCACGACCATTCCAACCCGCCGCCTTCTAGAGGCCGCCTGGATGTTGCTGTCTACCTTTACTGCGCAAGCACAAATTTTGTCTTTATTAACTTTTGCACCCAAAACTACAGAGCTGTCTTGTTTTAACTCGCCCTGCAGGATTCGAATTTGCCGCTAGCTAGCCGCTTCAAGCTGAAGGACATACAGAACAGCAAGTAGAGAGATAATTAATTACCCCTCTGTTCCAAATTTTAGGTCGTTTTAACTTTTTTATTCATAAATATTATTATACATCTAAATATAGTATAGTCCTCTACTCGTATTATCCTAGATTTATTCTAGGAATTAATTGGCACTATTTTTCCAATGTTAGGCTACGTGTCCGTGGATAGCGAGGAGCTAATGGGGATTTCATGTTAGAAATAGGTCCCAATATAATGTAGTTCACAATGAAATGTATGCCTTCTCTCTTTTCATTATTTTTTCGGTAATGCTCCTAGCCGAGCATCCTATATTCCTATAACACCACCAAACGTAGGGCAACGCCGCTTGCTAGGATACTGCCCACCGCTTTGACATAAAGCCACCTTCCTCATGAAAAAACAAAACACGTGGGCCATTATCATCCAAGTGAAAACCGCCCATCTCTTCCTCTTTCCGTGAGTCACCCTGTGCTGACTGCTGCTCCCGTTGCATACTCCGCCGCCTCCCCTTGTTTCACAGCTCAACGAGACCTCAATCCCAACTAAGTCGAGGAGTTCATGGTTCCAGTAGAGGATGCCACTTCCGGCAGCGAGGAGCCGATCCCCAGTAATGTCCTGAGGTGACAAGGAGCTCGATCTCGGAGATAGGGCAATGAAGAGCCTGATCCGGATGGTAGTGCGATGAAGAGCCCGATCCAGATGGTAGGGCGATGAAGAGGTGGATCCGGCCAGCCTACTGTCGATTTGGGCGGCTAATAATTTGATATTCGTGGTAGGGCTATGAAGAGATCGATCTCGCGGTCTATTCTGGAGAGGTTGGATTTTCTAATGTTGCGTTGTGTTTATGATATTACATTATGCGATTTGTGATGTTGCAATAGGTGAATTCGGTGTTGCAAAATGTGATTTAAAGATTGTGCATCTACACGTTATTTTTTGGATTATCTTTCTTTGATGTTGCATCAGATATTTTTGTTTGTTGCAACATGTATTTTTGGATGTTGCAATGCAATTTTTATGATGTAGGAGATCCAAACTCGAATTCGTATGATCTAGGACCCATTTTAAGCCATTGGTCACGGAGGGTTTGCTGAAAATTATTGCACCGTGGATTTTCTCTATGGATCAACGAGCTATTTTTATCCATATTCTCTATTTTTTCAAATGTTAGTGTCCGAAGTTGCAGTCACCATATTTTCATGTTGCGAATGGTCATTGCAGCGTCCGATGGGAAGTTTCTCATCGGACGTCCGGGCGCTAGCAAGCCCGTTATTTCTTTAATTGCCACCTCATAAGGCCAGTTCCAACCCAATAACTAGGATGATGTCCATATAATTAAATGAGCTGCCACCTAGGATAAAGGATGATGTGGCAAGTAATTAAATGAAGAAAGAGAAGGAAACCAGGTCTTGCATGAGACCTAGTTTCTACACACCATCCAAGATATATAAGATATGAGTAGTATTAAATTCAAGTATGGAATAGTGGTGTTTGTATTGAAAGAGTAGTGTTTAGTACTAGTTTCTTATTGACGTGGAGCTTATGGAAACTATGGTTAGTGTCTTGGGTTAGACCTGACCTAAAAACTATTGGCATGGCAGCCTATGTAATAAAAATGAAACCCTCATTATAGCAATCATAATTGTCGTTTCAAATTTAATTATGTTTTTAAGAGACAACCACATCAACAAATAAGTACTCTCTATGTCCTGGAATATAAGACATCTATAGGTATTATTAGTCAAAGTATCAAATTGGAGATCATGCATGTTGATGTCCAAATGGACTGATATTTATGATCGGAGAAGTATCTATATTAGCCTGTGTGTGGGTCGTACAGGTTACAGTTGTACCCTCTCTAAAATGATTGGGTAGAAGCTTCTGTTGCTTTTGTACACGTTTCAAAGAAATGTTTTTGAGAAAACTGATAAACAGAAAAGGTGGTCTCCTTATTTAAACATGGGAACACATTCACTATGCTTTTGCTCTGCTATATATAAGATTAATAATTAGTGGAACATAATAGGAGGCACACCACTTAGTGGGTGTAATGGACTCTGATCTCATCATTTTCTTGCAGTAAGATCGGTTTCGTTTTGCCATGTAATACCGATCATAATCCACTAGCAAAAACTAACTGCGCACCTCTTGGCTGTCCTATCATGGTAAAGATCGTTGGGTACATCATCAGCTTAAGGCCTAAAAAGAATGTGATCGACAATAACCACTGAAACCCAGCATATTCCCTATGCTTGGGACAATTTTATCTTGATGCCAAAGGAAACTTCGTCGATCACCATTGTATATGCTGAACTTTTTAGGGCAAATTTGTATGTGCTGAACTTTATCATGTGCTACTGTTTCTCCTATCATTCCTGTTTTTTGTTGAAGTGTAGAATAATGGTGCACTGTTTATAGGGATATCGATCAACCTCTGGCTTGAAAACTAAATTTACAAGCATTGAGATGCCGAATGCAAATAGTGTATATTATAAAAATATCCCACTACACCTAGTTCATGGTTTGAACCTTGGCCTTGACAAATAAAGCAACTGTGTCTTACCTTGGGTTTCAGTGAAAACAAAATTTGAACATTAGGTTTCATACAAATACTATCAACCTTTGTTCATATTGGGTTGCAATATTGTCAATTACTCTTCTTATTACTCCTTCTGTTGGTACGTAATATGCACCAACAAGATTTAGTTATTTTTCTAAGAAAAATAAGATGAACATCAATAAAAGCGCACCTACATAGCAGCTGAACATAAGTAATGGACTTTGACATCAGGTTTTAGGTATTATGAACGACTTTAATTTCTTTACAATCATAATAAAAGGTGTGCCTGATGAGTTGCCCAATCATAGCAAAATCTCTATCAAACGTCATACCAAAAGGTATAGTCATTTTATCTGTTTGCCACATTTTACCTAATTAGGAACCAAATCTTGTAAGTTACCACAGATGCTTGCATCATGGGTTGATCATTGAGTAATTTAACCTTATCCCCTGTTCCAAAACCACCGCTCCTAAGGGCACCCACAATGTGCATGAAAAAGTGACCTTAAGCAATAAATAAAGCTTTATTGCTGGCGAGTGGCCACAAACATTGTGGGATGGAACCATAAAGTCCACCTTAAGCTTAGGGCAACCACAGTATTTGGACTGCTTGTAGAACTTTTTATTCGCTATGGATTACTTTTGAGCAATATTATGGTCGCCCTAAAGATGGAAGATAGAGCCACTTAAGTTGTACTAACTACTGTATGGTAAATATATTTTAAACAAGGACAGTGGAACACAAGTTTATGATCCATGAAAATTAACACTTTGTAAATCATCCATTTTATTTTTTCCATGCATAACATATGTAATCCATATATGCTTTCTCATGGTAGCTATATAGGATTCGATGCAATTCGTGTCTAACTGTTGCTTGAGTGTAGTAAGTTTGTTACAAAGGTTTAATAGAATAGTGGATAAAGTGAAACGGTGGTTTGTTGAGTTATTGGCACTTTATGGGAGCATGGGAGAACGAACTAGTTATGATAGTGTCGGGGATAGATCTTCAGTATCTGCAAGGAAGGAAGAAGGCGGACTTCTACTAGAATTCCCGTGTAATCCTACTAGGACTCATACCATGTAATCCCTTGTAACTGACTAGTAATCCCGCTCCCGGAAGTATATAAAGGAGGGTAGGGGTACCTAGATCGGCAAACCAACAGAGGTGAAGATCTCATAGAACCACAACAGAGGACCAAATCCTCAATACCAAACAACACCCAAGCGCAGGGCGCAATATACAACACCCAAAACAGGACGTACGGTATTACGCTACTCTGGCGGCCCGAACCTATATAAATATGTACCTTGTGTCCTCGCTTTTACCTTCGAGTTCCAGATCTGACTATCCCCCACCAATCAATTTATTACCTCGGGATACCCCTCGGTAGGTTGTTCTAACATTAGGCACGCCAGGTAAGGGTGATCGTCAAGATCATCGAGCGAGCTTGAAGGACCTCATCATCAAGATCAATCTACTCAACAAGAAGCAAGTCGTTGAGTCGGAGTTCCGAGTAGACAACTCTACACCGAGACAGAATCGATGCACTTCGCGTTCCAATTGAAGACCGAGTCGGTTTCCACTGTAGGCTCCTGCATGCGGCTTGTCGATCAAGGTAGAGGCAAATCCGATTCGAGTTAGGAGGTTAGGCAGACCGAGGGACCCACGCCATAATTCCCAAGATGACAAATATTTGTTACAGTCACACGTGGTTGAGGCAAATAATCAGCTCCGGCTACTCTCCGTGAAAAGCAATTTTGAGGGATTTGTGCAACACGCACATGGAAGGCTACCACCAGACTTCAAGCCTAACGTACATAGAAGATCTATGCGAGCACTGCTACCCCAACGTCCGGCCGTATCAAGTCACCAACGACTATTTCGACTACTCGTCTCGAATAGAAAACTAGTCGAGGACGGCCTACTTCGACTACTCGTCTCGACCAGAATGTTGGAGGTATGCCCTAGAGGCAATCATAGAGATGATGATATTCCATTTGTATCCATGATTTGTATGTTGTGTTCATTGAATATCCATTAAAGGCTACTTGAATTGATTTGCAATTATGTGAATTGTATGTGAAACTCTTTACTTGTATGGTTATTCTAAAGTTGTCCCTAGTCGGAGTTCATGTAAGGACACACATGAATATTAGACTAGCACATGTATTAGTTGATGACTATGTTTCACAAGTCATGGACATGGAGATGTTGAACTAATAATGTGGACACATGTGGAGACATGTGTTAGGACTGACCCAACACGAGAAGTAGTTCTCTCTTTAAACAACATATACGCTTTGTCCTTAGACCTGAGATTGTCGCATGTATTCTAGATGTGGATCGACCTACTTAGGGGCTATCAAACGCTACGCCGTAACAGGGTAGTTATAAAGGTAGCTTTCGGGTTTGTCAAGAAGCATGCTATGAGACATGGTCAATCAAGATGGGATTTGCCCCTCTCTGATTGAGAGTGATATCTCTGGGTCCCTCGAGTGATCGGATCCGAAAATGCATGGCCATGCTACGTACGGTTAAGAGTTAACCTACAAAGGGATTCCGAATCATAGGATCGAGAAAGAGCGGTCGGCTTGAAGCTAGACCAAATATCGTGAGGCAAAGGGAATAGCATGTATATTATGTTGTGATGGTTCGTCTGATATGATCTTCGTATGCGTATAGGAGTTGGCACATCTTGCTAGAGGCCGCTACCGACTATTGGGCCGAGTAGGAGTACTCGGGCCATGTCTATACGTATCCGAACCCATAGGGTCACACACTTAAGGGGCTGGAAGCCCAATTCGGATCTGATCCGAGTTGGATTAGGTTTAGGAGTACTAATGGGCCTCGGATCCAGAGGCCCATCAGGAACCTCTATAAATAGAGGGGTGGGGGCGCCCTAGGGTTGACACCTTTTTGGCGAAACACACCTGCCGCGCCTCCCACGCCCTCGCCTGTTGCAACTCGCGGATCTAGCAATCCGGCTTGCGACGCTTCCTCCCTGCACGTGTGGATACCTTGGAGGTGTTGCGCCTGCAGCACTTGGACGAGCCATCGACGAGCCGCCGACGAGCCACGACGAGCCGACGACGAGCCGCGGTACCGGAGGCGATCTTGCTGCGCGTGGACGAGCTGCTGAGGAGCTGCTGGACGTGATCGACTACGTACGACTACGTGATAGTCTTCTCTGCACCGACGCATATCTACATCTTCCGCACCAGTAGTGCGTCGAGTGGTAATCCCGTGATCCTTATACGGCAGTTCTTCCTGGTTATACGCGGTAGAAATTTTGATTTGCGCTAGTGTAGCCTACCTCGTATCCCAACACAGAAAACTAGTTGAGGGCGGATTCCACATGATCAACAACTAGTCGGAATTGACTCCGACTAGTTAGCTTCATCAACAATCGACACGACTTCATCGACTATCATCCACGAATCAAGCTAAGTTACTTTTTTAATTATTTTATATAACTTTTTCGGCTTATTTTTTGCACGCAGGGCAACACACCGACTACTTATATGTGTACGCCTCTTGACGAAAATTACCCTCCAGAGCAACACTTTGCCAATTATTCTTGGGACATGTTAACCGACAGTCATGGGCTTGGTACACCGAATTACGGAGGCTATAGCCACGGGTTTTGTGCACTGAGTTCCGGAAGCTCCGCCAACAGGCTTGGTACATCAAATTTTGGAGGCTATGGCCACGGGTTTGGTGCACTGAGTGTTGGAGGCTCGCAACGGCTACACCTAAAGGAGACACAAATCCTATACGCGGCAACACGCGCTCTCCTCGCTAAAAAGGTAGAAAAGTCTCAATGATTACTTCACAGCAATCGTGCAGTCTTTTTGTCGTAATGCCAACTACTTATTTTAAAAGTCTTCTCTTAGCAGTTGTTAATCTACTCGAGAAGAACACACCTCAATTCATGAAAGCCTCAGATCTTTTGTCATGCCTAAACGCTAGGACGCAAGATAAAGATCTCTGTAGCAGCAGTGCCAGTATGCGTATACAAGATAAAAATCTCACACGCAATGGCAATGGCTAAATAGGGACTAAGAGGCTAAACGTAACAGGCTAACTACTCGGAAAAATATAGCTTAAACAAAAACATGACACACACACAACATTTACATTACATTCATCACTGAATACATTTCAGTAGTTTCAATATTCCAAATATTCTACATAATATATGCATCTCTTTTTGCAGGTCAAGCTTCAGCGACGACTCTCCAGGATGCTCAGCGTACCTATAATGGTTCTGCTAGCTCCCAGGCTCAGGGGCTAAGCTCCAATTACTACTCGTAATATCTCCAATAACTCAGCTAACTTCTAAGCTCGAGGGCTAAGCGATAAATAACTACCTGATGTGGCTCCTACAGCTCACCTGGCGCATAAGCTCGGGGGCTGGATGCTGCAGAACTACTCGAATGATGACTTGCGTGAAGACTAAAGACCCTCAGGTTGATTATTTAATCATTCCAAGGTTCGGAGGCCAATAAGCTATACCCGACAGTTGATTTTTTTAAGATGAAAGAAGAAGATTCAAGATTTTATTTACCCTTAGCCTGATTCTTCGATTCAACCTAAGGCTCGGGGGCTACTTCATATGGAGTGCGACTTTTGCCGCCCTCCATATCACATTCAAAAAATGAAGATTACAAAATTAAGATGATCAAGGGATTGAGCACACCATAGCCTCATGGCAGCTTTGAAGAACTTTGAAGATTCAGCCAGACAAAGTACTCGACAAGCATCAAACTACTCGGCGAGGATCTGAAAAGTACTCGAAGACTGCTGCATTCAACTATGAAGCGCTCGGGGGCTTGTCGGGGATAGATCCCCAGTACCCACAAGGAAGGAAGAAGGTGGACTTCCCCTATAATCCTACTAGGACTCATACCATGTAATCCTTTTAGGACTCCTACCTTGTAACCAACTAGTAATCCTGCCCCCTTAGTATATAAAGGACGACAGGGGTACCTAGATCAGCAGACCAATAGAGGTGAAGATCTCATAGAACCACAATAGAGGATCAAATCCTTAATACCAAACAACACTCAAGCGTAGGACGCAATATACAATACCACAAACATGACGTATGGTATTACGCTACTCTGGTGGTCCGAACCTGTATAAATCTGTGTCTTGTGTCCTCGCTTTTACCTTCGAGTTTTAGGTCCGGTGATCCCCCACCAACCAATCTACTACCTCGGGATACCCCTCGGTAGGTTGCCGGGTCGAGGTATACCCCTCGGTAGGTTGCCGGGTATAAAACACCAACGGATAGTAAGCTAAATGCCTTGTTGACGTGTATGGATTTTCCTTTTATGTTAACTGATTGTTGCACTATATTGTGCTAGTTACTATTTCACTGCATGATATAGTTTTGAAATGTTAGGTCAGGCACCTGTCACTGAGGGATATACTTATGCCGAGAATACCAAACGATATATTTGGAGCTTATTGTGATGTGCAGTATATTTTTCAAGGTAATGCCGTTGCATTTGTTTTGAACATGCACACCCGCTTTTGGTCACAGAGCCATGCTTGTTCTATAAATTACTTTACTTTGTATTGTCTTGTGCCTTGGAATTTCTTGGCTAGCTCCACACAAAGCTAGTTAGAACAATTTAGAAAAAAATGAAAGTACCACTGAATTTACTCTTTGTACGATCCATTGCCACACATAAGTTTCCATGGAACTTACCAGCAAGGTTAACTCCAGTTCCGAGATATCAAGGTTGGAGATGTAGTTTGAAAACTAAAATATAGTTATTTAAATATATGTATTTAGTCTAAACTATGAATAAAATGATTCTCCATGCATTAATTTGATGTACCTTCAGTTTTAGTTCCATGATGTTTTGGAACCACACCTAGCTCCAAGTGATCCAAAAAATTTCTGTACTAGAACTCTGCCAAACAGGAACTTGTTCTATCACATCTAGAAAATTTCCAGTGCTTTGTTTCGCAAGTCGGGTCTAACTTTGCATGCCTAGAAAATTATTATGCTGCCCTGGGTTGTTTGAGCTGCAACTGCTAAGTCTTCAGCGATGTAAACATCCAGATCAAACCGGTTGCTAGCAAGGTGAATGGTATTAAAAACAGAGTGGTGGATGTTGTTTTCATGTGCTGTGTGATAGGTCCATGTTGCCAGCACTATGTCCAATTGATTAGTATTTGTTTTCAGGATATGCTGGGAATCTTTCGGGGTTCTTTCAGATTTTCAATGTGAATCTAACACATCTGCGCAAGACATCCATATGCGCGTGATCCATGCTGATTCTAGCAGCTACCTGATTGGAGATAAGCAAGCTGTTTAAAATAAAGGTAAACGTTAATTATATACGACTGCTGGAACTTTGTCTCTAGGCCAGAAAATTGAGTCCAAATAAAGCTTGGGCCCTCCATGTTGGGATCACATTTAAAAATGACGTCATAGAGCAATGTTGCGTGAAGATTATTTGAGGCTCATAATTGATTTAAAGCCAGCAAAGTTTGGAGTATTCGGTTGAGTTGGCACCCATCAATTTGTAAGCACCCAAAAATCAAGCGCTATTGTAGTCTCTATGCTTGTCCGTACTCGTACACTTGTCGCCAAATAAGTCTCCAAGCCCAAAACTAAGACCAAAACAGGTTCATTTTTTAAGGAATGAAAATTAACTTGAATGCTGGTCCCAAGTCGCACACTTGTCGCCAAATAAGAGTTCAGGTACAAAACAAATTCAATCTTACTTTTTTGTTTCACTTTAATATCTTGGTGCATATTAGTACCGAGAAGATGAATCCACCACTAAAACCAAAACAAGTTCACTTTTCTTTAAAGAAACCGAAAAAGCAACTTGTGTGCTTGTCCCTAGTCACACGTATACTGTCAAATAAGATGACAATGTCAATGCAAAACCATTCAAACAAACTCAATTCTGATATCTACGTTCACTATCATATCTCTGTTGCTATGTAAATATAAAAAAGTATGAATGCACCAGCACACATGATTGCTAGAGGCCTAAAGATTTTCATACAAGAAGTTGAGTAGCTCACATAAACCGGACACCAGCCACAGCCACTCCATTCACCTTTTGTGGAATTCTTAAAAGCTAAGCATGGAAGGACGGCAGCAAGGCTTTTGTTTGAGGACCCTTTGTTTTGTCCCTTTAACTAAAGCGTCATTGATCACGTCCATCCTAGCTAATTCCTCGCTCCCCGTTTGCAAATGATTCGCCGCTTTCCAAAGATCTCATCGCTGCCCCACCAAGCTTAGAAAGGAATCCCCCAGACAGCCACAGCTTTAAGCTGCTGGTAGTTCTTCACTCGTGCAGACCACTTCCTTGCAGCTGCATGCTTTTCTCTGGTCTTAGATTCTTTCGTGGCATTAATCAGTCCATGAAGTAATATCAGACTTGACATGTGGGTCAGGATTATTTTGTGGTACCCACAAGCCATAGGCAGTATTTATCGTGGCCATATCTCTGCACCTTTAGTGAAACTCGCTCATCATACAAGAAGAAATTTGGGCAAATATATGTCATGGCTCAAGCAGAGACCACAGACTAGCTTAGCTAGTATGAAGAAAAATCTTGCAAGACGCTAGCCATACTGTACCGGGTCTACCTTTTGCAGCTGTAGTTTCTATGATTTTTGTAGACTCACTCTTTGTACTTTGAGTCTCATTTATTATAGAAGAAAAAATCTTGAAAGTCTGATCATCAAATCTTTCGGCGTTAACGCAACATAATTCATATGCAAATTGTCTAGTATTACGAATATATGGTCAATATGTAGGTGGTCGCCGTACTAGCAGACCACACAGATGTGAGATTCTAGAAGCCACCTGTCAGACATATAGACTAGAATTAGGGCCCATTTGGTTCCCTTTGCTTATTTTTAAGCAAGTGTCACATCAATATTTAGATACTAATTAGGAGTATTAAACGTAGACTATTTACAAAGCCGATTACATAAGTGGAGGCTAAACGGCGAGACGAATCTATTAAGCCTAATTAATCCATCATTAGCAAATGTTTACTGTAGCAACACATTGTCAAATCATGGACTAATTAGGCTTAATAGATTCGTCTCGCCGTTTAGCCTCCACTTATGTAATCGGTTTTGTAAATAGTCTACGTTTAATACTCCTAATTAGTATCTAAACATTCGATGTGACGGGTGCTTAAATTTAAGCAAGTGAACCAAACCAGGCCTAAAAATCTTGGTGCAAATCCTTTTGAACTCGATGCTCAATCATTCAATTTGTGTCCATCAATCTCTTTCGTCGAATTAGTTCTTTTCTCACCATCAAAGAGAAAAGTATATAGCTGCAAGTGTGAATGAATTGACAAAATCACATGATATATATATAAGGCAGTTGCTTGTTCCACAAGGGCATCCAATTAACCACATTCTTGGCTCTTTGCCGTCCTTGTCACACTATAAAGTGACGCACCCCCACACACCACCACAAAACCCTACTTTGCCCTTGCGGCAATGCCCACCCAATAACAACACGACAGGGCGAGGCAAAGCAAACATACACACACAGCTAGGTACATAGATCATGGACACAACCCGAGAGCTAGTTACAGCTAACATCACTGGCAAGTTGCAACGACCTCAAGACACGACCAGCAGATAGCAGAGGTGGTACTAGTAGTAGTTGTACATGTTGGCGTCGAGCAGCTGCGGCTGCGGCTGCGGCTGGTGGTACATGGCGCCCTCCATCCACTGGATGAGCTCGGTCAGGGACTGGAGGCGCTCGCCGAGCTCGAGGTTCATGGCCTGCAGCAGCGTGTTCTCGGCCTGCACGGCGGCGCACCGGCGCTCGATGTCGTAGGCGGCCGCGGCCATGGCGCCGTTCCGGGCGCGCAGCGCGGCCACCTGGTCCGTCAGTTCGTCGAGCTGCCGCTGCTTGCGCGCCCGCGACCGCTGCGCCGAGAGCCGGTTGGACTCCTTGCGCTTGCGCTTCCTCTCCGCGGTCACCGCGGCCAGCTGCGGGTCGCAGCCGGGCGCCTCGGACCCGGTCGGCGGCGACATGGTCACAGCGGACACCACGCTAGCAGGAGAGGCCATGTTCCTTCTTACGTCTTACCGATTCAATTACCTGGTTAATATAAATCACTTTCTTGCTCGATTTTACTGGCAGTTCTTGGCAGAAATCAGAACGTGAATCTCCAAGAAAATTACTACGTACAGTCGGTTAATTATGAGAAGACATAGAACCAGTAGAGGAAGACGACGGATAAGGACTGGACGAGGACGGTGGATGTTATCATAAACACGGGGGATGGGAGCAGGAGAGCAGCAACATTAAAAGGTTCGTGGCACGAGCAACGGCACAAGTCAGAAAAGCAGATGAAGAAAGAGCTTGTCGCGAAAGAAAAATCCAGCAGAGTTTTGCCTTGAACAAGCAAGGTGTTCAGATCGGAATTAGGACAGAATCGCGCTCTGAGAAACCAAGAAACTAACCCCAGGTGAAAATTTTGGCAGAGTGTCGGCCTGGAGAACAAGGTTTTTGGGCAAGAAATTTCGGCAGAGTGACGGCCTAACCAGCAAGGTTTCTGGTGAAAATTTTCGGCAGAGTGACAGACTGAACAGCTAACTAGCTAGGTCTCCTGTGTGAAAAACAATCCGGCAGAGTCTTGCCCTGATCAGAAAGGTTTCCGGCCGAAAATTCCGACAGAGTTTTGGCTGCACAGAGACACTTTGCTACAGCCACTCCGACGAGAAGGTTCGGAACGGAATCTCCCAGGCACAGGGAACTAAAGGTGCAGGTGTCTGGTGCAAGTAAAGGGCCGGGGTGTTCAAAGATGCAGCAGGGTAGTGGGTTGGTGAGGGCGGCAGAGGTCAACAGCTGCAGCGGGACAGCATGCAGCTGCAAGGAAACCTAGAGAGGCGAGTGGAGAGAAGGGGAAAAGGGAATTGGGGCTTGGAAGGGGCCTCCAATTTATAGCCGCGCGGGGGGAGGAGGAGCCTTGGCGAGCTTGGCTTGCTTAGGGGTTAAGTGGGTGGGGGAAAACTAAGCGAAAGGTGTGCGGTGGTGGTGGTCTGGTGGTGGAGGAGAAAGCGAAAGGCAGGCAAAGAAAAAAGCAGCCAGGGAAAGCGAGAAGGGCCGAGGGAGGCAGAGGGCGTTGGAATCTCAGGTTAGGTGTCCGCTACGGATTCCATTGGGTTTATTTGGGACTTTGGTTTGTTTGGGTGCTTTAGACTGCGTTGATAACCAGGGTTAAGGAAGATAGTTCGTTCAAGGGTCATGATGACATGATGTGTTGCTGTTGCACGCTTGCACTGGTGTTTGTTCAATGTACCGTAGGGCAAGTCAAGGCTGGGCTGCTGACAGTGAGATGTGTGCTATTTTTTTTTTATTGCATGTGATGCGGTGGGCTCTCTCAGAAGTTATTGGGCCAACCAAGCTGGACGTCTTGTATGGGCTGGCCCGAACAACTATCTCTCTAATTTTAGCCCCCTCTCTCTCACACACACAAATAGTAACTTGCAAAGGTACCCATTTAAGAAGCACCGTAACAGGTCCTGTTTATTTCAGTTTTTGTTAGCTTCTTGTGCATGTCAAAAGCCAAGAGGTGAAACAAGCAATGGGCTTCTAGAAGTTAAGCAAAAAAAGCAGGTGCGGAGGGGAATTTTTAGCTTCTGTAGGATATTGTTCCGAGGGGTATATACATCACATATTTGACATGTATTATTCCTTCAAATTTGAATTCAGACCAAATAACCCTTTTTCAGTTTCAACTAGCAACCCACCAAAGCTAGCTTTAAAAAAAGAGAAAGTCTATATAAACATGTCCTAAGTCTGAGCTTATTTATCTTAAAAATACGGAATTTTTATGTATCATCGGTTTGACTTTTTGTTTGTTTTCCTTCAAGATTCCTGTAGATTCGTGCAATCACTTTTCTTTGTTCTGTTTGTTTGGTACATGTGGGCCGTATTTTGTGCTGCGTGTCATTCATTTCTTAATTTTCGGCCCATCGCACCTGTCTCTTGTTTTGGATTTCCCGCAATTCTCGCTGAACTGGCCTTTGATCTGCATGTTAGTGGGTTTTCCGAATTCGATCTGTAGCTCTAGAAATTAATCAAATTATTGCATTTCCACCTCTGTGTCCTCAAATCTGTCGGTCAAATTATATCCTACATTTTCTCTCCAGAGAAAGTTAGGCTTCGTGTTCTTTTCTTTCCTTTTCCTTTTCCTTTTCCTTTTTCTTTTTTTCTCCTTTGGTTTCATTTACGACTACACTATTAGAAGGTGGTTTGGCTGGTTAGGGTTCATGGTGTTTTCGAGGAGTTGGGTCAAGGAAGATTGTGATTTCTTTAGCAGTGGAAGGAAGGGTTAATGATTGTTTATTTTGTCTATTTTTTGTGTGTATCTTTCATATTCTGTCAGTGGAATCAGGATTCTGATACTGGATCCCTCAACGAGGAACAAGAATATCTATCCAAACATGCAACTCTTCGACCTGCTCTTTAAATAAGTCTTCTTCTTTAACTATTTTGATGGCTTGATGCCCACATGCTTGACGATCAAAATTTCCAACTACGAAATAAATAAATGCATGTGGGGTTGGATGAGCTCAAACAAAAATCATTTGGTTGTTATCTTAGACATTGCCCAACAATCACTAGTGCTTCTCAGTCAACAATCACTCGTGCTTCTCAGTCAATTCTGCAGTCTTCCAATTTTCCACGTGTGGGTGATTGCTAGCTACCATTTGCCACACCTAACCTTTGGCAAGTATGGCAAGTCAAAAAAAGTATGGAAAATAAATTTGAAGCCACGGCAAAGAGAATGTTGCCACACTTTTTGTCTCTATGACATATGGAACCCAAAGAATCTTGCCATATGACATATGGAACCTAAAGAATCTTGCTAAAGATTAGTTGTCCAACCAAATACTTGCCAACTTGTTAAACTTGCCCCAAGGTTAGATGTGGTAAAGTGCATGCATTTCCAGTGTGTGCTCTCTGGCGCGTATGGGCCATATTATATCGCATGTGGGCCAAGCTTCATCATCGTCGGCGAATTTTTTTTATTTTTATATTTTTTTTTCGATTTTGCAGAAATATATAGTGGGATGGAAAAATTGCAAATCTAGGCTATTGCCGCCGGCCCAGGCGGCGGAAGGGCCTTACCGTCACCTTAGCCGGCGGTAAAGCGCCAACCCCGTCGGCCCATGTATGTCATTACCGCCGGCCCAGCCGGCGATAACTCCCTACCGCCGCCTGGGCTAGCGGTAAGGATCCTTGCCGCCACCTGGGCTGGCGGTAAGGACCCTTGCCGCCACCTGGGCCGGCGGGGGTTCCCCCTACAAAAACCCCCCGCAGCCAGGCCTCAGGCCACCCAGCTCTCCTGTTGTTTTTGAGAGGAGAACAAGAGAGGGAGAGAAGGAAGGGAAGGAAGAAAGAAAGAGAGGAAAGAAGGGGAAGAAACCTCCTAGTCATCAGGTAAGTTTTTCAATATCGTAGTATAGTAAATCTAAAAATATCTTGTGCTTTTAGATGCTAAAAATCTAGCTTAGTTTGTACAGTAGATTCGGTATTTAGTTCGTAGTTTAGTATTTAGATCTACAGATATGTTGTGTGCTTTTAGATGTTAAAAATGTAGTTTAGTTAGTATAGTAGATTTGGTTTTCAGTTCATAGTTTAGTATTTAGATCTAGAAGTATTTACTATTATAGTTTCATGAAATTTTAATATTTTTATTATACAACCGTAGGATACCAAGGTGTGGAAAAGCAAGGTAATCTCAGTGCACGTTATTATGTTAACTGGTAGTCGTATGATTTAATCTTAGTTCTTCCGGTTCTTACAACGAAAATGGTAAAGGTGGAGTGGTGTTCGGTTGACCGGAAATGCCTTCGACCCTTTGCCTCTGCCTAGTGGTGTTCTAGTGCCCATGTGCTTTTGCGACGATCCTTGCAAGGTAGCCAAGTCCGATGAAGAGGACACGTATAGGCAGAGGTATTGGATGTGCTCCAATTTTGCGTTTGAGCCTACACTTCATCACGCCGCTTAACAAGATGGTGAGGAATTGATGTTGTGCAATAATTATTTTGTGTCATATGATATTTTGCATGATTTTTTTATTTTGTAATAATTACATTTGTTGCAGACCCCTCCACCGCTCTGTGATTTTGAGCAGTGGATTGACACTGAGATCAAGCCTGAGGAAAAGGAGGAGATGTAGTACATGTTGCGTTGGACGGCAGAGAACAAGGAGAGGATGGAGAAGAGGCTCACAAAGGAGGCTGCAGAGAAGGAGCACAAGGAAGAGGAGGAAATGAGGCGTCTTGCTGCGGAGAGGGAGGAGAGGGAGAGGAAGCTTGAGCGTGCACGCCGAGCGAAAGCAGCGATGGAGGAGAACCCCGATGCCCTCAGGAAGGGAAAGTGGCCTCGTTGTACTCAGTAGGCTCTGTTATTGGCTAGTACTCCGTTGTGTGCGGTTGGACCTTTCGTTGTGTGTCCATGGTTTATTCATGAATAATGTTGTGTGCTGTTGGACCTTTCATTGTGTTGTGCTTAGGCCATGTACTCCGTTATTTGCCGCACGATTTTCATTCGTAGTGATCGATTATTTTAATTGTGTGCTTTTAATTCTTAATTGGGAAATGTTTAGACTTGTATAGTGAACGCACACGAACAATGAAAAGCATTTAACTTCTTATCTAGATAGAGCATTCCTCGCACATAAAGATAATTGTACACATCATAATCCTACAAATGATAAAAAATAAGAAGTCATTCTCCTGACGTTTCTCATCATTATACCCCACCGTGCACCTCCTTCATCAAAGAGTAATGTCCACTTTTCCTTCGGTTCATTCTCAATCCACTATGAGAAGGACTTGATGGATCTTCCCCGTCTTCGCCTGACGTTTGGCCCGTCGAGCCCGACGTCCTCCAGAGACACAGGTTGGTCGGCCTCACTATTGACCGCCCTCTTCACTAGTTCCTCGCATTGCTTCTTTGTGACGTCCTCAAGTTTCTTCCACATCAGGTTGAACTTCCTCTCCTGATTCTGGCTGCACAGGCGCTTGAACAATTTCGTAAGGGTCTTGTTCTTGAATTGGCTGTGAAAGTTTGCACCCATATGCCTCATGCACCACCTACTCAAGTCTGGCCATATTGGCGCCCTGAAACGCTCTTGACTTCCATTCTGTAGGTCGTCGATTGCTTGTATAATGCCTTTGTGCCAATCGTGAATGAGACAACCCCCTCGATGTCCAACACAATCATGTTATTTACCCTCTCGAGGAACCAGTACCAGCTATCTCCAGACTCCTTCTCCACAAAAGCGATCGCAAGCGGCAACACCTGATTGTTGCCATCGGTTCCAATAGCTGTCAACATTGTCCCTTTGTATCTTCCAGTCAGAAATGTGCCATCAATGCAAATGACTGATTGACAAAGCCGAAAAGCCTGAATGCAAGGACCCAACGCGAGGAATGACCGCTGTAGGACCTGTTTGCCTGGAAACTGAAGAACTGGATATGATTTCAAGTCGTAGAAGCTTCCAGGATTTCTCTAGCAAATGGTATGCAACAAGGCAGGGAGGTTGTCGTAGGATGCTTCGAACGTACCCTACTTCATCTCAAGCGGCTTTTGCTTAGCACGGTAAGCTTTGTTGTAGCTGATCTTGTACTTAAACTTCTCCTCTATGGCACAGATAATGGACTTGGGCTCAAAGCTTGGATTCTCCACTATCTGAGGGTACATGTATTGAGCAACAAATTCAGCAGTGAGGTTGCAGTATGTTCCTTCCAATTCAGCCAGCAAGCATTGGTGCTCAACCACTTTAGTCACCTCCCAGTAATCCTTCCATTTGCCCTTGTATGCATGCACCCTGAATGGACAATCATTTCGCACACACTGGACATCATACACCTTCAGGCTACTCTTTTCCACCCTGAACTGACACTGCAAACACAAAGTGGACCATCTCTTAATAGCCACCTTCACTTCATCCCCACTTTGGTACACAGCCCCCACGCATACCTCATTCTCCCTGTACTCCAAGGAATATTTTCCCCAACATTGACCTGTAGGGTGGAATGGTCGTAATTTGACCAATTTTGCGGTACAGGATAATCATCTTCCTCATCCGACGAGTCTTCCTCCACGACACCATTGGCCTCCCCTCCTTCCATCTCCATCTGCTCTACTAACTCAGGAATTTCTTCGCCCTCATCAGCCTCTCCATTTGGTTCCCGAGATGCTACATCATGTTCTGCATCTTCACGTTCTTGTTCTTCATAATTAAATTCTTCGTTTCCACCCGCAGGACTCTGCACATCTTCTTCTGCTTCAACTTCATCACCTCCGACTTGTTCTTCAATATGAGTGCTAGGTCCACCCCTCATGAAAAATTGGACATACCATATGATTGGTAAACCTCTTCTCGTAAAACCATCTATGTAAGCCCGATATCTCAAAGTTCCTTCAAGGGGAACTAACTCCCAAAAGTTTATGTCCGGCGGTCTTTGCACTGCAACCCTCACATACACATCCGCTTGATCTCTATCAACACCTAAGTTCCTACAGAGCCACTTGCATATGCCCCCCAAAGTTCTCTCTCTTGCTCTTGGAACACACTTGGTGATATAAGGGAATCCACTCAAATCTACCCCTTCTGGACCATATCTAACCTCCCCCGGCCCATAGTACACTTGAATATTGACACTATCCGACATGCCTGGCAACATACATGAAACGGGCAGTCCAAATTATTCTCACCACTATACATAAGTTAACTACAATAATGACCTCAATTGAATAAACAAACAACTATGTAACACTAAACCAAGCTTACTAACTAACTTTATCATAGCCATGCACCACAACAAATAAATCTAATAATGTTACCGAAAAATTATATTGTAATACCTAACCAAAAAATCATAATTTAGTAACTACATTTATCACAGTGATTTACCAGAACAAACAAATCTAATATTGTTACCGAAAAACTATATTCGAATACCTAACAAAAAATCAGAATTTACTAACTACATTTATTCTAGCCATTTACCATAACAAATAAATCTAATAATGTTGATCTATTTTACTGTATAAGCTAAATCAGTTATACTAACTAAGCTACCTTTTCCTATCTAAAAATAGCTAAAAGTTTCTAAGTCTAGATCTAGATCCACTATTACTTCTAAATCTAGATCTACTAATATTTCTAAATCTCAGATCCACTAATATTTTTAAATCTAGATCTAAACTAAACTAAACTATAGTATAGTATACTATACTAAACTACGAGATTGAAAAAAAAAATTTACCTGAGAAAGACGGAAGAAATTCCTTCCCTCTTCCCCCTCCTCCTCCTTTCTTTTTTTTTCTTCCCTCCTCCTCCTCTCCTCTCTTTCTTTTTTTTCCTTCCCTCCTTTCCTCTTTCTCTTCCCTCTTCCTTCTCTGGCTCGCTGCTGGTGCGCACTGGTGCGGGGGGAGGGGAGGGGCGCGGGCGGGTTATAAAGGGGCCGACTGTCGCCGGCCCAGGCGGTAGAAGGGCCTTACCGCCGGCTCAGGGCCTTACCGCCGCCTGGGGCGGCGGTGACGCCTCGACTCGCGCGCCGCAGTTACGACGGCTGCTGACGGTTGGCGGGAGGGTCTTACCACCGGCTGAGGTGGCGGTAAGGCCCTTCCGTCACCTAGGCCGGCGGCAATAGCCTAGATTTGCAATTTTTCCATCCGACTATATATTTCTGCAAAATCAAAAAAATATAGAAGTAAAAAAATTCCCTTTCTTTTGGCCATGGGGCTATTTGTCGGGCCGTTCACGCATTTGTGTTGCACTTGCATGAAAGGACCGAGAGCGAGCTTGTCCACGAGATGAAAATGAGGCTGGCAATTTTGGAGAATCCGCTGGAGTATAGTCCTGTCCCTTTTCTATTGAAATTAGTGGAGATACCTGTGGCACAGGTACGGGTTTAGAAAAAATAAATTGATTGAAACCTATTATTATTTATAATTTATGATATCAAATACACATATGATAAACACATAAAGCTATTATTATTTACATATCAAAGATATCCAAAAAATAACGTTTAAATTGTGAATCATGAGATGGGTAAATGCTAGGTTATTATAATAGATAGAGGAAGAGAAACGCTAGAATAAAAAAATCAATTTTATTATTAGTGAATGGAAAATAACTGACCAAACGTCGCACAAATATAATTCCCTTATTCCACGTAGATTAAGTAAACTACGATATGTCGAAGCAACAAAACCAACCTCTACTACTACGTCAACCTATGACCCATGAGGTTGTGCCGTAGCAACCTTAAGAGATACGAAACCAGCATGTAGCAACAAATAAACGCAAATGTCTGTGCTCTTTTGAGTAGTGGGTTGTGGGATGAATTTAGTTTGGGTGGTCGACAAGCACCTTATATACATGAGATAGAGACCAGAAAGGAAAGTATCCATGCTTCAATCAATCAATCAATTTGATTGATAAGGTTATTGAACTCATAATTAGAAGGTTTTCATATAATTGGATGGGACTTGACATGATGATGATCTAATTATTCCGGATTGACCGCGATCGATCGTCAATTGATTGGTGGGATAATGAGCTTGTAATTGGAAGTGTTTCAATGTAATAGGAAGGGACTCGACTTGATTGGTGATCAGATTGTTCCGGATTAACTGTGATTGATCGTCAATCAATCAATTTGATTGGTGGAACCATGGGGTCATAATTGGAAGGGTTTCGGAGAGCAGCAATATTCAATGGATGCTGGGAACATGCGGTCTCTCCCCTCCCCTTCATCGTCCATTTTACCTCATTTTGCCATGATAGGTGGGTCTTTTGTGAGTGGTAAGCGGCATAGATAGAGATGAAAAGGCATATGGAGAGACGGATGGTCTGATGGAGATGCTATGAAAGTGCAAGATTTGTCACAAATCAAACGCCATATCCCGAGCCTGGAAAATTACGTAGGGCATGAAAATTAATGCTTCGTGTTCGGTGTTCCTTCTTCCTCACCATCCAATGCCACGCCACAAATAACTACAGCAGTTTCTCTCTTCAGACAGATTTCAGGTAACAGTAAGTCGTTTTAAATTCTAGGGATCTCATTGCATTGCATAGGACAAAATGTTTAGCGTTTACAGCATCCGTTTAAACCCACTCTTGCTCAATTTCACGGTTACACGCTCACACAGCAAAGATCATAGACTTTAAATTAAAAAGGAAACATGATAAATTGTCAACATTTGAACAATTTCATGGTACAGTAAGTCTCGTAGTAGCCATGTCAGAGCTAGAATGCAATGAATGAATCATCAGAATGACAGCATCCCATGCCTCGCATTGCCCTATGCTATCGACATGCACTGCTGTGAAGAATCTGTTTGTCCACGAAGAATTCATGAACTAACGGCAGGACAATAGGAAACCCTCACTTTAATTTGGCGTTACATCCCTTGGAGTTTCAAAATTCACTACTAGAAAAAGTGGATCTACTACCGGTTGGGAACCCCTCTAGTACCAGTTGCCCAACCGGTACTGACAATCCGGTACTAGAGGGGGTCCTCTAGTACCGGTTGAAACAACCGGTACTAGAGGTGTTAAAAAATTAAAAGAAAAAGAAAAATCCCCCACCCGACCGACCCTCCCACCATCCCCGCCCGCGTCCCCCCCACCCCTCCGCCTCCCTTGCCGCCAGAGGCCCCCACCTCCCTAGCTCCCTCCCCGGCTCCCCGCCTCCCCGCCGTCGGCGGCCCCCGCCTCCTCCGCTGGCTCCCTACCTCCCCGGCTCCCCACCGCCGACCCCGCCTGCGCCACCCCTCCTCCTCCCCACGCCGTCGACCCCCGCCAGCCCCACACCACCCCCCCCCCCCTCCGACCGCCTCCGCTGCTGGGCTTTGTTGAGGAGAGGAAGAGAGGAGAGGAGAGGAGAGGAAGAGAGAGGAGAGAAGGAGAGGATGAGAGGAGATAAGGGGGCGCCGCGCCTGTGCTCTGCTCGATCTGTATGCTTCTATGCTCCGAAAAAATCTAAGTCTTAGTGGGGGCACGCGGGATGGAGCCTCTAGTACCGGATTGGGTACCCTCTGGTACCGGTTGGAGCCTCCACCCGGTACTAAATCTTTTAGTACCGGGTGGAGGTTTCAACCGGCATCCGGTACTAGAGGGCCTCCGAGGGCTTTCAAATTTGGAACCGGTACTAATGCTAATATTAGTACCGGATTCAAAAATAATCGGTACTAAGACTAGGGATGAGAGGTCAGTTTTCTAGTAGATTCATTTCCAATCACTTCCCTAACACAGTACCTGCCTCCAATAATTGTAGGCACTCGGTTTGTAATGGCATGTCACATGTGTAAAAATGTGCCTACAAGAGAGGAGCGAGGTTCTAGCCACCCTGAAAAGAAGCCAGCGCACCGGTGCATATAAGGGGGTGTTTGGATACCCCCTGCTAAACTTTAGCACCTGTCACATCGGATGTTTGGATACTAATTAGGAGTATTAAACATAGTCTAATTACAAAACTAATTGCACAGATGGAGTCTAATTCGCGAGATGAATCTATTAAGGCTAATTAATCCATCATTAGCAAATGGTTACTGTAGATTCATCTCGCGAATTAGACTCCATCTGTGCAATTAGTTTTGTAATTAGCTCATATTTAGTCCTAATTAGTATCCGAACATCCGATGTAACCCTGCTAAAGTTTAGCACCTCATATCCAAACACCCATAAGAGACACCCAGAAACCATCATCCTCAGCACAGCCGAGAGGAAACAGCTGTCAGTCTCTCTTAACACAGCTAAACCCTACACGTTGTCTACAACATATGTATTTGCATAGCCATGTCTTTGGCATTTCCTTATTGTCCGTAGGCCCAGTCGAATAGCATGCACAAATCGTGTTGTCGTCGCATTCTGTTGAACTCTTTTGTGTGTCAATTAGAATAATTGTACTATCCATTAATAAAAGTATAATGTTTTAAATGCAAGCTGTATTTATCATAGAACTAAAGTACTCCCTTCCAAAATTGTAGGTTGTTTTAATTTTTTTAATATATAGATATTATTATACGTCTAGATATAGTGTACAGGTGAACTAGAAAAGTCAAAATGACCAACTATTTGAAATGAAGGGAGTATTACTATTATTGCTAATAGGATGTACTAGGAAAGGAGAGAAATCACAAAAGCTTCCGCAAAAAGAAGAGCACATTTCCTCATGTATTGTGTAGACTTAGTCATCATTAACAATATAATAGTTTTGTACCTCATTTGCCCCTAAGCTAATTGCCTCTACCATTACGAGAGTAACCTATGGAAACCTTAAAAATCATGAAATACTTACCATTGTCATCATAAAAAATAATTTACAGTAATACCTACACCTGAATTTAAACTACTAAACCTTTATCATTACTAAAAACATTATAATTAACACTATAAGAAATTGTCATCATAAAAAATAATTTACAGTAACACATAAACCTGAATTTAAATTACTAAACCTCTATCATTACTAAAAACATTATAATTAACACTATAAGAAACTATTTAATCTGTAAGAGAATAAATTTATCACAAATCGCCGAAAAACCATCTAAAGCAGTATCTATGACGATTTCAGATAACGTCATGTATGGAGTATCACAGATTAAATCGCTCGACGTTTCCTCATAATCATCACAAATCAACACAATCTACCGTCATAAAACGCCCTTAGGCCCGTGCAACCCAGCCCAAACCAACTTTAGTGACGAAAATATTCGTCATGGATCATCCTCATAATCGTCACAGATCAGCACAATCTATGACGTTTCTTAACCGTCATAAAACGCCCTTAGGCCCGTGCAACCCAGCCCAAACCAACTTTAGTGACGAAAATATTCGTCATGGATCAAACAACCACTATTAATTTTAATCATATCAATTCAAATTCTAGACCACTAGCAGCCCATAAAAATTCAGCCCACCAAAGTTGGGCCGGTTTTCAGCCCATTTTCAACCCATTTTTCAGAATTCAGAGAAGCCAACCCACTTACGGAATCAAATCAGATACAAGCCATTTCAGAAGGGAAAAATAGAGTTCTCAAGCAACCAAAACTATTAGTCATTCAAATTCCCTATCTGTTCCAACTGCTTGTTCCTAGCTGCATCTGATCCTCAACCTGAAAAGAGCACATCACCAAATACTTATCAGCAGGAAACATTTGGGATGGAAAGTACTAAAATGCTCTATGACATAGGTAAACTATACACGTGGTATTTGGTGATGGCATACAACATACAAACCTAGTTAACAAGCTAGTTTTATATTAAATAAAATAGTTTCGATTAAATATACTGTGCACTAGTGCTAAAATGTTTATGCTGAAGAGCATAGAAGTGATTCTGCAATAGATCATCAATAAAATACACATGCACATATAGAATAGTTAACAAAGTCTGGAGATTAATCTCACAGCTATGAACTGTTCAAGAACATTTGTACTACTAGGTAAACAAGCTGCCATTACTTTTTAGCAAGAAATGTGGGTACTAAGCAACAGCTAACACGGTCTTAACTTCCCAAAACTGTATTCACCTAGAAAGCAACCAGGATAAGAAAGTAATCACGATTCACAACCTAAACTAAGATTATGCTGTGCTCCTTGATGAGAACACCA
This sequence comes from Setaria viridis, assembly GCF_005286985.2. Lineage (NCBI taxonomy): Eukaryota > Viridiplantae > Streptophyta > Magnoliopsida > Poales > Poaceae > Setaria > Setaria viridis. The sequence goes on along the minus strand of NC_048267.2, from coordinate 23,886,003 downwards.
ACCAAAAAAAGGCACTAAGAAAAATACTGACCTGGGCAATGCTTTAAACAGAATCAATATGCACATGGCTACCTTCTCCCAGCAAATTAGGTCCTCTCGGAACTGTATAGGAAAATGAAAATTAATTTAACATTTTACTTCCATAAGACCCAGCATAGTACTGAATAAACTAAGGTCATGTACTGAATAAACAATATATATCATCTGTATGCTGAATAGCAGGAGCTGTTTATGTTAAATAATTTAACGGCAAGGATACCTAATGACAAAGCAATAGCAAGGATACTAGACATGCATATATATTGTGCTCTAACAGTACTGAATAGGATTAACTATCCTGGTGCACGGCAGCCACAGCAGCAAATAGTTGAATAGGATTAACTAACATTACTGCAGCAAGGATAAGTGAGCTGTTTGGCTATTTTTTTTTCTATCAAGCAATGCAAACAAACAATCAGTATAAATTGGAATTTATTTACTGCAAGGTACCCGGCAGCTACCAATTTGCTTCCCAGATATAAATGAAATATTTTTAACAAACAGTTCACTGCAGAACAAAACAGAGACCGAACTGAAGAGGATACAAGCTAAGTAAAAACAGAAAAAGAGATCAGCAAGCTGTAGTCAACATAGGAAATTGATAGACTCTTTGAGTAGCATACCTGATGAGAAGTTATGTCCTACACAGTAGCATTCAAATTGACATTCAGAAATGAACAGATGCATGTAGCAAAACAAAGTGTACATAGTCCTACTATCTCAGACTCTCACTTAAAACAAAGAGCACATGTATTGCATAATTACTTTTGCAATGACCTCATGCTCAGTGAAATACCTTCATGTCTCATACACACCAAGGTACAAGTCACTGCACAGTGCAAGAAACTATAGCAACAAATTGAACTATTTCCTGAACTATGCAAATACTGAGAAAGCAAGTTAGCAGTTTTCTTATTCTGCCAAATACTAAACCAAAATTAATAGAGCATCATGGGACAAAGTACTATTTCCTGACAAAAAAAAAACTAACAATTTAGATATGTAAAGTTTTAACATATTTCAATTATTTCTAAGCATAGATAAAGAACCAGATTTGATCCCAGTAAAGTTCAAATTGATAAACTCTTTGAGTAGCATGCCTGATGAAAGTTATGTACTACACAGTAGTATTCAAATTGACATTCAGAAATGAACAGATGCAACTGACAACATCCTGCATCACAGCTCACAATGAAATATCTGAGTTAGGAACTAGAAAGGCAGCAGCAGAAGAAATTTGCAGAGAGCACATGTGTTGCATAATTAATTTTGCAATGAGCTCATGCTCAGTAAAATACCTTCATGTCTCATATACACCAAGGTTTACAAGTTGCAGTTACTAGTACTAATCAATAGTAGGTAGCTACTACCACAAGCACTGAGGAACAAAACTACTATCATTTAGCAGAGACAACGCAGGCAGAACGACATGCTAAATATAGAACAGAGCATTACTGAAACTACCTTGCAGGCTAGTACATACCAAAACAAAGCATCGAGCAGCAAATCGACTAAATAAGCAATACTTTAGAAGGGATCTATCGGATATTTAATCAATGACTTAATTTGCACACACGCATACAAGCAATGAACGCGTCATGGTACTAGTTAACCTGGTGGTGCCGTTGTGTTCTGGCTGATGACGACGGCGTAGTCGCCCGAGCAGCGTGCGAGGGCGCCGCGGTCGCCGGCGTGGCTCTCGACGTTGCAGATCCGCCACCGCAGATCCAAGTCGGCTACCAGCGCAGGGTGCGTAGCCACAGCCCCGGGCCGGCCGCGCAGCATGGGGCCATTGCAGCAGATCCAGGCCGGCCGCCGACGCCGGACGACCGGCCTCCCTCCTCGAGCAGACGCTGCCGCGAGGTCTCCATGACGGGAGAGGGCAGCCGCGGCGAGGCTGGGAGGGTGGCCGCAGGCCGCAGCACCGAGCCGTCTGCGTTCGCGGCGGCCGGATCTGTCGCCGGCCAGCAGCCAGCACCCGTGCGCTGCCTAGGACATCCTGAAAATTGCCATAGAATTCTTTTATTGATGTTTAAGCTTGACATAAAAGTTTCATTAGATTTTGCAAAAACTGGATCATACGTTGACAAAATGGATGGATCTCTCGTATTATTTCATACAACTCAACTCAAATTTTGAAATTTATACACCCTAAAATATTTTCTTACTCATATATGCCCAAAATGTTGACACAATCCTACCTTTACCCTCCTATTAACATTTGCAGATTTTACATTGCCCCTTGTTGTGCAAAGAAGTTGTTTTTCTATTTTTTTAAATAACTAATTAAGACAACCTTGTGAAGTAAATTGCAAAACTATCTTATAGATTCCAATATATTTTTTACATGTAATAGACAACATCTAAGTTGTCAGGTAAGAGTTTCAAATATTTTCAAACATATTTGGTATTTTCTACCATTTAAATGAATTTCTGCATGCTTGTTGAAAGTAATTACAATTTGAACTACAAGTATCTCAAATAGTATCTAAAAAGATCCTAAAATATATTAACGATTGAAATGTTTGTTAGGGATAATTCAAACTTCGATGCACAACTTTATTGAAAATAAAAATAATAATATCTAAAAGTGGTCTAAAAATTATGCGATTTAGGATGGACTCATTTTATATGTTCTTCATCTCAGTGTACATAGTAAAGTAATATATATACATACTTGGTACAATACATTATTCACAAATGGATATATCTCTCACTTACTTTTATATAACTCAACTTAAATATTGAAGTTTTTCATACCTCATAATATTTTCGAATTCAGATGGACCTCGAATTTGGACACAATTTTATTATTACCTTAGAATGAGAAAATATGAAATTACATTAGCAATTGTTGTTAAAATAATATTTTTCTAATTTGTACTTAGGTGGAAGAAAACAAGCCATATAAAAAATCCAAGAAATAGCAATTAGCATATAAACAACCACCATTAAATGAAAGAGTGTGATTTTTAGAAAAATTCACAAAAAAGAATCATCAAATTTGAAGTCGCCATGAAGGAGGCACGCGGATCGCCCTAGGCAGGATCCGTGGCGAAGCCGCTCAACCAATAGCTCGTTGCCGTGTGCCAAGATATTCTGATGCAGAAAATATGATAAGAACAATGTATGCCAAAGCAAGTCACAAACAATGAAGTGGTGCAGTGGTATGGTGTGCTTAGCTTTAGTTCGAGATCTCGGGTTTGATTCCCTTAGCCACAACTTTTTTTTTTTGCTCTTTTCACGTCAATTCTAATAAAACAGTAAAACATGGTGACGGGTCCTAACAGAATGACAGATAGGCTGGCGGTGGCCGGTGATGTGGCTCTAGCTGCGGCCAATGACGTGGTGCTGGCGTCGTGGTGAAACGAACTGGATTTTTATTTCTGAGAATCCGACTCCCTGTACCCTTGTGATAGTTCTTGGATTTTCATTTCTGAGAATTCGACTCTCTGTACCCTTGTGATAGTCCCTAGCTATCACATACATAACTCATTTCAACATAATATCATTTCCATACAATGAAATCAGAGTACAAAACTGAATATTTACATCCGAAACAACTCGGAGTACGAGTATAGTACAAGCCTCTTGGGCTAAACGACGAGTAGAAATCCTATGAAGCGGTAGCTAGGGCTTCAAGTCTTCATCTCCGGTCTTCACCACAGGCATCCTTGAGCGAAGCAACGCAACCCTTCTTTCATGAATTCTTCATGATCGGACTTTCACTTCAAGTACAGACCTGCACACTCACGAACTATCCCCAAGGAATGGGATAGGTCCACGTCACCATCCGTATGCAAGCTTTAAGTGGCCTAATACTAGTATTCAAAAGTAGTCAAGGAATAGGCTCGGGTTTCCTATGCAACAGCAAGCATAAAGAATAAAACTCCATATCCATCAACCAATCACTCATCACATCGGGAGCACCTGGCACACCAGGGTCCCTATCACCTTCAACCTATCTCTATCATTAGGGTCGATGCGAAGACTCCTTCCTTTCGCATCTCAACAATTACAGCCGGATCCTAAAGGGAAAAGGAGCAACTTCCCCTCTTCCCGACCGCAATTGTTGCTCACAACACTAAAATGTAGCTAAAAGGGGGAGGTAGGGATTTCCCAAAACATGAGGAATAATGAATCATATGGGTGTCCATGACCGAGGACGCAGCTATACGTATAGTTTTAACTCTGCAGAGTGTGTACACCTGGACCCACTCGAGCTGCAGATGGTGGCCGCCGTCTTGAGCAACCATAACTATCTAACTAGTACGGTACCATCCTGTTTTCCTAGGCTTGGGGATCCTCGGCAAGCCAAAGGACCCGGGACTGTGATTCTCTAGTCTGGCCAACTGGTGTTGAGAGTCTCGAAAACAAGGGTCGATAAACGAGCAGGCCCGGCGCACCTCGAATCCTCCATGGGCGTGTCCGGCCTACCCTCTCCTATCACACTACTACTACAATCCTGGTACCATCTAGCTAGGGAATGGTTGGAACCTTCCCATAAAGGTAAGTGGTGTGCACGTTTAACATAGTCCCATGAAGCATGTTGATCCACTCGGTTTCAGACCGGGATGAGTTTTTGTCTCCCAAAGGCGTACCACCACCGTGGTCCGCAATTGCACCCATAACAGGTATCACCACCAACTCCTGTGCTCCAAACCATACCAATGTACCTGCAACAGGTACTCCGTAGGGAACACCAAGAACGAACCCTAAGCCATCCGAGGATTGGGTTAAGTAAAGCTCACCCCCACCGAGTTTCCCAAAATCACCTTCTCCTGCCAGTTTTTACCCAACTCACGCCAAGAATCCTAATCACGATATCCCATACACATACGAGCATCACACAACGTGTATACATACATACATACACATACATACATACATATATATATATATATATATATATATATATATATATATATATATATATATATATAGTAAAGTAGTAGGTCAATCAAGGATATAAGGCATCCTCCACTTCAACGCAGTCGAAGTCGAAGTCATCCAAGGTCGTCAAAGTCTTCCGGGGTCTTCCGTGAATCCTATTATTATACGAATTATAAATAAATAATGATATTCTAATACCAAATGAAGCCCAAAAGAGAAGCAATAAAGAACCAAATAACTCCAAATACTACACTAACAGGTGCTCCATGATTTTAGAAAAATACTAAAACTGGTTTCATATTTTTCTAAGCTACGGTTGATTTATTATGGATTTTCAAATATGTAAATCAATTTCTGGATTTTATTTAATTTCGAAAAAGAAAAGGAAAACAGAGACACGTGCAACGGGTCTATGGGATCGGCTGCGGCAGGTCTGGATCTGATGTGGCAACAAGGGTGGTGGTTCGATGTGTTTGGTGGCGAGGCAAGGCTGCACACTAGGTGTTCGATCAAATGCTGCAGAGGCATTCCTTGCCTTGCGCCCGCGGCATCGTGGCGCTGGCGGCCAGGTGGGGTTCACAGGTGGCTGAGGCAAAGGCGGCGAGCAGCTTGCGGATGTCCCAAGGCAGCGATTTGGCAAGGGCAAGGGCGTGGCGACGAGGGCGGCGGCGCGGCACTCCGGCATTCCGGTGTCGCGCACGGGTCTAGGTGATGGCTGGACAGTTAGCGGTGGCGGCATGCGCGGTGACCGGGCAAGGCGGCGGCAAGCTAGGTTCAAGCACATGGAGCAGCGGCATGGCCGTGTCCGTGGCTGGATTGGCAACGACGATGGGCTTGCAAGCCAGGGTCTTGACACTTGGGTTCGCAGGCAGCACTACTTGCATGGTTGTGGCACGCACTGGCACTACGGGTTCAGCAAGAGCTGCTCCCAGGCTTGCTTGCAGGGTGCTCAGCGACACAGGCAGCCAAAGGTCGCGGCTTGGGTTGTAGGAATGCGCGTGTGGTTCGACGGCCGGTCAGGCAGCCACAACAAGGCATGGGCAAGGGTTAAGGTTCAAGGGTTGGCCAGTGATAAGCGGCGTCGGGTGCACGCAGGGTGCCCGACGATTGTCCCAGACAGACTTCGCCCTCTGCAGAAGGGAATGTCACGGTGTCGCGAGGTGGCAGATCAAGGCAACGGCTCTCGGCAGCAAGGGCGCGCGGCGAGCTCAAGGTGTGGCTTTTGGTGGCGAACCGAGAAGACGGCAACCTGGCGATGGCTAAAGGCTCAGCTTGGGTCAGGATAAACTAGAACTCACCTTCCATCTAACATTTTTTTATCTCGGTTGTTTTAGATCCGGGACCAAAGGGAATTTAGTCCCGGGTCAAAAATCCACCACCGATGGTCACCAACAGGGGACACTTTAGTCCCGGTTGGTAATATCAATCGGGACTAAAGAGCCCCCTTTAGTCCTGGTTGTAACAGCTAGTGGGACGAGGGTTTTTTTTTATCCCGGTTGAAAACAACAACCGGGACTAACGGACCCCTAGTCCCGGTTGGAATTACCAACCGTGACTAGGGGGGCTTTAGTCCCGGTTGTATTTTTAACCGGGATTAAACGCCTCCCCGGGGCCTTTAGGTCCTGTTTGGCATGGCTCCAGCTCTGGGTGGAGCTGTTCTACTCCAAAACTCCAGGTAGAGTCAGCTCCACTCCAGAACTCCAGAAATAAAATGGGGTGTTTGGCTAGATGGGTACTCTCAGCTCCAAAAAAAATCGATTTCAGTGTTAATTGCCATTGTTACCCCCAATTCAGGCCCCACTTGTCATCCTCTCCCCCTCCTTTCTTCCTCCTTTCTTTTTCCTCTCTCTGCCGTTGCCCACGAGTGATACACCAATGCTGGCAACTGACAACAAAACATTTCTGAGCACTGGAGGTGGAACTCGTGCTTGCAACTGGTCACCTGCGCCAAAGCAGAAACAAGAAAGAGCAAGCGTGTTAGGCCGAGCAAGGCAGAAGCAAAACTCAAAGGAAGCAGGAGCTAGTACCGCGAAGGGGTCGCTGTCGGAGAAAGCCTCGAGGCAGATGCTGCAGGCATCATCGCAGGCGTCCTGGACGCCGCCCTCCACGAACGCCGCCGCTGACGAGAGCTCCTCCACCCGCGCCGCCCTCCACGAACGCCGCCGCTGACGAGAGCTCCTCCACCCGCGCCGCCTTTGCCTCCGTCCCTCCTCCTCCCTCCATCTCCCTCCAACCGAAGCTGTCCGAGATCACCCGAAGGAAGAGGAGGGGAAGGCACCGTTAGTAGGTGGGTGGTGCGGCCGGCGGCGGGGCTAGTGCGGGCGGCGGGGGGTGCGGCCAGCGGCGGGGCTCGGGTGGGCGGCGGGGGGTGCCGCCGGTGGCGGGGCTCGGGCGGGGGGGGGGGGGGGGGGGGGGCTCGGGCGAGCGGCGTGGGGTGCGGCCGGCGGCGAGGCTAGGGTGGGCGGCGGTGGGGACGGTCAGCGGCGGGGCTCCAAGGCCGGAGCGCGCGGGACGGAGGGGCCACGGCGGCCGGTGGCGGGAGCGACGGGCGGCGCTAGCGCGATGGAGACGAGCGCGTGGAGTCTCGGAGAAAAATAGAACGAACCGTTTTTTCTATGTAACCAGTGGCATTGGTGGGTAATTATCCACCAACTCCACGAGGACGTTCAAAAGAATGGTTTCTGGAGCAGCAAAAGAGGTGCTCCAAAACTCCACCTCCATTTGCACTACAGCTCCATGGAGTTGGCAACTCCATGGAGTTTTGGAGTTGGGATGTTTTGCTGAATTTTTTGATGGAGTTGCTGGAGTTTAAGAGTGGAGCTGTGCCAAACAGGACCTTAGTCTCCTCTCCCCTCCCTTATTTTCTCTCCTCCTCTTCCCTTCGTTCCTTATCTCGCGCAGGCGCAGGCGGAGCGCCGCGCGAGGGGCACGAGCGGCGCGGGCCCGGCGCAGGGCGGGGCGGCGTCGCCCGGCGGGCGTGCGCGGCGACGGCGAGCATGGGCCCGGCGTGGCAGAGCGGGCACTTTTTTTTGACCTTTTTAGTCCCAGTTGGTATTACTGTTGGTAATACCAACTGGGACTAAAGGGGGTCTTTAGTCCCGAGTGAATGACCCAGGACTAAAGAGTGGGACCTTTTGTCCCGAATGATTAGTCCTAGTTGGTCCTTGAAGACATATATGGCTTACCAATCGGGACTAACTATCGGTTTTCAAGTGGTACACGCTGGCTCGTTGATGCCAACGTTGGCGGCATGGCCATGGCATGCGCGGGGGGCTACAGCGATGGCGGGGTATCACCTGCACTAAAACCATGGCTCGAAGGCCGGACAGTAGCGGGCCAGCGGCGATGCGGTGCAGGGTGATGGCTTGGTGGCTCATCAGCGCGCGGGTCATGCCCGTGATGCCGGACAGCAACGTGAGGGATGAAAGGTGGGGTCTCGGGATGCGCTGCTCATCGGTGGGCTCGTGGGGGTTCAAGGTGATGCAGGGAGGCATCAGGGCCGTGGCGAGGTGACACGGTGCCAGCTCGGTGCAGAACGTGGTGAAGACGGGCGACTCGAGCTCGCGGTCATAGACGTCGTCATCGATCTCCTCATGTCCCTCATCCGACCCCCTTGTAGACGTTGTCGTTGTGGCGTAGAGGTAGGTGGCAGCAACTTCGGCTCACGGTCGTCATTGGTGCGACCAGCTTCTTCCTTGTGGCGCCCCGCGGCATACTCAGCTCCACGGCGGCAGCCTCGGTGTCGTCCTTCTTCTCCTCGCCGAGCTCCTCCCTCCCTTCTCCTTCTTCCCACTACTAGGGAATCCATGTCTAGTACCGATTGGGAACCCTCCTAGTACCGGTTCCGCAACTGGTACTGGGAATTCGGTACTAGAGGGGGGACCCTTTAGTGCTGGTTGAGATAACCGGTACTAAAGGCTATTAAAAAATTAAAAAAAAAGAATCCTCGCTGCCAGCCTGCACACCTCCCGGCCCGCCCCCACCTGCCGCCACCCCTCTGCTGCCACCCCTCCACCCACGCCCCTCCACCGCCGCCACCGCCACCGCCGCCCCACCCCTCCACCCCGCCCCGCCCATGCCCCCGCCCCCGCCGCCCAGGGCCGCCGCCGCCCCGTCCGTCCCCTCCTCGCCTCCGTCGCCTGCCCCTCCGCCCCGTCCCGCCTCTGCCGCACGCCCCTCCGCCTGATGGCCGCCGCCGCGCCTCGCCCCACCGTCGCTTCTCGCCTCAGGCACGAGGTGAGAGGCGAGCAGAGGGGGAGGAAAGGGGAGGCTGGGGAGAGGGAGGGAGGGGGACGGTGGAGGAAGCTGAGGGAGGTGCGAGGAGAGAGCGGTGGAGAGAAGAAGAGTGAGCCAGTGAGGAGAGAGCGGAGGGACTGGATAAGGTAGCGGAGGGCCGGTGCAATAATTAAAAAGGTGGAGGGGACGGAGGGAACCCTTTAGTACTGTGTGGAGGCTCCACGCAGTAGTAAAGGGTGACCTTTAGTACCTGGTGGAGCCCCCATCCGGTACTAAAGGGGCTCACAAGGGATTATTCTTTAGGCCCGGTACTAATACTATTATTAATACCGGGCAAAAAAGGGCAAAAAATGACCGGTAGTGAGTCTCAAGATGAGGGGTCCATTCCATAGTAATATCCCCTCCCCCCAGGTTCTCTCTTTTCTTCCCTAGCGTGGCGGTGCTGATGGGGAAAACCCCAAAGAGGCGGCTAGGCAGGGATGTGCTGCGCCGGGGCTTTTATGCCCGTGAGCTAGGGTTTGGCAAGGCTGCGGCGCGGGGCATATGGATGGCCAGCAGTCGATGGGGCTCGAGCAGGGGCGCATGGACTGCTCCACCAGTGCCAACGCAAAAGCGAGCTCTCCTCGCAGGCGGTCGTGCCCTCCGCGCACGTCGCTGTCGCGAGGCACGCACGGTGCGTGTGAGTGGCCAGCGAAGACGACGCGGCTACAACGTCGGGGCTGGTGGGTTGGGTTGACATTTACGTGAAGGAAGCTGGGCCGGATAGTTTCTGGGCCCGTCGTTGCTGTTGTACAACACGCAAGGGCAGGCAGGCCGAGCTGTGTGTGCCTCTGGTGTTTGTGTAGAAAGAAAAGAAAGGAAGGGATTTGGTTTACGTGAACAACCGCATGCATGATGGATTAGACAACCATCAAACTAGGTGGGTCTGGTTCAACTAAGGGTTAGGTTAGATTTAGTTTTGGATTTTGAATTTGAATTCTAAGTTCAAATTCAAACCACACTCAAATAAGATCCAAACAAAATTTGAATAAACTCCAATTTCACACTAACATATATTGACCTTAACAAGCGAATTTATTATTTAAATAAATTCTAAGATATTAGAGAAGCAATGAAGACACTCTAAGGGTGTGCTAAGAGTGTGCTATCTAGTTTTCAAATGTGGCACGGAAAGTATTTGAAATTCTGATGTTTGCACAAATTAACATTCCAGAGAAATTCTGGGATGTTACACCTGGCGTCCCGTCCTTCACTGATTTCAAAAAAATGCTGGTAGAGAACTCACCTTCCATCCAACATTTTTGTCGGGGTTATCTTTGGACCTGGGACTAAAGGACCTTTAGTCCCGGGTCAAAAATAACCACCGACAGCTACCGACGGGGGGAGCTTTAGTCCCGGTTGGAAAGACCAAACGGGACTAAAGCCCCCCGTTTAGTCCTAGTTGTAACGGCTAGTGAGCTGAAAAAAATCTGAGCTAGTCACGGTTGGAATTACCAGCGGGACTAGGCCAACTGGGACAAAAGCGCTCTCTCTCCACCGGTGGCAGGCAACACTCCCTTATCTTCTCCTCGCGCAGGCCTCCTCTCTCCCTTTCTCCTCACCAATGCCTCTTTCTCTTCTTCCTACCTTCTCTCCTCCTCCTCTCCCTTTAATTTCTTTTAGGCGGAGCGGCGGGCGAACTGGCGCGGCCGGTGCGGGCGCGCTGGAGCAGGCGGGCAGGCAGCCGGCTAGGGCCAGCTGGTCGAGCGGCGACTGCAGGTGGGCGCGGCGCGATCGGGCAAACGGCAGCCGGCGTGCGGCCATTTTTTTTTATTTTTTTAACCTTTTTAGTCCCCCTTTAGTCTCGGGTGAATGACCTGGGACTAAAGAGAAGGGACCTCCCGAATAGTTAGTCCCGGTTGATTTTTCGGGATCTATATCCATTACCAACCGGAACTAAAGGTGAGTTTTCCACCATTGAAAAGATCCACTACTGTCACACCAGCTGAGAGAAAAGACATTGTATACTATCCAATCCGCATGATGTAGACGCCAATCTTCTCCGCGCTACCTATTTCTTGTTCCAATTAATAAAAACCACATGCTAGCTGGATTCTTGATTTTTTTCTTCTTATAATTGATACGATATCAACTTTTTGAACATGTACATAAACATGATCAATTGGTACGTACTCAAGCACGATTTTTGAAATAACAATAGGTATGCGCCAGTAGGGTCGGAAGTACAGGACATTTGGTTTGGTTACTTACCAACGGGTGTTAAGTACGCAATTCGGCTATCTTATTGCATAGGTTGGGATATACTCTTCTCAACTATTGTATGTTGCATGGTGACTCAAAATCCTACTTGATTAAGACTCGGTGTGCTATTAGGACTTCTATTTCTACTATGATTTGAGCATTGAATCCTACTAGGTATATGACTCCTACTTGCATGTATGAGGGCCTTGGAGGGTACTATATAAACAAGGGGTGGAGCCTCTAAGAATCAATCAAGCTAAAGGCAAACACCAAGGTCTCATCCAAGGTTTGTGAGAGGTAATTAGGAGCGCTTAAGAGGGATAGGCTAGACAGTTCTATAGCACTAGATTCTTGTATATAGGGTAAGAATCAGAGGATTCTAGAGGGTCAAGTAGGGTCTTGAGGGAGTGACAATCACTTGAACTCTTTTGGAGTTGCGCTTAAATAAATTTGCGGTCAGCTTCGCCAAAATCCTATTCTCTTGTCATGGTTGCTTCAATGTCGTCATCTACAATTTTCTACGAGATTCATATACATTGTTCTTGATACGGTGCAACCTCGTGTCGTACTCGCAATACCCTTTCAATATCTGGGGGTTGCTGCGCATAACAAGGGGTATCAAATTATAACTAGTGTTACCAGAGCTGAGGTCGGATTGATTTGATTTTGTGAGAAGGTCAGCAGTGCTAAAAAGCACAAAATCAAGACAATGTCAGGGATGTGGAATCAAGTAGATAAATTTGATGGAAAAGGGAATTTCAATGTGTGGAAGTGCGTGGCGATAGATGTGCTTGTCCAGCAATGGTTGATTGATGCTCTTGAGAGGATCAAATCAGAGAGCACAACTGCTGAAGAATGGAAGGTGATGGAGTGGAAGGCTGCCAGTACAATTCGACTATATCTCTCCGATGAGGTAAAGTACTCAGTAATCAAGGAGAATTCATCCAAGAAATTATGGAAGAGATTAGAAGACTTGTATATGGCAAAGTCGCTAACAAATCGGTGAGTGCTGAAGTGTCAACTATTCAGGTTGCGCATGTAGGAAGGCACACGATTCGTTGACCATATGAATATCTTCAACAAGCTTGTCACGCAGATGATTAGTGTGGATGAGAACATTGAGGAGAACGATAAGGTCATCATACTGGTTTCATCCTTACCGTCATCGTGGGAGCAATTGGTGATGAATATTCTCATCGAAAAAACTACTCTTCATCCTTAGATGATCAAGCAGTGACTATTTCACGAGGAGTAGGCAAAGTCAAGAATCACGGGAAGAAGAAAGGCAAGAGCAAGTGGAGCCGTGCATGCTATCTTTGTGATAAAGAGACTGACATGATAAAGGACTATCTAAATTTGAAGACTATGAGATGAGTATGCTCAGTGGCAGGTGAGAATGAAAGTGATGTACCTATCGTCAGTCAACCAGATACTACTCATGAATGGATATTAGATTTGGGGAGTTGCTTCCATATATCTTTGGCGAGGGAGATGTTTGACGAAGGATCTCTATGCCCGGCGAATGGAATTGTTCACTTTGCGGATTGCAAGGAGTATGCGGTCACTGAGGTGGGAACAGCTACATTGGAGATGCATAATGGAACACATTGCACACTGGCGGGAGTTCGGTATATCCTGGGTTTGAAAATGAATCTAATATCTTTGAGGTCACTAGAACTCCAAAGTTGTGGCTTATCGCTTCAAGGTGGAGTTACGCGAGTTACTTGCAAAGGGCAAGTAATCATGAAAAGTATCTGGATTAATGGAGGATACCGAGTGATAGGAAACCTTAGTGGTGCAACCATTGGAAGATTTGGTAAAAATCCTGATCAGGAAAAGGAAGTCATCTCGTCAACGATTAGTACTCAAATCTCATTTGCGATCAAAGTGCAAGGCTGCAAAGGTAGTTGCAAAATCTAAAAGTCGTAGAGGCAAAGTTGCGAGCTGTTGGAAGGAGGAAGATGTAGTGGGACCAACCACGCAGTACCATCGAGCCGGTGGAGCTCGAAGGTGGTACAAACCTATGGCATGAAGGGATGTAGGAGAAGGCGGTGTGGTTAACCAAACTACACAATGAAGGAGCTCTTAGATGGATGGTTCGGGCACTCAAGCCTGAACACTAACACGCACATCACGATGTGCATGAGGCCCTGTGGTGGGAGTATAAAAAAAGAAGTCAATTTGGGAGGAATTCTTGAAGGAGCATAATGACTTTAAAGGATTATAGTTAAGGTGGAGATTGTTGTACGATGACAAATCCTACTTGGATTAGGACTCTATAGGCGTGTGCTATTAGGACTTCTATTTTTACTAGGATTTTGAGCGTTGAATCATACTAGGTGTAAGACTTCTGCTTGCATGTATGAGGGCCTTAGAGGGGACTATATAAACAAGGGGTGGAGCCTCTAAGAATCAATCAGCCAAAGACAACACACCAAGGTCTCATCCAAGGCTTGTGAGAGGCAATTAGGAGTGTTCAAGAGGGATAAGATAGACAGTTCTATAGCACTAAATTCTTGTACAGGGCAAGAACCAGAGGGTCTTAGAGGGTCAAGTAGGGTTATGAGAGAGCGACAATCACTCTTTTGGAGTTGTGTTTAAATAATTTGCGGTCGGCATCGTCAAAATCCTATTCTCTTGTCGTGGTTGCTTCAACACCGTTATCTACAGCTTTCTACGTTGTTCTTGATACAGTGCAAGCTCGTGTCGTACTCATAATATCCTTTCAAGATTCGAGAGCTGCAGCGCGTAACAAGGGCGTACTGATTCTAATATTAACAAAGCACGTGCATTGCATGTCCTTAAAAAAAGGCCAAACGTACTGAACTCACCGTGAATCGCATGATAATTGTACGGGACCAGACTCAAAACAATTATTATTCAAGGCATGTTTGGATGAGGGGTGCTAAAGTTTAGCACTCCTTTTTTAGCACCATTTTAGCACTTGTCCTCCCAAACAGGTGTGCTAAAAGGTGAGTGCTAAAGTTTAGCACACCCATTTTCATTAGCACACTCAAGGGGTGCTAAAACCTACTAATAGTGCTAAAAGTGGTCCCCAACTCCACATTTTCCCTGGTTGCCCCCCCTCTCTCTCCATCGTGAAACGTGCCAGCCTTGAATAGGATTGAAGAGGAGCAATAAATGAGGGCAATGTAGTCATTTCCCACCAAAGGTGCTAAACTTACAGAATCCAAATAGCCCCAAGTGCTAAACTTTAGCACTACATTTAAGAGTGCTAAATTATGCTAAAGTTTAGCACTTGCTATCCAAATAGGGCCTCAATCAACATTACGTGTAAACAAAATAGCCACACACACGTCCAGTTGTCGGATACGTCTGAACCAAAAGGGGTGGAGGGAGGAGAGACAGACGTATCATGCCAAATTGCCAATGTGCTATATAACGAGCCGCGTATATGATGCTCATACATCTTGGGTCTTGGCTAGCATTTCAGCCTAACAAAATTTAGCTATGGTTAGAGCCAGTTGAGCGAAGATGTTGATCCTCACAATTATTATACATACAATTCCCTGATCATCATGCCGCTGCTGCACGTCGTCCATGTCGTGCTCGTTATGGGCTGCGTCGGCGCATGGCGAGGAAGTTGTGCTCCGATCCGGAGACTCGATGAGGATGGTCATCCGAAGGGAACACACAAGTTCCCTAATGTGATACGGCTGGTGAGGCGCGATGTTGTGACGGCTTCGAGGGCACTGCTGATCATCAGGCAGCTCCGGCTACTGCTGCTCCTCTATTACTTCCGCTACATGTCAGTCCCACAAGTCCTCGCTCATGAAAAGACTGTAGAAAAGCTAGTTGCCAAAGACGTATAGCTTCTAATCTTAATAGCTTCTCCAGAGCTTGTTGTTTCTGCTGGCAACTACATGCAAAGCGAAATAAAAGAAAAATCTAGGCCATGGTTTGCAGGTCTTTTTTTTTCTACGAGAAGGGATATAACATGTACTAAAAGAAAAAAGTTAGCACAGTACATCCCATGCTTACAGAAAGGACCCTAGGCAACACTAAAATTACAACAAGATCCCTACTGTTCTTCTTCCTCCTTGGACTGAGCTGCCGTCGCTGCCCACCAGTTGGCCGAGGTGCACACCAAAGCATCGAACCTACCTTCTCTCCTATCCAAACCAAAGAACGGACTGCAAACATTGGAAAGCTGCAAGAGATCCTCGGTAAAAGACCATCAGCCATTGGTCTCTTCGATCTGGACTTACTCCCTCCTGCCTCCACGAAGGAAGTAAACCACCACTACCCAGATGCCACAGCGCACAACTGAAGCAAAAATAGAGTGAAAGCCGACAACCCAAAATCCAAACCCAAACAACAAAGATGACATCCAAACACAGCTCGAATACACCAAGAAGTCCACTCCACCGCGCGCCACCACCAACAGCAGCCAGTAGAAGGAAGAGAAGCCGCATAGGATTCGTTGTCGTCTCCTTGATCAGACCAAAATCAAACGGAAACTCCAACAGCAATCCTCCGGCAAACCTTATTCGCAGTCGAAGCAGCTCCGCCACATCCGCCGCTCCCGGACACCCTAGCTCCACCATCGACGCTGACGGCAAGCAACCCTAGAAGTAGATGCTACACTACTTACCCTATACATGCCCGCACGTCGATCCCGTGGCCCTCCTCCCTCTCCGGCGCCGAACCGGCCGCCGGAGAGGAAAGGGGCCGGTGGAATCGCACCGGCAAAGCTTCCACCTCCTCTGTCACCTTTTCTCCGCTGTCTACTGTAGCGGCAGAGGATAAGGACGAGGGACTGAGAACGTGTCTTATGGTTTGTTGGTCTAATAATCTTTTGTCACCTTAACTCCTCGAAATTAAGGTCTAGTTGATTTTGGTCGGATTGGTCCGGATCAGGATTACTTTCAGGCCCAGTTTAAGTGATTCTACCTGTATCACTTAATTCGGCCAGAATTTAATTCTGCCAATCCATTCAAACCGAACATGCACAAGTGGAATCAATTTAGATCAAGCTAGCAAAGAAAACATAGAAATATCACACCACTTCTAGGTCAGCTTGCGTCTACAATCCATGACCAAAGTACACGCCTATTACATAGAAATACCAGAAAAAGTGAATAGTAAACAACCTTGTTGCTATCCAGAACAAACACAAAATTTGTCCCCAAGGTAACTTACACCACGGCAAGAACAACAAACGCATCTTCATAACACCACGGCAGGCGAATGTGATCTACAAAAGCATAGTCATAGCACCATGATATCTAACACAAGTACATTGCTGCCAGAATAGAGTGTATCATGATAGCCGTAGGATCACCATCTCAGAAACATCATAGCAAATCATCTACTGTGGGATCAAACAAACATATCTAGAGGTGCTGCTAGCCTGCCACCACCTGATGGAGAACTTGCAAGAATGAAGAGTTTGTGAGGTCATAGAAGCTCATTGTCTTGGTGCTGTTTGGAAACATATTTTCTTTGGGGGATACTAATCAACTGCTTTGAACTTCAAAGAAAAAGAGATGGAACAAGAGATGGAACAACTAACAAGACTTACTACAAGGATTCAGCTTATATATTGCATGGAAAATTGGCAAGAGCATCACTCTGTTAGGCAGGTCCAACAGATTGATAATAGTTTCGAGCAAGCAAGAAAGAAAAAAATAGTGACTGCTTTAGCAACTGTGACTGTCACTACTATGTCACAACCAAGCCTAGTTGCAACCATTCTGTAACTTATATTCAGCCTAGGCCATTGGAGAAAAGAACAACTATCTATTATCATGATGAGAGAAATTAACAACTATCATAAAACATAACATAAAATATATTTAAATCACAACTAACAGAATGACAGTTTACAATTGCACCAAACTCAATGTGCAATAAACAGTACCCAGCTGCATTCACCTATCATTTTAGATCAACTTAGCTGTCTCCAGATCAACAACAGCTAACAGCTAAAGCATAATAGCAAGTAAGGCAATGTGGCAAGAACCGGAGATTCACATTATCTAGAAAATAAAGAATTCTTCCATCAATAAGAGCGACATGCTCATGAAAGATCCTGAGAAGAAATTCCTAGCAATTTCCTAGTTAAATGCCAGCAATTTCCCAGCTATGCACCACCCTGACAAGAAATTCAAAAAAGTTAGTGAAATAGCAGAACAAATTGACAAGGATATGGAGCTTGTACGCACGCTTGGTGTTGGTGGTCATGGCCGGCACCTTCGCTGCGAATACCGTGCCGCCGGGCCTAATCTCATTTCAGATCACGCCGATGCCACGACACCACCCTCGAGACCCCCCGCATCCTCCGGTCCGGATCTCGCGCAGTGCCTGCCCCCAGCACGAAGCGGCCGTACACACTCCCGCCAGAGCCTCCCTGTTCCAGGTAAGACAAACCCTTCCGCGCGCAGCCGCCGTCGCCACCACTACACCCTAGGCTCGGCAACCTCAAGAACAAGAGAACTAGAGGCTCTTCTTTTGGACGGAGAACAAGTTCGTATTGAAAACCTAATCGTGAGCACATCCAGCAAACCAAATCACTAGCACATCCAGCACAATACCGTAGTCCAAACCTAGGTCAAGCGCTAGATCGAGCGGAGGAAATGAGAAGCAAGAAACCTAGGGCGAGAGGGAGAGAAGAGGAAAAGGCGGCGGCTTACTGGCAAGAAGGCGACGACCGCCGTCGTGGTGGTGGCCGTCAAAGATGTGCCACGCCGCCATGCCGCCACCTCGCGCCGCCACCTCGTCACCTCACGCGCCGCCAGCGGAGCATCTGTCTCCTCGCATCCATGGCCAGGAACCAATCCGGGAGGGATAAGGTGGGGATTGATTCTAGGCCAAGGAAGGAAGGATTGAAATCATTCCGGCCTAGGTTTGGTTCCGGGCCAGGCCAACCGAACAACAATTTTTGTATTGGGTCGTATTCGTTCCGGGCTATTGCAATCCGCTTGGATTAGACTGCAATCCAGGCCATTCCGGCCAAACCGAATGGCCCCTAAGGCCTCGTTCGGTTGGCCTGGATTAATTTCAGCTCTGTATCTAGTTCAGGTCGGGATTGGGTGAATCCAGGCGTGTCCCTCAATCCAGGCATGGGATTAATCCGACTGGATTTAATCTAGGGATTGGTTGTTCGGTTGGACAGGAATTAATACAGGGAATAAACCTTTAGTGCCAAAAATCTCAATCACAAATCAACATATGATTATCCTCACATTACATAAAACCATGCTTGATGAGCTAAAAATTAAATTACATGTATGAACATGACCAGAGTCTTGATGAGTTGAAAATTAAATTAGAACCCAAGAAGGTAAACATCTCCTGCATCTACACCGAAGCACATCAGGGTGATCATCCTGAGAAGCCTACGCCACAATACAGCAGACGATTCTTCTTCGACTACACATCAGAATAGAATAAAACAAGATGGATCACATCCTTTGTAAATGTCTAGTAGTTGACAATCAAAAGCACATATTGCTACAGGTAGCAATTACACACTACTAACAGGCATAACCACACAGCCAATTCCAAAGATCACTAGCAAAAGCATAGCTCCGCAGCAATTTTATTTTTAGTTCATCTGAGCAAGGACAAACTAAACCACCAATGGCCTTCCAATGGAGACTATTATTCTATGTTCTATTCACACTAGTAATATAAATGCATAACATTCCTAAGCCAAATCAAAGCGGATTCTTCATCTTCTTCACTAGCACAAATAAAAGTCTCTCTGTTTTCTTTGCTCTTGGTGAAGATTGCATAAGCTTTGGCCTTTTCCTGTTTGGTCACTTCCATTGTGTTGATAATCGATATGCACCTTTTGATGGAGTATTCATCACCTTTAGCAGCCTCCTTATCTTTTGTCTCATTTTCTCTTGCTAGCTGTTGAGCTTCATCTTCTGTTTGCTTTGTCCTCATTTCAAGGAATCTCTCCATCATAGCTTCAATTTTTGCACTCTTTCTAGGCCTTTGTCCTTCCTTTTCTGGTTTCTTTCTTGATGCAGCCATTCTTCGTTGTCCACTTCTTGCCTCCTCTTCTTTATCTCTTGCATCCTTTTCTTCATCCTCTTCATCATGTACCTTATGAATTTCCTGTAGGGCTTCTTCCTCTACAACATCAATTTGTTGAAGGGGCTCTTCCACATGTTGTGACTCAATAGAAGTAAAATTGTATGTCCCTTCAGCCAGATGACCTACATTTGGCACAATGCATTCAGAGAAATAGGACCAGCACCTATTTTACATCATAGAGATCTGACTAGGAAAGAGCTTACTATACAGAACTTACCATCATAGAGTTCTCCCAAAGCATCAAAGAGCGGAAAGCTTGCCTTGTTGTTTTGAAACTTCTTGATTTTGGAGAAAGTCTGCATATTTGAAAAAAACATTGATCAAATACAAAGTTATCACTATGAGGTTATCCATAGAATTACTTCAAGAAATTAACTTACCACCATGAGGTTCTCCCACATTGCTGTTGATCCTTCAACCATATTTCTTTGTTCATTCCATTTTGACCCACTTTGCATTCTTGCCGCTTTGAGCATCTTGTAGTCTCTCTTAAGCTGACATTCTTTATCTTGAATTTGTGCCTTTGTGTACGAGACAGACTTGTTTCTCAGATGGAACTCCTTCACCATCTTGTTCCACCCTTCAGTGTTCCAACCGTTGTCACTTCTATAGCCACTATCTTTATACTCATGCAGAATTTCAACAAGTGATTTCTTAAGAGTTGGGTTCCAGTCCGCTCTTTGTTTTCCTACATAAACAATGGTCAAGCATTAGTAATAGAAATTTCATAGCATCAATAATACAAAATTGACAAGAAAGCATGAAGAAACATTAAACACCGTACCTCGTGGTGAACCTCCATTCCTTTTTGACCCACTGCATTTAGGAGAAGGCTTCTTTTTTGTAGTACTTGTCGTAGGCAGGAATCTACTCAACTTTGGCGACCCCCTTGCAATCACATTGAGCTTTGGGGAGCCTTTTCCAACCATCCTTTTCAAAGAAAAAACTTATTCATCAACTTATTCATGATACAAGCTTATTAACTTATTCATCAACTTATTCATGATACAAGCTTATTAATTCATGAAGACTAATTTACATGTTGTTGGTACTAAACCCACATTTCTTGGGTGATGGTATCTCTCAAAGCATTGCCTTGTGCAATGCCTGAGTCATTGTTTTGATCGCCATTGGGTAAAGAAACAAAGTGTGTTGGATCGATATTATCTGGTTGATGATCCAACCATTCCTCATCTCCATGAAGTAATCGGATTAGATTGTGGAAGATGGCTGCACATATAGGTATTTTCACTTGATTTTCCAATGTATGGAATGTGGCAACTTTGAGAATGGGGAAGCGCTTCTTAAGCACTCCCAAAGTCCTTTCGACATGGTTTCTCAGTAGTGCGTGGCGGTGGTTGAAGAGCTCCTTTGAGTTTTGTGGTCTTTGATGTCCAGCTCCAAATTCTTTCAAATGGTATCGAACCCCTCGATATGGAGCGAGGAAAGATGGAGTATTTGCATACCCTCCATCAACCAGATAGAATTTACCTGGAGGTACCTGGAAGCCCTTGCTCATAGCCGATCTTAGTACTCTGGAATCTCTAGCTGATCCCTCCCATCCACTACAAATAAAAGTGATGTTGAGATCGAAATCACATGCCACCATCACATTAATGCTTAGTGTGCCCTTTCTATTCCTAAAAGGAGAATGCTTCTCAGGGGATATGGAAACGGGGATATGAGTTCCATCAATGGCACCAAGACAATTCTTGAAGAATGGATAGAATCTAGGATTATCTTGGATTTTCGGATGCACTTGATTAGGATCGGGGCACTAGAGGAAACGATGAGAAAGTGTGGGAATGACCTTCTTGAAGAAGTGGTTGATGTGATGATGGAAGGTGTCGTTGCTGTTGTGGCGGAACCACCTAAATTAACCTGACTAAAATGCATTGAAGTCGCCTGACACGCAATTATGCACTTTAAGCAAGTCAACTTGGTAGACCGTCGGATTTCATCCGATTAACCACATAAATAGGATCGAGAAGCATCGCTCACGCGAAGGTGAGTAGCACAGAGGTTACAACATTCCGTCACGACAATATAGTTCAACATTTTATTACATCGAAGTTTTCAAAATTCAGACCGAAATGCGAGGTTCGAAAGTCAAATAAAACCAGCGGAAGCAATACGTCGATACGTGACATCACGACGGAGCCGATCATGACATCAAAAATTCCTTCCTTTGCCGTCCGAGGAGGGATCCCACTCGACTGTCCAGCCTGGAGGGAGCTGGGTAGGCCAAGTGGTACCAGCAACCAAACTATTGACATTACCTCAAAAAGATTAGCCACAACAAGGCTGAGCAACTAATACTCAGCAAGACTGACCCGTCGGGGGAAAAATACGACCAAGACCTAGACATGCAAGGCTTTCTAGCTCTGGGGATTTCTTTGCCAAAAGCGTCTAAAGTCAGTCCTTACTTTCAACATTTTAGCTCATGTTCTACGTTCTTTATCCAGTCTAGATTAGCAACTTATACTAAACAAGCATGATTTCCAAGCAATTACTTAACAAGCATCAACTTAATCTCATCATCATGTTTCATCGTTACTCAGTGCAGAATAGCGATCAAGTAGTCCTAAACTGTGAGAGGCAGACGAATCGATTCGAATTTATTAACCATGTATGGCAAACCTAATCTCACGACATCTGTGCACCACGAACGGTCACTTCATTTGTCAGTCGTCCCCATCGATCCCTTAGGCACGTGTCAGGGCCAACTGCCTTTGGCGTGCAATGCTCCACAGTCCCGGCCTATTGCTGCACTGTGACCGCACTTGCACCCACATGATGCACCATGGGAACGACGTTCCAAGGACAGCCGGAGGGTATGCCACGTCCCAGTTCAATCAGGTACTAGGCTTCCCCATCCCATTCTAGGTATGAGATTAGTACTTTCAAACACTTGATCACGAACGCACAAGGTACTAAGTTCATGCATCTACGGACCTATTAAGCATTGCAACTACTCGACCTTAGCAACTAGTATTCAAATCAAGGTACTAAGTTCATGCATCTACGGTTCCAATCAACTCCTACCAACATAAATGCGCAATCATAAGCATTAATAAGTGGCATAAAAGTAAAACAGGGAATTCATGCACCGAGGCTTGCCTTCAGGAAAATTTAGTGGGTCCTCGGGGTCTTGCTCCGGTTCGGTCTCGTCTTCGAAGGGGTGAAGCTCCTCAGCGGGGTCTTCTTCCGGTGCCGGGTGGAGCTCGTAAGTTCCGTCGGCGAGATTTAACTCTACATGGAAATGCAATGCAGGGGTTAAACATTTTAGATGGTTATTTCAACACACTCGCATGTTTTAACTCAGACACTTGTAGCAAAGCTACAGGAAAGGTGGGGGAGTCCAACTTCAGTAGGTGGAGAACAGCATAAAAGGGTCATATTTGGAGAAACTGATGGTCTGACCCTCAGATTTAAGGAAAAACCATACCGAGGTCCTCAGACTCAACACAGAGAAATCCCCGAAAATATTTCACCGATACCCTTGGGTCAAAGAAAAAGATACAGCCGAGCCCTCGGGCGAGGCGGAGAAAGGTCGGCGAAACTGACAGGGTCGGGCCAGACGAAAAGAAAAGGGATCGGGTGACACGAAAAGAAAAGGGGTCGGGCGACCGAACAGAAAGGGGTCGGGCAAACCGAACAGAAAGGGGTCGGGCGAACCGAAACAAAAGGGGTCGGGCGAACCGAACAGAAAGGGGTCGGGCGAACCAAAACAAAAGGGGTCGGGCGAACCGAAAGAAAAGAGGTCGGGCGAACTGAACAGAAAGGGTCGGGTGAACCGAACAGAAAGGGGTCCGGCGAACCGAAACAAAAGGGGTCCGCGGCTTACCTCTAGGTCTACCGGTGAAGCCTTGGGGTCGAAAAGGAGTAGACTTGGGTGGAAGGTTGTACGCACTAAGGCTTGGGCGGTGGCGAGGCTTCGACGTTGCTCCGGCGGTGGCGGAGCTTCTTGTGGACAACTAGCAAGCTCTAGCACCGTGCGTAGGAACAGGCAGCTGGTGGGTTGGGAGAAGCGGCTTGAGCGGAGAGGGGAACTTCCTCAAGAGTGTGGCGGCAAAGTCACCAGAGTGTGGGGTGGCGCAAAAGGGTGAGCTCCACGGAAGCTCAGCGGAGAAAGCGGTGGCGCGGGTGCGGGCGGTGGCAAGGGGTGGCATTGCCGGTGAGGGGGTCCCTTTTATAGAGCCGTGGTGGGGCGGAGGGTCGAGGCGGGGCTCCGGTGGGGAAGGGATAAGGCTGGGAGCGGTGAGTGTGCGGGCAAGGCGGCCATTGGCCAGCGGCGCCATTGGGCAGAGGAGGCGGAGCTTCGGGTGGTCTTCGGCGGTGATTGGCCTTGGGCGGCGCGCGTCTGGGGCTTCCGGTCTGTCAGGCGGGCGAGGCGGAGGGCTACCGTGGGGATTGGGCGAGCAGGCGGAGGCGCGGGACGCCGTAGGCGTGGCAGCTTTCTCGGCGGACGGGCGGAACGGGGTTGGCGGAGCAGAGCTGTGGCAGGCGGAAGGCGACACGCGCGCGACCGGCGGTTGGCGAGCCCGGCGTTCGCCCCGTCCTGTCGCGGGCGCGGGTTGGGCGCTGTGGCTCTCGTCCCGTTGCTGTCGCGCTGGTAATAGGGCGCCGGTGAGCTGCCGGTGGCCGGCGGCCACGCAGCGCGCGGCGCGCGAGCGAATGTGCTCTGGCGCGCGGGCGTCGAGGTTCCCTTCGGGCAGCATGCCCGACCAGCTTTGGGGAGATCTTTCTCCCGATTTTTTTTAATACAACCTCCAAAACTCCTTTAAACAAACTTGCACAACTCTGGACGTCCTTCGAACTTTGTTTGAGGTGTCGGTTTAGATTGCGAAAGGATTTGAAGATATTTCATGCCAAAATTAGCCAAAAATCTGGAATCCCAGAGTTAGGATTTTAAGGCATTAGGGGTGAGTTGACTGTTTTACCTCACTTCCAGGTTCGGGCCCGATTTGGACATGGGTTTGTGTAACAAAGTTGGAACACACTCTAGGTACTACAACTTTCATTCAGGCCCTGACTTGAGTTTAAATAGGAATTTGTGAGATAAAAGCTTACAAAGATGAAGGAAAACTCGAATTCCAGGACTCGAGAGGCTTTTAGGGTTCCTTAGTAAACCGGTTTTGGATTGCTGTTTTTGACTCCCTTCCGCTCCGAATTAGTCAAAGTGTCTTTAACAAAAGTTGTTTGAATTAAAAAGTTTTAAAACTCTTATTTGGGCAGAAACTTAAGTTTGTATATAAAAATTCAAGCTTTATTTCAAACTCCAAAAAGAGCTTCTTAGGGTTATAAAGGTCATTTCACTTCTTTAATTAGGGATTTATCACTGGTTTATAGTTAAAAGCACTTAATTTAGGTAGAGTTGTTACAGCCTACCCCCCTTAAGGGAATCTCGCCCCGAGATTCAAGTGCAGAAGGAACTAGTGTGGCTGGTGCAACGTACCTCCCTGATCGAAAAGAAAACCGCGGAAGTTAGCGTTGAGATACTCTTCCGTCTCCCATGTCGCTTCATCTTCCGTATGCTTACTCCACTGGATTTTGTACATTTTTACCATCTGCCGACGAGTATGCCTTTCCTTCCGGTCGAGGATCTTAACAGGATACTCCTTATATGATAAATCGGGTTCGATCTCCAATTCTTCCGGGGCAATGATTTCAGTTGGAACCCGGATGCACTTCTTGAGTTGCGAGACATGGAATCGTGTATCACTACGATCTTCTCTGGAAGTTTAACTCGATACGCTACGGGTCCACACACCTCTATGATCTCATAGGGACCAATATAGCGCGGAGCTAACTTTCCCTTTACTCCAAAACGTTGTACGCCTTTGGTCAGTGAAACCCGTAGGTATACAAAATCCCCAACCTTAAATTGGATGGGTCTTCTTCTTTGATCGGAATAGCTC
The DNA here is from genome assembly GCF_005286985.2 of Setaria viridis. Taxonomy (NCBI): domain Eukaryota; kingdom Viridiplantae; phylum Streptophyta; class Magnoliopsida; order Poales; family Poaceae; genus Setaria; species Setaria viridis. The sequence continues at coordinate 23,860,603 of NC_048267.2, read as the reverse complement.
TTCTGTCGAGATTGGGCGGCCTTGAGATTTTCGCGGATAACTCTCACTTTTTCTTCGGCCTCCATGACCAGGTCAGGTCCATACACCGTTCGCTCTCCGGGTTGCGACCAGCTTAGTGGGGTTCGGCATCTACGTCCATACAAGGCCTCGAAAGGTGCCATTTTCAGTCTAGCTTGGTAACTATTGTTGTAGGAAAATTCTGCTAATGGCAAACACTTGTCCTAATTCTTGTCATAATGAATAGCACAGGCGCGTAACACATCTTCCAAAATCTGATTAACCCTTTCAGTTTGCCCATCGGTCTGAGGATGATATGTGGAACTACGGATCAATTTAGTGCCAAGTGAAAACTGCAACTGCTCCCAAAAGCGTGCTACAAACTGACTACCTCGATCAGAGATGATCGTTTTAGGTACACCATGCAAGGAAACAATCCGATCAAGGTACGGTTCTGCATATTTCTGTATGGCGTGGGTGGTGTGTACTGGAAGGAAATGTGTTGTTTTGGTTAGTCGGTCCACTATAACCCATATGGAGTCATGCTTGCGGGAGGTATTGGGTAGTCCGACTATAAGGAAATGTGCTGGAAGGGAATAGGCAGCGGCTGCAAGGGGCCAGCTACCCTCAAGTGGCTTGCCTTAACTCGCTGATAGGTATCACACTCTGAAACATATCGTGCAATGTCGGGTTTCATCCCACTTCACTAGAAATTTTGTCGGAGGTCGTGATACATCTTGGTACTACCGGGGTGAATCGAGAACTTGGAAAGGTGTGCTTCATCCAGAATTTGTTTCTTAAGCTCGGGATCATTTGGAACTACAAGTCGAGCTTCATAATGTACCACTCCTTTCCAATCCTGTCGGAAACGTTTATATCCCTCATCCTCATGTGCAAGTTTCCCTTTGATAAGGTTTATCTCTTTGTCCTCTAGCTGTGCTAGAATTATTTGGTCAAGCAGGGTGGGCTCCAGAGAAATATGACTTAAGGTGCCGTGGGGAACAATTTCCAAGTTGAGTTTAGCCATTTCGTGACACAGGGTCTCGGCATAATTAACCGCCGATAAGCAGTTACAATGAATCTTGCGGCTGAGGGCATCTGCAACTACGTTGGCTTTACCTGGGTGATAAAGCACTTCTAGGTCATAATCCTTGATTAATTCTAGCCATCTCCTCTGACGCATGTTGAGGTCTGCTTGCGTGAATATATACTTAAGGCTCTTGTGATCTGTGTAGATGTTGCATCGGGTTGCCATGAGATAATGCCTCTAGATTTTCAGAGCATGAATGACTGCTGCTAACTCGAGATCATGAGTAGGGTAATTCAACTCATGTGGCTGTAACGCTCGCGAGGCATAGGCAATGACTCGGCTATCTTGCATAAGAACACAACCAAGTCCAGTGCCAGAGGCATCGCAATACACGTCAAATGGCCTAGTGGTGTCGGGCTGAGCTAAAACTGGCGCAGAAGTCAATAATTGTCTCAAGGTGTGGAAAGCTTCTTCACATTTGTCGCTCCACACAAACTTACTTCCTTTCTTCAGCAGTTCCGTCATTGGCTTAGCTATTTTTGAGAAGTCAGGGATGAAGCGACGGTAGTAACCGGCTAAACCAAGAAAACTTCGAATCTGATGAATTGAAGTGTGCGGCTTCCAATCCATTACTTCTTGCACTTTGCTTGGATCTACTGCTATACCATCTCTGGATATGTTGTGTCCCAAGAATTTAACACTGTCCAGCCAGAAGTCACACTTAGAGAATTTGGCATAGAGTTGGTGGTCTCTTAAATGTTGGAGTACAGTATGTAGGTGCTCTGCATGTTCTTCCTCATTCTTCGAGTACATCAAGATATCGTCAATGAATACCATGACGAATTTGTCGAGTTCAGGCATAAACACCGAATTCATGAGGTACATGAAATAAGCCGGTGCATTAGTAAGCCCAAATGACATGACTAAGTACTCGTAGAGTCCATATCGTGTAGAAAAGGCAGTCTTTGGAATGTCGCACGGGCGGATCTTGATTTGATGGTAGCCAGAACGGAGGTCAATTTTGGAAAACACTCTAGCTCCAGCTAACTGATCGAACAGAACATCAATGCGGGGTAGTGGGTACTTGTTCTTTATCGTCACCGCATTGAGAGGTCGGTAGTCCACACACATACGCAGACTATCGTCCTTCTTTTTCACAAACAAGGCGGGGCAACCCCAAGGTGATGTACTTGGGCGAATAAAACCTTTTTCCAACAAATCATGCAACTGAGTTTTCATTTCTGCCAGTTTGGCTGGTGGCATCCGGTATGGTCTCTTTGAAATTGGGGCGGTACCTGATTGCAACTCGATGGCAAACTCGATATCTCTCTCAGGCGGCATACCCGACAAATCATCTGGAAACACATCCGGATACTCGCACACTACTGGGATATCTTCCAATCGGGCTTCAGACACGAGATAGGCACAAGAAGTTTGGCACTCTCGGTGAGGTAAGTGTATAGTTGAGCTACCATACTTGGGTGAATTTATATGGATTGCCCTGGCAGGGATATCTAGGGTCACTCGGTGTCGGGTCATCCAATCCATACCCAAGATAACATCTATTCCTTCTATCCCAAGGGTAAGTAGGTCTTCCTTAAGAAGGGTTCTCCCTAACTGGATAGGTACTCTGCGGCTCACTTGGTGTGAAGCTACCTTTCCACCCGGGGTAGAGATTATGTAGGTACCTTTGGTGTGACAGAAATCTAACCCACACTTAGCACTGATTCTAGTCCCAATGAAACTATGAGATGCTCCTGAATCAAACAGAATAAGGACGGGTTGGTCATAGATAGAAAAGGTACCCGTCATCACTGGTGCGCCCTCTGGAAGTTCAGCAAGGGTGGTGAAGTTTAGCCGGCCTTGTCGGACCTGAACCTTCGGCTTCTTCCCCTTTGTTGCCTAGTGTATTGCTCTAACCGGGTCGTTGATTCTTGTTGCGGGGGCAGTCCTTGGCAAAGTGTCCTGGGTTCCCGTAGGTGAAACAGCGGTTTCCAGTGACTGGGCGCGGCAGCATCGGAAGAGCAGGTCGGGGCCCTTGCGGCTGGAATCCGGGGAAACGAGGTGCTGCCTGCAGTGGAGGTCGAGCAACCCATCTCCCAGGCTGTGCGGGCCTGCGAGGCGCTTGTGGGGGAACCATTCTGTATTTTTGGGCAGGCGGGCCGGGTGCCGGCATTGGGGCCTTCCTCTTCATGTCGGCCTTGAGGGCCCTCATGCAATCTTCCTGGGAAATTGCCAGGTTCACCAGTTCATTGTAGGAATCCACTTTGATGGGATTCAGCCTTTCCTTGAGCTCCAAACTCAAGCCTCTACGGAAACGGTCCCTCTTCTTCTCATCGGAGTCCGCATGATAGCTGCATAGCGACACAAGTCATTGAAAGCCTGCGCATAGTGCAGGACATCGCGACCTCCCTGAGTGAGAGCCAGGAACTCGTTGAGCTTGCGCTCCAGAAGACCCTCACGGATGTGATGGCCCCTGAACGCCGTCTTGAATTCCTCCCAACCGACGACGTGGTCGGCCGGCTACATGGCGTGGTAGTGTTCCCACCACAGGAGAGCAGAACCACACAATTGTTGCGCGGCGAACCGAACCTTGTTCTCATCCGGGCAATGGGCGGTGAGAAGGGAGAACTTGGACTCGATAGCGCGAATCCAGGCATCGGCGTCAAGTGGGTCCTCCGTCTTGTGAAACAAAGGAGGCTGGGTCCCCAGAAAATCCTAGCAGCGAGCAACATGGGGCTGTTGATGGGCCCTTCCTCCCTGGGGCGGCTGCTGCTGCCCCTGAGCGATGTGCCTCAACAGCTCGGTTTGAGCTGCCAAGATCGACTCGAGGGTGGTCGGAGGCGGAGGTGGGGGAGGCACCTCGCTGCCACTGGGAACGGAGCCGGAGCGTGTGCGATGCGCCATCTGCAAGATCCACCTTTCCATTAGCCACATAGCCCCCAAAACCTTGTTTAACCATAAGGAACATTATGTGCGGAAAGGATAACGCTATTCTTGCCGATGGTGCAAAAGCAACAATCTACTTTATTGAGCAGGTGCATATCTCTTCTTTGAAGGGCACATGGTTCTCATCCTTAAGCGAGGGTTAGCATATGTCGTTCACAACCACTTTCATGTTACGCTTGTTGACCGAAAAGGAAGGGAAAGAGGTCGTTTAGATGTTCTAGCAGGTTGCTGTCCAGCTGATTTTTCAGCAAGCTGAGCAGTGGAATTTTGGCTCTAGCGGGCGTTTGACAAAACCGAAGGAGTTGAAACTTTACGAGTAGCTAGGATAGAAGTTTTCGCACAACTTTGGTACACGAACTTGGGCTCAAAAATGAGTGGAGACAGGGGTAAAACTAAGGAGAAATGGTCACTGCAATTCTGCCATAATTTTCAGACATTACACCAGAGGTAGCAATGACAATCCTACATAGCATCAGTTTCAACATCCCAAATACTCAACTCAAGCTAACCTATTCCATCACTGGCCAAAATATAGGTCGCCGAGGAGTAAAAACAACAGAGAACCGCTCAACAACCAGCCAACACAACTAGAAGTCGTCGAGGTTGCCCACGGAGGCAAAGCTAAGGACCGGAGAGTGAGCATCACCCACTGGAGGCTGCGGAGAGGCATCCTCATAGTCCATGCTCGAAAAGCCTTCGATCTCCTCGGGCTCCTCCTCCTGGGCCATCGGCTCATCCTGCTGCACCTCTAAGGTGTGGATGGCATTAAGCTCATCGTGATGCTCCTGTAGGTGCTCATTGGCGTTCGCCAGCTCCATGTTCACATCATAGAACTGGTCAGCCAAGATCTCCATATCGTGTTCCATACTCACAATCTTCTCCTCCAAACGAGTAATCTTGTCCTGCATCTCAGCAATCTAGACATCCTTCTGTACCAGCTCGAGCGACTGGTCCACCATGCCACTCTGCACGGTAGACAAGGCAACCTAGTTAGCCACTGCCATCCCGATCACCGTAGCCATCGCTCGGCTCTGCAGCTCAACCATCCTGTAGAACACGTTCAGGCAACGAGCTGAAAAAAAAAATCGTGCGCTGTGGATCCATAAGCCCGAGCAAGTCCATATGATCCATACGATCCAACCAGTCCGGGTCCCTCGTATCCCGGGCAGGGAACAACCCAATCGGGTCCAGCGCGATCTCAAGAGGGTGTGCCCGGCAGAAATGTGTCAAGGTCTGCAAGGCTGCAAACTCCCAGGTATCGTGGAGCGTGTGTCCCTCGGCCACCACCTCCAACAGCGGCCACTGTGGCTGATCCGGAGGCGGGGGTACCCGCACGTGCACGCGGCTCCGTGGAATCCCTCGGTCCTGGTACGCACGTCCCGCATAGACCGGCGGCGACTGGTACCCGAAAGAGCGCAGGGTGTCCCACAACACGGCTGGAAAACCTTCGTAGTGAAGGCACCATGAGTAGGTGGTGCCATCCGTACCGACTGCAACGTGCACGGGCTGCGCCATCTGTAACCGAAGGTCAAGTGAGAAACGGAGTTAACACTTGGAAATCAAACAGATTTCTGGCAGTTAGAGAAAAGCTCATAACTCAGCAAGTATTCCTCCAAAATTTCTTAAATTTTACCAGCATGTTCTTTAGATAGTGTGTAACAAGTTTGGTATTCAAAGGTAGGGCTAGAACAGAACCTAACAAGGTGATAATCTCAGATTCCCATTAAGTGTACATGCTGGAATTTTTCAGACCAAGTCAAGATAAACTGAACATATCTTCCAAACCAGAGACCTAAAAAAACTGAAATTCTACCAGTAAGTCCTTTACTAAGTTCTAAAAAACTTTTCTTAAAGGACTCCTCACAGAAAAGGTCCTTAAGGTGGTCAAAACAGCAGAAACTCCGCTAGTGTGCACTTAGGGCTAACAGCCAACAGGGGGTCACAAAACTGATCACAACTCTCAACCCAAATGGTAGTACCTTGTGAAAATTTTTCAGCAGTTTACTTGGGAGATTTAACACAACTTACAAAACTGATCACAACTCTCAACCCAAATGGTAGTACCTGCGCACGTATAATAGACGTGGGCGAAACAACCGTGATGATAGGCTCGTTGGAATCGAATTCCTATAACCCTTCGCATACTCGCGATGCGGATTTCGGCACACGTATGATAGACGTGGCAACAAGTGCTGCAAGTTAGAAGATAACCTATAACTATTAGCCACCTTAAAAACAACCCCAAAATCCCCTAGGGCTCCTCGAACTAAACTCATCCTTAACGAACTTACGAACTTCTCGATTTACTTCTTGCAAATTTTAGTCAGAAAATAGTGTTTTAAGGTTTGTTGTTCTCCGTATCGTGCTTCGAGCTCTGATGCCAGCTGTGGCGGAACCGCCCAAATTAACCTGACTAAAATGCATTGAAGTCGCCTGACACGCGATTATGCACTTTAAGCAAGTCAACTTGGTCGACCATCGGATTTCATCCGATTAACCACATAAACAGGATCGAGAAGCATCGCTCACGCGAAGGTAAGTAGCACAGAGGTTACAACATTCCATCACGACAATATAGTTCAACATTTTATTACATCGGAGTTTTCAAAATTCAGACCGAAATGCGAGGTTCGAAAGTCAAATAAAACCAGCGGAAGCAATACGTCGATACGTGACATCACGACGGAGCCGATCATGACATCAAAAATTCCTTCCTTTGCCGTCCGAGGAGGGATCCCACTCGACTGTCCAGCCTGGAGGGAGCTGGGTAGGCCAAGTGGTACCAGCAACCAAACTATTGACATTACCTCAAAAAGATTAGCCACAACAAGGCTGAGCAACTAATACTCAGCAAGACTGACCCGTCGGGGGAAAAACACGACCAAGACCTAGACATGCAAGGCTTTCTGGCTCTGGGGTTTTCTTTGCCAAAAGCGTCTAAAGTCAGTCCTTACTTTCAACATTTTAGCTCATGTTCTACGTTCTTTATCCAGTCTAGATTAGCAACTTATACTAAACAAGCATGATTTCCAAGCAATTACTTAACAAGCATCAACTTAATCTCATAATCATGTTTCATCGTTACTCAGTGCAGAATAGCGATCAAGTAGTCCCAAACTGTGAGAGGCAGACGAATCGATTCGAATTTATTAACCATGCATGGCAAACCTAATCTCACGACATCTGTGCACCACGAAGGGTCACTTCATTTGTCAGCCGTCCCCATCGATCCCTTAGGCACGTGTCAGGGCCAACTGCCTTTGGCGTGCAATGCTCCACAGTCCCGGCCTATTGCTGCACTGTGACCGCACTTGCACCCACATGATGCACCATGGGAACGACGTTCCAAGGACAGCCGGAGGGTATGCCACATCCCAGTTCAATCAGGTACTAGGCTTCCCCATCCCATTCTAGGTATGAGATTAGTACTTTCAAACACTTGATCACAAACGCCGACACGTTTCGACCTTAGTCCATTTTCATTTAGACAGACGGGGCAATCCACCAAGTATCGAACATAAGCCTGACCCTGTCCGTCATCCTTATAGTTGCGACATAACTGAAACATTCAACTCCTATAACTCGCGAGTGACAGGAAATCACTAGACTTTTACCGGGACCTATTAAGCATTGCAACTACTCAACCTTAGCAACTAGTATTCAAATCAAGGTACTAAGTTCATGCATCTACGGTTCCAATCAACTCCTACCAACGTAAATGCACAATCATAAGCATCAATAAGTGGCATAAAAGTAAAACAGGGAATTCATGCACCGGGGCTTGCCTTCAGGAAAAGTTAGTGGGTCCTCGAGGTCTTGCTTCGGTTCGGTCTCGTCTTCGAAGGGGTGAAGCTCCTCAGCGGGGTCTTCTTCCGGTGCCGGGTGGAGCTCGTAAGTTCCGTCGGCGAGATTTAACTCTACACGGAAATGCAATGTAGGGGTTAAACATTTTAGATGGTTATTTCAACACACTCGCATGTTTTAACTCAGACACTTGTAGCAAAGCTACAGGAAAGGTGGGGGAGTCCAACTTCAGTTGGTGGAGAACAGGATAAAAGGGTTGGATTTGGAGAAACTGATGGTCTGACCCTCAGATTTAAGGAAAAACCATATCGAGATCCTTAGACTCAACACAGAGAAATCCCCGAAAATATTTCACTGATACCCTTGGGTCAAAGAAAAAGATACAGCCGAGCCCTCGGGCGAGGCGGAGAAAGGTCGGCGAAACTGACACGGTCGGGCCAGACGAAAAGAAAAGGGATCGGGTGACACGAAAAGAAAAGGGGTCGGGCGACCGAACAGAAAGGGGTCGGGCGAACCGAACAGAAAGGGGTCGGGCGAACCAAAACAAAAGGGGTCGGGCGAACCGAACAGAAAGGGGTCGGGCGAACCGAACAGAAAGGGGTCGGGCGAACCAAAACAAAAAGGGTCGGGCGAACCGAAAAAAAAAGGGGTCGGGCGTACCGAACAGAAAGGGTCGGGCGAACCGAAACAAAAGGGGTCCGCGGCTTACCTCTAGGTCTACCGGTGAAGCCTTGGGGTCGAAAAGGAGTAGACTTGGGTGGAAGGTCGTACGCACTAAGGCTTGGGCGGCGGCGAGGCTTCGACGGTTCTCCAGCGGTGGCGGAGCTTCTTATGGACAACTAGCAAGCTCTAGCACCGTGCGTAGGAACAGGCAACTAGTGGGTTGGGAGAAGCGGCTTGAGCGGAGAGGGGAACTTCCTCAAGAGTGTGGTGGCAAAGTCGCCGGAGTGTGGGGTGGCGCAAAGGGGTGAGCTCCACGGAAGCTCAGCGGCGGCGCAGAGGAGAAAGCGGTGGCGCGGGTGCGGGCGGTGGCAAGGGGTGGCATTGCCGGTGAGGGGGTCCCTTTTATAGAGCCGTGGTAGGGCGAAGGGTCGAGGCGGGGCTCCGGTGGGGAAGGGATAAGGCCGGGAGCGGTGAGTGCACGGGCAAGGCGGCCATTGGCCAGCGGCGCCATTGGGCAGAGGAGGCGGAGCTCCGGGTGGTCTTCGGCGGCGATTGGCCTTGGGCGGCGCGCGTCTGGGGCTTCCGGTCTGTCAGGCGGGCGAGGCGGAGGGCTACCGTGGGGATTGGGCGAGCAGGCGGAGGCGCGGGACGCCGTGGGTGTGGCAGCTTTCTTGGCGGACGGGCGGAACGGGGTTGGCAGAGCAGAGCCGTGGCATGCGGAAGGCGACACGCGCGCGGCCGGCGGTTGGCGAGCCCGGCGTTCGCCCCGTCCTGTCACGGGCGCGGGTTGGGCGCCGTGGCTCTCGTCCCGTTGCTGTCGCGCTAGTAATAGGGCGCCGGCGAGCTGCCGGTGGCCGGCGGCCACGCGGCGCGCGAGCAAACGTGCTCTGGCACACGGGTGCGAGGCTCCCTTCGGGTAGCAAGCCCGACCAGCTTTGGGGAGATCTTTCTCCCGATTTTTTTTAACACGTCCTCCAAAACTCCTTTAAACAAACTTGCACAACTCTGGACGTCCTTCGAACTTTGTTTGAGGTGTCGGTTTAGATTGCGAAAGGATTTGAAGATATTTCATGCCAAAGTTAGTCAGAAATCTGGAATCCCAGACTTAGGATTTTAAGGCATTAGGGGTGAGTTGATTGTTTTACCTCACTTCGACCGGGGTTTTGAACAGGTTCGGGCCCGATTTGGATATGGGTTTGTGTAACAAAGTTGGAACACACTCTAGGTACTACAACTTTCATTCAGGCCCTGACTTGAGTTTAGATAGGAATTTGTGAGATAAAAGCTTGCAAAGATGAAGGAAAACTCGAATTCCAGGACTCGAGAGGCTTTTAGGGTTCCTTAGTAAACCGGTTTTGGATTGCTGTTTTTGACTCCCTTTCGCTCCGAATTAGTCAAAGTGTCTTTAACAAAAGTTGTTTGAATTAAAAAGTTTTAAAACTCTTATTTGGGCAGAAACTTAAGTTTGTATATAAAAATTCAAGATTTATTTCAAACTCCAAAAAGAGCTTCTTAGGGTTATAAAGGTCATTTCACTTCTTTAATTAGGGATTTATCACTGGTTTATAGTTAAAAGCACTTAATTTAGGTAGAGTTGTTACAGCTGTGCCCAAAGGTCACTGCAAGATCCTCATATGAGGCGTTGCGACTTAACATGTATAGGAAGAAACCCAACTTCTCCTCCATCGTAATCCTTGTATCAACAACGAGCCTTTTCCTTCTAAGATAAGTCGCCAACTCTTTGAAGATGTGGGGTTCCATCCTAAATGTAACTTGACAGTTCTTGATATGTCCCTCAAGGAGTCGACGAACCTTAACCCCTCCTGTTTCTTCTGATGTATGACGTTTCTTCTTTACTCCCCCTTCTCTAGCAGAACCCATCAGATATATGGCAGGGAATAGAAACATCATCATGTCATCATCTTCTTCCTCCCTCCTCTTTCTAACACGATCTCTCAATGAGATATTCATTGTAGAACTAAAGCATATAAATTTATAGTCAAATAGAAGCTAAATAGATAAAATGGAAGGCTAAACAGGTTGTCATGGCAATTTTACTCATTGCAATAGAAAAAATGAAAGACTTAAAGATAGATAGAATTCTGTACTTGCTGGAGTTGATACCGGATCCTAAGAAGGGGGTGGTTCACCTTCCCCAACTCTTAATGGTGCTGGTGGGATCTACAAGTCAGCACAAATATAAATGACAGGTCAGGTGTTTGCTGCACTAAACATTCCCTAAGCAGCAAAGTGGATGTGAGTTTGGCATGTCATTGTTATGTATAAAGGGAAAGCACCTGACGAAATAGCACAAGGCTGCAATAACTGACTATAATCTTTGCTTCAAGAGCAATTTGATTGACAAAGCAAGCATATTGTTCCTAGAAGTTTTTTAAAGACACTATACTCAGTTATACTGAACCTGGAGAATCTAACAAACATGCAGAAGCTGTCTCTCTGCATTGGTCCTACTACCAACTGTTCAAACGCATCAATTACCTGATAGCAAAGAAACTCATATAGGATGTTGCAGGTTGCACTTGCAGGCTTGCAGCTACTGGCCTTTACTACAACAATCCAAGATCATGTGAAGTGTGCAGCTGGGCTATTCATTTCAGGGTAGGCTAATGGCGACATCACCTTCAGTTTTCTCTTCAGTTTTACTTCATACAACAATGTGGCATAACTGAAAGGTGCATGACACTGCAACCACTGATTAATCAAGATAACCCAGCTCTTAGTTTACTCATTATGAATCACATCCAATGTGGCACTTATCTGTCGCAAGGCGTGCATCATTTTTCTCTCACTATCCACACAGCATACAACCAAATTTCTATAGTTTTGTGATTAACATGATACATCATGTGAGAAAATGTACAAGTGATCTTGCATGCCTGATTTCCTCACAAACTCTAGAAAAAAGAGCTGTTGTGTGACCGTGTTAGAACTAAATGGGCACATTTAGATGGAGCAGCCACTGAAGCTGAAACTGTAGAGGGCACTCCATGTGTCCCTGCAGATCTACCTGATCCTTTTTCACCTCAACTAATACTATCAAACAAGAACCACATCAAACAAGAAATGCTATCAAGTTTCAGTTAGCTGGGATCTCACTGGGTCACAAACTATTGCACAAGATACTTATATGCAATTTGTGAGCAAGCGGACCCAAGATCCCTGGAAATCCATGGTTGGTAGCCAATAGGGGTTCATTTTTGATGCATTCCTAGGTTGATTTAACAGTTAAATTTGAATGACAGATAACCAATTGAATCCAAAATTGAAGCTCTCAAGAGGCACAGTATTGTGATCTAAAGATTATTTCTTCCTTTGGAATCTTAGGAGGCTTAAACAACAAACATTATGTTCCTTGTTTAGCAAAGCATACAGCTATGCAACAAGTTGTTACTCAGAGTACATCTAGTTCATAAGCAATGAAGAAAAAAGACATGATATACTAGTAAATAAATGCTCAGTAGAATCGATCACTCAGAACTGAAGGTGAAGCAAACAAGGCGAAGCCCAAGAAACCAAGAATCATCCTGTATTTATTTCAGCCCTGAACTTGCAACAAAAACACCACCTGACGAAACAAGAAAAACCATGTGCATCCCTCCCGTTATTATTTTCTAAGCAAGAACACGTAAAGGATGCCGAAATTCGCGGAATAGTTGGACTAATCCTTGCAGCAAAACCCAGGAAGAGACGGAGCAAAGAAGCATGCGAGAACTGAAACTTCACCCCCACAAGAAAAGCCGGCGAGCCCCGATGATACCCGTAGCAAAGAAGAAACAGGGGTGGTCGCTACTCGCTAGATAGGAAGGGGAGCAGCGCCATGGTGCTACCCCTACCTGCTGGCCAAGATCCAGAGGCGGCAAGCTGACCCCTATCAAGCACCATCGATCGAGCGCCAGATCGATCTGCTAGGGCGAGAGGGAGAGAAGAGGAAAAGGCAGTGGCATACCGGCGAGAAGGCGGCAGCCGTCGTCGCGGTGGTGGCCGTCGAAGATGTCCCACGCCACGACGCCGTCACCTCACGCCGCCGTCACCTCACGCCGCCGCCGTGTCGCCTCGCACGCCGCTACCTCGCGTCGCCTCGTACATCCGTCGCCTGGATCGGAACTAGGGGTGAGACCAGTGGAAGCGTTCCGGGCTATGGAGAGGGTGGAAAGTTCATTCCGGACCGTTTTCGTTCCGAGCCATACCTAACCGAACGACCATCCTTGATCCGACCTGACTTCAAACCGGGCATATTCGATCCGGGTGGAACAGGCCACGTTCCGAGCCGTTCCAACCAAAACGAACGAGGCCTAATTGAAACAGATTTTAACGTTGCAAGCAAAGGCGAAACAGTAAACCTGATCAAGTTAGCTACTGTGACCCGAGAGAGGCACGATGTGTGAACCCGGTAAAAGGCATGCTCGGATAAAAAGGTGACGAGGGCGCGTGGCATGCACGAGCAGAACAACCTGGCGTACAGCTACCCGTTGAAATTAAAGGAAATTCGTTGGAAGTGCCGGCAAAAGCAGAGGGAGCGTCCACGTGTGCACTAGAGGGAGGGCAGGCCTGGATGACTTTTGGCGCAGAAGCAGCTCGGCCGGTAGGCGACACGGTGGGAGCAAGTGCGCCTCGTCAGCTGTCCTAGTCACCACCCGCATGCCATCACGAGACATTTACAAAACTGCTGAACGATTGATGCAGTCACGGCGACCGAATCATAAAGAAATCCAAACACCTGAAACAGCTTTGTCCCGCCAAACAGGTATCAGGTGCTCATTGCTGAAGCACTCGATTAATATTATTATAATAATAACAAATTCGCGCCAATCACGTTGGAAGACATAAAACAAATGCTATGTCTTAATAATAAACTTTCAAAAAAGAAATGACATCAACGAAGTTGATAGGGATAACGCTTTGCAGAAAATGCCTGATAGTCCTATTCTAGAGAAGTACTCCACGTAGCACGATCATACATTAGGACTTGGTTCTTGGTTCACGTCTTCTGGACCAACCGGGAACAGTATTCTTCCCCAAAAGTCCACTCCTCCTCCCTGCCTGCCTCGGGCTCTTTTTCATTTTCCTGCGCAAGACCAAGTTGCATCATTTCTTTATGAGGTTTCTTCCCAAATCCATAGGTTAACCAGAGCCTAAGGAGCGTTGTCCACAAATACCACAACTTACATACGACCCAGATCTTTTGATCGGTATTTGGGAGTTGGGACTTTGAACACGCGGAGCAGTGGATCATCATCCGCTTGTTCCGACTTGTCCGAGTCAGCATCATGAGGTGGGGGCCCCACCTGGCGATGTAATGATTCCGTGGCGTCTTGGATTATGTTTTCTAAAACATCTTTGTTTTGGTTTGAATACAGACGGCCTTTTGAGTTTCCGCGGACAGTATTTCATTAAGGCCCCGTTTGGAACCCTTCATTTTGAAGGAATTGGAATCTATTTAATGGAGTAGACTAATTTATTTTGGAATGTGGGATTCCATAACTTTCCAAAGTTTAGATATAAGCTTATGTTAAATTCATAGAGTGGGAGATGGAAATTGATTCTATAGATTATGATTATTAGAATGGAATTTAATTCTTATAGCACGCTCTTCGACTCGCTTCCATGTAGCAGAAATGCAGCACATAAGTATCTCTCTCATATGACCAACAATAATATACAAATATATTCCACATACAATTATATTAGCTTAATTAATTTATTTCTAAATTATGATTATTAGAATGGAATTCAATTCCAAGGATCCAAACGGGACCTAAATACTTTTCCTTCCGATCCTGTCTGAAATATAGGTCTATTGGATATTAAGTACAGTCTTCGATAGAACACTTTGGCTAATAATATTTATAGAAAATACATTATCTTAAATAGATGAGTTCTATATTATGAAAGTATTTTTATAGTGAATATAGTAATACTAATCTATATTTCTTACATTTACAGTAAAATATTACAAAAGATGTTTGATTTAGAATAAATCTAGAGATGAACTTATATTTTTTATAAGAGAAAATATATCTCTACTTATTGCCCCTTTAGCAATGCTCCAGCTCCAACTTCTCCTGCTCCGGTTGGAGCTTTACCAAATAGTTTGGTCAAAAATAGCTCCACACCTGGAGCAATAGATCAAGGAGTCGGAGCCGTTTTGAGAGAAGCCGTAGAAAAAAAAAGTAGCTCCTCATTTTAGGAACATCCGGAACCCTACCAAAGAAGTTCTTAATAGTTAGAGTCATCGGTCAAATACTCAAATTAACACGTGCAGTGCATATACGTATCGATCAGCTCTTATTAAATCTTATGTATGTACAATTTTCCGTAGAAAAGCTGATGAAGCTAGCTAATCCCTTATCAATAAATGTCCAATTAAATAGTGGCTCTCGAACGAAATCTGGAAGGAAAAATTAGTTCTATATTACGACTTCTGGAAAGTACCACTGAAAAAGCACGCCCACCTAGCCCACGTAAAATACCACGAAAAGACGCAAACTCTAAGTGAAACTACCATTCCGTTAGAATTTGCCAGCACCTCTACTAACTCGGACAAAAGTACCCCAAACCGTACATCTTCTACCTCTGATTTTTGCACACACTCATCCGACGCCATCAGGTTGTGCGCCAGCAGGCAAGGCCTCACGCGGTCTTGCTGTTCCGCTTGCCCATCAAAGCCAGTTGGTACCTTCCTCCTCCCGTGTTGCTTGCAATTAAATTTGGGAGAAGCATGTACAGAAGAATCTGATCGAGCACCACGTGCTAAACCAAGTTTCCTCTGCTTGGCTAAAGGCACGCGGGGCGTCTGTGGACGCCAGCGATGGCCTGCCCACGTCGGTCTGAAGGGAGTCGGTCCAGGGGCACCGGCTTGGCCGCCTGGGCACGCCGGCTTGGAGGGCGCCGGCCTGAGGGAGGCCGGAGGCTCGTAGGGATGAGGGGTGCTACCGGTGGAGGGGTCGGGTGGGCGTCGCTCGGGAAGGGAGGAGCCGTCGCGTGGTGGGGGCGGAGGGGCGTCGTCGTACGGTGTGGCAGAGCGGCACCTTCGCCGCGCGTGATGGAGATGTGGACAAGGGAATGGCCGGAGCTTGGAATTTTGATCTTTAGCCCTTGTTCACTTCCTACAAAACTCCCAACTTTGGCACTATGCAAAAAGAAGATTCCCCATCACATCAAACTTACGGTACATGCATGGAGTACTAAATGTAGACGAAATCAAAAACTAATTGCACAGTTTTATTGTACTTTGCGAGACGAATCTTTTGAGCCTAATTAGTCAATATTTGGACAATAATTCACAAATACAAACGAAACGCTACAGTGTTGCTACAGTAATTTGGCACCTCCCAAATTCGCAAAGTAAACAAGGGCTAGGTTCAAAAAGTTCCAACCCTCAAATAGTCCTACTAACATTTTAAATTAATTGACCTATGAACTTTGTACTAGAAAGTTTGAAATCTTGAACATTCACTCTTCAATTGTAATATTCAAGCATTAAATAAGCGCGTACGCAATTAACTTCAGATTTGCCACTTTGACCGCATTACTTCACTACTAAATTATTCAGTAATTAGATAACAAGATGGCGCTTGTTGGATGGCAATCTAGCTTCTCGCTGAAAATGGCACGATGAGTTTCGATAAAATATTGTTGCGTTTGATCTTGAGAGTTGAAACATGCCATCCCAAAACTGCAAATCCAGGTCTGACAACCCACCAGCCGCGCATAGAACTTCGCTCTCCCTCACTAGAGTCCAGAGGCAGCGGACAGACATCAAGCTAAACCTGCAAACAACTACCCTGAAAAACCGAAACCTTGAGCAGGAGTGCAGGACTAACCAACATTCAAACAAGACAAGAGACCCCTCGGAGGCTCGGAAATTCTGATTGCAACTTATGGATAAAAATATAATATTATGGAAAAAATGTTTTTTTTCATGGTTTAAGTATTTTCAAAGTGTGACATTAATCCCTCGTATTTTAGTTAGCACAAATTGATCCCTTACTAATTATATATGTGCATTAAGCTCCTCACCTCGACTTCATAATGGTTAGTGCCATTTAATGAACTAATCACTGCTTAGCGATGCAATGATTCAAAAATATAAACCCACAAAAACATTTCAGTAAATCATCTAAAATAGCTACCCAAGAAAAATTAACGCAACTGATTCCCACCGAACTGTTATAGCAATTGACTCAACATAAATATGGATAAGTAGTGATTAGCGAGATGATTACATGACCAAAACTGTTGTCATATGATACTAAACTATTGTTAAACTAAGATTGATGATAAATGCAGTAGTTAAGGGGGCTATTTGCACCAAATGAAACATGAGGAATTAATGTTACACTTTTACACTACTTAAGGTTTAAGAATAAAAAATACACTTTTTTTAAAAAAAATTAGTATTCCTTTTGCACCAGTTTTAAGTTTTGTCAAACATTATAGACGCGCTAAATTGAACCAGCCCTTTACTTGTATCCAACCAAAGATTTATGTAGCGTTCTCTTGCTTTGTCTGATTATTCTGTCTTGAAACAGCTTTGTGAGGTGAAATACTAACATCTTTTTTTGAAAAACAAAGACAGGCATACATGAACCTTAATTTTGTTTCAATCGGATTCTCAAAACCCATGGTTTACTACATTCGCTAAAATAGTAATCATGGTTACGATACGAAAGCGGTAAAATTCGAGAACCTTTCCCCTAAAATTACGTAACTAGTCCGTGAACGAATCATATTCTTGCACGCCTGGATGGAGCCGTGGACCGCGACTCGCCGCTTCCTGTCGCCATCAGCGCCACCTCCATGAGGCGCGAGAGGCCGACCGGCCCGATCAATCGCGGCGAAGAGAGAGAGAGAGAGAGAGAGAGAGAGAGAGAGAGAGAGGATATCCACAAAACAAATCCCACATGTGCTGCTTACCCTGCC
The DNA here is from genome assembly GCF_005286985.2 of Setaria viridis. Lineage (NCBI taxonomy): Eukaryota > Viridiplantae > Streptophyta > Magnoliopsida > Poales > Poaceae > Setaria > Setaria viridis. Next base: position 23,843,217 of record NC_048267.2, on the reverse strand, counting down.
CTGACGAGGACCCCGATCGGGAAGAAAAGGAAACGAGGCCGCTACCCACCAAGCAGAAACAAATCAAACACCCCCGCCTCCGTCTCCAGATCCCACCGAGCCTGTCATGGCCGCCGCTGCCTCCTGCGGCATGCGGGCCTGCCGCCGCCCCTGCTAATATATTCATTGCCGTGCCGAACCGAGCAGGGCAGAGCAGATCAGTACTACGGCAAAGCGTATCTTCCCTCGTCGAGAGAGCGAAAGGCACCGGTAGTGCCGTAGTGGGAGGCTGGGAGCACCATGGATTGGGGTGCTCCGGCATTGATGAGCTCCGCAGCCGGCCCGTCCCACCGGGACCTCTGCTGCTACGGGGCCGGAATCGCAGGTCAGTAGTTAATATCCATCCTTATCCGTAGATAGTAAGTAGGACATCAGCACATGCTACCAGCCATTCTCTGTTCCTGTCTCCCTGTTACCCGTCCGGAGAGAAAGCGAAGCATTCTTCTCTGACTTCTTGTTCGTCTTCCCCTTCTGGTTCTGGGACGGGACTCCTGGGTCAGCTTTTATTGGGTTCCTTGGGTATGGGATTGGATGCTGGACGGTGGCGAGAAGAAGACGGCTGAATTTGATTGCCAGAGTTCTTTCTTGGTCGTTCCTCGTCTAATCTCATCTTAGAATCTTCTTGATTGCAATCCGTTTCAGGGAACGTCTTCGCATTCGTGCTCTTCATCTCCCCACTGTAAGTTCCCCCTTTTCTTGATTATTAAGCGGATTTCCTTGGTCAAATTAATCTCGACAACACAAGTTTTCCCCTTGTTTCTATCCTCAACCGATCCAATGCTGAAGAAGCTGTAATGCCCGTCTCGCAGGCCAACATTCAGGCGGATCGTTCGGAATGGATCCACGGAGCAGTTCTCGGCCATGCCATACATCTACTCGCTGCTCAACTGCCTCATCTGCATGTGGTACGGCCTCCCCTTCGTCTCCTACGGGGTCGTCCTCGTCGTCACCGTCAACTCCATCGGCGCCGCCTTCCAGCTCGCCTACACAGCCGTATTCATCGCCTTTGCCAACGCAAAGGAGAGGGTGGGTGCCGGGCACTTGTTCCTCAACTGCCTTTTCGGCAACCTTCTGCACATTCACATACTGAATTTCTGAGAATGGGGATATCCTTGTTGCAGTTGAAGGTCTCTGGTCTCCTGGCTGCCGTCTTTGTGGTCTTTGGCATGATCATGTATGTTAGTTTGGCGTTGCTTGATCACAATACACGGCAGACATTCGTTGGATATCTCAGCGTCGCATCCCTCATATTCATGTTTGCGTCCCCCTTGTCGATCATTGTGAGTTCTTGCAGATTGACATGATTATTCCGTGTATCCTAATTTGCTAGTCCTAATTGCGTTTCATAATTTCACTGATACAAATGCAGTTGTGATTTGACCACGTTTCTTTGAGGACATTTCAATTATGCTTATTCCCTGTTCTCTCCCACTCTTGTTTGACAGAATCTAGTCATCAGGACAAAGAGTGTGGAGTACATGCCCTTCTATTTGTCATTATCTATGTTCCTGATGAGTGTATCGTTCTTCGTATACGGGGTGCTTCTGCATGATTTCTTCATATATGTACGGTTCAAGTTTCCTATTGTTGGTTTGGTTGTAGCTTTTGCTTGGAAGGGTGTCTAACTGTATGTCTGTTAGTGCTCATCTTGGTTTGTTTCTCAATTTCAGATTCCAAATGGGATTGGAACCATATTGGGTATCATACAGCTGTTGTTGTATGCCTACTTCAGAAAAGGATCAAGAGGGGAAGCCAGGCTGCCATTGCTAGTTACACACACATGAGCATACCAAAGAACAAGGTTCGACAAATGATCTACTGTTATCTTGTATTGTCCTCTCTTTTTTGGCTGGCTTGTGGCTACCTCTGTACCACAACTTTTAAGTGATGTTCTAGTGGTTGTATGATTTGTGGTGGTGTTTAAAATTCAAACAAATACTAGGAGAGAGAGAGGGAGACGGACTTGGATTTGGTGAATGGAACACTCTAGTTCTGTCGCTAGCTATCCATCATAGAGATTTGTTCTCTACTGAAAGTGACCATTAACACAAGCAAAACTGGATTTCTTTTTGTAAAGGTAAATGGCGTGTTCTCGTAGCATATGCTGAAGTGACTAAGTCTAAACCATTAAAAAGAGAACATATCATATCATCACATACTAATTCATCAATTAAGCAATGTTGCTTATATGGAGTACAAAAGTCTGTCTGCAAGCAACCCCATGCCCCCATGTGTATTTTAACGACTTGGTGGTTCCATAGATAGACGCAAAACTTTGCCAAAGACAGACAAGAAGCAAGTTCAAGTTTATACATGTTGCTCAATTAAATATAAATGTCCGGTCAATGAAGATGATGTAGCTTTTAATTGGTGTCACTTTCTTGCAAGATATTGCTGTCTGGGTACGGCTTGCACGTTTCATTTTCTTGAACGCAAAATATGGCCCCAGTTCAATTTTATATCATTCCGATTTCCAACTGAGAATCATTGAAGTTGCTAGGTCTGAGCTGGCACCAAAATAATCTAGTTATTTTCTCCCAAATTTCAGGTTCATTGTCGAAGTTGTTGAAACTCTTCAGGCGTGCACAGTCGTTGCTGTATTCTGCTTTTGTATGCCTGTCAGTGCCTAATGGGCGGCCTATCTGAAGATGGAGTTCAGGCGTCACATTGATGGAGTCCAGGCCGAGGTTATCTGAAGATAGAAGACACCAATTGCCGTGGTTGTCCAAGTCATTTGGTTTCTGTTAAAAGTACGCTGTTTTTTTGTTACGTGTACAAACAACACGAGTCCATAGTTTCGCTGTATATTCCACAAGGTAGATGCTACAAATTGTTGGAGTCATTTGTTTAAATATATATACACATAAAGTGAATGAGGTTTTGTACAGCATTGTTGCGTGGAATTCATCAATGGATGGAGCCTCTTGTATACACTAAAAAACAGGAGATGCTAATAAAAGATTGTTTCGTCATCTCTTCATCTTGTTTCGACACGACAGGCTAGAGTTGATTTATACCGGCACTTTATTAATACAATATAGGATAATGATTTGCCTGTTCCATGGTTTTCAAGAGAAATAAAATATCCTCGAATGTGCACACTTCGAATGTACTCAGCTAGTATACTTATTTCTATCAAAGAGATTATTCGCTGCGTTCTGCTTTACAACAGAAAAAGGAAAAAAGCTTTTGTATGCTCATCTATTTGGCTCGTTTACAAATGAGGTATTGCAAAAGAACAAGAAAAAAAATGCAACTGAGGCAGCTATCTTGACATGTTTTGTTCTTTTTAGCCTCCACAGGGTAAAAATTATATATGAACACAAGAATGAATGTGTAGCTTCTTTTCTTTTGTACCGATGTAAATTTAATTAAAAAGTTGTGAGCTGATAGCATGAGCAAGGGTTTTGGACTTTTGGTGGTCACTCAGTATATTCGCTCGGCTGTGGAGACCGGGCGAAGGAACACAACAATGACAGTGATGTTGTCTTTGCTGCCACGCTCTGCAGCCTCCGTAGCCAGCCTCTTAGAGCACATTCCAGGCTCTTTTACCGTGTCCTTGATTATTGACAGCACATCCTCGTTGCTTACCACATCCCACAGGCCATCACTTGCCATCACCTACAGGACACCGAATGGAGTGATTGTGAAGCTTTAGATACTTCATTTCAGTAGATCTGTTGATATTTGCTTAATCATCAAGTGCGGTAGGAATTCTGTGATAATGATTTCATGCAAACCATTACATTCAACAAAGGCTTTGTTGATGCAAACAAGCAACAGAATGTTAGGAGCATCTTACCCAATGAACATCTTTCATAGTAACTAACATCAAGAGAAGTGTGCATGTCCCTTGAATGCATATCGTAGGTTAAGCAGAGTAAGCAGTGCTTGATATTTCTGAAAACTTAAAATGCAAATCCAAATGCTTGGATTAACCACTATGTTTTGGCTGACGATTTGACAGGTGTTCTTTATTAATTATTACCCAGTATTCAATTTTATCTCAATCAAAATACAGGTCACAAATGTGTTAGTGTGTGGGTGTGTTTGGCCATTCGACTTTATATCCTCTAGATCTGGGGTCTCAAGTCTGTGCCAGGAGAACCAGAACCAGTCTGGTTGGCAACACGCCGGCACCATTTAAATTAGTTTCACAAGTTTTGGTTTATGACAAAACGTGATTTCAGGTAGGAACTGGCGGGTTCCAGTCATTTCATGAGGACCCCACCAGATTCAAAATTAGAATTGAAGATGGACTAATCAAAACCCTGGGTCCAATAGCACCTTGGGTCCAAGATTTTTTGCGAAAGCAGACTTCTAAGCCAGCTCCCATTTTACAACAGCCATGGTCCATCCAAGGCCAAGTGGATTTTGGGATGATGTGGCATATCCATAACTGCATTTTGTATTATAAATTATAGTTTTATTGAAGAAGAAGATTAACAGAGGCAAACTAACCTGCTAACTAACAAAAATTAGTGCCCTACAGTGTTGAGTCACTCAACTGGATCAAATTAATAGAACAATGCCAGGCTGGACATCATCATCAGAACTAAGCAAGTTCCCCAGTACCATATGTACTTAACACGGGGCTATCCAAAGGATGCATTCAGGCCTCATCACTTCCTTTATTAGATAGCATCTACTATGGAAAAATAACCTATACCTTCCATACAGCATTGTGTACAGAGGTAATTCATCTCTATATACTCTATTCTTAGGCAACAAAACCAGGGGTAGGAAAACACTCTCCGTTCTGAAATAAGAAAAATGCTGCTGTTCCAATTCAATACAAGGCAATAGGTAGATGCCAACTAAATAAATAAATGAAGTTCAATGTATCACATTGATTTACAATGAAAAACTACAGAAAGCAACATAATAGAAGAAAACCTACCAGGAATTCATCATCATCTGACAAAGCAGTTTCAATAACCTCAGGTTGTGCTGTGACTGCTGGCTTGAGATCATCATCACCAATTGACCTTGTAACCTGTTAGTTAAAACCACACCACATTCCTATGGGCTATGAATGCAAATTTCCACATAAAATCCTCAATCATCATTTGTAGGAATGCAAACTCCAACGCCTCAACATTTGTACAACTTATTATCACAAGCCATAAAAGTAATATAGAAAGAGGTGGTTTTCTTATGGCCTTGGTTCCAACCTAATCATCACTTAGTTTCTATTTTATGGATCCACGGAAGTTATATGAATGCGAGGACTATATTCCTAATAATACAGCATAAAGCAAAACTACCAGAATGCTGATATGACGAAATTGAAGAGGTGCGTATGGACTGTTAAAGCAAAATTTATTCAAACTGAAAGTCCAAGGCAACATTAAAGATTCTTTTTTTTTTATATTTACCATTAAAGATTCTTATAGCTGCAGTAAACACCCTGGACGTAATAAAACTTTATGACTTTGCTGAGCATGTGATGTGATTATTTGAAAGTCTTCCTGTATCCAAATAATCTTGTATGGCAATTCTTTTCTATGTCTGATATTTCTTTTGTGAGCTCAGGTTTCACTGTGCAAGAAGTATAGTTCCATACGTAATTGCCGTATAGCAACTAGCCATGTGCACCAGTAGGCAGCACAATGATTAGATAGTTTTCCTTGTTGGCAAAAGCACACAGATAATTCGATATTTATGCCCAAATAAATTGTAAGGTAGTGAACAAGCAGTCAAGCACCATCTTATAGCCTGAAGGAACAAGTAAATTGCCGATAAAACGTATTAGAAGCCAATAGCATGATCTAGTCAATACTTGCTAAAAGGAGTTTCTTGCCAGTCATTGGCCATTGCAATGAATGATCTAGTCAATACTTGCTAAAAGGAGTCAATTTGAGCACCTGAAGAGCAGCTGCACCCACACGCCACGTATCTATCTGCCATTTTACTTCAGTTCCAGCCTTTGTTACGCGTTCTCTTTCCTTCGGACAGCTAGCAACATGATCCTATAACAACAAAATGAAAATAAATTTGAGCCAGAGATGCCACAATTCCCAAAAAAATATATAGTAATCATAATATCATATAGAACAATTAGGCCCAACCTTGGTCATGGGAAATGGTTTACCAGCACGGCTCAAGATTGCTCGGCAATCACCAGCATTTGCTACAAAAAGCTTGTTGCTCACTACCAGGGCTGTCACAGCTGTGCAACCAGGATGCCAGTCTTTTCGGATTATCCTTTTTGACTTTTGGTGAAGAATTAGTTCTTCTCTAAATGCTATGTCAGTCCTTACAAATGCTTCTGCAAGGGCATCGGTTGGGCTGCATAATGCCAGAACTCAGATCGAAATTTTAGCATGGCAAAACATTTCCGATGTTTTGTGTTCAACACAAACCTTGTATCCCGACCAAATTGCTTGAGAAATCCAGGGACTGCACGGACAGAGAACTCAGCAGCTGCTGAACCTGTGGAAAGTGTTGTGTAAGATATCTTAATGTGAAAAGCTAGTAAAGATAAACCAAACTATGTTTCTTTGACTAGCAAACCTCTGTGGCCATCAAAAATTCCGAAGGCAAAAACATCCTTTTCTTCACTCACATTGGGAAGCATAAAATGGGTATCTTCCATAGTTTCCCTTCGACCACATGTTGCAAAAGAGCCCCAACTTAATGTCGGATGATACTCTGAGGACTGATTGGAAGAGCCAGACCAAAGATTCTCTGTAAGATAAGATTTTTCTGATCTCTTAACAAAAAGCTCCCCTTGGTTGAACCAGTTTAATGCTTCTTGATAATGGTGTGCTTCTATACTGCCACTTTGACTCTTGCTCACAGGAGATGGTGGAAGACAAGCACTTGAAACTAAATGCTTTTGGATAATATTTAGCTCATCAATTATATTTTCAAATGATGGTCTCTTTTCAGGATCACGATCCCAGCAACGTTGGATAAGTGACAATAGAGTCGGTGGAACACCAGATTTCGGAAGGGCAAGTGCAGGGCGCAATCCTTGAGAAACGACTGCTGCTGTAAGTTGTTGTTCAGTGTAAGTCATTTCAAGAACAGTGTGTGCCTATAGAAAATATGGTTAATGATGCTTGTAGAAAAATAAATGGGTCTTTCATGTTAAATACAGAGAACTGCAATATAAACATTTGTACAGAACTAATAAAGGAATAAATGCGTGACTCCCAATAATACAAATCTGAAGCTAATATTATAAATTTCAATACTGAATAGAACAATCAATAACTTATAATTGGAACTATTCATTAATCATTATAACCACTAAAAGAAAAATACTAAGTGCGGCGGTGCGGCAGAATTGGAACCACTGCCTCATCGCATGGCCAAAAGTGTGTCGATCCAAGGAACTAGGTGGACTTGGAATTTCAGATCTAAAGTCACCAAGTTTCGCATTAAGGGTGAGATGGCCGTGGCTGAAGAAGTTGGAACCAAACAGGCCGTGGGCAAGTCTGCCGCTACAAGTTAGTAAAGAAGTTGAATCCCTCCTCTCTCTGGCAGTGTATACAGAAATTGGGGATGGTGCGAACACGCTATTTTGGAAGGATAGATGGCTGGCTGGAAAAAGCATCCAAGATCTTGCTCCCCGGCTGTATATTTTTGTATCTAAACGAAGAGTTAATAGGCGTACAGTGCGTGAGGCCCTGACTAATAAACAATGGTTCCAAGATATTCAAGGAAACTTAACTGTGGATGCTTTGATGGAGTATCTGAAACTTTGGGACATCATAGCTGGTGTTGTGCTTCACCAGGATATTCCTGATAAACATGTTTGGAGGCTGTCCTCCTCAGGCCAATAAACATCCAAATCTGCCTATGATGCTCTCTTCCAGGGTGCCATCCTTTTTGAGCCATATAAACGGATTTGGAAGTCTTGGGCTCCTCCTAAATGCCGTGTCTTCATGTGGCTTGTGGCCCACAAGAGATGCTGGACAGCAGACCGATTGGCTCGTCGTGCTCTCCCCCACCCGGAGCGATGCCCATTATGTCACCAGGAAGATGAGGACATTCACCAGGAGTGTGTGTGTGTGGGGGGGGGGGGGGGGGGGGGGGGGGGTGAGTCTCTGTATGGCTCTTTCTTCTCCTATTAATAAAATGATACGCAGCTCTCCTGTGTATTCGAGAAAAAAAACCTTTTCTGTGGGCATCATGGAATACGTTATATGCTGTAGAATGATCGGTGCCCGTAGTCAGATGAATTTTACAACAAAATTGCAATAAACAAGAGAACATGGTAGCATAGTTGGCATTCACAAACCAGCAAAGAAGATAAAAGAACAATAAAATACCTGTGCTTCTGCTCGCAGATCTGTGTAAGGCACCACACCAGTAAGAAGCTCACTGTAAATTAGTGAAACAGAGTGCAAGTGTTAAAGCGTCACGAATAATGATGCTCGCAAAATACATTGCCTTGTACTTAACAAATTTCACATGTACAAAGAAACGACACAACTTAGTTGAATATGCTAGCAAAACCCTTGCCCATCACAGCATAACTAATGGTTTCAATGGATTCTCTATCTGAAGTATCCAGCTATGCTCTAGCTTGCAATTGCAATTCCAATTCCACGTCCCTTGCCTATTTGCATCACTGGTAGACCCAGTTACATCAGAGCAATTCACCATTAGTAGAATGGGCAATGACAATACGAATGCATGCAACCTGGTTGCATGCTAGGGGCAGGCGAAGGAGTTCTACAGAATCACTGATACACTAGTACCACTGTAGTTAATTTATTCTGACAAACCATGGTAGCACCACTTATTTACATAAATCTAGAAATCAAGTGTCCAAACGCAATCAGAAAAATTATCCTACATATATGGCATCTGTGTCGGAACAACCATTTTCCTACAATCAGGTGAAACTACTGCTGCTACATAACATGTACCATCAACAGAAACACTATGGAGAAATAGTTTATACTGTAATGTTATGATAAAGTTACTGAAGTGGATGGTGTCATTTTACATTTAATAATATAAAGGAAAGAGGCCTTACTTGATAGATACTGCAAAGCTATATACATCAGATTTTTCTGTATGTATATCCTTTCTCAAAATTTCTGGTGCCATGTAAATTAGTGTCCCAACCATATTCCTTTTATGGAAACCACCAGTGGGCTTGCCAGATGATTTCCAGTTCTCAACTGAGACACACTTAATATCCTTCTGAAACATGGCTAAGCCAAAATCTGCTAGATGTGGATGGAGGTCTTTGTCTAGCTGCACAGAGTTATAAGCTTCAATTAATGTATGAAAAAAGGTGGAAATCTGTTGTGCACGGAAGTATGTGATTCTAAACAGATATAAGAAAAATGCAGGCACATACCAAAATATTTGCAGGTTTTATATCTCTGTGAACTACCCCAAGGATGTGCAGGTACTGAAGAGCCTTTGCTGAAAAGGTATCATGCAAAACGGTGTCAAACTAGTATTTGCAAAAACAGATATGAAACTCAAATATCATATAGCATGCTATTGCCACCTAACAAGGGCAAACAATATTTGTGTGCGTGCTGTTATTTTCAATTAGATGACAACTGATGCTTCTTTGGATTAGCAACGATTCTTGACCCATGGATTTTATTCTGACCATATTATTGTCTTTATACCCAAACTTTTAGGCACACTTTTTTCCTTGGCTATTCATTTAACAGTACAAGTTTTAGTAATATGTTTATGCATCACCTTGACATTAGAAGCACTTTGTCTTGTTCACAGAACAAAATGAATTAGGCAATTATCAGTGTGAAAGTTTTAGTTGATCACAGCAAAACAAGAAAAACCTTCCAAAACATATAAGGGTAAGAATGATATTGTGTGGGTCAGAAATAACAGGTGAAACTACAACCACAAATATCCAGACAAATAACGGGACCTTGGGTACAACTTGTATGCTTGCTTGTCTGCATAATCAAGTGAATAAATAAAAGGTAAATGTTTACAGAGAACTGGGCAAGGTTGAAGTAGATCAAAACTCAAAAGCATAAAGCCAGGAGACCATATTTCAACAGAATATCCTTGTTTCATGCTAATAAATGATTTTTAGTTAAGACATTCTGCTTGAAGCATGTTCCAAAGTACCATTCATGCAAATCTGTTAAATTATATCCTCAAACTAGAGCACTCTCCAGTTCAATATAATGCACCCTATAATGAGCCCAGAGGCAGATCCAGAATAGAGAAACATGTGTTGATAGCATGGTTATTGGTCTTTTTTTTCCTAATTAGATCAACAATAATCTAGCCTTGGATTTAAAAAATCCATTGCTGTCAAGTGACAAAATTGCCTGGAACCACCCCTGAGTAACCCCCTAAGGTCTATACTTGTTTTGATATTAGGAGCATCAAAAGATATTAGCAAACTTGGACCTAGATCACTGGCAATGGCGACCACTTGCTGGACAGAAGGGCTCCATTCCTCGACATGAATCTTGTCTGCAAGGTTTGGAGGCTCGAAGAAATCAAAGAACATCAAGTAATTCGGAGGGCTTGCATGTGCTGCGATCAGTTTTGCCAACCCTGGGTGATCCAACTCACTGCATACACATAAGAAATCCCAAAATTAATCAAATAAACAAGGCAAGGAACTTTGTGGTTTATTCATGATGCGAACGCCTGTTCCAAGTTCCAACGAACTTCTCATGCAGGAAAGGTATCATTTGCCACAATGACAAAGTGTCAGAGTGCATCCTGAAAAGTAAACCCACCATGCTTTCCTCATGAGATAAATGCCTACAGCAGCTGTGGGCAAGCAGCATTACTCCTAGTCTTATAAGTCTTAACAAAAGAAAATTGTTTCTGTTCGCTGGAATTTCCTGCTGCTACCATGAAGCTGTAACTCAGTGGACCACATAAGAACTAACATTCTTCTATCCAATTCATGTTTTCTTTGGGGACAAATGGTTACCCCATCAAGCTGTCAAAGAATGTCAGCCCTCCTTATTATCCCCAATGGCACGACCCCAACCAGAACATCGGAACCATCTTTCCCTTTTTAAGTAATTGGGTAGTAACTATGGGAACACGATAAATAAATACTGAATTGTGCGACAGAGAGCATGAAACCGACCAGAGGAGCTGCAGCTGGTAGTGGAACTTGTCGAGGTCCTCGGACGTGGCAAGCACGGGCTTCTTGGCCGCGACGCGTTTGCCGCCCAGCCGAGCCTCGTACACCGTGCTCTCGGACCCTGCATAGCATTTCACCGTTACGCCGTCCCTCCTCTGAAGAAATCACCACCCCAAGAGGAACACGGGAGGCGTGGGGATACCTCGCGCGATTGGGGAGACGAGGGAGAAGGAGGCGGGCGGGAGATGGAGCGGGATGGCAGCGCTGCGGCAGCACCCGCGCACGCACCGGTTGGTCTCCTCCGGTGGCACCTCCAGCCCCATCTCCTCCTCCGCCACCGCCGCCGCCGCCGCCGCCGCGAGGGAGGGGGGCGATCGGTGCGGCCGGCGGCTTCGCTCTTGCCTTGGTTTGGTGGAGGGGATGAACCAAGGAACGCGAGTCGAGCAAGGGACGACCCGGGGTGATCAATCGATTAATCCGTAGGAGAATCCGTTGACTGGCTCGCTCTCTTTTTCCTCCTTATTACGCCGAGTACCCCTTTGCTTACAACGAGGCGAATCAGACGACTTCTCCGGTAATTTGTTTTGGAAAGAACAAGGGACACGAAGAAGCAAATCTTCATCCCAAAGGCCACAAGAATGTAAGTTGATAATTGTAACGTTAGGCCTTGCAATTTGTTGCATTTGCCCATTCTAAATTTCTATTTATGTCGTGGTAATTCAAACTGTTAGGGACTAGTATGTTTTTAATATTGCAATTATAAAAAATCCTAAAATACGACTTGAGATGTTGCAAAAAAACATTTTTAGTCCAAACATTATTGGTCAATGGGGCAAGTGTTATTTTGTCAGTGTTTGCTGAAAGCGCACGCTGAAATTGTTTCACAAGGTTTCGTCTTCTTGATCTTGATATGTGTATATTGCATATACATTTTTCAATTGTTGCTGTCGTTGCGGCCTTTCATATGTTGTATTGATTCATTCATAAAATTTAATGGTGTAAGAGTTTGTTGTGAATTTTTCTAAAAATATTTAACTTTGCTGCAAGATACGTAAATGTTCTGTTGCAAATGTTATCCATGGTTATCATGTTGTGGTGTGTACGCTCCTACTTGATTTTGATCTTAGATGCCGTGTCAGAATTTTTGCAGGCAACATGGCATAAAACGGTGTGTTTTTCAATTGTATCCGGTGAGCACCAGGAACGTAAGTTACAGGTTATCTGTTCTGACAAGTCATTTCTCTTAAGTTATGCATACCAATACAAAAGATTTCATGGATTTAAAAGGTGAGATTTAGAAAGAATATCAAGTCTTCTTTTTAACGATTCCAACATTATAAGATTTGGAGTTCTGTATCAAGAGTTATGGCAATTTCATTAAAGGCTATCAGGCTGTCACGTTGACGAGCGTGGATTGTAAAATATGGAGAGTCTCTGTTCTAAAAATCCTTGTTTTTCGTATCCGACTCTACCATAAATTTAGAAGGAATTTAAAGACTTCGTTCTTTTAAGTCTGGCAAGGATTTTATTCGGAATTAAGAATAAGTTCGAAGATTGGAAGATTTGAATTCAATTCGGATTGCCACGTCACAGCTCGACAACTCTGGATTAAGATATCCATATCTCCTACGTATGGAGTCTGTTTTGGACGTTTGAGTAATCTTTCGAAAGCTAATTTGATTTCCCATGTGATGGATGGAGTCCGAAGCCAAAGTTCCTTAAATATGCGCCGCAATTCAGAAGGGAAGACGATGGCAGATTGAGTCCAAAGTTTCTGAGAGTCCAATTTTTAGGTTTTAGGTTCCCTAGCTAATATATAAGTTAGGGTGTGCGTCCATATAACCTTAAACTCGAATTATGAATTGATTTAGCTATGTGCTTCTCCATGATGAGGGTCTCATGCTTGTTCTTCCTGTGCATATCATAGAAGGGGAATCGGACGCTCCGTCGAAGATTGTGCTTACTTTTCTGCTGGGAATTGAGGGTTTGATGGCAACTTATCAAGATTGTGCTTGCTAGTCCATGGAGATCAGAGGGTACAATAGTTATCTTTCTACCACTACATGTGGCTCAACAATCCTACGTCGAGAAGATCAGGCCATCTCCATATCATTTGGTATTAGTTTTCTGGGTTGACTCGGTAGAATCTTTATCCTTCGCAAGCTTGTTTGCAATTGAAGATTCAGTTTTAGGTTGGTGTTGAGCAGATGCCGATGTTGTAGAATAGAATTGGATGAGCTCCGAACTTTTGTTTATTCTCATCAGGTGCTATTGTCATTGGATTTGTTTCACATTAGATGGAATTGTTTCTAATTTGTAATGATTGTTTGTAGTTATCAGTTGTGAGGGATATGGGTACCCCATGGGTTCCTGCTGACCAGGATAACGGTCAGACCTAACAAGTGGGCCCGCCCGATCAGGACGTGCGGGCCATGGATATAAAGATACTTGGAGTACACGTCAAGGCAACAAGACAGTCCGAATCTACCCGGATATCGTGGAACGCGTGTTGTAGTTTAACCCATATTACCTTTCATGTAACTACCAAGTAGATTAGATCCAAACCGACTTGTAACCCTAGGTTGTCAGCCTATATAAGGTGGCCAAGGGAGCCCCTGAGGGCATCGAACCATTGAGCAATACAATCCACCAAAATACAAGACGCAGGGTGTTACTCTCCGGAGGCCCGAACTTGTCTAAATATCCCGTGTCCCTTGTGTTCTCGTGATCACCATCGAGTTCTTGGTCTCGCAATCGCCCTCACCTACAAATCAACCACTTGGGTAACCCCCTGGTGGACTGCCGGGCTTATAAATCCGACAGTTGGCACTCCATGTAGGGGTGATCGCGAGATCCTCCTAGCGACCTCAATGGCATCCTGCTCCGGTGTTGTTTTCCCCAAGAGCATGAAACTCTTCCTCGCTAACTCGATCCAGATTCATTTCGAGACAATGCTGACGGATTCTGATCCGACCGCTTCTCTTGTCGACTCGGCGTCCTCCGTCGACTCGGCATCCAGCTCCAGCTCGGCTTTTGTCGAATCTGCTCCAATGGGGGACGTCCTCCATCCGAGGATCGTCACGCCGCTTGCCTAGCAAGTCGACAATCTCTCCCTCTCTAAGAGGATTCCAAGCATCCTAGCTGCTGCCCGCCCACCCACGTCCTCTGATTTGATCGCGGGGTTGGATCACATCAGCAACACTATTACTGAGTGCATAGATCTGTCTGAGGCGGCGCTATGCTCAACAAGGTCGGCACAGGGTCCATCCCGTGTGTCCCTTTGGTCTGTGGAACTCAGCTGCTGTGTACTCCGCCAAGCTCGACCAAGTTTTCCAGATTCAATCTGGAGACCCGCCCGAACCCGCCCAGTTTCTAGACTATGGTGAATTCCAGGTGCCCCGCATCGTCCTGACACCAAATCCCTACGGAAGCAACGATGAGAGCAACTTCTCCACGTCCGATCGCGAAACTTTCATGGTCTCCGCTGATGAACCGTCCCGGGATGGCGAAACGGAATCTCAGGAAGAAGGTCGTAACGCCAAGACCAGAACCGCGTGGCATGGCGCCAACAGGAGCAAGCTAATGCCCAACTGCAACCTGCTGCTATCACAGAGGCAGCAGGCGACCAGCGCCAACCGTCGTGCAATGACTGCGATAATGCTGACCAACTTGCTCAGGACAGACGCCCACAATCTACTAGCCGAACTCGAGCAGGCCAACCATAACATCTTCACTACACACTAGGCCAACCTGGGGGTTGTGTTTGCCGACCTGGAAAATTTTCCAAAGTCAGACCAAATCCGGCGGATTCGGGCGTGACTCCAAGTCGCCAATGCCCAGATCGAGGAGTAGGCCAACAGCCGGCTCGCACACTATCGGTCTACAGCTACCCGGTACTCCCGAAGCCAATCCGGGCATAGTAGATCCGACCACCGTCAAGGCGACCGCGTGGGAGGTTAGATGACGCCAATACGTGAAGAAAAGGTGGATAAGAACGCCAACCCACCCGTCAAAAACAATGCTAACAAAGACCGACAACGCAACAACAACGACAACCGCCGCTGCGGCGGGAGAGGCGATGATGAGTACCGCAGCCGACCAAGACGACAATGAGATCTCCGTGATGAGTTGCGTGACCTCCATCAGCACTGCGACATCCGTCCCAACCTCAACAATAGCCACCACGAGCGTGAAGAGGCCAAGCTCCGCTGCCGCGCCGAGTACGACTGCGACTATGGCGCTCCTATGCCCAACCGCGATGCAAAGCGCGAGGACCGCCGTCGCTAGGAAGATGAGATGTGCCGCCGTGCCAACTACAACCACGTATACGGCACCCCTGAAGATGCTTACAACCCGCCCAGGTGCGATTATGGCGGATGCCCTAGGGCTCCACCCGTCCAGTACTACCTCGACAACGATGATGATAACACGGCAATCGATGGCTTCGCCGCCTTCACCCCACGCCTCAGGGCTGTTGATTGGCCAGCCACATTCAAGCCGGCCATCAACAAAAAGTAGGATGGTCGTTCCGACCCCACGATCTAGCTCAAGACGTACAGTACTGCGGTGAAAACTGCGAATGACACCTACGACCAGATGACCGCCTACTTCCCGATGGTGATGGGTCCCTTTCCGCTTCTGTGACTGGAGAATCTCTCTCAGAACAGCATCGATAGCTGGAGTCAGCTCGCTAGAGCTTTCACCCGAAACTACCAGGCTACCTATAATAGACCGGGCAACATGGAGAAACTCAGCCAAGTCCGCTAGAGGATAGGCGAAACCATCCAGGAGTACGCCAACCGCTTCTTCGAGAACCGCAACAGGTTGGCCAGTGTTGAAGACTGCGACGTCATCATGTGCTTTCATTCCAGCTTGATGAACCACACAATGTTCTGTAAGATGTACGAGGCTGCCCCCAAGACGGTCGGGTAGATGATGGAAGTTGAACAAGCAAGTAGACATTGAGGAGGCGGTGAAAGTTCAGTTCCAGAACATCAAGCACCGCCCGGCTGACGACTACGATCATCCAATCCATGATGTAGCCCAAGCACGTCCGAAGTCTCGACATAAAAAACAGGCCCCCGAGGTCTTCGCTGTTGAAGGCGACCCCGTTAGGCTGACCACTTTCCTCCGGGAAGATTTTGATGGCACTCTCAACGCTCCGTGCCCCTTCCACAAGGATGCATGTCATAATCTCCGGGACTGCACAGTCCTCAAGAAAGAGCTCGGCGCCTCGATGCAGTACAAGTGATCCCACCGCAATGAGTACCGTCAGGACAACAATAGGCGCGACTACCACCGTCATGACGATCGCTACAGCGATGACCACCATCACGACGACCGCGATGGTCGTGATGACCATGACAACCGCAGGCGCAATGATCGTGAGAACCAACACCGAGAGGAGCGCCATGACTAGTCACACACAAACGCCCAGAGGCCCGGTGCTGACTAGAATGGGGATTTCCAGCGACCGGAGTGCCAAATCAACATCATCGTGGGTGGACACAACGCCTTTTGCAGCAACCGCAAGCAGAAGTTACGCCAGCAAAAGGTGCATTTTGTCTCCGTACAGCCAGTCCAGTATTTGTGCTGGTCAGAGCAGTCCATAAACTTCTCCAGGCAAGATCACTGGATCCACATCCCAGATCCTGGGTCCTACCCGCTAGTGGTTTGCCCGACCATAGATTGGGTCATACTCCCCAAGGTGCTGATTGACGGTGGTAGCAGCCTCAACATCATCTTCACCAAGACCTTGAAGTGCATGGACTTTGACTTCGAGCGGCTCCAGCCTTGTGAAGAGCCCTTGTACGGCATCATCCCCGGCAAAGGGTCCCAGCCGATTGGCCGAGTTGTTTTGACGGTAGGCCAACTACCTCACGGAGTACCTCACATTTGAGGTGGCGAACTTCAAGACTTCCTTCCATGCCATCTTTGGCAGACCCATGCTAGCGAGGTTTGTGGTGATCCCGCACCACACCTACCTCGACCTCAAGATGCTGGCCCCAAACGGAGTCCTCTCCGTCTATGGTGATATGGAGACGTCGTACAAATGAGACACTGAGGTAGTTCAGCTCGCAGAAGCCCTAGAGTTACCAGGTAAGGCCATCGCCATGGTAACCGAGGCCTAGAAGATAAGCAAGGACCAGCTCGTAATCCCTGAGACAGAGCCGATGCCCATGGCGCTGCAACTAGCCCCCAGGGTCAAGAAGATCTGCCTTGTCCTAGAAGACCCAACCAAGATGACCCTCATAGGGGCTGACCTCTCAGAGAAATAGGAACTCGCGCTCACCAGTTTCCTCCGGGAAAACTCAGACATATTCACGTGGAAGCCATCCGATATGCCTAGTGTCCCTAGGGAGCTGGCTGAGCACTCCTTGGACTTGAGCAAGACTGCATGGCCGGTCAAGCAAAAACTCTGTCACTTTGCCCAAGATCGCAAGGAGGCCAATAGGGTAGAACTAAATAAGCTCTTAGCTGCCAGATTCATCCGTGAGTGTAAGCATCCCGACTGGTTAGCAAACCCAGTCCTTGTAAAAAAGAAAACCGGTGAATGGAAAATATGCATTGATTAAACCGACCTGAACAAAGCACTGCCCTAAGGACCCCTTCCCTCTTCCGCGCATCGACCAAGTTGTAGGCTCTATGGCGGTCAGCATCCTACTATGTTTCCTCGACTACTACTCGGGCTATCACCAGATTGCCCTTAATCATGCCGACCAAGAAAAGATGACGTTCATAACGGCCTTCGGCATCTACTGCTACAACACCATGACCTTCGGGTTGAAAAATACCAACGCCACCTACCAGAAGGCAATCCAGGGTTGCCTCGTGACACAGCTGCACAGGAATGTCGAGGCCTATGTTGATGATGTGGTTGTCAAGATAAAGGACGAGGAAAGCTTCATAGTCAACCTCGCATTGACCTTCAAGAGCCTTTGGGCTTACCGCTTGAAACTCAACCCTAGCAAGTGTGCCTTCTGTGTCCCATCTGGAAAACTCCTGGGCTTCATGGTTAGCCAGCGTGGCATCGAGGCCAACCCCGTCAAGGTAGATGAGATTAGAAACATGGCAAAACCATCTAACAGGAAGGATGTCATGAAACTTACCAGCATGATGGCAGCCCTCAGCCGCTTCATAAGTAAACTTGGAGAAAAAGGCCTGCCCTTCTTCAAGCTCCTCAAAAGGCGGTCAAGTTCAAGTGGGATGATGAGGCCATCAAGGCACTCGACACTACTAGAGAAATCGCCTTTAGTACCGGTCTGTAACCCCCCTCTAGTACCGGTTGTGCAACTGGTACTAGCAAAGGGTATTAAAAAATTTAAAAAAACAAATCCCCCCGCCGGCCTTGGCCTCCTGCCGCCATCGGCCCCGCCCTCTGCCTGCCACCGACCCCCGCCAGCCCCAGCCTCCCTCCGCCCGCCGCGAGCCCCCTCCTCCTCCTCCTCCACCCGACACTGGCCCCCGCCGACCCCGGCCTCCCTCCGCCCACCACCGGCCCCCTCCGCCTCCTCCTCCTCCCCCTCCTCCACCCCGTCCGCTCCTCCTCCTCCTCCACCCTGCCTCCGCCCCTCCTCCACCTCCTCCGCCTCCGTCGGCCTCCTCCGCCCTTCCTCTGCCCCCTCCGCCTCCTCCGCCCCCGCCCCCGGCCTCCACGCCCGCTCCCAGCCGCCCGCCGCCGCTCCACCGGCCGCTCCCGCCCACCCGAAACCGCTCCCGCTCGCTGCCGATTTGCCGGCCACTCCCCGCCGCCCCGATGGCCGCCACCACCTCACCTCGTCCCGCTGCTGCTCCTCACCGCCGGTGAGGGGTGCGTGGAGGGGGGAGGGGAGGGGCGGCAGTGGGCAGCGGTGTGCCACGCTACTGCGAGAGATGAGATGAAGTGTGGGGAGGAGAGGGGAGGGGAGCAGACGGGAGAGAGAGAGATAGAGAATTTGCGGATGGGAGCAGTAGGATAAGAATTATTGATGAGAGAGAGGGAGAGAGGGGGGAGGGGCCAGTAGTTGGAGCTTTAGTACTGGGTGGTGCCCCCTCCCGGTACTAAAGGGCCTCCGGAGGATCTTAAATTTGGACCCGGTACTAATGTTAGCATTAGTACTGTATTCAAATGTGACCAGTACTGAGGTCATGGACGAGAGGTCATTTTTCTAGTAGTGCGAAGAGCTCAAGGCTTTCCTCACCACTCCTACCGTCATGATGGCCTAGGCTGATCAAGAAACGTTGTACCTTTACATCTCTGCAACGACGCATGTTGTTAGCACCGTGCTAGTTGTGGAGCTCCAAGAGGCGGGCCATGTTCACATGGTGCAACGCCTAGTGTATTACGTCAGCGAAGTCCTCAGCGACTCCAAGACCCACTACACCCAGGTTCAGAAATTGCTCTACGTAGTTTTGATATCGTCAAGAAAGTTGTGCCACTACTTCTAGGTGCTCAAGATCCACGTGGTATCCTCATACCCCATCGGCGAAATCCTCCATAACAGGGATGTCAATGGCTGAGTTGTCAAGTGGTTCGTGGAGCGTGGTGAATTCGACCTCGATTTCTGCCCATGTCATACGATCAAGTCACAGATCCTGGCTGACTTCATGGCTGAGTGGACAGAAATCCAGAAGCCGCCCTCCCTGGAGAGGCCAGAACACTGGACTATGTACTTTGACGGCGCCCTTAACCTTAAAGGAGCTGGCGTGGGGGTCCTCTTCATATCCCTCAAAGGCGAGCAACTCAAGTAGATGCTCCAAATCCATAAAAAGGCCACCAACAGTGGCGCCGAGTATGAAGCTCTCATCCTTGCTTATGATGACTCAAAGGTCATCATCGAGCAAGTCAACAAGAATTGGGACTACACCAAGGAGTCCATGCACGCTTACTGTACGGAAATCCACAAGCTCGTGGCTCACTTCGATGGACTTGAGTTCTACTACATCCCCAAGGACCACAACGTCGCCGCGGATGTCTTATCCATGCTCGGCTCCAAGTGCCCGCACATACCGGCTGGCGTCTTCGTACAAGACCTTCGAAAACCTTCTATTAAATTCCTGGACCCGGACCAGGTCAACGACGCTGGTGCTCAGGCCCCGGCCAACCCAAAACCCACTCATGTCATGATGATCGAGGCAGAAGATGACTGGCACGCCCTGTTCATAGCCTTGATCACTAACCAGATGGTGCCAAAGGACAAGATAGAGCATGAAAAATTAGCTCGGCGCAGTGCAAACTACGTCGTCATCGGCAAGGAGCTCTACAGGAAAGTTGCATCCACAGGAATCCTGATGAAGTGCATTTGACGCAACGAGGGCCTTGACCTACTGCATAAGATCCACTTGGGGACGTGTGGCAACCACGCTGCTTTAGGCACTTTGGTCGGCAAAGCCTTTAGCTCTGGCTTTTACTGGCCAACAACGGTATCCGATGCAAAGGAGCTCGTCCAAATGTGTAAAGGGTGTCAATTCTTCTCCAAGCAGCAACATCTACCGGCTTAGGCCCTACGCACCATCCCACCATCCTCGCCCTTTGCATGCTGGGGGCTGGACATGGTCAAACCCTTTAAGACCGCTTCGGTCGGTTACATGCATATCTTTGTGGCAGTTGACAAATTCACCAAGTGGATTGAGGTCAAGGCTGTCATTAGCATCGAGTCGGCCAAAGCCGCTTAGTTCGTGGAGAATATCACACATCGCTTTGGAGTGCCAAACAGAATGATCATCGACCTTGGAAAATAATTAACAAGCTCCGAGATCTGGGATTTTTGTCAAGACAACCTCATCGATGTGCATTACTCCTCAGTAGCGCATCCGCGCTGCAACGGCCAGGTTGAACGCGCAAACGGGATGATCTCTAGTCCCTCAAGTCACGCATCTTCGACGACGCATCCAAGTATGCCACCAAGTGGCTACACGAGCTACCCCATGTCATATGGGGCCTATGAACACAGAAGAGCCGGGCTTCTGGCTACACCCCTTTCTTTATGGTGTACGGCTCTTAGGCCATCCTACCATCCAATGTGGCCTTTGGCGCCCCACACATCCAATACTACGAGGAAGGTGAGGCAGAAACAAGTCAGTGGGTCGACATCGATAGTCTTGAAGAGCATTGCATGGCGGCTGTAACGACCCCGGTTTAATCAGCCGAGTTAATCTCAAGACAAACCCCAAATCTGCAGTTTCCATCAGCCCGACCCCTGAAACCCAACAAAACCGCACCAACCCAGAAAACGGAAGCTCTTCTCTATGTCCCGAAACAAGTGTTCCTCCAAATCTTGGAGCTGTGGGAGAGCCAAGGACTGGATGGTGGACCCAAAAAACAGATCCCATGGATCTCTCGAGTCAAACGCACCAGGGCCAGCGTGCGCCCTGCTTCAGAGTCCCGCCGCCGCGTGGCTCAACCTCCCCAGCGAGCGACGCCTCGCCCAGTCGCCGGCCACGACAAGATAGATCAGCGCGCCTCCTTCCCAATCGCGCGTGGAAGTTCCTTGCAGCCCTTTCCATCTCGTCTCGTCTCACCCGCAACCTCGCCGGTCGCGCCAGGCGCCCTGTCATCGCTGCGACAAAGGATTGGCCGCTGCCGCGCTAGACCGCCTCGCTTCCCGTGCTCATCATCTCACCCGGATCCCCGACCGCGTGCCCCGATGCGTTCCGGCTTGTCCGTCTCCCCCACAGTCGCGCTGCCCACGCGCGCGCCCCGCGACGATACCACCCTCGCCAACCACGGCTCCGGTAGAGACAGCTCCTTTTTCCCGCCTCGCCAGTAACGTGCCCCGGCAAAGCTGCTGGTCTACGCTTGCTAGCGTCGCCGCTCGCCCTGTCACCTCGCCTGCAGCGCCCTCACCTACAGTGCCTCTTCCTTCCTTCCTGTCACACGCTAGTCGAGCCGCCGCACCCAATCCACCGCTTGACGTGACCAGACCCGTGCTCGCCCTAGCTAACCCTTCATTCTGGCAAAACCGTGCCTGCACAAGCTCTGTCTCTAGTGCCCAATGGCCGAAGACCCCATCCTCGAAGCTCCGCTTCGCCGACCAATGGAGGCCTCGCCCAATCGCTGCCATGGCAGAGCACTCTACCCTCTTCGACCTGATCTTCGTGCTGTTCGAACTCTTTCTCTTCTACGCAGCTATAAAAGGGAGTACAGAGCCTCTACCGGAGTTCCCTTCGCCATCATTGCCTCGCCGCACCTTCCTCTGTTTGCACTCAAGCGCTGTCGCATAAGCTCTTAAGGAACTTCCCCTCTCCGCTCAAACCCACTTTTCCCAACCCACCACCCGCCTGTTTCCTCCGCACGGTGCTAGAGCTTGCTTGTTGTCCACAAGAAGCACCGCCGCCGCTGGAGCACTGCCGAACCCCGCCGCCGCCCAAGCCTTAGCGCCTCAAGTCCTTCCGCCTGACTCTGTTCCTTCCCGACCCCAAGACTTCACCAGTAGGCCTAAAGGTAAGCTGTCGACCCCTTTCCGGTTCGCCCAACCCCTTTTTCCATCTTGCCCGACCCTGTCTGTTTCGCCGACCCTTGTCTGCCTCGCCCGAGGGCTCGGCTGTATCTTTTTCTTTGACCCGAGGGTATCTGTGTAAAATTTTGGGGAATTCTCTATGTTAAGTCTGAGGACCCCGGTACAGTTATTGCTGATGTCTGAGGGTCAAATCATAAGTTTCTCACAATCTGACCCTTTTGTCTTGGTCTCTATCAACTGAAGTTGGAATTCCACACCTTTTTCCGTAGCTTTGCTACAAGTTTCTGAGCTAAAGCGTGCAAGTGTTATTGAAATAACCATCTAAATGTTTAACCCCTGCATTTGCACTTCCGTGTAGAACTAAATCTCGCCGACGGCACATACGAGCTGCATCCGGTGCCAGAAGACGGAGCAATAGCTGAGCCGCCGACCGCAGGAGCTGAAGCAGAACCCGCAGAAGACCAGTTTACCTCCGCCCCGCTCGAAGGCAAGCCCCGGAGCATGACCCCAACTTTCTAAACTTGTGCATGCCTTCTTTCGTATGTATGTGCATTTACGCTATAGGAGTTATTTGAAACCATAGATGCATGACTTAGTTCCCTTGATCTGAACACTAGTCCGATAAGTCCGAGTAGTTGCAATGCTTAATAGGACTCGGTAAAAGTCGAGTGATTTCCTGTCACTCGCGAGTTATAGGTGTTTGTTGTTCTCCTTCTGGTTACAACTATAAGGACGGTGGACGGGGCAGGGCCTTGTGAACTCTTTTTGGTGGTCGGTGAAGCGCCCCGTCTGTCTACTTGAATGTGATTAAGGTCTGAAAGTGGTGGTGTTCGTGATCAAGTGTTTGAAAGTACTAATCTCATACCTAGTATGGGATGGGGTAGCCTAGTACTTGATTGAACCTGGACGTGAGCGGTTCGATCCACTGTCTCTGGAATAGAGTTTCCCCTGCGGCCGCATGTGGTGGCAAGTGTGGTCACAGAACGGCAGATGCCGGGTCTGTGGAACATTGCACCAAGAGAAGTGGGCTCGACACGGGTCAGGGGATTGCTGGGGACGGCCGACACAGGAAGTGACCCTTGGTGGTGCGCGGATGTCGTGAGATTAGGTTCGCCATGCATGGTTAAGAAACCCAAATCGATTCGTCTGCCTCTCACAGTTTGAGACTGCTTGATCGCTATGCTACACTGAGTAAAGATGAAACATGATGATGATATATGAACTTGATGCTTGATAAATATATATAATATATTATTTGGAAGCTGTGTTTGCTTAGCATAAGTTGCAAAACTAGACTGGTTAATGAACTTAGAACCGGAGCTAAAATATTGAAAGTAAGGACCTACTGTAGTTGCTTTTGGCAAAACAAACCCCTCAGCCAAAAGGCCTTGCATGTCAAGAAGTTGGTGGAGTAGTTTTCCCACTGGTCGGTTAAGTCTTGTTGAGCTTAGTAGCTCAGCCTTGTTTGTGGCATTTTTTTCAGGTGAAGTTGAAGCTCCTGAGTGCACTACTGTTGGCACTTGGCCGCCCCAGTTTCCTCCTAGGTGGATGGTCAAGTGGGATCCCTCCTCGGACGGTGAGGAAAGGGATCACTGATGTCCTGATCGGCCTCATCAGGGATATCTGACTCGACGCTAGCTTCCGCCATTCTGTTTTACCTTTTCTGCTACTCTTGAACTTGTAAAACTCTGATTTTTGAACCAGTATTGAAATAAATTGTTGAACTTGTTTAATCTGGATGATCTGTTGTATTCTCTGGAACCACTCACCTTCGTGTGAGCTATGCTAACTCGGTCCTGTACAAGTGGTTTTATCGGATGAAATCCGACGGATCGTCGAGTTAACTTGATTAAAGTATATGATCGCATGTTAGGCGACTTAAATGTGCTTTAGCTAAGTTAATCTGGGGTGTTCCGCCATAGCGGCCCTCATCCAGCATGCACGCCATGAATAGCAGATACGACGCTACCACGATCGGAATGTCAGGGAACGCTCCTTCAACATTGGTGACTTGGTGCTGCGCCAGGTCCAGTCCACCAAGGGCATGCACAAACTGGCTGCCCCCTAGGAGGACCCCTTCATCGTCAAAGAGGTGATCCAGCTAGGCACCTATCGACTACATGGGGCAGATAGCTCCAGCATCCCTAATCCGTGGAACATCGAGCATCTACGGCATTTCTACCCCTAGATTTAAAAGCTATGTACTCTGTTTCCCTTTGTTATTGAATAAATAAAACCCTTATGGTTCTTTGCGTACCTACTACCGTTATGTCCTTTCTTGCTCGAGCTGTTCCTCATGCTCGGGGGGCTGTCCGACCTATTCAACAGCCTGCTCGCTCTTAAACTCGGGGGCTACCCCCAGGCGCCGACCTCCGAGTCCCGCATGCTCCTCCTCCCCCTCTCAAGGCAATACGACTACATCATGTGGTCAGCGTCCCAGCCTGCAAAACCTAGAAAACCTTGCATTCACCCCTCCTACAAGCTCGAGATCCGGTCTCAGCAGGACGCTGGTCAGGAAAGGCTAGGCACTAAGCGGCTGCAGGCCTCAGCTACATGCTATCCTGTCATATACACCAAGAGAGGGTTGGAGACTCTTTTTCTCCACTTATGATTAAGTGAATCACATGATTTGTCTTTTGAAATAGTCTAATACACCTCAAAGTTCAGGTTTTACAGGTCCAGATTATTTACAATGCTCTCCGCTATGTCTTGATACTGGTCAGCCAAATCTGGGAGCAAGTTTGCATTAAAGTTGGCTGCAACTCCTGTTGCAGCACAATTCGGGGCTAGCCGTGCGAAGTATGTCACCACCAACGCGAAGATGTTCTTCACGCACTCCACCATGGTGTCCTTAAGCAGAGCCTTCAGCTGAACAGGTGCAGCTTTCAGACGATTGAGCAACAATGCTGGCGCAGTTGGGTCAGCCTCTGGGTAGACCATGTCCATCACATAGTCAGCCGCCTTCCGTAGATCCTCCAGCTCTAACTCTAGCACTGCAATCACACATTGGTCATTCTGAAGATTACTCACAGCAGCCTCTAAGCAGCACTCAATTTCCTTGTGCGCGTTGGCTTCACAAGCCAGCTTCTGCGAAACTGCATACTCACACTTGACCGTTGTGTCATGCTCTTGCTGAAGGCACACATTGGAGTCCTTGCACTCCTTGAGATACCGCTGTAGTCTCTGCTTACACAAACAGGTGTACATCAATATCAAGATTACGAGGTCAAAAGCTAAAGTAAACAGGTTGGCCTAACCTACCTTTCATGTGTGAAGCCAGAACATCCTTCTCTACGCCTTGAGATTTAGATCTAATGGTGGTTAGGGTTTTGACACGCATGCGGCGGTGCGGCGGCTCAGGTGACGGTGGCACGGCGTCTCGGGCGGTGGTGGCAAAATGCGCACGAGTAGCTTTGTGACTTGCGGTGGCGTGGCCAAGGGTTTGCGAGCGTGGTGGCAAGGAAGCTCAGTGGATTGTGGCAGCGGTGCTACGAGTGTTTCAGATGGGAATGCAATGACCATGTGACCCCTCACGGTTTTGAGAGGTGTGACGGCGTAACTTATGGACAAAAATTGCAGGCCTCCCATTATTACGGGGCAACGTGCTGGGCGAAATATGCGGGTTTTTTCATTAGCACGGTGTGCGTGGGATGGAATCTGCGGATTTTCCGTTGCGCTTTTAACGGCGTACCTCCGTGGCTCCGCCGGTCCTCGTCCTCGGGGGCTGGGCGCCTAATTCCAGTCAGCATGCCTCCGCGGCTTCGCCAGTCCTCGTCCTCAGGTGCTGGGCACCTAATTCTAGTCGGTGTGCCTCCACGGCTCTGCTAGTCCTCAACCATGGGGCTGGACACCTAATTCTAGTTTGCGTGCCTCCGCAGCTCCGCCAGTCCTCATCCTTGGGGGCTAGGCACCTAATTCTAGTCGGCGTGCCTCCACGGCTTCGCCAGTTATCGTCCTTGGGGGCTGGGCACCTAATTCCAGTCGGCGTGCCTCCACGGCTCCGCTAGCCCTCGTCCTCAGGGGCCAGATGCCCCGTTTCAAGTTGGTGCGCCTCCGTGGCCCCATAAATCCCCATATCTGGATGCAGGGGCATATTTTTACTCGGCTACAATCATATTCCTTGGAAAGATTACTAGCAATATATCTTACAAATGCCTCTAGCACCTCAAAGATAGCTGACATCCTAGGATAAGAAGCTACAACACAGAAAAAGAAAAAAGTACAATACAAGAAAGCTACACGAAACACCTCCCCTAGCAGTGCCTTAGAGAACCTACGGGATTCACGATACAGCCTTGTCACGAGGATTCTTCTAGCATCGTTACCTCCAAGATTCATCGAAGAGACTGCGAAGGGAAGGAGCATCTAGGATTTCCTCACGAGAATTCTTCTAGCACCATGCTTCTAGGTGGGTGCTACTCCTATCAAACAATACAAGTTTCAAGCCTACAAGCGCTGTCATTTGAGCCATGGCTCTTCGTGCTAAAAGTTGGACTATTTATAGCCTGGTCGCTAGCTTACATCCAAGGTGCTACAGTGGGCTCGTGAGGGTTCACGACAAGGCTCTCCCATATTGCTATGGTTCTACAGAGTTCACGTGATGCTCGGCCTAATCCACAAATACTGCTAGAAATCTTGCAGTTGCTCAGATGGTGCAGCACTCCCGTGAACAGGCATCTTTGTCGTGTATCTGTCATCACACTAGTCCTTATCCTCTAGGGTTAGGCGTTCACTTCAGGTCGGCATGCCTCAGTGGCTCTGCTAGTCATCGTTTGTGAAGGCTGGCCGCCTTATTCTGGTCAGCATACCTCCATGGTTTTGCTTGTCTTTGTGTTCAGGAACTTGGACTTGCTGATGGGCTGAATATTCTTTTTTCTTGATCATTGGACCAATTACCCTAATCGCTTCAATGCTTGGGGGCTACTCCTACAGAGTGTGTCTTGCGACGCTCTTCATAACCTTCGGTTCGACTTTATTGGATGCCTGACCTCCATCAACTCGATACTCATCTTCGCTCTGCGTTCACTCGGATTTTCTTCTTTTTTGAGCACTGTGCAGCCTCTACGTCACCATGACATCATCGCAGCTTCAGCCGACTTCATTTTAAGTCTTGCTGTGAGGATCTCAAGTTCCTATTCGCCTACACATCGCTCGAGTACTTGAGGGATATGGGTACCCCATGGGTCCCTACCGACCAGGATACTGGTTGGACCTGACAAATGGGCCCACCTGACCAGGGCGTGTGGGCTAAGGACATGAAGATACTTGGAGTACACGTCAAGGCAACGAGACAATCCAAATCTACCTGGATATCGTGGAAGGTGTGTTGTAGTCCGACCCAGATTACCTTCCATGTAACTACCGAGTAGATTAGATTCAAATTGACTTGTAACCCTAGGTTGTCAGTCTATATAAGGCGGTCGAGGGAGCCCCCCGAGGGCATCGAACCATTGAGCAATACAATCCACCAAAATACAGGATGTAGGGTATTACTCTCAATAGGCCCGAACATGTCTAAATCTCCCGTGTCCCTTGTGTTCTCGTGATCACCATCGAGTTCTTGGTCTCACAATCACCCTCACCTGTAAATCAACCACTTGGGTAACCCCCTGGTGGACTGCCGGGCTTATAAATCTGACAAGTTGTGTCATCGAGTCAGTATTTTTTTAAGTCATGTTTGTGGCTGAATCTATGTTGGGATGGCAGCATGGTTATTCAAAACAGTGTGTTAGTCATAATCTTCGTCATTGACCAAAGCTTCAACAACTAGCACGAGTCGAGGAAGACTCGTTTTGAAGAAGGGGAGAATGATGAGGATCAGGAATGCAAGTTACAGGGTCATCTGTTCTAACAGTCATCTCTCTTGAGTTGTGCACACCAATACAAAAGATTCCAAGGATTTAAAAGGTGAGATTCAGAAATAGTATCAAGTTTTCTTTCCAACGGATCAAACCTTACAAGATTTGGAGTTTTGTACCAAGAATTATGGCAATTTCATTTAAGGCTATGCAGGCTGTCACGTTGATGAAAGTGGATTGTAAAACATGGAGTCTCTGTTCTAGAAGTCCTTATTTATCGTATCCGACTCTATCATAAATTTAAAAGGGATTTAAAGACTTCATTCTTCAAGTTTGGCAAGGATTTTGTTTGGAATTAAGGAGTTCGAAGATTGGAAGATTTCAATTCAATTCGAATTGCCACGTCACAGCCCGATAACCCTGGATTAAGATATCCATATCTCCTACGTATGGAGTTTGTTTTGGACATTTGTCTACTCTTTGGAAAGCTAATTTTATTTCCCATGCGATGGATGGAGTCCCAAGCCAAGGTTCCTTAAATATGCGCTTCAATTCAGAAGGGAAGACGATGACAAATTGAGCAAAGTTTCTGAGAGTCCAGTTTTTAGGTTTTAGGTTCCCTTAGGTACTATATAAGTTAGGGACTCGAATTATGAATTAATTTAGCTATGTGCTTCTCCGTGATGAGGGTCTCATGTTTGTTCGTCCTATGCATATCATTGAAGGGAAATCGAGCGCTCCGTCGAAGATCGTGCTTGCTTTTTCGCTAGGAATTGATGGTTCGATAGCAACTTATCAAGATTGTGCTTGCTGGTCCATGGAGATCAGAGGGTACAACAGTTATCTTTCTACCACTACATGTGGTTCAACGATCCTACGCCGAGAAGATCGGTCCATCGGTCCATCTCTGTATCAGTATCTTTTAATAACATCTTGGCATGTGTTTTCTTATAACGTCTTCTAATTTGTTTGAAGTGCTCATATCAGAATTCTTATGTTAAATATTGGGAGCAACATAATGCACATATCGTGGTGGTTGGAATTTTCTCAAGCTAGAGCTCCTAGCAAGATCAGACTATTGACAGATTGCTTACACCCAAATAGGATGTCCAAGCATAAGCTTCTATTTCAGTCTTCAAGTCCTACTTACCATTTTAATTTACTTAGACCATTCTATTTGAGAAAGTTTATAGAGACTAACAACATTTATAACATCAAACATGTATACTTTGAAAATGGTACTTATTTGATACCATAAATGTTGGTACTTTTTTAATAAATTTAGTTAAGCTTTGATGAATTTACTTAGAACAAATCTAGATAAACATTCTATTTGGGATGAAGAAAGTAAGAGTAAAATAAACCAACGGTCATTAAATTTGTCTTCTTGATATATATCATGCTGAGGCGGTTCCTGCTACTGATTAGTTATTTTGAACTATTATCATACTTAGCCACAATTTACATATATGGGAGAAATTTATTTTATATATTTTTATACTCTCAATATTCAAGAGATGGAAGAAGTTTAAAGGGAACTTCAATTCTTGATTAAATTGGATTAAATGTTGGCAAATTCTATTCATAAAAAATGACAAATACTTATATTACAAATTAATTTTTATTTTTAAGTTTATAGATTTGAAAATGGTACAGGTAGATTTGTGTCAAAGAGTAGTTTTCATAATAGTAGACTTTTGCTATTTGTTACTAATGTGCTAAACAAAAACTGGTGGTTTAAATTATATTTGTGGCTACGTCAACATCCAAAGTGTAATGGTGGAAGTACTATGTATAAGACACTAGGGCCTAGGTTTAAGGCGTGCGTGCATATATTCATACTGGTGTGTCTATCTGCACGTATGTAAGCATCTAGCTGAATGATCTAGACCTGTGTTATGGTAAATTTTTTTATTAATAACAATGTAAGGAACTAACTATTTCCATTGCGTGGTTTGTTAGATTGTGTTTTGGTATCAAGATAAAGGTTGATAGCATAGGTAGGGACGGATCTAGCGGTGGGACGGGCGGGGCTCAAGCCCCCTACCGCCGCTCGGATAATGGAACCCCCTTAAGCCCCTTCATGATTTTTAGGAAGAATGAAGAAGAAGAGAAGGGATGGAAGAAAGAGGAAGAAGAGGGAGCTGCTCCTAAGCTCAAGGGCCGCATCTGCCACTGAGCATAGGTATTAATTTCATTCTAGTAGGAATTCCGGTTTTGTATTTGAGACGTAACATATTCGTAACAGAGCGTTCCAGTGTACCGTTTCAACCTATATTTATATGCAATCTTGTAATATGTAAAATAAAAAAGAAATAATAAAGGAAAAAAGATGGTTGATTGGGCTTTTTTAAAAACGTGCATAGCATGTTTTTCATTAAGAAAAGAGAGAAAGAGTCATACATAGGTAAACAACCGAATATAAAGGCACAACAGAGCCAAAAGAGAAAGAAGGAACAACAAAATGAAACGGCCAGCGACTACCAGAAAACTACCACCTAGAGCAATCTAGGGTTCAGAACATGCCTAAGGCCAACAAAGCTCGCTTGTGCCCAAAGTCTTGCCTCCTCTAGGATCAGCGGTGCCAAAGCTACCAGCTGTAGTGCTGAGTGCTCGTGCACTCCGCGGTTCCTTTCCTTCCATAGCGACCAAGCGACCAGCCAAACAACGGAGACGAAGCCCTTCTCACGAATCTTCGCGACCGATTTCCGTGCTTGTAGCCACCAAGCAGCTAGCGGTGATTCCATATGCAGTGTTAGCCCACCGAGACCAACATACCCGAGGACGCAGAACCAAGTCTTACGACTATGTACACAGCCGCTCAACAAGTGGTCTAGCGTTTCCACTTCCTGCGCATATAGAGAGCAATCATCCCTGTCGCTTAAACCATGACGCTGTAGCCGGTTTGAAGTCCAGCAACGGCCATTACGGACCAACCATCCAAAAAAGTAGCATTTGCCTAGTGCCTGCACCTTCCAAATTTGCTTAGCACCCAACAGCGGTGACCAACCTCTGAAGAGAGCATAATAGGCAGATGCCGAAGAAAACTCGCCCAACCTCGACCATTTCCAAATGAACCTGTCTAGGACTGGGTTTAGCATCCAATCTCAGAAAAGGTCTCAGATTCTAATGTATTGCACTATTACCTGCACTGTCCATGCTCGTGAGATATTGCGGACCCAACGTCTATCCAGGAGGCCATCTCTCACCTTGCGTGAGTTGCTAATTAGAGCTGGTACCGCTGCCCATAAATTGGGCGCCAACGACTGAATGGAACACCCATTGATCCATTTGTCCGAACAAAATAGGGCTATGCGACCATCACCCACCACAACAGAGACCGAAGCATCGAAGAAACTCTCTACCTGCGTCCCATAAGGGAATTTGAACCTCAACCAAGTCTTATGTGGATCTGTGTGGGTGAGCCACATCCAGCGCATCCGCAGGGCCATCCCCATCAATTGTAGATTAGGGATGCCAAGACCACCTAGATCTTTAGGATAGCAGGCATTAATCCATGCGACCGCACATTTTCCACTTGAGGCTATTTCCGTCCCACACCAAAAGAAGCCCCTTATTAGTGTATCAATAGCCTTGACTACCCAAGGCTGATCTTTAGGGCCATCGAGATGTGTACCGAAAGAGCACAAAGGGTGGACCTAGCTAGAATTAAGTGACCACATCTGGGAGACGCTTAGCGACCTTATCGACCAGCGGCTGCATGGCTGCCTTTGGGAGTTTGCCCGGGGAGAGGGGTACTCCTAAGTATGTACAAGGGAACTTGGACACTGTACAAAGGAGGATGTTTTTAATAAGGTCAATATGTTCCGTAGAACAACGTACAGGGAAGGCTTGGCTTTTGGAATAGTTCGTCGCCAACCTTGTCGCCTTGTGGAAGGTTGACCAAATCTTGAGTGACTGGTGACACGAAAATGACTACATCATCTGCATAAAAGGAAATCCAGTGTTTGATTGCCAACCCTCCTAAAGGCTGGAACATGCCTCTGTTCTCCGCCGTGCTGATCATTGCGTTGAAGCATTCCATAATGAGGACGAAAGCATCGGTGACAGAGGGTCGCCCTGTCTGAGCCCGCGGCCATGACATATCCTTTCCCCGGTATCCCATTCATGAGAACTTTGGTGCTAGAGGTCGAAAGGATTGTCGAAATCTAGTTAGTCCAAGTTCTCGAGCAATCAATTGCTGAAAGGAGCTCCAGAAGAAATACCCAACCAATTGAGTCGAAGGCCTTAGCTAGATCAATTTTAAGCATGACTCTTGGGATCTTCTTGGACGCTAGCACCTTCGCCGTCTCAGGATGTAGTGGAAGTTATCTTGAATCTGTCGACCTTTAATGAAAGCGCTTTGATTTAGGGATATGAGTGGATGTAAGAGAGGGGCGAAGCGGTTAGCCAGCACTTTGGAGAAAATCTTCCCGAAGTTGTGAATTAGGCTGATTGGACGGTAGTCCCCTAGCGTAGTGGGGTCGGGTTTTTTCGGCAACAGAGTTAGCAGGGCATCGTTAAGATGATGGAAGCTCCTACAATCCATCGAGGAGAGGGCATCGAAAGCCCTAATGATGTCCCCCTTGATAATTGACCAAGCTGATCGATAGAAGTGACCTGTGAAGCCATATGGGCCCAGGGACTTGTCAAGCGGGAGGTCCTTGATAACCTCCCAAATTTCCTCCTCTGTAAATGGGTGACCCAAGGAGGAGAGGTCCCATCACTGGATGTTGAGCTCCGCGAAGTCTAGTTCACATTCTCTATCATGTCTACTTCCCAAGATCGCATTGTAGTAGTTAAAAGCGACCTCTGCTTTATCTGCTTCAGCGACCAGGGTAGCCCCCTCGACCTCTAGGGTAGTAATGTGGTTCTTCCTATGCCAGTGGTTGGATTGCAAATGGAAAACTTCGTGTTTGCATCTCTCTCATGTAGCCGGCGCATGCTGAAGTGCTGCCAAGCAATAGTGCACTCCAGAGAGGTGAGGCCCAGATATCACATTTTAAGGAATCGTCATAGGGCTCGCTGTGGCGGAACCACCTCGGATTAACTTAATTAAAGCACGGTTAAGCCGCTTGACACGCGACACTCATGCCTTAGTCAAGTTAACTCGAAGTGCCATCGGATTTCATCCGATTTAACCACTTAACAGGACCGGGTTAGCATAACCCACACGAAGGTGAGTGGTTCCAGAGAATACAATAGATCAACCAAGTTAAACAAGTTCGACGATTTATTTCAACATTGGTTCGAAATTCAGAGTTTTACAAGATTCAAAAGAAGCGGAAAGATAAAATAGCGGAAGCTAGCGCCGGAGTTGGATGTCCATGATGAGGCCGATCAGGACATCAATGATCCCTTTCCTCACCGTCCGAGGAGGGATCCCACTCGACCGTCTACCCAGGAGGAAGCTGGGGCGGCCAAGTGCCAACAGCAGCAAACTCAGAAGCTGCAACTTCACCTGAAAAGAGAGCCACCAACAAGGCTGAGCTTCTAAGCTCAACAAGACTTAACCGACCGGTGGGAAGAACTACTCCACCACTTCTAGACATGCAAGACTCTTTGGCTGAGGGGTTTGTTTTGCCAAAAGCGACCACAGTGATTCCTTACTTTCAATATTTTAGCTTAGATTCTAAGTTCATTAACCAGTCTATGTTGGCAACTTATGCTAAACAACCACAGTTTCCAACAAATTTGTATAGAACAAGCATCGAGTTCATATCATCATCATGTTCCATATTTACTCAGTGTAGCATAGCGATCAAGCAGTCTCAAACTGTGAGAGGCAGACGAATCGATTCGAGTTTCTTAACCATGCATGGTGAACCTAACCTCACGACATCCGCGCACCACAAAGGGTCGCTTCCTGTGTCGGCCGTCCCCATCAATTCCCAGGCACATGTCAGGTCCAAACTTCCCTTGGCATGCAATGCTCCACAGTCCCAACCTCTCATCATACTGTGACTGCACTTGCACCCACATGATGCACCATGGGAACCTCATTCCAAGGACAGCAGGGGTATAAGCCACGCCCTAGTTCAATCAGGTACTAGGCTTCCCCATCCCATACTAGGTATGAGATTAGTACTTTCAAACACTTGATCACGAACACCAACACTTTCCGACCTTAAGCAATTTCATATAGACAGACAGGGCGATCCACCGACCACCAAAAGAGTTCACCAGGCCCTGCCCCGTCCATCATCCTTATAGTTGTAACCAGAAGGAGAACAACCAACTCCTATAACTCGCGAGTGACAGG
This sequence comes from Setaria viridis, assembly GCF_005286985.2. Taxonomy (NCBI): domain Eukaryota; kingdom Viridiplantae; phylum Streptophyta; class Magnoliopsida; order Poales; family Poaceae; genus Setaria; species Setaria viridis. The sequence continues at coordinate 23,808,615 of NC_048267.2, read as the reverse complement.
AAATTACTCGACTTTTACCGAGTCCTATTAAGCAATGCAACTACTCGGACTCATCAGACTAGTGTTCAGATCAAGGAAAACTAAGTCATGCATCTAGGGTTTCAAACAACTCTTGTTACGTAAATGCACATACAAACGAAGGAAGGCATGTGTAAGTTTAGAAAGTTGGGTTCATGCTCCGGGGCTTGCCTTCGAGCGGGGTGGAGGCGAACTGGTCCTCTGAGGGTTCTGCTTCAGCTCCTGCGGTCGGCGGCTCAGCTACTGCTCCGTCTTCTGGCACCAGATGCAGCTTGTATGTGCGGTCGGCAAGATTTAGCTCTACACGAATGCAAAAGCATGAGTTAACACTTAGACGGTTATTTCAACAACACTTGCAAGCTTTAGCCCAGAAACTTGTAGCAAAGCTACGGAAAAACTGTGGAGGTTCAAGCTTTAGTTGATAGAGAACAAGACAAAGGGTCGGATTTGGAAGAAACTTATGATCTGACCCTCCGACCTAAGGAATACTGTACCGGGGTCCTCAGACTTATCACAGAGAAGTCCCCAAAATTTGACACAGATACCTTTGGGTCAAAGAAAAAGATACAGCTGAGCCCTCGGGTGAAGCGGATAAGGGTCGGCGAAACAGACAGGGTTGGGCGAGACGGAAAAAGGGGTCGGGCGAAACAGACAAAGTCGGGCGAAATAGATAGGGTCGGGTGAGATGGAAAAAGGGGTCGGGCGAAACAGACAAAGTCGGGCGAAACAGACAAGGTCGGGCGAGACGGAAAAAGGGGTCGGGCGAACCGGGAAGGGGGTCGGCCGTTTACCTTTAGGCCTACTGGTGAAGTCTTGGGGTCGGAAAGAACAGGCTCAAGCGGAGCGATGAAAGGTGCTAAGGCTTGGGCGGCGGCGATGTCCGGCGGTGCTCCGGCGGTGGCGGTGCTTCTTGTTGACACAAGTAAGCTCTAGCACCGTGCGGAGGAGACAAGCGGCCGGTGGGTTGGGAAAGGCGGGTGTTGAGCGGAGAGGAGAGTTCCTCAAGAACTTAGGTGGCAGCGCTTGAGCACGAAACAGAGGAAGATGCGGCAAGGCAACGATGGCAAAGGGAACTCCGGTAGGGCTCTGGTACTCCTTTTTATAGCTGTGTGGAAGAGAGAGAGTTGATCAGCACGAAGATCGGGAAGAAAAAGATGGAGTGCGCTGCCATGGCGGCGATTGAGCGGCGATGGGTGGCGGAACAGAGCTTCGGGGATAGCGTCTTCGGCCATTGGGCACTGGAGACAAGGCTTATGCAGGCGCGATTTTGCCGGAGAAAAGGATTGGTGGGGGCGAGCGCGGGTCTGGTCGCATCAAGAGGCGGATTGGGGGCGGCGACTCGGCTAGCGTGTGACAGGAAAGAAGGAAGGGGCACTGCAGGCGAGAGCGCTGCATGCGAGGTGACAAGGCGAGCGGTGACGCTAGCAAGCGCAGACTAGCGGCTTTGCCGGGGCACGCTACTGGCGAGGCGGGAAAAGGAGTTGTCACTGTTGGAGCCGTGGTTGGCGAAGGCGGCATCATCGAGGGGCGCGCGCGGCCGGGGATCCGGGTGAGATGATGAGCGCGGGAGGCGAGGCGGTCTGGCGCAACAGTGGTCAATCTCTGGTTGCAGCAGCGACAGGGCGCCTGGCACGACCAACGAGGTTGCGAGCGAGACGAGGCGAGGCAGAGAGTCTGCAGGGCGCTTTTGCGCGCGATTGGGAAGGAGGCGCGTTGATCCGTCTAGTCGTGACCGGCGACTGGACGAGGCGGGGCTCGTCGGGGAGGTTAAGCCACGCAGCGGAGAGATTCTGACGCAGGGCGCACGCTTGCTCTGGCGCGCTTGACCTGAGAGATCCGTGGGATCTGGTTGTGGGTCCAACTTCCAGAGTCTGGCTCTCCCACAGCTCCAAAGTTTGGAAGAACACTGGCTTTTGGACTTAGACAGAACCGGCGGTTTTGGTTGGGTTTCAGGGGTCGGGGCTGATTAGAACTGCGGATTTGGGAACTTGTCTTAAGATTAACTCAGCTGATGATCCTGAGTCGTTACACTTGCTCTGCCGATGATAGCGATTGCTGGTCCTGAGCGGACTCAAGATGGAAAATGACCTCCTTAGAGACCTGAATTTGGGTCCAAATGCTGCTGACTGCCTTAGCACTCCATTGCTTCAACACTTTCGCCGTTTTGTGTAGCAGGTTGTCGACCATCCTCAACGAGTCTGCGTCCAACCGTGGCCCCCTCCAAGCTAATTAGACCTCCTGGAGGTACCCCTCAAACTTTGGCTAGAAAGCTTCAAAGTGAAAACGATGCTTCAGGTGGACCCGTCATCCAACTGTAGCAGCAATGGCGCATGGTCGGAGCACCTAGTGGCGAGGGCCTGCAGAGAGCAGCGCGGAAACAGTCCCTACCACTATGTAGAAACGAACACCCGATCAATACGTTCCAAAGTGGGATGTGTTCTTTCATTGCTCCAAGTGAAGAGGCGACCATGAAGGTGGAGTTCCTCAAGCTCCAAGTTGTTGAGGAACCTCCTAAACCTCCCCATCATTCTTCTTGACAGCCGGTCATTATTTTTATCCTGAGCTTGATAAATTAGATTAAAGTCTCCACATAGTACACAGGGGCCAACCAGAGAAGCACGTGTGCTGCAGAGCTTCTGATGGAAAGCAACCTTATGCTCATCCTCCTTAGATCCGTATACCATCGTGAGCCACCAGTGTGGCAGATGGGAGTTCAGCTAGGCGACCTTGACTGAAAGTGAGTGGGAACCCAATGTTGGAGATGAGACACTCCAAACATTAATATCCCAATCAACCAAAATGCCACCTCGAGTATGAACGGCAGGGAGAGCAAAATAATCAAAATCAAGACCTAGCATATCCAAAATCAGTGATCTGTTTACATCATGAAGTTTAGTTTCTTGAAGACAGAGAAGGGAAATCTTTATTGACTGCACTAACTCCCGGATTGCTGTGCGCCTTGTGCGACAGTTCAGGCCCTCACGTTCCAAACTGCTAAATGTTCACTCATTACAACAACTGGATGCGACCCAAGCGACCTAGACATGGACTACCTAGTCGAACTAACCTCCCTCTCCTCCTTGGTCCTCGGGGAACAACTCCTTTGTGGCCGCAAGGAACTCGTCATCCTCGATGATGCAGCTCTGGAGTGCAGCGCCCAACCTGCCCTCGAAAAACTCCTAAATGGCTCTGCAATGATCATCAGATAACCCGACCGCAAATAGACGGATGTACTCTTGAAATGCAGCAGTGTCTGGGGCCTCGTCCATAGCGACCAGACCAAGCCGCCGCATGATTATGTTCTGGTCCGCGGTGATTGGGCTAGGCCCATGACCCCTAGACAGAGCAACAATTTGGCTGCTACGGTGAAGGTAGGATGCCCTAGGCGGCGGGGCCTTAGCATGACGACCCTGAGGCTTCTTCAAGATAAGCTGCTGCTGTACCTGCGTCCATTTCTGCAAAGAAGAGTAGAAGTCAGCGACCAATGCTCCTAGGCTACCCGGGGAGGAACCCCTCCTGGTAGTGACATTAGTGAGGTCAACTACAAGAGGAGGAGAGCCAGCCACCTGTGGAGAGGGCGCCCCAGGTGCAAAGTGGACAAAGGAGCCCCAGGGGACAGGGGGTGCACGACCGGGGAAAGCATAGCAACCATGTCAATTATGGCAGGTCCCATCGGTGAGGACGTGAAGGCAACCAGAGGGACGGGCACGAGACAAGCGTCCTCCACCTTGGGCAGCGGCAACTGATAACCAACTGCCCTGTCTAGGATGCCTTGTGGCATACCCACCTCCGAGAACGACATTGTCTCGAGTGCTGGCCCGGCAGTGGATAGGTGGCCGACGACTGGCACCGACAGAGCTGTCGTGATCTTGGCAAACACCGTGTGGGAAGGGACAGACAGAGCACCCTTCAGCCTCCGTGATTCAACACAAGGCGGCTGGGCGGTGGCAGCCTCCCACCGCAAAGGATCCTCCATCTGTTGCTCCGCGACTAGCTCACTGCGCCGCAACATGGCCAGCTCAAGCACTGTAGGCCCAGGCGGGCGGCGTGATGCAAAGGAGAACCCAAAGGTCCTCAACACGTCCGGGCCGGCTCCATCAACCTGGACCTGGCAGAAGGTCTGGCGGTTGCCGCAGAAGCCACAACGAAAGTGGGGTGGAAGGGCTGAGCAGAGGTGGAGAGCCCACTGCAACTAGGCCGATGAGACAGGTGTGACACGGGGCGGTGGATACCCTGAAAGCCCCACTCAGGGAACGATCGTGGGTGCGGCTGTGGTGGAAGGGCGTGAGCCGAGGTGCCAGACGTGGCCATCACTAGGTGGTTAGTCCGGCAGCGACCCCCGCTCGATGCGCTAGAAGTCCCAGCAGGACGACCGACTAGCCCCATGGAAGGACGTGCCACCGGCCCTCCAATCGGCCACTCAGAAGATCCATTGATGGAGCTGGGGCCCGAACCCCGGTGGCCGCCGGGTGCCGCCGGCCAACGCGGTCCAGTCCCGCTGTCGCCAGGAGGCGCCCCACCGTTTGAACGCAGATCCGACACCTCCAAAATGTTGATGACTGCTTGATATCGGAGATAGAGCTGCACATCCAGCCATTCAGCAGGGATTGGGGCCACCATGACCTTCTCCATCGGCAGGAGATCAAGGTGGATACACCCTACCATGACAAAGAATTTCTTCAGATTTGCCTTGAACTCCATCTCTGGTGCCATTGCGATCATTATGCTACAGGAAGATCCAAGAATCTCTTGTGCGGTGCTCATGAGCCACTAGTGGGTGGGCACCCTAACCAGTCCAACCTTGAGGTGAAAATCCATCGTGGCCGTGCTTGCCCAGTTCTCACGACGCCGGAAGATGATTCTGACGGCGCCCAATGGCACTGAGCGTTTAGCACCCACATCATCACGTCGGCATCCCTAAATAGCACCAGGAAGACCTCTAGGTAAGACAGATGCACCATGAACAAGCCAGGCTCAACTCCAAAGTGGCCCATGATGTAATCCTGGACATCGAACAAAGTCAAGTCCGGCCGTATCCCTACGACCACAGTGACCAGAGCACGTTCTAGAGCGACCTCATTGGTGGCCACCTCCACCATGCGTGGGATAACGTAGAGCTCCACCCTTGGTCGCCTGCACGGCGCACAAGCGGGAGGGGGAGGAGGCGGTCGTGGTAGGTTTCGTCCCTGCCGGATTGTCTACCCGAGCAGAAGATGCCTCCCAGGGTGTGGAGCAGTCCGCCGCTGAACCTGTCGCCGTAGAGCAAGATGTAGGACTGGCAACGTGCGGCTCCTGGCGACCCTGCTGCTTCCCACGCTGCGTCACAGGCGGCGGACTAGAGGCCCAAGCCAAAGCAGACATGGGTGGAGGCTGTCGTGGCCCCATGCCCCTACTGCCAGTGATCGACGCGGCATGTGTCTCCACACGGCCACACGCAGTGAGCAAGCGACCCTCTTGTGCCACCCCCCGACTCTCAAGCAATGACAATCCTCCGTTCAGTGACCAATCACATGGCACCTGAAGCACAGACCGACAAAATCTTCTAGGACCTGGTGGCGCGGCCGTGAGGGGGACGGGGGGGGGGAGGAGTTGGACTACCGACACCTACGTGGCCCCACTACTTCCTAGCCATCCTCCGTGATTCGACTGACCGTCGCCGTGTCGCTGCGCCTGGCGTTCGCCATGAAGCCTCGGGAAGGTGGCGGCGGTGGTGGATCTGCGACCAAACCCCCATGGGCTGGCAGCGGTGGTGGTTGTGCTACACGGCACGAAGGAGGTGGCAGAGGATGAGGATCAGCGACCCGACGCGGCAG